>NC_133932.1:111574311-112183783 GCF_031877795.1 Strix aluco | reverse complement strand
CAACCACCACCAAGAGGACGATACCAAAGATTTATTTTCTTTCAGTGTGCTTTTTGGGCCTGTAATATCTTTTCCTGTTCAACTAGGTGAAAAATGTGTCATATAAATTAACTCTTTCTTCATAGTTTCTTCTTAAGTCATCTGTCTTTTAAACAATCTTTATTTTAAAAGCAATAACTGAGTAGCATGCACAACTTCAAAGAGGACTCTGATTTGAAGCAGAGGTGCTGAAAACAATGTCAGCTAGAACAGGTTCCTGAGGACCTTCTCCAGTCAGGTTTTTGAATATCTTCACAAATGGAGACATCGCAACCTCACTGGGAAACCTGTACCAGTCTTTGACAACCTTCACAATGAAAAAGTTTATCAGTTTCAGTTTGTGTTCATTGCGTCTTGTCCTTTCAGTGGATATCACAGAGGAGTCTCTGGCTTAGTCTTCTTTACTCTCTACCCATCAGCTATTTATACACGTCTTTTCTTCTCCAGGCTAAACAGTCCCATATCTCAGCCGCTTCTCATGTGTCAGATGCTTTGATCATTCAGTCCTGTGCTGGACTCAGTCTGGTATGTCCATGTCTTCCTTGTACTGTGCAGCCCAGAACTGGACACAACAATCCAGATGTGGTCTCTGCGGTGTTGAGGACAGGGGAAGGATCACCTCTGTCAACCTGCTGGCAATACTTTTTCTAATGCAGCCCAGGATACCACTGGCTGCCTTTGCCATGAGGGCACATTATTGAACTTGCTGATTTCCAGCTGGTCAGTATCTAGCATATACTGGTGATTGGGGCAGTTCCTCCTCAGGGGCAGGACTTTGCACTTCCCTTTGTTGTTCTTCATGAGATTCGTGTTGGCCTGATTCTCCAACCCGCTATGGTCCCTCTGAATGACTGCACACTTATCTGGTGTATCAGCCACTCCTTCCAGTTTTGGATCAGCTGTAAGCTTGCTGAAGGGCACACTCTGACCATTCAGGTTATTAATGAACAAGATTGGTCCCAGTGCTGGACTTCTGAGTTCACTAGTAACTGGACTCATACCACTGATGACAGTGCTTTTAGCCCAGCAGTTCAGTTCCTTTTCAGACCACCTCACCGTCCTCTTACTTAGCTCATTCGTCTTTAGTTTATCATTGAGGTTGTTACAGTGTTGAAAAGTCTTGCTAGAAAGTCAGGGTACACATCTCCAGCTTTCCTCTCCATCCTCCAAGCCAGTCATCTCATCATAGAAGGCTATCAGCTTGATCAAGGATGATTTCCAGTTTGTAAATCCATGCTGACTATTCCCAATCACCTTCTTAGGTCTGATTCAGCCTTTAAGTGAGTATGAAAGGAAGTGGCCAGAGATCTTTCTGATGGGAGAGCACCATTATATCAGCTTGACCATGATGTGAAAACTAATGCTTAAAAATGGACAAGGGAAGCAAAGACATGCTTTCACATTTGCCAGATGTGAGGGAAAACTGCTACTGTTCTGTGATTAGCTAAATGACAAGTGCTGCTTCGAGAACTGTAAGCCAATTTGTTGGGTTTTTTTAAAAATAGTTATCTCTGAGAATGATGTTGGGCAGCTGCTAAGTGACAGTCTATTAATACTTGTGTATTGGAACAGTACTGTAGCTTTCTTACCAATTACAAAATGAGTGTGACAATTCTGGAAGAAAAATTAGAAGTCTTTGACATTTACATGGATGATAAATAACAGCAAGGAGAAGGCTTTGTTGCAGAGCAGTCAGGTTCAAATGGTAAGATTCAGAATTCTATAGCACAAACTTAAGTGTAAGCAAACCAATGTCATATACCTAGCAGTGAATAATGGGTGCCATGCCTACAGAATTAGTAGTTATGTATTAAAAAACAGTAATTACAGAACGATGTTAAGGGTTATTGTAGGTAATGAACTGACCATAAACTGCATTTTCATTGCTCTAGCTGAAAAAGTTAATGTGATCTTTTCAAGGACAGTCTGAATAAGCAGAGAAGAGAGTAAAGGTGATGTGATTGCTTCCTGAAATCTTGGCAAAAGCATTGCTGGAATACTATTTACAGTTAAGAATTGCTACTTTTATGAAACCATGGAAAAAATTGGTAATATGCAGAGAACCTCTGGAGTGAACTGTGCTCTGGAAAATGCATTTTATAATGAAATCTTCCAAGAAAAAAACAAAAGTGATGAAATTAAGAATGCTCTTGAGTTCTGTTTTCAGAATTTGTGCAAAATCTGATGCTGATGGATTGTTTAGTCTGAGATCCAGTGAGTAGACAGCAAAACAGGAAAATTCAAAAATTTAGACACACAATACTATGATCATTTTATCACAATTATAATGAGGCACAGTATAATAATAATAATCGCAGTTTAATAGATCATTGGAAATGTTTCCTCAAAAATGAAGTGTAGATTCTTTGTCATAAAGACAGTGCAAATTTAGGAATTTAGGGCTAACCTTAATCTCAACTGGGAAGTCTCCATCCTCTAAATCCCTATATTTGTTTCTGCTAAGAAAGGAGATGGGGTGATATTACTTCTAAGTAAGGCCTGGAATTAGATAAAATCAATCTAGATATTAAGGTTGGTTTTTGGTGGGTTTTTTTGTGTTTGTCCTTTTTTTTTTTTTTTTTTTTTTTAAATGCTTTCTTTCAAATTATGTGTTGGGCTCTGTAAAAGAATTGGAGGGTGAACCGAGTCTGGGTTGTTATAATTGTTGCTTTTTGTCCTTAAAACATCCAAATGCTTCCACAACCATTTAATGGAAGAATGGCTAAAACTTCTAAAAGAGCCTTCTAAGTTTTATTTTTACTGAGTTTGGGACAAGGAGAAAAAAAACAAAACAAAACCAAAAAAGCCACAAAGCAAGCTGTCTATACTTTTCAGTCCTTCTGTAGAGCCAATAATAATGAGATAATGCGGAACAGTTGCAAAATCACATAATGGAATTCCAAAGTTAGTAGAAAAGAAACCTTTTTTTTTTTCTTCAGGCAATAATGAATTAATATCTTCTCAATCTCAGTACTAAGATCATGTGTTAAATTGCTTATAAAATCCTAAACTAAAGAAACTGGAATCACTAAACAGTTTCACCAGTGGATGGAAGAATGCTTACCTGCTATTGAAGTTTAATGACATTCAGTAGCTGCGTTGAGAAACTGATTGAAGTGAAACATAACTATAAGGGTTTTATGAATGATCTGTAGTAAAATTGTATACCAGCTGCTATAGGAGGTAGTTAAAGGCTCATAAAACCATATGGGTATTGACAGTACTGCTCCTGTTGTCTGTGTGCATTTCATCTTTCTATGCAGTATCCTAGAGACCAGTCCTAGCTTAATTTACCTTTGGCAAGAAATAAAATGTGAAGATTAACATAATCTGTATATTATAATGTTCAGGTAAACGGAGAACATATTTGAGTTCTCAGTTTCTCTCCTAGTGTTGTATTAGAATGCTAATTCATTTGGGAAAAAAAGGGTAAAATCTTGGCTGAGCTTCTTGTTTACAAATTCATTCATTCTATTCCAAGATGAAGAGTCCTGCTAAGAAATGAGCTATTTTTTCATTATTTCATTGCTTAATTGTCTTCGCATGCTGAAGTCCAGGAAGTTACACACGTAAGGGCAATTTGGTGTTTAAAATTTCAGGAACAGTCTGGTTTGACCATAATGGTGACCAAATCAGCCCAGTAACTGGGGGCTTAGGAAAGGGAAAAATTTTTAAGGTGTAGATATTTCTTCAAGAGCCATTGTTTTGTTGTTTGTTTGGGGTTGTGGGGTTTTTTTTGCAGTGTTCTCAGTATATACCAAAATGCTTGCTAGTTCCTGTTCAAAGTAGTAGGATGCATTTTACACAATTTTAATAATGTTTTATTAGGTAAAAATGTGGTGTAAAAATGTGATGGCATTTACAATGATTGACTGTTGGTAATTTTAAAAAAAAAATTATTTGATATCTCATCAAATACTGTTACACCATATGGCAGAATGTAGTGAATCTGTGTATTTTTTTCAATATCCTCCAGAATAGGATTCTCTTAGCCAAAACCATTTTAGCTTGTAGAGATGACTTATGTTGCTAAGAAACAAAGTTGGCATTGTAAGAGATGCAACTACCTGGTGAAAATTTCTTTGAATGTTATAAAGCTCCAAGGAGGTAAATCAAAGTCTCAAACTAGCCCACAACACATTCAGTTGTTTTTATTGTAAAAGCTGTATTTTAAGGTTTGTAACCTTATTGTACAAAATTCGGTACTGTGGTCGTGCAGGTTATTTGTGTATGTGGGTAATGCAAGTTAAATATGTATATGAGTAATATTCTTTGATGAGGCTGTTCGGTGTTCCTTTTGTTATGGGGTATAGCTGCCTGTGGGGTCATTGAGGAAACCAGATTATTGAAATGATCCGTGTTAAAAATAGTCTTCAAAAGACTCAGGGGAATGGCAGTGTTAAAAGTTGTCTTCACTGTTGAGGTCACTGGTGATGGACAGTATGTAATTCTTCTCATTCGTAGATTATATCTTAGGTTTATTTACAGAAGATTTTTTAGGTTTATTAAAAAGAGTGCCCTTTATTTGCAAGGAGAGTTGTGTAGAAGACTGTACAAAAGGCTGTGACAACGAATAATGCTCCTTTCTAACACAGCAGCGTGAGGGGAGAGAAAATTGTGTACAGATAGAGACAGATAGAAGACTGAGTAAACCACAGCCTGACTTTGGAAAAATGTAGCTTCTGCAGCACCTTAAGTTGCTAAAGCAAAAGAGCAAACCAAGACATTAGACTCAGTGCTAACAGAACCACCGTAATGATCAGAGGTCATGAGGCACAGTATGCTGCAACTCATGACATGACTGAAATCAAGACTGGAAGTAAGGGCCTCTGTGCAAGGACACATTAGGGTGGAGAGTTGTCTATAAATGTTATTACCCCTGTTCTGTTTAGCCTGATCACTCTGTTTTTCACATTTAATATAAGTATTTCTAGAATTTGAATTATTCCTTTTGACCTCCTTTAAAAATTCCCTCATAGGAAAAGAACATCTACTCTCTGGCCACCTCAGGGTATAGTCACAGCACCTGTCTTGTAAGGTGTTTATTTTTTTCAGAAGGTTGTGGTTTGTCAGCTATATTCTTGACAGTGAGGAAAGAGGAAAATCTGATTCTCTCCTTCAGTAATGTACGCATGCAGATTTAACTTTAAGTTTCTGAAGATGGAATTAGATCTATAACTATGCAATTTTTCTGCATATTAAAATCAAGATTGTATTTGTGTAGTAGGGTAGATGAAAAATGTAGAATTTCAGCAGCTATTACGTAAGATAAAATCTGAATTTAGTATTTGCATGTGTCTTTCACCTCTTAATGTTACTCTGAAAAACCTAGTAAAAGTGTTTGATGAAAATGTTACAGTGAAACCATTTAAATCGTCATTATTGTAATAATATAAAATTATTTTAGAAGTTGCCTACATTAAAGATATGAACAAGTGTTAATTAGTGGGCTACAGGAGAATATACAAACATTCAAATTTAGTAGTCTTTTTTTTCTTATACTTGCAAAGCTTCATTTCAGAATTTATGGATGTTCACCATTTAGACCTTGTATTTCAGCAACCGGTTATTTTTATAACCTGATTGGTAATGGGTTTAAATGAAAAAAAAAAAACAAACAAACACAAAACCCAACTAAAAACTGTATAAAGTGTGCTCCATATTAATGACACCAGACTTCTCTTTAGTGTACTTAGCTTTTCAGAAGGAAATGACATAGCTGTAGATATAGACGTACATTTTTAAAAATGCTGTGTGTAATGTCATTCATGAATTTCCACAAGATACCTTGCAAAATGTTTTTTAAGAAGTCCAGAATTTCTCTTCACAGTGGTTTTGATTTCAAATATAAGTAGAGAAATGTGTGATCTTTCTGCATTATCTGTCTTTATGATATTTTTCACAAGAAAGCTGGAAACACTTAGTAAACTTATTTTGTTAAAATTGTAGTCCTTTATCAATTTGACAAATGAAAATAAATCCACAATTCAGAGGACTAAATTTAATAAATCATTAGCTTAACTAAATCGTAAGTCTTGAAAAAGAAATAATTATTGTGCATAGTAATTACCTTGAATCCAAATATCTATGTTATACTGGCCACATTGTTCTACAAACCCCATAAAATTGCAAGTCATTTCACATCTGTTCTGTGGTGGATTTTCTTTACAACTTAAACCACAGAATCACAGAATCATCTCAGTTGGAAAAGACCTTGAAGATCATCTAGTTCAACCATTAACCTAGCACTGACCATTCTCAACTATACCATATCCCTCAGCGCTATGTCAACCCAACTCTTAAACACCTCCAGGGATGGGGACTCCACCACCTCCCTGGGCAGCCCATTCCAACGCCTAACAACCCGTTCTGTAAAGAAATGCTTCCTACTATCTAGTCTAAATCTTCCCTGGTGCAACTTGAGGCCATTGCCTCTTGTCCTATCACTTGTTACTTGGTTAAAGAGACTCATCCCCAGCTCTCTGCAACCTCCTTTCAGGTAGTTGTAGAGGGCGATGAGGTCTCCCCTCAGCCTCCTCTTCTCCAGACTAAACAACCCCAGTTCCCTCAGCCGCTCCTCATACGACATGTGCTCCAGACCCTTCATCAGCTTCATTGCCATTCTTTGGACACGCTCGAGTAATTCAATGTCCTTTTTGTAGTGAGGGGCCCAAAACTGAACACAGTAATCGAGGTGCGGCCTCACCAGTGCCGAGTACAGGGGTAAGATCACTTCCCTGTCCCTGCTGGCCACGCTATTTCTGATACAAGCCAGGATACCATTGGCCTTCTTGGCCACCTGGGCACACTGCTGGCTCATGTTCAGCCAGCTGTCAATCAACACCCCCAGGTCCCTCTCTGACTGGCAGCTCTCCAGCCACTCCTCCCCAAGCCTGTAGCGCTGCTGGGGGTTGTTGTGGCCCAAGTGAAACACCCGGCATTTGGACTTATTGAAACTCCTACAGTTGGCCTTAGCCCATCGCTCCAGCCTGTCCAGGTCTCTCTGCAGAGCCTCCCTACCCTCGAGCAGATCAACACTCCCACCCAACTTGGTGTCATCTGCAAACTTACTGAGGGTGCACTCGATCCCCTCGTCTAGATCATCAATAAAGATGTTAAACAGGAGTGGCCCCAAAACCAAGTCCTGGGGACTCGTGACCGGCCACCATCTGGATTTAACTCTGTTCACCACAACTCTTTGGGCCCGGCCATTCAGCCAATCAGATGTCTTATTTTAAATGATGATGATTTAGGAAACTGAGGGAAAAACCTGATAGATACAGTATTTACCATCTTGAATTTTTGTAAACAAAAAGAAAGTACTGATTTTTAGAATGTAGCCTGAAATCAAGTAAGTGATGAAGGTTAGTAACTCCCCCAAAGAAATGGTGGGGAGAGAAGATATAAAGGAAATTAAGTTACAGGTACTATTTTTTTTTTTTCTCATGGCAATTTAAAGTAATATTTGGACCTTTTTATTATGCAGTAATTCCTCTTTTTGAAATTTCATTAATAATTCTTTCTTTTCAGTTTCCGCACTAGCAAAGGTGTTGGGTATTCTGCTCATTTTGTTGGCAACTGCTTAATAGTTACATCACTGAAGTCAAAAGGCAAAGGTTTCCAGCACTGTGTGAAGTATGACTTTCAGCCACGCAAGGTAAGCAAAGTGGTATTTACAGTAAAGAGTAACATTGAAAATGTGACAAAGTGCTTCTGGGAAGAAGAGCTAAAATTTCTTTAGTGCCATAGTGTTACTAGCAATTTCTTATTTATAAGTAGCTTCTCTGATGGTCATGCAAAGTTTTATGTCAGTTACAGACCAGAATCAATTCAAGAAAATGTAATAATTTATAAAGAATCACTTCTGTAAAATCAACTTAATTTAAAAAATACCACTTAATTAGCTTCAGATAGGGAAGAATTTGGGGTATTTGTAAAATGGATGTATTTTATTTTTAAAAGGTCATCATTCTATTTCTGAACATTCTGTACTTGGTAACTTTGGTGCCAATGTCTGGAACAATTTTTCTGGTAATGCTAGAGTTTTGTTATCTGTTGCTGAGGAATATAAGGCTCTAAACTTTCTTCTATGTCAGTGATGTTTTGGGACTTCTCATTTTTCATAGTAAATCTTGATTATTTCTCTAGATCATATTAGTGTTCATTTCTACTGTATGCCTAGTAGTCCTATGAGAACGATGATTCTGCAGCTTCAATATTTCACTTAGCTGACTGAAACATTGACTTTTCTGTACAGTGAGCATTATGTGTTTATTGTTGATAGCAGCCTTGTATATATTTTGCTGTGAAGCTCATTTCTTTTTTTATGGCATTAGAATTTGTATATTGAATTTCAGTGCTTGTTTTGTTTTGAGAAACCAATCTCTTAGGGAGAGAATGCCATTGTTTGCTCATCAGCTTTATGTTCTACTATTATTCTTGGTATGTATTTGTGATTCAAAATCACTGATTCTAATTCTGTCATGTAGTTTTGAGATCGTTTGTGTTTTTTTAAAACATAGTAATGTCTTTTTCTAACATATTACTCAGGGATGTATAAAGCCTTATAAATATATATCTGCTGAGTGTACTGAAATGAATCAATTCTGTTTTGCAAATTTTATTTTATTTCATAGTCAGAAAAGAGTTTTGATGACAGTTCAGTTTTCTTTTAAAGTAGCACATCTGATGCTACTGATAAACACTCAGTTTAGGAACAAATGGAATTGTTAACTTTTGGATAATGTTATTGATAACTAACTTTTGGGATTTAGCTAATCATTTCTTTAGTTGTTGATGAAGAAGCAGTCTTTCATTTTTTAGCAAGATGTTCTTTTGATAATTTTTATTATGAATGACTAGTTTCCTTCATGCCATCCCTGGAGAATTTTAGCGCTTGCTATTCTACTTAAAATAGTTAATTCTGAAATACTAGTACATGGATAGTTCATTATATGAATATCAGTTTCAAATCATAATCTACTGATCTGTTGAAGTACGTCCAAATATAACTTCCATGCCAGTTTTATATTTCTCAAAGATCGTGCTTCATACACTTTGGGTTGTATGTCAGATTTAGAAAGTATTTGAAATAAATCTTCTAGAATATATTTGCAAGTGGTTTCATATGATATTTGTCCATTAATAATCTGTGTGTATATACGTATGTGGGAAGGTACATAACACTTAATGGAGGAAAGAAAACCTGTCAAATACAATTCCTAGCTCCAACAAATCAAAACATATCCTGTTTAACATGTAGATTTATTTTCTTCATGTTATTTAGGTCCTAATTACATTGGTTCCATTGTGTAAGCATTGAATGTGTAGATACGTATTAAAAAATTTGTACCCATTTACGAAGCAGCTTACTCTCTAAATACTAACTTGAGAAGTGTGATTTTTGTCATCAGATATACTATATTCTAGCCATTTGCTTACAGGCATAGACATTTCAGCAAAGTTTTTGCCAGAATCATCCTCATTAAACTTTTGAATAATATTTTTTAAAAAATTTTAGTTGAATCACAGTAAAATTACGTATTCAAGCCACCTGGTCAAAAGCTTTATGTAGGCAGATCAGAAAGATGTTCACTTCTTCCCACTGTTAACTATGTCATATGACACCATACACAGAATAATATGTAATCTTAATTTAAAACTTTAAGACATGTTAAGTGATTAGTTTAGGTTTTAATTCATGTATTTTAACAACATTATAAAAACAAGTTAGTTATAAAAATACACGGAGAAATTTCACCATCATATCACCAAATAGAAAATGTGGGTGTAGTATAATAGACTGCCCTCTCAACTAAGCTAAACTAATTTTGGCAGTGTTGTGTTTAATATGTCTATACTGCTTTTTGGGACTCCAAAGTGAAATTTTTGTGTTTTAGTAACCCCCAGTAATTTTCTCTCCCTTGAGTTCCAGCCTCAGCATGAATCCTTGGAAAAAGTATGAACAGGAAAGCACTGTAGTCAAGAGAGCAAACAGCTTTTTTTTGTTGTTTCTAATCCTGAACACCTTTATTAATTGCAGTATAGACTGAATTAAATTCCACATTTTGGAAATACTTAGTGTGTGATGCCTCATCTCTCTGATTTTACTGTGCTATGGAGTAGGAATATGCCTTACTCAGCAGTGGGGGATTAAGCTTGAAAGATTTCAGCAGTAGAAAAAATTAACAGGCTGTTATCTGAAGTGTCTTTGAGTACTACCTAAGGAAGCTCTTGTTATGACAGAGAGACATGGTCTTGGTCCATTTTTGAGAAAATGATATAGCGGAGGAGACTGTAGAATGAACTTAAAAGAAAATTGTATTACTGACTTTGAAAATTAAAAAAAAGGGAGGGGGATTTTTCAAATAAAAGTTGAAGAAAAATTGTGTGAGATTATACACCTTGGTTTGGTTCATTGTGTAGTAGTAAAGTCCTGAAAACCATGTCCTCAGATAGAGAATAGGAGAGAAATCAACAAAAATGCCTGTACAACATCAGCAAAGAACATCTACATAAATGAGACATAGGTAATAGGAAATTGACACATACATGTATGCTTGCTTCTACATATCTAAAAAAAGAGAAACTGGAATGTCTATTTTAAATTAAGTCATTGGCCTGATAGAAGTGTCAGAAGCTTTGTTGACTTGACCATCAGTGGGCACTCATTTGAAATTGTAGTTATGAGTGACAGTGACGTGAGTCTTACCAATAGACAAGTGATGCCCTATATTAAAGACTTAACCTAATCAAATAAATAATTGTAATTAATTAATTGTAAGTAATTAATTGTAACAATAAATAACAGAGCTTCTGCGCACTGAAAATCAGTAAATAAGTAGGAAAACCATACTATTCAGATTAAATTATTAGCCACATGATAAGGATGGTTATAGCATCTGTGATGAACTGGGGAAGATCAGAAAGCATACTAATACTTTGCATTACTTTGCTATAAACTGTGTGGCATCTTGTTGGGATGAGAGTTCAAACTTTTAAATGCTAGAAGCATTTGGATTTATTTCCTTTTTTTTTTTTTTTTTAGAGAGCTCACACATTGATTTTGCTTGATTTTGTCTTGAAAAATGCAGAATATGCTTGCATATGCAGGATTTGCTATTTTTATATTTAAAGGAACTGCAAAAAACTGCCTTCACTCCTTAGGAAAAAAAAAAAAGTAGAGGAGCAGTTAAAGTAGAGGTGTTTGATAGTGCTAGAGAAATTGCTTAAATGCAGATATGAAAAGGCTGGCAGCAAATATACCATTACTCCAGAAAATCACAATGTACCTTAGCACAGAAAATAGCAAAGTAGAGGCCTTTGTAAGTAAAAAGAAGTTGCTCAGAAAGTGGAAGTTGTATCAAAATGAAGAATACTTAGAAAAGTGTAAGTTGTAGCAAATTATATGTAAAATTATGACAATTCAATTTTTTTTTCCAGTCCAAAGGGGTGATTAGATGACTAAGGCTTAATAGGAGCCCTTGAAGAATATAGTATCATAACAAAAAAGCTAAATGAATTAATTACATCATTGTTTACTACAAGACAAGTCAATGTGGATGAGTCAGAGGAAGTGCCTCAAATTGAAATGTCAGTAGAAGAGGTATAGAAATCAATATAAGAGAGAGTTATTAATTGCCAGGAATTTACAGCAGGCACCCCCAAGTTCCAATGAATTTTGAATATGAAATTTGCCAAACTTTTAATTGTGGTATATAATCTATTTTCTCAAACAAATGGGTGATGGAAATTTATACAAATTGTAGAAAAAGGCTTTGCTGATATTTAGAATTACATATTATCAGGCATGATTTCTTAACCATTAAAATGCTGTAGAAGCTAGAAAAATTGAAAGAATTAGAAAACACATAGATAAACATATCAGGCACAAAGCAATATAATATTGCACTGGAAGTCTCTTCCCCCACTTCTGTCAAATTATTTGAAGGATTCTTAACTCTGCATAGGAGGTTTGTGAGCCAGTTGATACATTCTGTGTGGATTCCCCAAGAACTTTAGGCATTATACTCCTCTGAAAGCCTGAAAGAAATTATGTTGTCATGCAATAAGAGAATTTATATCGTTAAAATACAGGGATGACAGGATTTGAATCAAGTGAGCAAGCAGGAATGTCAGAAAGACCTTTATTTTCCTGTTGATAAGAATGCATTATGGACTTAACTCAGTGGAGTTTGTCATCCTCTATTTTAGGAACTAGCTTTGAAAACCTGTGTTACTCATTTGATCTAGATTGATACTAGTGACAAATATGACACAAAGAGTAAACCATTTTTTAATACTTCAATATTTCCCTGGCTAAAAAGAAATTACAGTTTAAAATGTAAATTTAGCTAATTCAAGAGCAGGAGGCAAAATATATTTTGCTGCATGCTTTTTTAATTTGTAATTCTGTGCTCTGTCTGATTTCAAAATCAATGTGAAAATTTTTTACGTTTATTTTCTCTGATACAGAGAGGAAGATTTTTGTATTAGTAGGCACTGTATCTACTTACCTCAGCTCAGGGAGAGTCACCAAGTGACTTATTAAAATAATGCCCTGAGGGATACAGTTCTCTACTTTGAAAAAAAAGAGACTTAGCTGAACATAGAAATCAAAAGATAGTCATTGAAACAAATACCAAGAAAGGGAAGACAAGTAAATTGTAAATTACTATTCCAAATTATTAAAATATGAAGTGGTGTTTTCAAGGCAGATGCTCTGACTTTTTCACAGAATCAGTAAGATTGGAAATGGACATGTTGAGACAGTCTAGTCTCACCCCTTGTTCAAAGAAGGAACACCTAGACCAGGTTGCTCTGGATGTTGTCCCGTCAAGTTTTGAATATCTCCAAGCAAGGAAACTCCACAGTTTCTCTGAGCAACCTGTGCTGGTGTTTTCACAGTCCTTCCTGCTTACTACCACCCTTCCTATGTATGTTTAAATGGAGTTTCGGCTGTTTCAATTTCTGCCTATTGCATCTTGTCCTGTCACTGGATACTAGTGAGAAGTCTCTGGCTCCATCTTCTTTATCCCCTGCCCATCAAGTATTTATACACATGGATAAGATTCCCCCCTGAGCCTTCCCTTCTCCAGGCTAAACAGACCCATATCAGCCTCTCCTCGTGTGTCAGAGGCTTCAATCACTTGATCATCTTTGTGGCCCTTTCTGGACTTTCTCCAGTATATCCATTTTCATCTGGTTTGTATATAATTTGAAATAATACAGACACCCGTTATAGTTAAGTAAGAGTTGATTTGTAGATCTTAAAGATTAAATTTCCATTCCTAGTCTTAAATGAGTTTAAAGGTTTGGTTTTAAAGGAAGCTTAAGGTTTTCTTCTTGAACTTACTCATCATATACATAATGATTCCTGTTGAACAGATTATTTGAAAGATCACTATAGTGTACTTGGAAGCATTTTACTGTGATGCTTTCTCTGTTTGATTATAAATGCATTTTTAATGATATTACAGTTGTCCAAAAATTGGTGGAATGGTAAAGAAAATTATATGAAGCAATCAGGACTGTAAACTGGGCTGTAAAATTTGCTGTTGTGAAATTTTTCCTTTTATTTAATAATTTCTGACAGAGAGCTATGATGAAAAGGCAGAGATACATGATACAAATTTGTTAAGGTAAGTGCACATAGAACTGGATTTCCCATCAGAACTCAGTTATGTGTTCTTTTGTGTTACAGCATATAGTGTTTAAATTAAATTACACTTTCAGGAATGGATGTGTATTCAACTTTTTAATTGTATGTAAGCATTTTTGGCTCTAATCCCATAAAGGGGATGCAGGTAGGTGTATCATTACATCTAGGCACAGTTCTGCTGACTGGACTTGAAGTTCCATTGACTTGACTTTTAATTTCATGAGTTTGCAAGGATTCTGTTTGTACAACTTTATGAGACTGGTCACTTATTTTTAATGTTCTTCATTAACTTTACGTTTTATAGCACGAAACCTGCCACTATGTACTGATTTTCCATGTCTTTCCAGTGGTACATGATAAGCATTGTACACATCTATAATCGATGGAGAAACAGTGAAATACGATGTTACGTGAATGGTCAACTGGTATCCTATGGTGACATGGCCTGGCATGTTAACACAAATGATGTAAGATTTTATTTTTTCCTTTCTCATAGCTTTTCACTTTAAAGTAAATTGAAAAAGAAAAAAAAGTACATTTGTTTTCTCTAGATCTTTGCAAATTTTCTTTTAACTTTCTCCTTTTATCTATCTTCCTTAGTTATGTACTCAATGAAGTGTAACATTATTAATTTTTTATAATAGTATTTTTTAGAATATTGGGGAATTTTTTTGCTGTATTTTGCATAGCTATTTTAATGAAATTTTCAGATATTTTGTTTGGAGAGACTGTTATAACTAATATTTTTAATATGTGATACTGTATAGAGGACACTGATAACAATGGATTAATACTTAGCTTTTTCCATAAGAAAATATGATAGAGTTACAGGTTTTACACATTTAGCTTGAGAAAAGGCCTTAAGAAAAACTGATTTATTCTGCCAAATGACTATGCATACTGCCAGTGCATACAGAAGTACTCATTTTTGTATCACATCAAGTTCTATGTTGGATTCAAGCGGAGATATTTGTTAATGGTGAAAACATTTCTATGCTCTTTGTGTTATTGAACATTAAATTTTAAGTAGGTTTTTTAATTGCAGTAGAAATGAGTAGCCTGAACTATGATCAGTGTCATATTGTTTTAAGCACTGTGTAAGTATAGTAAGAGATCATTTCTTCTATGCAGAGTTTACAGTTTTAAACAAATAAGATAGACAAAAAGTAAAAGCTAGAGAGCAAAAGCATGGAGGAATGTCAAGAGATTTATAGTATTAAGCAAAGTCTGAAGTCTTACATCTGTCTCCCAGTAACAAGCATATTTTGTTAAGGTATTAATATTTAATTAATATTGTTAGCAAGTACAAATTAACTGCTACAAAATTTCATCCCTGAAATACTCAGCAATTTTCTTTAGTAAACTTTTACACAGAGATGTCTTCCCTTATTGGCCATCCAAACCAGTTAAAAGATACTGAGAGACATACAGTTGTAAAACATTAGTCAGCTCAGAGCAATGACACAGTGATCTTGCATCTGCTTGTCCCACAGACAGAAACCACTCATTTTTAGCTGGAGAAGATCGCATGTATACCTGTAAATACATCTGTATCTATTAATTGGACTGAGTTCAAATTAACAGTATATTCTTACAGGAAATGCATCCATTTTTATATGTAAATTGTTTTAATGAAATCTGTATAAGTTTCAAAAATTTTTTTTGGTGCTCTTTATTTGTACCTTCTGCTTTGGAAGGTTTAAGAGTCTGTATTTAATGATGCAGAAAACAGGCACTCTTTCTGGCCCAAAGTTTTGGATGGGAAAGGCAGACAAAATGATTCTCTTGTGCTTTGCCTTCAGTTGAAGCTGTGCTAGACTTTCAGAGGTACTTGATTCATCAGCTTGCTACACTTTTGTTATTTCTTTATAATATAACTCTCAGTTGTTTCTGACTGCCTGTATAAGGCCTGGATAAGGAAGCTCTTTTATACTTAAGGAAATTAACTGTTTTTTGCTAAATTCTAGAGGCAAAGTTGGATTGAAAGGGAGAATTTAAATACTACATGTTAATTAAAGCTCTGCTTGCCAAATCTTCTGATCACCATTCTTTGTTTTGTTGGTAGCATTTCTACTTGCAAGAAAAGGCAAACCTTTCAGTTTTTGCAGAGCATGGTTTCTCCTTGGTAATATAAACATGTTTGTGATAGGTGAGAATGTGATTGAAAAGCCAGCTGAGGTCTCAAAGGATCTGGGCTGAGTTACTAGTTATGTGGTGGGGGCATCTGTAATCCTTGATGATAAATGCTTAGCAGGAAGAGCTGCTTCTTCTATTCATATGTTCTTCACAGTATTCCTTTCTACTTTATCATGTAACAGAAGTACAGTCTTTTCTTAAGGTGGAATTGTTTTACCAAGCTTTAGATGGTTTACTGTAAGTCCTTTAAGTCTCTGCAAAGGTTTTACTTTGTCTGCTGGAGAATAGAGTAAGTTATGAAAGAGACTAGTTATCATTAGCTCTCTATTTTGTAATAACAAAAATTTATCAGAAGTAGGAAATAGAATAGAAAGTAGGAGAAATTCAGGAAAGATGTATGAATGCAACTGTGTAAAAGGCATAAAACAGGAAAATAGGTGAGTGCATATGTAGGCTCCTTAGGACTATTATATATTAGCTAGGAAGAAAAGCTCTTGTTTTAACTGTATATGTTTCATATGAATGTTAAGTTGTTAAAAGTATTCCCTTGAAAAGTCTTGAGCAATTATCCAGCTTATTTGTTAACTTTGACCTTCATACCCTTCCACTTGTATATAACTTTAGTCTCCTGCAAAATGACAAGAAAATACCTTACCATAACAGTTTTTGGGGAAAAGAAAAAACTATGCAAGTCAGCCACTCATTCTTCTTCCTTTACATCATTTATTGTGCATAACTATTCATGTAGATTATACTGATAGATTTAACAGTACAGGTTGTGAAAACAGTTAGTGAAAACTGAGAAAGGGAGAGGAGTTGCATATTGTTGACTAAGTACATCTTACTCTTTTCAGTCTTTTCTTATAGAAGAACATTATAAGATAATTGAGATCTAGTGTTTAAATATAATTAAGACAAGATTTTTCAGTTGCTCACTGTGTCAAAGCTACCACCGAACAAAATGCATTATGATTAAATATTTTTTAGATTAATAAAACATCCATTAAATTTGCATTATTAAGTTTAAGATTAAAGGACTGAGTTGAATTTATATTTTTTTTTAAGCATAGGTTTGTCTTGGTAGAGACTGTGAATTTATTTTATTTTATTTTTTCCCAAAAAATAAAATACAAGTGGTAAATAATTCATTGAGTTTATATTCCAAGGAGTAAATGTAGCTAAAGATTATGACAAAAAGATGAAGTGTAATTCATGACAGGCTATAACATAACCATATGTGCGCAATTGCTAGCTGGTCAGTAGTCATGATCAGCTCCAGATGCCTTATGGAGTTAATTATTTAGAAGAGATCAAATACACTTTGAGATGGAAGTTAAATTGGAAGAGTTTGGCTATTATAGCTCTTAACTGGGGAAAATTCCTAATCTGTAGGAAGTAACATGAGAGAAAGCATAAAACTTCTCTTCAAGATGTAGAATATGGGGATGTCAGAATATGTCCTGACATCTTTCACAGAACTTTGCATTTCTGTTGTAGGATAAGGAAGCTGTAGGATTTAAATAGTTGACACAACTGATGAAAAGCAAACAGGTTGATGACATCAATAACACTTGGTCTGCATTTGAAAGAACGCTTATAAGCATCAAGAATATTAAGGATAAAGTTATGTCCTTAAGTAACAAGGTCCATAAGTCCTAAGAGTTTAATTTTTTTATGTCAACAAAATAGGAGGATTTGGACCAAGGCACTGAATGAAGCAGATCTGGCAGTCCACTCATCTTTGGGTCATTAATGACATGCTATCAGGCATGTACAGAAATAGGCAAACAAACTTGGATCAGTTGGTGTCCATCAGGTTTAAAACTGGAAATGTGAGATAGCTAGAGGAAGACCAAATGAGCTATGAGTATTGGGTGCTGGTTTTAAATAAATAAATAAACAAATATGTATTATATAAATTTTGGGTGCTGGTTTTAAATAAATAAATAAACAAATATGTATTATATAAATTATATGTCTAAATTATATAAATATTTATTAAATAATTAAATAAGGTTTATAGATTGTTTGGCATCTGGAACAGAAGTGAATAAAAATTACCAGAAGATCAGGAGTTAGCCCTCCCCTCCAGTTAAAATTAAAGGAAACACTTAATCCAGAGTGAAGCACCAGAAAATGGGAAAGTGTAATAATCTGGTCAGAATGATAAAAGACAGAACTGGAAATTACTACAGGCTAACAGACCTAGAATGTAATTATATGTAAAACTTGTAATCCATTGAGAGCTACAATGGCTGTTGTACAATTAATGATAACTAGAAGAATCGAGGAAAATACCCTGTAATAGGCAGGAATGTATGTCTCAGCAAATTGTTAGGAAATTTCACCATTAGATTTACCTGTAGTCAAAGTGGTCTCATAGCCCGTCTTTGCACTGTGCATCCTGAATATAACTTTGTGAATCAATTTTGTTGTAGTTTTTTTAGTTTTGTCCAAAAAAAATTATAAAAAAATTTAGAAATTCCAAGGGAAAAAAGCTAGAAGAGGTATTTGCTCAAAAGCAGAATAAATCAGAGATACAATTCTGGATACTTCTTCCCTCACCCTGTTGCAAAGCTGAGCTCCAGATCTTTGACTTCGTCCTGAACTCTTTAGACAGAGTCCTCTTTTCCTTGTTAATAGCTTATCCACTTGGATCAGTTGCTGTAGCAAATCACTGTATTTGACTCCATTCTCTAGCGAAAAAAGTTTTTCTTAGGGGAAAACTCAGCAACCAAGCAGGATGAAAAAGCAGACTTCCTAACGCAGATTCTACTGGATGCTGATTCAAGTCAAAAAGTGATGCTTGATCCTCGTGTCCATTAAATAAAGTACATGTGACTCAAGGAAGCTGAGAGAATAACCTTGCAAAGATCCTTGCCCTTCCTGTTGTTCTCTTGTGCTGCATCTTGTTTTCCAGTTCCCTGCATCTTTATTCTAGAAAGTTAAGTTCTCAACTTTATTTCACCTGAAAGCCTTTTTTTCTCAGAAGCACCAGAAGAACTTCAGCTAATTATTGAAAAATAAATTTAAATTGAAAAAAAAAAAAAAGCCACAAAAAATACTTCAAAACTGAAATAGGAATTAGACAGATGGAGAACTGCAGAAGGTCTTTGTGCAGAGGGATAGTTGATGGAAGGAGGAATGGAAAATAACAACTCTTATGATGTGGAAAAAGGCAGAAGAGGAGTTTAAGGTCAAACCAAATCGTTATAGGCTGTAATCTTAGAGAAAGACTGCGCACCAGTTGCAAACTAGAAAAATTGGTAATTGTTTTTTTCTGCTAGAGATGTTTAGCTCTGTTAGCACAACAGTGGAAGAAGAGTGCATTTTGGTGCGTGTTCTCATGTGTTAGCAGTGGGAGTTCTGATTATAATTACAAGGAACTTCAAGGCTTTCATATTTCCTAGAAGGCAGTAGTGAAGGTTATTTGGTACTTGAATGTACTGTTCTAATTTTCTCTGTTGTATGTTGAAAAATTAATAAGAACCAAATCCTAGCAGCCAGTCATAACAGCATTGTAATACTGACCTGTGAAACAATGCTACGATATTAAAAACTACAGAGAATCAGGTACTGAAGTAACAAGTGATTGATTTATTTTCTTAATTACAGTCTCCCTTTATTTTTTGGCTTCAGTAGCTGTACATTAATATTATTTCATTGTATAGTTTGTATGACTAAACTTCATTAACATTGCCTCTTTCTGATACAGAGCTATGATAAATGTTTTCTTGGCTCTTCGGAGACTGCTGATGCTAATAGAGTGTTCTGTGGCCAGCTTGGAGCAGTGTATGTATTCACTGAAGCACTCAACCCTGCACAGATTTTTGCAATACATCAGTTAGGACCTGGATATAAGGTAACAATGGGTCTTAAAAACTGGAAGAAGAAAATAATTGATAGTTATAATTGGAAGATACGTATGCATGTAGATATTCCTCTTAGGTTCATGTAGAGCTATTTGATTTGTTTTCGGCAGAAGAATAGTATTTCTTCAAGTATCCTAACTAACGTTAATTTCCACCAGCTTTTGGAAAGGTGCAAGTTGTTTCTTTAAAGCATAGCTGAAACTTGTTTGTATGTCAAATTTGACTTTGGATCCTAATCAGATTAGAACAATTTTGTATTTGGTGTACTGAATACCAGGGGAATAACTTTCTTTACTGTTCACGTTTAAAACCTGAGTTAGGGCAGATTAACATTCCACAGGGCATAATAAACCAATTCTGTTCAACTACACAGTTTAAAACGGTTCTGTTGAAGTAAAAGTTGAGCTTTTTAGTCATGTTTGCCAGAGACATTTAGGGGACAGTTCGGACAAATTAATGGTGCATGCATAAACTTGAATCTCTAGTATGAACAATCACTTGTGTCTTGGAATGGCTATGTACAGTATTATTTCATCAAGAAAAAAAATGCAGATACTTTGCAGAAGTCTGCAGAAACTGCTTAGTGGGAAAGGCTTGGAAATGAATCTAACCCCAATTAAAAACTGTTGAATTTCTACCATCAATTTTTCCCATTTTTTTTTCCAATTTTGAAATTTGCAGTATCATCTGAAGTAGACTTTCAGTTTTTTAGTATATATCATATACGCTGAAAATAAAAACTTTTAAAATTAGCAAGTAAAAATCAACATTTAGATTCTAGTAATATTAATTTGCTGTGCTGAAAATGATTGCTCTAAATCATTTGATGAAAGCTAACACTTGAATGGCAGTGACAGTTGAAAATATCTTTTATGGTATATGTAGTGTGAATAGCCAAATATATGTCAAGGTTACTTGGAGAGAGGAAGTCTGTTGAATACAGCTGATGGTTAAAACCTGCCTTGAAACTAAAAATGTTTAGTCAGTCAAGAGAAGTATATCACCTGTGCAAACAAGTTTCCAAACTTAATACTGTATTTTGTTTGAACAAATATTTCTGCAAATGTTTTTTTGGTCATCCAGAAGAAAGTAATGTAACCTTTTACTTCTTAATAATAAATGTCATACATCTTTATGAATTTATTAAGTTCCTGGATTTGCAGCAGCATACTGAAATGATATCAAAGAGGAATAATGCTTTCATTGGTTTCAGGAAGTGAAAATTATTATGTAATATTTTGTGAGTATTGAAAAGGTTCATAAGGCATACATGCTTTCACGCTAAATGATGTTTCCAGCAGTTACTGCACTAACCCTACTACAGTGTTGTAATTACCTTCCTTGATTCATAGGCTTCCTTTAAACTACATTTCTTCACACCTGTATCTTCTTACTGCTTATTGTAAAATGTCAGTTAGATTAAATTTAATACTTTGGGGATATTCTTCTTTGGCATATCATGTTTTTAGGTTTAGGTTGTGTTCCCAGCACAGTTAATGCCTCCTTCCTCTGTAAAGTCATTTCCTTCCTTGTCTAAGAATCTGAAAGTATATTTTACTAATAGCAGTTAAAAGGAGCAGGTTCCTAGAGCAGGACCCTAGGAATAACACAATTTCTTTCTTTAACTTCCTTATTTCAAAAAAATAAGACAAAACAGAACCCTTTTTTCTCACCTTCTTCCAACCCAAGATCTACCCATGACTGAAAAAATGAAGGTCACTGATTGTGGCTTTCACTCAAAGCTTGCCTCTGTCATGTCTCAGTTAAGTTTATTTCCATAAGTTCTTTCAGATTCTGTGTGGGTGCAAAGGTTCATCATTTCAGAACACTTCAGTATGGTATTTCATGGTCCAAGGGAGCTTCAATTGACACGTAGCTCAAATTGCTGGACATTAGAGATCACATTCTTGCCCTTACCTAACTTGCTGATGCAAAATTGCCTTTCAGAAGCTTTTCTTAAGTAGTTCACTACATGTCCTGTTCATTCTAAATATTGATACTGTTAGCCACCTGGGAGAATCACTTGGTCAAGTTTTCCAAAAGAGCAACTATTCTAGATGCATTGTGAACACCCGTTGCACCAAAGCTTTTCTCCCAAAGGAGTATTATTCAAAATAATTGAGAATTTTTGGAGAATGTCTTCATACAGGTGTTTTTTCTTTCCTGTGGTAGTTCCTTTGATTTATAATTCTTACTTTAGTCCACTATATCCCAGGATTCTGATTCTTTAGGGAAAGAGACCTTCCCTTATTTAGTGCTCTACCTGCTTTGTTCATGACAAGAGACTATGATTTTACCTCTCATTCAGCTACCCTCACAATCATTCATAATGCCTCTAGTCTACAATGACTGCCATTCAGACTTCTGAAATACAGAGAAATCTGCATACTCTACCAACATACCAGAGCTCAGGACAGTGCAGTAGACACACATCTGTGAATATATGTAGCATGTAATGTTGCAAATAACACCAAAGCCAGAATTTGGGAAAGACAGATCTTGATCTACACAGAAAAGTGAATCAGTTGCACCTTGTCCCACCCCCATCCTGTGACGCAGGTAGAAGCAATGGATTTTAAGATTAACTAGAGAATTCATTAAAATAATCTTTGTTTATTATTTAAATATAATATTTATATTAATTTATATATAGAATATATTCTTTATTGCACATTACCTGCTTATTACAGAATGTTGTAACATAGAAACAGTTCATAATACTTACATGCTGGTCTTGCTCAATATGTCGTCCTGAATGCATCTAGTTGTAACCAGCATGCCTTAGCATAAAAATTTCTTTATTAAGCAAATAGATATTTTACTGTGAAATAGTAAATTTTCGGTTGTAGCAAAAGGCCTATTCTTTTTTTTTTTTTAACAAAAAATGTTACATTGACTGTGTGAGTAGCAATATTGAAAAGCTGCCACACTTAGTAACTATTGCATAGAAATTACACATGATCAAACTTTTAAGAGGGGAAGAGAGGAAAATACACTGGCAGTAGAACTATGCGATTTGCCTGTTCCCTGTTAAGTCTTCCTGGATTCATCCATAAAGTGTCTTGAAATTTTAAATTATATTTAGTAGAAACATAGTAGAATTCAGTATTTGCATTCCCAGGTTTTATCTGTAATAAAGCATGTTCATTTTGAGTCTTTCAGTTGCTGAACAGGACTTTTACCTACTATGTTGACGCTTTCAGCTGCTGGAGGCTGCAGAAAGAGAAAGGAAATGAGAGCATCATCCTTGCTCTCACTGTGCTTTTTCTGCTACCCATCTTGATTCCCAGGCAGCAAAGAAGAGAGAAGCATGTCTCAGCTGGGATCCTGAGGGGCTGATAAGCACGGAATAGTGGGGCAAGGAAGATAATGTGGGAGGAAGAGATGCATCTGATAGCAGAGTTTGGTGCCGTTTATAAAGGGATGTTTCAACAAAGCCCTCTCCTAATAGCCCTGTCAAGTCTGTGTCACTCCTCTTAACTTGTTTTGAAATGTGTATGGGAGGGTTATCAGATTATTCCATATGTTGCTGCATCTGAGTTTGGTCTTGATCAGTGCTACAGTATCAATCTTCTTGTCATGTACAAAGGTTGGAGTAAAAATGCATTCATGCACACACATACAAACACAAAATACTCTTGAAAATTCAAATTTGCTTAAGCCAATTATATAGTATAAAATAATTTATACTTACAATCACTGAATCACAGTAGCAAAATGGGGTGAATGGTAAATCAAAAAGCAACACTCTTGCTGCTAAAGGAAAGGGGAGAGCTGCTGATGTTTAAGTAGTGGTCCTGATCAAGCACAGCTGCTTTTACTGGAGAAGACAGTACGGGAGTATTTCTCAGCTCTCTGTTCCCTCTGCCATTCATGTAGGAACGACAACTATCCTTTAAATCTTCTTTATGGATCCTGTATATATTTATACCATATATAGAATATGTTAAATCTAAGGCTCTTTTTTGCTGTCTTTATGCTCTCACACTGCTTGTACCAGATGTCAAAGTTGCTTCACCTGGATAACCAAAACCCTAGTGATAGTACTTTCAATACTTTCATGATGTCGGATTTCTTACTGAAGGGGGGGGGGGGGGGGGAGGGGCAAGAAGGAAAGATTTGGTGGGACCAAAGGGATAAAGAGAATTATCATGGCTATATGCAGTGAAAACAAGAAAAATAATTCATAATTAACCTCAACAATAAATTATTTGAAACTGAATAAAGATTTTAAAATATAACATTATATATATATATTGCATTAATTATATGGTGGTCATTTCTAACAAATTTGCTTTACTTTTATCAGTATAGCACTGTGTTACTACTAGTTGTCTTTTTGCCACTGTCAAATGATTGTTACATGCAATAGTTATAAGTAAATCTGACAATGCTTTGCAGAAAGGCAGAAATCTATCTTCTTGCGCTTGATTGATTTGTCAGTGTTGCCAGGAACCTAGTTTTAGATCAGATATGAATCATAGTACATTTAAGAATAATAGAAATTTTCAATCTTCCTTTGTAAAAGCTTTGAGTTTGAGAATCATTAATTTGAAATATGGCATTTATAGTTTTATTTGGATTTTTTTTTAAGTGTAAGTAGCTTGTTTATATATACTTCTGACTGTTAATGAAGCATGAGTTTTAATGCTGTTTAAAAGTAACTATTCCTTTAATCAAAATGGTATACAGTTTCATATTCTAATTTGAGTGAGTTTATATAAAGTAAAATACAAGGTATTTCATTTGTGCTTTATTTTTAATGCGTTGCATGCTCAATTTTTTAACATATTTATAGCTGTTTAGTGTGACACATTTCTTCCAAATAATTACTTCTGAAACACTGATGCTGAAAGCAGAGAGGAATTATGCTACATAAAATACCAAATGTTATATTGACTTGTCGATGTGGAGTAAATAAAAAAAAGTCTCATTCTTCAGTAGCATTAAACTACTGGAAAATTAAAGTTTAACAGTTTCTGTATTCCCTCTCAAGTCCAATGTATTTTCTGCACATTTTGTGGCAAGTATTTTGTTTAAAATATTTACATGGTAAAACTTGTTTTGTTTTTTTTTCAGAGCACATTCAAATTTAAATCTGAGAGTGACATTCATCTGGCTGAGCATCATAAACAAGTGCTATATGATGGTAAACTTGCAAGTAGCATTGCTTTTACTTATAATGCAAAGGCTACTGATGCTCAGCTATGCCTTGAATCCTCACCAAAGGAAAACCCTTCAATTTTTGTACACTCCCCCCATGCTCTTATGCTTCAGGTTTGTGCTACTAATTTGATGTTCTGTGATTACTGTTAGCTCAACATCATTTGGATAATAAGAGGATTTGTGTGCTAGTGTACAAAGACATTATTTTGTATTATTTCAGCTCTTAATATACCTATGACTTGAACTGTTTGTTCTTTGCTCACTTTATAGAGCAAAAGACGATTACTCCTTCATTAAGAAATATATACATCATACCATGAGGCACAGTTTGCCACGATACTGAAGTTTTTCTGTTTAATGTTTGCCTTTAAGTATATATTATAACTGAAACATAAGTAATGAAACTAAGTCAAAACAAGTCTGATTTAGTTTGCACTCAATTCAGTGTTAAAGTGTTCTCAAGTTATGTTTGTAACTGTCCTTTAAAATTGAGGCTAACTGATGTTTTTCCTTTTCTTTATTTATTTTATTAATTTAGGATGTGAAAGCTATCGTAACCCACTCCATTCACAGTGCAATTCATTCCATTGGAGGGATTCAAGTTCTTTTTCCTCTCTTTGCCCAGTTAGACAATCGACAGCTGCACGACAGTCAGGTGGAAACAACAGTTTGGTAAGCTCCTTTAAGCAAGATAAAAACTAAATTAAACTAAGAATATTTCCATTTTTGTTGTGTGAATGTTTCTTTTGTTTTCTTTTGTAAATGCTGTGACTCACATTTTACCCTTGTTTCTTTGAAAGTAATACTGTTTTTAAAAAATGAGTTTACTGTAGAGAGGTGTAAATTGTATTAAGCTGATGAGATTCCAGATGAAACTGACATAAAATTGATTGGATTAAATAATTAATTCAAATCACTCTAGAGTCTTTTAAGGATAGTTTTGTGACAGTTCTTGCAAATTCTGAAAAAAACAATGTGCTTTTACTTGACAATGCAATGTTGTTTACTTTCTCAAAGTCTATGTTATATTCCTATTTAATAACATTCAAAATTTAAGGGCAGATATCTCCCTCTATATTAATAAGTGGTCAGAAAGTCATAGAGGTATGTGGCCATGTTACAGTTTCAACAGTGGCTGGGTACACACCAAGAGAGCTTTAAACAGGGGCACATGAAGTCTCTGCTCTGATATTATGGAAGTAACCCCTAGGTTGAAAAACCTGCACAGAAGTTAAATGAATGCTTCCATGTGTAGCCTGCAAAGGACTGCTTAGGAATCTGTCAGTACCCACACTGACATGTTCAAAGCTAGTTCACCTGCAGTTATTTTTGCAAAGATTCTTGCCACCTGCTTGTCAGGGCAGTCTCCTATTCTAGTGGCAACACAGTGTCTAAACTTGTCAGAACAAAGTGTGTGGCCTAAACCTTTGGAGGTAACAAAACTGAAAAGGTAATGCTGAAGAACTGGTATGGTGTTTCCCTGTAGGATGATATGTAACCAAAACCTGCTAGAAAACAGTGTTTAGGGGCAGCATAAACTGACTTTTGTATTTGAATAAATTTATAAAGTAGGTGCTTAATTCTCAGTACATGGCTTATTTTCCTACTTAGAAAACTCTGCTATTATTTTGGATATTTCCTGTTGAATTAGATAGTTCAGTAATAAGTTAGTTAACTGAAAAATAATTAAATTGCTTACAATTTTGAAAGATTTAACTGAAAGTGATACATTGGTATAATTTCTCATGAAAGATCACTTGTCTCAATCTAATTTAAGAAGTTAATAAATTTGGTGAAATTTTGTCAGTCGTCTTTTTCTCCCTTAGGTCACCCAAATATATGTAGTTAAGATGGATGCTGGTTTTTATTTGTTTCCATAGTGTGAAAAGTTAATGTATTTCATAAGAGTATTTCAGTAAAATGTTAGAAGCAATACCACTCTTAAGAATAATGAATTTTACTTCCAAGCAGTAGAGTGATGCAAATTATTTCATTCCGTAGTAAAGACAGAAAAGCTGGTTGTGTATTGGCTCATGTGGGATACTTACTGTTTTCACAGTCTGTTTTCCAGTATGTACTTTGCATTGAAGTATTGTGAAGTAAGGGAAATAGAAAAAACAATGCTGCTTTGAAATAATTTTAGAAAAAAAAAGTATCCCTGTATGTTTTTATTTACTGGACAATAGGCAAAAATGCTTTATTCAAATTTAAGGAAGATTATGTGTGTATGTGTCCATAGATATGAATAAAATACATGTTAAATTCATTAATGAGCTGAGTCTGTAATAGGTGATAAAGCTGTAACTAGGTCTGTTTAAAAATGGAGAGCTAATATAATGTAAGTTTTATAAATCGAGATAAAGACTAATTCTTCCCAAGTGTGTGGTCTTTCCAGTGAGTGAGAACATTCATAAAGTTCAATTTAAAATGTACAGAACATTTCTGGAGTTAGTTGAACTCTAAGTAGGAAGAAAAAAGTTGTTCTTGAATAAATCAATGCTCTTCTCCTATAATTAGATTATATTCTAAAAAGAGATCTGTAATTCATTATGCTATATGATTCTACAAATGCATAATAGAAGATGTGATCCTAACTGAAAAACATATTCAAAAGATTTTTAAGCCCATGGCTGCTTGATGAGATATAACTTAAACATCGAATTGCCATGGTTTTGGTGTATGTGCATTATTTTTCTTATATTTAATAGGATGTAGATACTGAGAAAAATAATAGTTTAAGTGAGAAAGGAAGTAGGCAAATAAAGGAATAAAAGATTTCTTCTGGCGAAGAAAGGAGATAATGGGGAAAAGGGGCTAAACATGAAAAATAGGGATACATTTAAGATTCATTTGTAGAGTGGAATAAAGGAAAAATTAGACTTACTGAGTCTTTCCCTTCTTTCCCCTTGTTTTTCAGACTATTCTCTCTTTATTTGTACCTTTCCAAAATGCAGTTGTTGAATTGTATCTGATACTTGTTTATACCCTTCTTACCTATGAAATATATCTGCAACAGCAGCAAAGGCTGCATTCAGCTGTTACAATACATGTATTTTTGTAAGCAGATAATGTTTATATCACTTTGCCAAAAAAAAAAAAGGTCCAGATGATGCTTGAAGACAGTAGACAGTTATGTTTGTAAAGGATTACTATGCCTATAGAATTTATTTCTTTCTGGTAGCCAACTGGGGGCACTAAGAAGTTGTCCCTTGAATAGCTGTGCTGCCTTTTGTCTTAATGTGTTCTTGAGAGCTGGGAAGTATAAATAGCTTGATTATCCCAGTGTAAGTGTCCTAGGTATCCAGACTACTTTTCTGAATCCTTCTCACCTCCTTCTCTCCTGCACATTCCAAAATCAAGGTTCTCAATTATTTAGTTTCTTTTTTTTTAATATTAGAAGGGGTTTGTTAACAGGACCATGAGAGAACACTTTGTTTTTTAAACGTCATGTTCCACTTAAAATTTTAATCTTCTAAATTAATAGAATCATCACAGAATGATTTGGTTTGGAAGGGACCCTAAAGATCATCTAGTTCCAACCTCCCTGCCATGGGCAGGGACACCTTCCACTAGATCAGGATGCTCAAAGCCTCGTCCAACCTGGCCTTAACACTTCCAGGGAGGGGGCAGCCACAGCTTTTCTGGGCAACCTGTTCCAGTGCGTCAGCACCCTCACAGCAAAGAATTTCTACTTAATAGCTAATTTAAATCTATACTCTTTCAGCTTAAAACTGTTACCCCTTCTCCTATCACTACAGTCCCTGATAAAAACTCCCTCCCCACCTTTCCTGTAGGCCTCCTTTAAGTGCTGGAAGGCTACTATAGGGTCTCCTTGGAGCCTTCTCTTTTCCAGACTGAACAACATGAACTCATTCAGCCTGTTGTCATAAGGCAGATGCTCCAACCCCCTGACCATGTTCACGGCCCTTCTGTGGATTTGCTCGAGCAGGTCCATGTCATTATGTTGGGGGCCTCAGAGCTGAACACAGTACTCCAGGTTGGGTCTCACGAGAGCAGAGTAGAGGGGAAGAATCACCCCCCTCAACCTTTTGGTCACAATTCTCTTGATGCAGCCCAGGATATGGCTGGCTTTCTGAGCTGCAAGCACACATTGCTGGCTCATAGTCAGTTTTCCATCTACCAATACCCCCAAGTCCTTCTCCGCAGGGCTGCTCTCCATCCACTCATTGCCCGGCCTGTATTTGTGCATGGGATTGCCTTGACTCATATGCAGGACCTTGCACTTGGCCTTGCTGAACTTCATGAGGTTTGCACAGGCCCACCTCTCAAGCCTGTCAAGGTCCCTCTGGATGGCATCTCTTCCCTCCCGCATGTCGACCGCAACACACAGCTTGGTGTCATCAGCAGCTTGCTGAGGGTGCACTCAATCCCATGTCACTGACAAAGATGTTAAACATAGCCAATCCCAATACCGAACCCTGAGGAATGTCACTCATCACTGCTCTCCACTTGGACATCAAGCCATTGACTGTAATTCTCTGAGTGCAACCATCCAGCCAACTCCTTACCCACAGAGTAGTCCCTCCATCAAATCCATGTCTCTCCAACTTGGAGACAAGGATGTCGTGCAGGACAGCGGCAAATGCTTTGCACAAGTCCAGGTGGATGATGTGAGTTGCTCTTTATCCACCAATGTTGTAACACCATTGTAGAAGGCGACCAAATTTGTCAGGCATGATTTGCCCTTAGTGAAGCCATGTTGGCTGTTACCAAGAACCTCCATGTGCCTTAGCATATTTTCCAGGAGGCTGCACTTCATGATCTTGCCAGGCACAGAGGAGAGACTGGCTGGCCTGTAGTTCCCTGGGTCTTCCTTTCTTCCCTTTTTAAAAATGGGGATTTTATTTTCCCTTTTCCAGTCTGTGGGAACTTCACTGGACTGCCACAACTTCTCAGTTATGGTGGATAGTGTCTTAGCCACTTCATCTGCCAGTTCCCTCAGGACCTGCGGATGCATCTCATCAGGTCCCATGGACTTGTGCACCTTCAGGATCCTTAGATGGTCTCAAACCTGATCTTCTCCTACAGTGGGTGGTTCTTCATTCTCCCAGTCCCTGCCTTTGCCTTCTGTGTCTTGGGCAGTGTGGCTGGAGCACTTTCCAGTAAAGACTGAGGCAAAAAAGTATGTTTTCTTAGATTACGTGATGCACCTGCTATTCAGGTGGGTGGTCCCTCAGCTGCCAAGACTGTTAGTTTCATCCTGCTTTTCAGTACTCCGGATAGTATGGAAAATTTAGCAGTTTAGGTCAATAAGATGTTTATGTAACAAAAAGAAATATAGAGTGCTTGTGGTGCCCTGACTGGATGCCAAGTACCTACCAAAGCCATTCTATCACTCCCCCTCCTCAGCTGGACGAGGGAGAGAAAATAGAATGAAAGACTTGTGAGTTGAGATAAGGACAAGATCATTCAGCAGTTACCATCACGGGCAAACAGACTTGACTTGGGGAAATTAGTTTAATTTATTACCAATCAAATCGGAATAGGATAATGAGAAAATAAAACCAAATCTTAAAACCACCTCCCCCCCCACCCCTCCCTTCTTCCTGGGCTTAACTTCACTCCCAATTTTCTCTACCTCCTCCATCTGAGCAGTGCACCTTGGTGTCTGCAGAGTTGTTTCTCTCACATATTCTCACTCTTCTCTTTGGCTGCAATTGCTGTTGCGCATTTTTTTTTGTGTCCCTGTTTCTTAAATATGTTATCCCAGAGGCACTACCACCATCGCTGATGGGCTCAGCCTTGGCCAGCGGCAGGTCCGTCTTGGAGCTGGCTGGCATTGATTTGGTCGGACGTAGTAGCTTCTAGCAGCTTCTCACAGAAACCATCCCTATAGGCCCCTCGCTACCAAAACTTTGCCATGCAAACTCCATACAGTGTTTTTTTCTGTTATGATACTATTGTTGTTACCTTTGATTATACTATATGGGCAACATGATAGGATGGACTTGATTTGTTCACTTACAGTCTCTTGTGTATGGTTTTGAATTCCTTTGGGACTGTACCATATTGGGAAGATAGTTGAAAGTAGAAGGAGTTGTGGCTGTTTGCTTAAATAGATTAAATAATTCAAAAAATTATTTTATATACTTATTCTATAAATTACTAACTGGATTTGCTAGATCACATACACTATACAATAAAGATTGAAAATACTTTTACTGTTTATCATACTAAATAAATGCAATGCCTAGGTCCACCTTAACTTTCTTAAAGGTGATATATATACCCACCTAAAATTTGTAGCAAAGTAAACATAGGCATCTTTTCAGTCAGGTTATTATTATTCAGTCAGTATTATTTTCACTCTTTAATATAGGTAGCCCTGTTACAGAGTATATTGCCCACCTATTGTAAATCCGTGAAATGGAAACATTGGTGAGGTGGGCAAGAATAATATTTCAACTCCCGTTCTTCATCTTTTCCTATAAAAGTTTTGTGTGTTTTGCTTTGATCGGTTAATATCTTGTACTCATTTTATTAGTATTTTTTATATTCAGATGGTGACTTTTTGGGTTCCTGTCTGTAACTAGTAGTGTTGCTGCATCTATTTCTTGATAGATTAATAGTTTGATAGGAAGTAGACAATTTTCCTATCAGTTTCCACAGATAGGAAATAACACAGCTTGCTGGAAGTACATTTTGATGTCTTGATTTTTTTATTAGCTTAATATGAAAAATCTGTGAGTTTCCAATAATTCTTAATAATGTCATTTGTTTAATTGAATATCATGGTAGCAAATAAGATGAATGCCAAGTGTATCCTACCTACCTAACCTGTCCTCTCCTAGTGTCTTTCAAGAATTTTCTTGTTTGCCACAGGTGGCGCAGGTATTTAAAATTGAGAGTAAGTACAAAAGTCATCCATTCCAAGGTCATTGCATTTCCTTTCATGCCTGTAATGGAGAGCTAAGGTCCCAGTCCATCGCTGCCTCCAGTCTACAATTTAGAGTTTGCAGAGTTGGGTGCTGATAACCCTCATGCATTTTGAAGGGAAGAAGGCTCAATATCGCACCCAAAATTTCACATCTCTAATATAACCTAGCAGTGCTCAGATGAAATCAGTTGTACTGGAATCTTAACAAACTGTGACAGCAGGAATGTGACTTGCCAAATCAGACTGCCTGGGCAATAGTTTATAATGAAAATACAGTCACTGTGTCCTGTGGTTGAAATCCTTTGCAAACTTCCAAACTGTGATACCTCTACATACTCCAGAAGATCCAGGAACTATTAAGGGTGGCTAATTTATGACTGGAGTCTGTATTCCAAAATGTTGTCTGTAAGCAGAGGTGTCTAATGACTTGCCTCTAGTTCTCCCACGCAATACCTATTCATGAGACTTGTGTTTAGTGGCATCAGTTTGGATGAAACTTGTTTAATAGTCTTTTCTTACTGTCCTCATCATATGAGAAAAAGAAGTAGAGAAGGGAAAAGAAGGAAGTAGTTTCCCCTTTCTCTCCAACAAGCTTACAGAAACAAAAAAGGTAGTTAAACTGGAAGCTAAGTAAGCACTTTAGAGAGCTGTTGTAGCACATGGGAGCTTCCTCTCCATCCCCACCATCTGTCCATGTCTCTTCTGCTCTGAATTTATATTACCTCCAGACTGGTTAGGGGAACCCTTCTTAGCTTTGCGACACACAGGCTTTAGCAGCCATGACTACATAAATATGAATGAATGAATATGAGTAATTAGTAATGTAGCAGCAGAGCAATTGATTGCATTAAAACATGCACAAGTGTTTGATTTCATGCTTTAGTAGTGAATAAACCTTGATGAAAATCCCTTTTTGCATTCCCAACCTTTATCATAAGTGCAGTCAAAACAGTTTCTGAAATCCATGCTTACCCTTTGTTCTTTGATTTTCTTCCTGAAGGAATGAAGTAAGGAAGTGGATATCATCTCCCATATTCTGTGAATCAAAATATCTTGTTAATATATTGCTAGTGCTTCTCTCTGAGGATTTCTAAGCCCATAGTATGAAACATTTTTAAATATTCTAATGAAATAACAAATTACTTCATGAATTACCCAAACTCATTTAAAACTGTTTGCTAACAATGAGATGTAATGGACAGCCAGCAGATGAAGAGAAGTAATACTAATGCTAATACCAATACTAATAATTATTATTATTTATCTCAATACAGCCACTGTTGCATTTTGAATTGAAGTTAAGGGGCAAGTACCTTAGGAAATTTTTGTTTAAAAAGAAAACATTAATTGTTGTTATATGATTTTGCTTAATATCATTTTATCTGTTTATACTAAGATTGATTTTCAAAAGTTGTCATATTAACAGCCTGTGATGGAGTTAATCATAAAGTCCTTTTGTCTTGTTATGGAGAAGCTGGAAATACACATGGAATTAGTTTATAAAGGATCCTTCCCAAAGATAATCAGACAGAACAAATACCTGTATCATTCTCTTTTACATAGCCTCTTCAAGTTAAATCATCTGTTGTTAATCAACATGCTTAGATCTTTATAGCTACATGCCTACTGTAATTAAAGGTGCCTTTTGTAAAGCACAGTCCAGATAACTTTGTAATACACAATCCAAGATGAAACTTAAAGTAAATTTTTCAGAGAAAATTGTCATGGAAAATAGTAGACTAGAGAAATTGATCTATGTAGTGATTTTTTTTAAAAAAAATAAATAACAACAAAAAAAGACCAAGACAAATTTCACTTGTATCCTAGTGGTGCAAATTCTTGACTTTTAGGGTTTTCTTTATTCCTCCAAAGCATTTATCTGACTTTATTTGAATAAATGACTAATGTTCCTCATAGGATGCTTCATTTGTAAGTGAAGCCATTGAAACTCATTTCATAAGAGTAGTTTATCTAAATTGTCCTGTATTTTAGCTCCACAAAACAGTAATAATTGTTTGCTTAGTGGGAACTACCAGTCAATTTAGAAGTTGACAAAGGTGGATCTTTCTTGTTCAATGATTGTCGTAGCATGTAGACTTTATAGTCCTGGGATTTCCACTGTGAGCTGCTTTTATGTGTAATATGAAAAGGTTCTTTAAAATTACCATAGATATAAATGGGCAGTGAAAATGAAGTATTTATTTATGTGTGTGATTATTCTTATTTTTAATGAAGAAGGAAGTGTCATGTTTTGGAATTTTGAAGACTTATCTACAGAAGCCATTGGTTTTGTGAATATTTGTAGTATATTTTTTATTTAAGGAGTAACATTGCATGAGTGTTGACTGAAGATTGTGACACTGAAATGTAATGTTGAAACATAATGATGCGCTACTGAAACATAATAGTTCTGTTTATATATTTAGATAAATTAAATAAGCTAGATGGTATTTATAACTTCACAGTGCACATCATAAGAATAACTGTCTGGATTATAAAGGTAGGGACTTCACAAATATAATAGTTATGTATAGACCTGAAAGGATACTTAAGGACATCTTCCAGTCAGACAGTGTATGCTGTGAACACCAATTCTGTGCTTCTGTTTTATTTATCAATAAAAATATATTTTTGTAAAGTCTTCACAAGGGACATGTATGTTTAAGGGGAAAATCAGGCAATGCTGTAACAGTGTAATTAATCTTCAGTTTTTTACATAACAGTATTCTAGAGACTAACTGTCTCTACAATATTATAGAATAAGGAGTATCATAACCATTGGCAACACATTATTTTTTGATCTGCAGCCTTTTTTTTCCCACTTCTTAATAATGGAAAACTGCTGGAAAAATTTTGTCCTGAAATTAATTCTATTTTCAGTAGAAATCCTAATTCTGTCTGACTTAGTGTTGGTTGTCATATATACTTCCATTTTGTATCTGTATCTTAGCTGCACTGCAGACAGACTGATCTGTTCTAGGCAGGGTGTGGTATCGAGGAGATGTAGGAATGGGCTGAAGTATCCTTTATATTTGCCTTTGTATCTAGGGGAGTTGAAAATAGGCAAGAATGGAGAGAAATTTTGTATGGCAGTGCACAGAATTTTGCAAGTTTAATGTGAGCCCTACAGCAATCCGATGCATTTTAGTTACTGGTAAGTTTGTTAAATTCTGTTTGAAAAATTGTTCATCTTAGAAGACAGTCTTCTAATCAATATTATTTCCCCTGTTTCAACAGCAACGTTTTTAAAAGCATAATTTTGGCAACCTGGTTCTGCTGATAAAAAAATTTATATTTAAAATCTTCATGTTTAATTTATTTTCAGCTGCCAAAATAACTACATAAATTGACTGTCCTCAGAAATATGTTAAAAGTTCTGGATACAGTCCTCTAAATTAGTCAGTTCTCTAGAAGACTAAATTCTTAGGATGCGATATTAAGGTGAAAAGATCCATTATGTCAGTATGGATTTTTATATATATATATATGTATATATGTGTACACACACACTTTTAAATGTTTGCTTGAGGTCAGTCTGAACATGTGAGGAAAGAGAAGTTGAAGAGGTTGAGAAAGCTTATTTGAAAATTGTTAACTATTGGGACTTTTCCGGCAGGTTGAATGCTCTGTAGCATAAATTGTGTAAGATAGAGAACAACATGTAAAAGCAGTGTTTTGTGCAGTTTCATTCCCTCCTTCCTCCTCCAGAAAAGTTTTACCTCAAACAGGTGAAAGCAAGATTTCTGGAAAAAAATCAGACTAAGCATGTAATCTGTTTTCTCCCTGTCTCTGATCATCATCTTCAGGTAGTAATAGCTTCAGTACTGTACGTGCAGTGAGATTTTTAAAAATACTTCTATTTTAATTTTACAATTTTTCTATCAGTTAAAATATTACAGATGTTTTAATTACTTCATTTCCTGCATAACGATGCGGACAAACGGCTAGTTACATTTAATTATGGTGCTAATTTCTATCAATACTGTGGTCCTATACAGATTCACATCAAACTTCATTGTGTCTCTCTCTATGTGACTGCCAGGTGGTTCTCCTTAACTGCTGCTTTTTCTGGTACTTCGAATTTTTTTAGGTGTTGGAAGGTGTAAAGTGTAATGATTCATTCATGTGTGCTATTCCAAGATTTGAATTACTATATGCTACAGTCAACTCTGTTATTTATGGTGTCAATCTTGGATAATGCAGAAGGATTAGAAGCTAGAGTTACTGTTTGCAGACCTGAGCTGACTGCAGAGCTGGCTTGTGGTGTCTTTGTGTCTGGTTCAATAGATGCTAAAAGCTGTTTTGGATTTAGGAAAAGGCATAGCTCATTCACAAAGTCACTGGCTGAATTAATATGTTTTCCTGGAACTAGAAACATTGGCCTCACTTTGCAGTGACAGCTGAGGTAGATCTGTGCAGAGCTAATAGGGGCAGACAGGATTAATTAGTTCAGCTATACCCCGCATAAAGATGGTTAATATCTAAAAAGTGATAGTTGGGCTCTATCTGGATCTGAATTAGTAAACTTTGTTGATTCAGTCTTTCTTGCATAGAACCAGCTTGTATGTTTCTGTTTCTGCGGCATGGTTAAATATTAACTAGCCAGTGATTATTTCTGAGTTGACGGGTGTGTTTTATGTGTTCTTAAAAGGAGAGAAAAATCTTTATTGTTATGATGTCATCGTGTCTTCTATTATCCAGAGTCCTATCAGAATTTCTAACAATTGCATAGAGGTTGTATTAATATGAGATAAGAATAACTCCAGCCCATGAGTTTCCATCTGAGTTCATAGAATGGACAAATAAACTGCAATACAAAGAAAAGGGCTTTTGATAAATCGCTTATAGAAGTGGAAGTAGAACCTTTTAAGCTTAAGTCTGGTGCCATGTTCATGCTACAACAATCTTTTAAAATCCATTTTAAGAATGTTTTTTGACTTTTCAATACAATATTAATAGTATTTATTATTGTCATTTAGGTCATAATCCTGCAAAGATGTATGCTGTTTCTTAACTTTATGCATAATTGATTGTCCTCCTAAGTCATAAGGTTACTCATAAAGGGTATCTATATGGAATTTTCTTTGACCTATTCAATTTTTTTAAAAAAGTTTTTAAATATAAATCTTCAATCCTTTACATGAGCTTCTTATGGGTTGTCATGTAGCAAAAATGATGAGTATCTTATTTTAGATGACAAATACAATAGAAACTTTCAGTCAGGGTAAGAAAAAATTGATGCATATAACCTGGTTTGAAATTGATGTGACAGCTTGACAGGCTGTTTTGATAAAAGCTTTGGAGTACTGTAAATGGATATTATCTGTGTTCTTTTAATGCTGACACTCTGTGAAGCATTCTCTTTGTGATTTGAGACTGATTATTGTGACCATTCAACAATGAAGCAAGACAAGGCACTATTTCATGTTCACAGCATGTACTTTGCCTACACTGTGTACTTTTCGCATGGCAGCCTTGTTCACCAAATAGAATAAATCTTGTTTTCCTCAGCACATTGATTATTTTTTGGTGCTGGCATGGATTAACCAATCTCAACATTTATTTCAAAGTAAAAGATTGTAGTTGGAGAGCAAGTGAACCTTTAGCTGAGTAGATACTGTAAATAAAGTTGAAATTTATAAAATGCAGGTTGGACGTTTCCTTTAATTCATTTTTCCATAGCTGCAAAAGCCACAGTTTTCACCCTTGCCTGCACCCACCACCTGTGTGAGAACTTTCATGGTTGAAGATATATGTCTGTAGAGCTAGGAACTGTTACACCTATTTTATTTTTAGAAAAGGAATAATGACTTTATGTAAGCATTTTATATGCAGTATAATGCATTCTGTCATCTACCTTTTGGAGATATTTGAAAAATCATTTTAAATATTTCATTTCTGTCATAAATGTGGTGGGTTTTTTTCTTTCTGCCTTTCCTCTGTGTCTTTCAGCAACAGATGAGCGTATTTTTGTTTCCCACTTACCACCCAAGAGTTGATCGTGACTTTTGGTTTTGCTTTGCTGCATTGATCTGTTGTACGTTTCCGCTGTTGGCTTTCATAACATAGTTTCATTTTCTTGTCAAGTCTGTCCACTTAAGTCTTTCATATACCTTCTGTTTCTAAACTGTAGCCTTTTCTGAACACTTTTTTTTTCCCCCTCCCTGTGCCTTCTGAACACCTCACTTACAGATACTGCTGGCATGGGCTGCTGGGTGATTTCCATGTGGCCTCTGGAGTCTTTGTTCTTTCCTAACTGGATGAAAGTGATTCTCAACCTTTATTGGTCAGGCCTAGATATTATTCTCATATTTGGTTTGGAGAAACTATGAAGGAAGCTCTCCACTCTGCTGTTCCACTGTGGTTTGTGGTGGGCATCATTGCCTACATGCATGTTCAGCCATGTTATGCCTCATTTCTATGGTAGTAATAACTCTAGGGATTGAAAGTGTGGAATGATGATATACCTAGTGGCTGCAAATTTTGCTGTTTAGCATAGATAGGCTGGATGGTAAAACGGTTGACATGGCCCCTGCCTGCATCATTCTAGCACTGTCAGCTGTATCCCACTCATCATCTCCTGCCTCTTCCAACTGCAAAACCTTTGGCTGGAACTATAAGCTGCAGGACTGGATATTTAAAACCTGGGATAGCCCTGTTCAAATCATGAGAGCTGACAAAATGATTTTGCACTTCTGTTTGAATATGAATTCCCACTCCTACGGTTGTAATATGTGAATAATCATTAAAGAAATTTGTCAACAGAAAAAGTAAGATTTGTGTTATTTCAAGGAATTGGTCACCACTTTAAGTCTGTTTCTGTTCACTTAATAGCTGGTGAATATTCAGAATGTAACAGATTGGTTTTTCTACATTTGTAATCTGAAAAAATGCTTGTTCTTTATGTGCAGTGCTACCCTATTGGCTTTCTTGGTTGAGCTTCTTAAGAGTTCAGTAGCCATGCAAGAACAAATGCTTGGTGGAAAAGGCTTTCTAGTCATTGGCTACCTCCTTGAAAAGGTATGTTTGGAGGTTTTTTTAATCTTTGTTCTTAGTATTTTAACTGTCATTGTGATATTTTCAATCACTTAACTCAGAGGACTGGTGGAATAAAATATATTTGTGATATAAAATATTTTCGATTTGTAATACTTACAGATTGTCTACAGGAGTCTTTTCATCTTCCTTATTATTAGATGCCAATATTCAAAGAATCAGTTTTCTGGAGTTGATCCGGTTTGTCTAATTTATGCTTTTACTCTAGATCTGTTTGTGAATCACTTTAATATATTTTCATTTGTGTTTCTCCACTCTCTGTCCCCCAAACTCTCATTTAGGAAAGTTCACTTGTTCCCAGTTTGTACAAGCATATCACAGACATGTTATAATTTAGGTTTAAATTTCTTTTTTTGTGTACATTAATAAAAATTAAGTTAATCCTCTGTGGCTCAGTTCTGAAATTGTTGAAATAGTTGCTCTGTGTTTTGAAGAAGCAAAACACTAAAATAATTTCATTTCTGAAAGAAACAGTCGCAAGGGGCATTCCTTTTACTTGCTTGTTTTCAGACATGATGAGCAGTTATAACAAAACTGAGGTTCAGTTCACATGCTTGTCTGAGGAACATTACCTGCCTCCTGGCCCAAAGCCCTCACAAAACCCTGTTACTGTGATTTAATAATCTGAAAACAAACTACTGTCAGCTGTACTAAGATAGTAATACTCTTGCGATTGAATCTTATGGCTCTGACATTCTTGAAAGTCTGCTACTGTATTTTTCATTAGCATGTGGTCAGTATAACAATCATTTGAGAAAAATTTATGACCAGAGCTTTGTGTTGTCTGATGGTAAAAATTAAGTAACGATAATCTCACCTTTAAAAATGTACTGAATTTTGAAGAAGAACGATAAATAATTTCTCTCATTCAGCTCCTGCTGAAAATGTTATTTTCAGTGAGGAAAATAAAGCCTTTCTACCATAAGAATTTACCTTCACTGAAGTAATACCTAAAAGCAGATTATTTGTTTCTATATTTTCTGTACTAAGCAAGTGTGATTTAGAATGTCAACGAACTAGTCTAAGGTGGTTTGGTTTTTTTGGTGGTTTTTTTTTTTTTTTTTTTTTTTTCCAGTGGTGGGTTTTCCTGTGACATAACTAGAATGAATTTACAAAGCTGTTAGCTCTAATTCTGTAAGTTATATACAGGCAGGCTAGTGAGCCCTCATGGGGGCTCACTTTCTCTTGAGTATGCACCCCTTTCTCTTGAATAGAGCACTATGGTTTATGCACATTGAATACATTAATTTAGAATGTTGTACATGGAATTTAAAAAAAAGTTTGCATACTATTCTAATTAACACCTGCTGCAATCATTAAACTCGGGGTATGTGAATATTTAAAGGATTTTGATTGATTTCTGTCACAACATAATTCTTACAGCATATGCTGTTTTCTGGGGTTTTTATGCTGTATTCTCCTTAGCTGCAGTTTTTCAAAAGGATGCATTTTATTTTTTCAGTATATGCTTATATTCAGTTGGCACACACGGCAGGAAAAAATCCTTTTGTTTCCTAGCAAGGCTCAATTTTATTATTTGTAAATTATCTGTTGTTCATTTTCATGTGATCAAATACTTCAGAGAGGACAGAAGGCTTTTTTTTTCCGGCTTGGACTTCAAAATAAAATTTTTGGTTTTACTAGTTGCAAACTATTTATTGTGAATTGTGATGTACAAGCCAAAGGAAACTCAGCATCCACGCTGAACTTGTATTACTGACAAATGGACTTCACTTCTAAAAATAACAAATCTGCATAGTCCCAGACTGTACTTACAGCATTAAAAGTAATTGGAACATTTTGTAGAGAATGCAAGGGGAAGGATGTTTAGTGGTTTTTCCTATTAACTTTTGTTAACTTAGTATATAAAGAAGTCAAAGTCCGCATGTCATGTTACTGCATAGGAGCAGGTCTCAAGAGTGATTTTACAGCACATGCTATGAAACTGAAGGACTCTCTTGAAATTTGAGGAAACCTTGAACTCAACTCCTTCAAATACCTACTTATGTTTATGAAACAAAAGCAAGTCTACCTGTAATGTGTATTCACATACAGTTTCAGCAAGACGCATAATTAACTGAAGAATGAGTTAAGGACTTCAGATGAAATTCTCAAGGCACTGTGCTGGAAATGTAGAATCCTGGCTGGTTTATAATAAAATAAAAATAAAGAAAGCAAAAAAAAAAAAAAAAAAAAAAAGAAAGAAAAAAGAAAGGATTTAACCTCAGTTATTGATGATTATTTTTAACCTGTTAAATGTAGCCATTAGAAATGAATACTATTAGAAAGAATAAGTTGCTGATAATTTTTTCTTACTTTCCTTTCATATTCAGTGACATAAAAACATACAACTTTGCATGTATTTAGTAAAGATGAGCCTGGTGAAAATGTAACTTCATATTTCTCCTATAAGTATATTAAGGAAGAAGGTTTATCTTTGTTCTTTCTGATTATTTTTCCCCAGTCATCTAGAGTTCATATAACCAGAGCAGTTCTGGAACAATTCTTGTCATTTGCAAAATATTTGGATGGATTGTCTCATGGAGCACCTCTACTGAAGCAATTATGTGATCACATCCTTTTTAATCCTGCTATCTGGATACATACCCCTGCAAAGGTAATTGTACACTTGAATGACATTACGACTCTCCTACAATGAAGTGAAATACTAATGTTCTTTTATACCACAGTACTTAGGTTTTTAATTTTTTTGTTTTAAAACATGGTAATAGCAAAGATTTTTTAGATCATTAAGCCTGCTTAACTATATTCTCCAGTGTCTTTTATAAGTTCCTAAAAGCATTTACATTTTTGCTTAAGGTTCTGGATAATTCTGTTAAAAGAGTGTTTCTAGAAACCCAGTCCCTTTTTCAGTGGTTGCATTACATTGTTTTCCTAAAGATTAAGCATAAAGGTACGTATTTTTAATTGTAAGCAAAAGGTGAGATATCTCTTGTTACACATTCACATAAGCTTTCATTTTAATTTAAATTATGTGTTCTGGTTTGATAAAAACTATAAAAAGTTATTGCTTATCTCTGGTGATAAGAAATTATTTGTTTTCCTAAGTAATCACAGTTGAGGAATGTGGACCAAAATGAAAAGAGGCATGTCCTAAAATCTGAAAATATATACTTCTAGTATAAAAAGACAGAATAGAAAGCAAACCAGTACATTTATCATCACCTAAATCATAGAATCAGAGAATTTAGTTAGGAAGGGACCTCTCAAGGTCATTCCAGGTATCAGTCCAGTCCCTGCCCTAACTAAAGTTGTAATTAATTTTTAGCTTTTTATGTCATGTCCAAAGTAAATCCTAAAAAAACTTACAAGTTAAGGTTACTAATACAGAATTTAAGTTTATGTGGGTAACTATTTCATTCTTCAGGTGCAGCTGTCTTTGTATACCTACTTGTCAGCTGAATTCATTGGAACTGCTACGATCTATAACACTATACGCAGAGTAGGAACAGTACTGCAGTTAATGCACACGCTGAAATACTACTACTGGGTGGTTAATCCTGCTGATAGCAGTGGAATTACTCCTAAAGGATTAGGTAAGTACACTGCATAAGAAAGAAAATATATGCATTTCTTGTATAGGAAGATTTATGATGTAAATTTGTGAAAGCTCCTTGGATCTGTAGACAAGGAGGTAAGTAAATGGCAATAGTCAGTACCAGTAGTCAAAAGCAGAAGGACTATGCAAGTACTATTGGTATATCATAAACCTCTGATGGTAATTCCTTATGTTTATATGTATTCCCAGAAGATTCCAGCTCTGGTCTTCCCTTGCATAGCATATGCTTATGTGGGCATACTTTTTAGGAAATGTATTAAAATCACTGATTTTTTTTCTTCTATGAAGAAGAGGAAATGTTAAGTGTATTTCATATGCCAAAGAAAGCTTTGTGGGGTTTGAATGAATGGTAGTGTTAAGTGACCTTGAAAATAGAGTGGAAACTTCCAGTTCTCACTGCTGAGATCTCTGAAGCTGTATTTCTAGTTTAATAATACCTTTTCTCTGCCCTTATAAAATAGGTATTGATTTAGCTTTGCTTATAGTTATGCGCTTTGCTTAGCTCAGGAAGCATTGAATGACAGCAACAACAAAATACAGTAATACATATTGGCTAAACACTGCATGTAACAGATGTGTATTAATCAGAGCATCAAATCATTCTAATCCTATACACTCCAGCTGTAATGTCATTACATTTAGCTGACTACTTGTGTAAGCAGGGACGATTTGGCTGAAAGTCTCTTAAAAAATTAATTGATATGAGACCTTATTAATTATCTTTACTCTGTAACTATTACTGTCATGCTGAGAAATTGAATAATTGGGGGATGTTTTAGTCACATATACACATATTTAAGAATGTGACATATATAACATGTAAGTTATTGGATAATTCTCCATTTGTGAGCTGTATGCATAGGGTTTTTCTTCAATATTTTTTTTTAATAAATAAAAATGGAAGGAACAATTCTTATCCTCAGTTAGGAATGCTAATAGGCAGTGAAGCTGTAACCTGTTGAGGCTCACAGAAAGAGCTGCTGTTGGAGCTGGGACCTCATTAGTAGTTCTCTCATAGTATGATATTAGATGAATGATACTCTTAATAAAATTATTAAAATTTGCTTTAAAAAAGTAACAAAAGCACACTGTTCTCTGTTCATTTGAATGAAAAGTTTGTAATATCAGATTTTGAAAATTAACTGGGCTGGTTACTTAATTAGCTTGAAATTTTTGTCAGTGATAAAATATATTTTCCACTTACACTGATTCCGGATTCCCTCTGCCAAAATAGAAGTTCATTTTTGGTACCCACAGTGGAGGTGTCTTCATCTGAGCTAGACATATGCTGATTATAGACAGTGGAATGCAGGAGTCAGTTGCTTGAGTATGGGTTTCTAGCATCATTTTAGTCTCTCTCGAGCATCCCACCTTCCTTTCAGAAGGATGCTGATGTCTTGTGCATCCTGCATTAAATCTGCTTGTTCTGAGTAGGTATTTTTGATATCTTATGGCATGTCAAATCACACTGATAAGTATGTTTTGGAAGCTGTGTCCTACCCCTAGTCAACAGAGCCTTGAAGAGCTATTTAGTTTGAAAGGTAGTTGCTCTCTAAACTCCATTGGATATATTGATTAGACCTCCATTGACTTCAATGGAAGGTTAGAAGCTGGTCTCACGTGATGGCAACTACACTGTAGATGTCTGAAATTAGGGTATGAGCTGAATCCTACCCTAGGACTGACCTTATCCAGCTTCATGCTTTCAGAGCTCTACTCCACTGAGGGTTACTGGTGCTGCATAGGCACAATTTTACCATCAGACATGTTAACCATATCTGAGCTCAGTGAGGAATTAGGATGTTAAAAACTCAGCTGATCAGCTTATAATATGTTCGTTGTATTTGTGACTGTTGAATGACCAGCTGTTGGGAGGTAAAGTTTTCAGGTGACAACCATATTTACACCCGAAGAGACCTGGAAAAATGCTCAACTAGTTAGAGACTATAAGTCCGATAATATTATCTACTTGTTATTGCTGTAATTCTTTTCGAGTTTTGGTTTTTTTGCAAGGGTTTTTTTGAGGTTTTGATTTTTTTTTTTTTTTTAATTAAAGAATTCCTGTACTTCTGTGTCATGATACTAGTACCTAACAACAGTTTGAAAATGTATTGCATATTACAGACTTCCCTCTGGCTAGGCTTGCTCTTTTGTGGAAACAGTGTGACATTTCTTTCTGTAGGAGGTATGACTTGTTTTTATCTGCCCAGATTTGCCTCTCTGCAGTTAGCTGTATTTTTGGAGTATTTGTATGTGTAATGCCAGTTGAATAGCTACAAAAAAACATATAATGTATTTATCAAAATCTGAACAGAAGGTACACTGGGACACAAAATTAGGAATGAGAAATGAATCAGTTAAGTCTAAATTAGCATACATATGGCTGTTTTTCTTCCCTACCTTTTCTTTCATTCTTACCTACTTTAAGGATATCGTACATTCTCTTCTCATTTCTGTCAATTCCAGACAATATTCTGTTTTTCTCAGGAAGGCAACCAGGTAGGTCCCTGAAAGGTAATCAGATAGTGAAAATTACTGGTTGTTTGCTGTAGCAGTATGACAACAAAAATCACAATTACTAAGGTCTTCATACAGTAGTTGGGAAGGTGTTTGAAAAACTGTGAGGCCATGCAGATTTTCAAAATACATACTATTATTCACTGTATCTGAATTTTCTCCATTTTTTTCTTGTTAGATTTATAGATAAACTTGAATTGTTTAAAGGTTAATACCAACTTTCTTCCTTGTTCCTTATCCTCTTCCTTCCTCCCTGTTGCTAGACTGCAGAAAGTCCCATGTAACTGATACAACTATAAGAAAGTATTTTGTACTACTCTCTTTCCTGTCTGTAGAAGTGGCTTTCCTTATGTTGAGCTTAAGAATGTTGGCTTATCTGGGAGGAAGATCAGTGACATAGCAATGGATGTGCAAATCCAGCATAGCTATGGAGTTTTCTCCATGCAAATCAGGACTAGGACTATTTTTGCTGTTATTTCACAGGTAGCTTCTGCTTCTGATTAATACAGCTGTAATAACTGTGGTGATTTACAAGCAAATGACTGTGGAAATATAAAAATTGCTGAGGTGATGGGTTGCTAAATTTAATTTCATTTTAACTTCATTTCACAGAATCAGAGGATCATCTAGGTTGGAAAAGACCTTGAAAATCATCTAGTCCAACCATTAACCTAACACTGAGAGTTCTCAACTACGCCATATCCATAAGCACTATGTCAACCCTACTCTTAAATATATCCAGGGATGGGGACTCCACAACTTCCCTGGGAAACCCATTCCAATGGCTAACAACCTGTTCTGTAAAAAAATGCTTCCTAATATCTAGTCTAAACTTTCCCTGGAGCAACTTGAGGCCATTACCTCTTGTCCTATCACTTGTTACTTCGTTAAAGAGACTCATCCCCAGCTCTCTGCAACCTCCTTTCAGGTAGCTGTAGAGGGCCATGAGGTGTCCCCTCAGCCTCCTCTTCTCCAGACTAAACAACCCCAGTTCCCTCAGCCGCTCCTCGTACGACATGTGCTCCAGACCCTTCACCAGCTTTGTTGCCCTTCTCTGGACAGGCTCGAGTAATTCAATGTCCTTTTTGTAGTGAGGGGCCCAAAACTGAACACAGTAATCGAGGTGCGGCCTCACCAGTGCCGAATACAGGGGTAAGATCCCTTCCCTGTCCCTGCTGGCCACGCTATTTCTGATACAAGCCAGGATGCCATTGGCCTTCTTGGCCACCTGGGCACACTGCTGGCTCATGTTCAGCCGGCTGCCAATCAACACCCCCAGGTCCCTCTCTGACTGGCAGCTCTCCAGCCACTCCTCCCCAAGCCTGTAGCGTTGCTGGGGGTTGTTGTGGCCCAAGTGCAGCACCCGGCATTTGGCCTTATTGAAACTCCTACAGTTGGCCTTAGCCCATCGCTCCAGCCTGTCCAGGTCTCTCTGCAGAGCCTCCCTACCCTCGAGCAGATCAATGCTCCCACCCAACTTGGTGTCGTCTGCAAAGTTACTGAGGGTGCACTCGATCCCCTTGTCTAGATCATCAATAAACATGAGTGGCCCCAAAACCGAGCCCTGGGGGACACCACATGTGACCGGCCACCATCTGGATTTAACTCTGTTCACCACAACTCTTTGGGCCCGGCCATCCAGCCAGTTTTTTACCCAGCAAAGCATGTGCCCATCCAAGCCATGCGCAGCCAGTTTCGCCAGGAGAATGCTGTGGGAAACGGTGTCAAAGGCCTTACTAAAGTCAAGGTAGACAACATCCACAGTCTTTTCCTCATCCAATAGGCAGGTCTCCCTGTCGTAGAAGGAGATCGGTTTTGTCAATCAGGACCTGCCTTTCATAAACCCATGCTGACTGGGCCTGATCATCTGGTTGTCCCACATGTGTCGTGTGATGGTACTCAGGATGAGCTGCCCCATCAGCTTCCCGGGCACCGAAGTCAAGTTAACAGGCCTGTAATTTCCTGGATCATCCTTCTAACCCTTCTCATATATGGGCATCACTTTGGCTGATTTCCAATCTGTCAGGACCTCCCTGGTCAGCGAGGACTGCTGGAAAATGATGGAAAGTGGCTTGGCGAGCACCCCAGCCAGCTCCTTCAGCACGCTCAGGTGTATCCCATCCGGTCCCATAGACTTGTGTATGTCTGTGTGATGCAGTAGGTCACTGACTGTCTCCTGGATTGTGGGGGAGTCGTTCTCCCAGTCTCTTTCTTCTGGCTGAGGAGGCTGGATTCCCTCAGTACAACTAGTCTTGTTATTAAAGACTGAGGCAAAGAATACATTAAGCATGTCTGCCTTTTCCTCATCACTCATTGCCATGTTTCCTCCTGCATCTAGCAGGGGATGGAGACTCTCCCTGGTCTTTCTTTTGCTGTTGACATTTTGCTGTTGACATACTTATAGAAACATTGCTTGTTATCCTTGATTGCTGAAGCCAGATTAATTTCTAGCTGGGCTTTAGACCTCCTGATTGTTACCCTGCATAGCCTCACAGCATCTTTGTAATCATTTTGAGTGGCTAGCCCCTTCTTCCAAAGGCCGTAAACTCTCCTTTTCTCCCTGGCTTGCAGCCAAAGCTCCCTGTTCAGCCAGGGTGGTCTTCTCTGTCGCCAGCTTCTCTTACAGCACCTGGGGACAGTCAGCTCCTGTACCATTAAGACTTCCTTCTTAAAGAGTGTCCAGTCTTCCTGGACCCCTATACACTTCAGGACCATCTCCCAAGGGATTCTGTCAAGCAGGTGCCTAAACAAGTCAAAGTCAGCCCTTTGGAAGTCCGGGATGTCAGTTCTGCTTAGCCCTCTCCTGGCCTCTCTAAGAATAGAGAACTCTATTATTTCATGATCGCTGTGCCCTAGTCAGCCTCCAACCGCCACATCATCGACCAGTCCTTCTCTGTTCACAAAGAGGAGATCCAGCAGGGCACCTTCTCTGGTTGGTTCACTCACCAGCTGTGTCAGGAAGTTTTCTGCCACACATTCCAGGAATCTCTGGGACTGATCCCTATCTGCTGTGTTGTATTTCCAGCAGATGTCTGGGAAGTTAAAGCCTCCCACAAGAACACGGGCAAGTGATTGTGAGATTTCTCCTAAGTGCCTATAGAATATTTCATCCGCCTCTCTGTCCTGGGTGGGTGGCCTATAATAGACTCCCACTACAACATCTGCCCTATTGGCCTTCCTTCTGATTCTAACGCAAAGACACTCCACCCTGTCTTCGCTATACTTGTGCTCGAAGTAATCATAACAGTTCCTAACTTACAGCACCACCCCACCGCCTCTCCTTCCTTGTCTATTCCTTCTAAAGAGCTTGTGGCCATCAACTGGCTCACTCCAGTCATGGGAGACATCCCACCATGTTTCCATGATAGCCACTACATCATAATTTTCCTGTTGCATCATGGCTTCAAGGTCCTCCTGTTTGTTATCCATGCTGTGTGCATTGGTATAGATGGACTTCAATTGGGCTGATGTCCCCAACACCTTTTCTCATTTAGAGGTCTTAATTCCAGCCTGACCTTTCACAGATGTTACCACAGTTACTGATTCATCTATATCCCTTGCATCTTTGTTGTGCTGCATGTCTCCATCCGTTGCCTCCACTGAGATGGCCAGGTGAGGGTCGTCACTGGCACAACAGCCCACAAACTGTGGTAATCTTCCCTGGGGCTTATATCAGGGAGTTCCAGTTTTGTGCCCTTCCCCCTTCAAATCTACTTTAAAGCTCTCTCAGTGAGCCCAGCTAACTCCTGCCCCAGGATCCTATTCCCTCTCTGGGACAGGTGCATCCCATCTTTTGCCAAAAGGTCTGGCGTCCTGTATACTAACCTGTGATCAAAAAATCCAAAGCCCTGCCGGTAACATCAGCCTCGGAGCCACAAGTTCATCTGTTGAGTTCTCCTATAATCTTCGTCATCCATCCCTGCAACTGAAGGGATGGTAATATCATTGCTACCCACCTGAAAAACCAAGAGGGGGTAGTAGTCCTTAGGTCTCACTAGAGTGGGGAGTTTTACAGTGAGGTCCTTTACCTGGGCCCCAGAAAGGCAGCAGACCTGCTTGGGTCCAGTCTGCATATTGGGCCTTCGACACCCCTCAGAATAGAGTCAGCCATTACAATGACCCTTCTGGGGTTCTTTTCAGAATTGGTTTTAATACACGGTCTAGGGCAACCCAGCCTTGGTGGAACTTCATCTTCCTCCTTATTTGGCTCATTTTCATATTAGATTTTTATCAAAATCAGATTAATTACTTTCAATTGATAAAATTCCTGAAAACTTTTCAAAATGTTTAATCAGCTGCATATTAAATCACTTTTCTTCACCAGATGCTCTTTCTTTTAACATTAAATGCAATTTGCCAATGTGATATGCAGGCCTGGCTGATTCAGGTTTATAGTCTTACAATACTAGAAGTAGCTGTAGTTAATATGCTTAGTGCTTTTTTCTTTCCAGCTCAGTTTTCAGTAACTCATAACTTCACCAATCCTAATATTTAAGAAAAGTTAACTGTTCCAGGATTTTGGATTTGTGTGTTTATTAGCATGCATGCAGTCACATGTAGCTGGCAAACTTATCATTTGTTAAAACATAGAAAAATGTGTAAAAAGAAGTTTGTAAAAGTAAGAAACTTACACTGCATTTTAAGTAGCATTTGGTAAAAGAACAAGACCCATTGTCTATGAACAGTAATTTTACTGTAAGAAACAGAAAAATGCATAGTGTGAGGAAATGGCAGATCATATTCTCTTATCAGAGGCAACTGAAACGCTAAGCTAACTTGACATCAGACTTTTCAGATCTGAAGAAGACTTTAATGGAAATCTTGACAATATCTGAAATTTGACTGCTTATGTTACAGTGCCTTCAAATAATTTGCTGTCATTAGAAAGTAAGCTTACTCATGCATTTTAGTAGTGTGATGCTTTTTTGTCTTCTAGGCATATAATTTTTTATGCAGAGATACTAATTTAACATTAGTAGTTTGATTTACTATTACTTGCAGACAGTTACTCTGCTTCAAGGTTTTATTGCTTTCCCGTCACATAATAAAACACAGTGTGTGGTTTTTCTGTACTGACAATTTCGTATACCTTGTTTAAAGCCATTGAAGCTTCCCATTTGGCTAATGCTGTTTTCTTTAAAAAAGGAAACTTTCCCTCTTGCATCTCCTGGTATTCAGCTTATAAAATAGGAGGTGTAAATGTTTGAAAGTATTTAAAAGGCTCAAATATTTTTTTCAAATTTTGTTTTGTATCTTCTTTTCCATTATTGCTCTCCTGTTTTAAGCTGGTTTATCTTCTTGGATTCAGTATACTAAATTTGTATTGTTTTGTTTCCTTCTGAAGTATTAGAAACACTTTTTCAAAAAGTATACTTATCAGCTTGCTTGATGATTATTCTTAATAGTTTTTACATTTTAGATATAGATCCACATAGTGGAAGCAAGTTTTCTGTTTAAAATTATAAGCTTTACTTACTTTTTTGTGTTGTGTTTGTAGGGTTTTTTTTAAAATTAAATTACCAGTTATAAATAAGTGGCAGAGAAAAGTGACTTGTGTTTTATTAAGACCATATAAAAGTAAACTTCTGAAATAATTCTTCTGTCAGGAAGAGCAGAAAAAATCAAACCAATTTCCACAGGAAAGAATCTCTAAACAATATTATATTTTACATTTTACACTTGAACTATGGTTATAGCTATTCTCTTGAATTGCCACTTTCATGCCTTTAACTCATACAGAATAAGATGTGAAGTCAGGAGAAGATGATAGCGTGGCCCAACAGTTGCAGCATCTAAAGACACAGTGAAGCAGGCAATTGAGTAAAAATTATTTAAAATTACATCACTTCTTTCCATAATTATTTCATTTTGTGGATTTTGGGAATGAATAAAAAGATAAATGGGGAGAGATTTAACTCTGTATCTTGCTGTGGTAGATGGTGCATTTCAATGATAATACTTCAAACTGCGAGAGACATCTTAGCATTATGTTGCCAGTCTGTGTTCTTTTTTGATGTTTCATCTTTTAAAAATACATACCAGGCTTATATTTAAAGAAAAGCCAAGCTGTGATTGTCTTTCAGAAGGGGCAAAACACACATATATTTAATATCAAAGCAACAGAAAAAAAAATTAAATACGCTTTTTTATTTTCATCTTTGGATGTTTACTAACTGTTGGATAGTTTAATTTCTTTATTAACCCTTTTAATTAAAAATAAAACATTTATGCACTTAAAAAATTCTTTATGTTGCTGAATTAATTTCATGTACAATTTCTGTAAATTTAAGAAAGAACTTATTAGACTCCACCACGATATTTATGCCTTGAAATATCTTTATTGGAATTACTTACCAACTGCATGGCATTCTTTGAAAATACTGATGGACTGGCAGCGGTGCAGTAATGAGAAAGCATAAAATGAAGGCAGTAACAGAAAAATAAACTAAATATTGTGGAGTTTTTTTTTCCTAAGACAAAATAACAGAATGCATACTGTTAACAACACTCAGAAATTTATTGCAGTAAAGGTATTTTGGACCTTGTTGTGGAGCATCGCTATGAAATACTTGCAAGGTCCTTGTTGTATGAGAGAAATGTGCATTTAAGTTCCAGACTACTGAGTAGTGTAGTTCATTCTTGAGCTGTTGGCCAAGCATTTATTTTTCTCCACTAGTGTTTCCTGTGTGCTTCCCAACTCTTACTCTGAATGGACCTTTATGAGATCCATCTTGCCTCCTGCTAGAGAATGTGTGGTTGTTAATGTCCAAGTTAACTTACATTATATAGAGTTTTCAAGAACATTTTTAATGCCCAATGTTTTTGAAGATGAGCTAGAAAAGTGGGAATTGTGAAATTTATTATAAGGAGAAAGTAACTATAGTTTTTCCTTTTGTGGATAGAAAAAGTTGCAGAGTTATTTCGAGAGCTGGGTTAGAGTGGAACTCAGTTCTCATTAGCTTTGCAACAGTTAGAAAAAGTAGATCCTTCTGTGATCCACATAACATGCGATGTTGTTTATGCATGCATGGAGATCAGATACTGCTATCTGTATCATGTTTTATTAATTTAAGGAGTAGAAAAATCATGCTTTTCACATATAAAGAAGCCAGATGGAAGAATGTGTTTTGTTGCTGGTAACACAACGTTTTATTTCCAAAGACAGGATTAGAAATCATTATTTTTGTTATTCAAAGTTCCCAATCATTTTTTTACACCATTACTGATTGTACTTTACTCTGTGAATATGTTTACTTATTCCCTCTTAATTAGTTCTGGTTTATGCCCCTATAATTGCTCTGTGCTGCAAAGATGAATTGAATAATTTTTTTTCATTTATTTTTGTCTGCATAAAGCTGGCTAACTCTCATTATGAGTGTATATTAAAAAAAAATCTGATGCAAAGCATGTGCTATCTGCAATAAATACATACATAAAGAATCTAAAAGCTGGAAATGATTTAGTGACTCATCCTGGTGTGAGATAAGGGAAGCATCCTTTCTCTTTGCCAGTTAACAAGAATGCAGCTATTTTGGTTTAGGGGCTTATGGTTGCTGTACCAAATTTTAAAAGGATTATCTTTGTTGTTGATTTGGTTTGGGTTTGGTTTTAGTCTTTAGCAGTGCTTTTTATCAGTTTCTGAGTGATGGTGACACTGAATTGTCTATATCTAGTGATGGGCACAAAGATTAATAAAGAAAACTACTTTTCAATGTTTGAGTTGAAAATCAAGATCTACGTGTCTCTATTTACCTCAGTACAATGCATAGTCATTAAACCTAAGTATAATGTATATTTTTTAATTACAGCATAAATTATACCATTGTTTGGTCAATAATGCATTTTTTAAAAATAAATATTCAACTAATAATGAAGTTATTCAACTAGTAATGAAGCTCTTCAATTAGTAATGAAGCCAAAAAGTGTGATGACATAACAGTTATAGTGGCAAATCCATTTTATGTAGCTTTAAAACTTCCCAGATTAATTAATTCCATTCAATCTGTATCATATGACTGTTCTGTTACTATTGCTGCAGTCCTTTCTTCCACTCTTTGTAGCTGCCTAGTGATTACATAGCTTCCAATTTTTCCAGTGTCTTACTTTTCTCTACTGGTCCTCTTGATTTTTCAAACTAATGTAGTCTTTTGGGTAGAGGTTGTCCCCTTTTTCTGATTCTAATGCAGTGAAGCTTCAAGACAGAACCAAAATACAAGAGGACAACCAAATACTGGAGGACTGAAGGAAGAAGCACTGTTTTGCCTGCTTGGCATATAACCTGCAAGCAACACCTCCTTCGGTATCTTTTGGATGTTGAAGAACCCTTTTCAGGGTTCTCAGATAAACTAGTGGCTATATGAATATGAAGTATGAAACCTGGGTATCTTTAACCAAGTTCCCAGTTACTTTGGGATATCTCCTTTTTAATCCCTCCTTAAAATTTCTGTTACAGAAATGCTTTGCAGAGCTCCCCGTTGCCTTAGTGTTCTGTGTTCTATTTCCGTAATTAGCGTCTTCCAGCAAAGACAAAATGCCTCAGTTTTTAGCCCTGGTTTTCAGATATTGTCTAATATTGAATCCCAATAAGATGTAGGAGGGAAGAGGGTGTGCAAAGAAACAGATTTCTGTGATGCAGTTAGAGAAGTTGAATCTGTATTTGAATTAGGGAAAAAGATAGCTGTTGGCTAGAAGCACACCATTGCCATAAAACCATATTTAATGTAGTTGCAGCTAGTACTTACTTATGTTTCTACAATGGGAAATAGATGTTTTGTGGTGCTGTTAGAATGTATGGTTATAATCCTGTTTCTATATCTTTAAAACTTATATGATAGTTTTCTTACAACAGTATCCGTACTGGTTTTACACATAGGTGGGGAGAGGTTGAGATTTATTTGCTTCTTTCTGAAAAGTACCTAATTCTCCTCTTGCCACTTCTAAACAGGGAAGAAAACCGAGACAATTAACCACTCTTTTTGTTCCTGCTAGTCAAACAAATATAACTTACCTTCAGGTTTGCCGTTGCAAACTTGAATTACTGTGTGTACATCAGTGGCTTCACTTCAAAAAGTGGCACTGGAGACTATAAAAAAGTCTTCATAAATTGCATTCATCTGGGTTGGAAATAATACTGAGACACAGAGTGTTATTAAGCTTTGATATGTGTTTATCAGCATAAGATGAAATGATTGATGAAAAAAAATTAGGCTACGTTTATTTTTACCGTGCCAAATTTAAGACTGTCTGTGACAGGCATTGTTTGAAAAGTAAGAATTTAACAAAGGAATCTCCAGTTCAACCTTAACTATTTACGAAAGGGGAGAATCGAAAATACAGTAGAGCAGCTTTCAAGTGAATATAGTTTTTCAGGCTCTGTTTATTTTTTTTATACTTCTGTTTTCCTAATATATTTCCTCAAGCACAATTATTTAAAGTATTATGAATTACAGATTTATTTTTTTTGCTGATCTAACTTTAATATTTTCTGTAGATGGTAGTTTCTCTTTGGTTAAATGACTTCAGTTTCTGCTACAGGTAGTGGCCAACAGTAATATTTCATTAGTTCTTTCTCTGTTGGTTTTCATTCAGGTGGTATTAACATAGTGGCTTAGTTATCTCAAGTTGTTACCACATATTTTAGGCAATATTCAACTTTGTATTCAGACCCTTTTAAGTTTACATGTCCACAGTGTAGCTTGTGCTAGGTGTTTAAACTCCCATTGTTTTCAGTGGAATTCAACTCAATGTAGTCAATAGAACTAATAATTTTTATCCTGAATGGGGCACTGACATTGGGTCAGTTGAGTAGATCTAGTCAATAAAGAGAGTAGGTGCTCATACTGGGATTTGAAACTCCTAGTTCATATGAAGACACCTACAGAACATACACAATTTAGTTGTATGAGTATAGACCTGATTACTTTCATCTTCCTGTCTCTGTTTAAAAAACCAAAACATATATGGATTTATTTTTTTCCAAATGAAACATCACTTATGTATATTGGTGTTGTAAAATGTGATTCTGAAAAGTTATAAATGATATCATTTGTAAATATGAACTTTAATGTGATGAATAGAATACTAGATCTGTTGTAGGAGCTGTGATTTCCTTAAGAAGCTGCAGTCATTAAAGGAATTTGTATTTAAAAGTGGTATATTTTGCTTCTTCCAGATGGTCCTCGGCCCTCACAGAAAGAAATCATATCACTAAGGGCATTTATGCTTCTGTTTTTGAAACAACTTATATTGAAGGTAAGTCTATTCCAGATCGAAAACATTTGAGATCTGTTATGTGCATGTAATAGGATCTCTCATATGTATACCTGTCAGATATTGTATGTGTTTCTGGTTAGTTCTAATGTTCATGCACATACTTCTAAACAACATAAAGGAAGTAAATATGCAGAGTGTTTCTTATTAACCTTACCAAATTATGCCATATATATTTTATTAAATGTACTTGCAGAAGTAGTATATGAGACTACAGAACCTTCAGGTATTTGGGCTTTTTTCAGGGGGGGGTGATAGTAGATAGTTGCTTGATTCATCAAATGAAAAAAGTAATGGCAGTTGTTAAATTAGTTATTGCTTCATCCTTTTTTTTTGGTTCTACCACTGGTTGAAATGGTGTAGGACTTTTTCTCTCTGTTACAGCTGAATGCTAGTCTTTGAGGTATTATCTGCCATTTGAGACTAGACTGAAAACCAGTATTTTCTGGCCTGGCTTATTCCTCTGTTCTGTCTCAGGGATTGGAGGAGTGACAGTAATAGTTTGTAGTATCTGAGGGCCCACACTAATAATCCTTTCTAGCAGGAATAGAGGGCTGACTTCGTACTGTTTTAAATCGTCAGTGTGATAAGGAAAAGCAATGGAATGAAAGACATAAATTAGTCTTTTGAGTTTAAGTAGAAAAAAATTGTAGGATTATTTGACGTGTTCCGAGTTTTTCTTGAGCCAAACTTAAAGAATGTATTTTCTCTGGATAATGCCCCTCTTTTTTTTTTTTTTTTTTTTAGGATCGAGGAGTGAAAGAAGATGAACTGCAGAGCATATTAAATTACTTATTAACAATGCATGAGGTACATTTCTGTAATTACCTGTCTTTTACTGTAAACAATTGTAACAGCTCTATGGGAAGCCTGCTGTTCAGGTTAGTTTGTAGAATAACATTGATGCTTGTCATACAGGATGAAAATATTCACGATGTGCTGCAGCTGCTAGTGGCACTAATGTCCGAACATCCAGCATCCATGATACCTGCCTTTGATCAGAGAAATGGGATACGGTAAGACAGTGAAGTGAGAAAATATCTTAAAAGTAGTTCCAGTATCATCACTCTCCAGATTGCTTCTTTTTCACCTGAATATCACACTTGTTGATCTTTCAAACTACAATTTAATAATTTAGGCTATATTTTTTGTCAAATACAGAGTGGTTTTGATAGTTTAGAGGAAAAATTTTCCACTTAAGTTTATCATTATATTTGAAGGTAAACGTACTGTTGTTCTTGCTTCTCAATCTCAAATAGAATATGTAATTAACAAAGATGCATCAAAAAGCCAAGTATCTATTTCAGAATAATTTTGAATATTCTGTCTTCAGATGTTTCACAATCTGGAGTGAAGAAGAGGAAACAAGAGAAATCATGCCCTAACCTCTCAAATTCTCTCTGAAAAGATTAAAATACTATGTGTAGAATTCATATCTGTTTGACAGTAAAATTAATAATTGATAATTCCGAGAGAAGCTCTATTTCTGTTGTTTTCTTATGCCTAATTTTTTAATTCTTTTTCTTCAGAGATTAATAATTTTCATGTTAATATTTAGTACAGAATTTTATTTTGTGCTGTTCTGAAAATACTTTGGAAAATGCAAGGGGTTTGTAAAACAGGGGAGGGAAAAAGAAAACATTTACTACCTGATAAATTCAAGCTCTCTTTTTCCAAAATACTAAGATCTTCATACAAATACTTGTACAGAAAATGTACATTGATACTTGTACATTGAATGACAATGAGAGTTGAAGGGAAAACTCATTGTACTCACAGTTAGGACTTTGTTTTCTGCATATAGTTGTCTGTATTCAGACAGAATTCCTCACACCTTTTGAAGAAGGGTAAGACTGATTGAGAGCATTTAAGACATATTTTTGTAACATTAGTGGTACCAATATTAAAATCGTTTGATGGTGCAGTCTCTGTGTTTGAAAGTCTGTGTTGAAAAACTGGAGAGAATTCACAAAATTAAAACATTTAAGTATTCAAAGAAAAGCATTATGTAGAATTAGGGGTCCATCTGCTTAGGTTATCAGAGGACAAAAGTCTCAGAGGTCACTTGAAAGTCCTTTCAAAAGAGGAAGATACTGTCTATTAAAGAACTATTTAGTGCAGAAATACTGAAAAGAATGGCTAAAAGCTGAAGCTCAGCTAATTCAAATAGGAAACTGAAATATAAATTTAAAAATCTGTTGAGGATCAGTCCAGTGGAAGGGTAATGTTTTCTGTCTCTTGGTGCCTTCAAATCAAAGCTGATTTCCTTTCTGAAAGACTGTAGAATTTGTACTTAAGGCAATGATATTAATTAAATAAGTAATACATTAAATTAGTTAAATTTTTATCCAGGTTTTAAAAACAGGATGTATTTTTTTTCTACTTCAAACCTAGATGTAATGAGGATGTGGCTTCATAGATGTATATGGGATTTTGTGTAACATATTGCCATATTTTACTTTTGTTAAATGAGATTTCAGTATAAACATCCTGGGACTAAATGCAGGTAGACTATCCTGTGTAGAAAAGATATTATTGAGTAGGGGTTTTAAGAACGAAAGGAAATTTTCAGTAGCATCCAAGTTCTCCAAGAAACTCCAGGATGGAGCACCTAATGTGCTCCAGTCTGCTTCCCTTGTCTGAAGCTACAAATGCTCAGACTGTCTTTTGTTTGGTTGTTTCAAGGTAGAAGTATAAGATAAGGTTGTCATTTTCTATTATAAAACATTGAACTCAACAAAATGGAACCATGTCTCTAACCTAAAGAATTCATAATCAAATTCTTATGCTGTGCATGGTGCTTTCAGTATATCCTTCCTTTTTGTGTAAATTGCTATTTTTATAGTTTTATTTATTGAGAAATATCCCCGTTCAGTGAAATACAATATATATATATATGATGTTTCATAATAAACTGAAGGACTTGTTGAATTTGTTTTTCTTTTTTAGAGTAATATATAAGTTATTGGCTTCCAAAAGTGAGAGTATATGGGTGCAAGCTTTGAAGGTCCTTGGATATTTTCTTAAACACTTGGGTCATAAGTAAGTGGAGTTTTAAAATTTTTATAGTGATATATTTAAGTTCACAATTCTTATTGTCTTTTTGTCATGATTACTGTATATTCTTTGACAGTCTTTACAAATGACTTAAAATAAAATTGTTAAGTTTTCTGATTAATAATTTGTACACTCTGATACCTTTATACATTGGGATAAAATAATTTTTTCAGTTAACTTGTCACTACTGTCACATTTGAAAAGATACAGAATTATCTGCCAAATATATGATATGCTGAAATTCAAGTCTTAAAATGATTGAAAAACATTTTCCAAAAATATATTTTATAAATTTATATTGCATGTTCAGCTAAGGATAACAGGAAACATATGAGTGTCAGCAAAAATTTGTTCCTGGAATTTTCAGTGTCATTGCAATAAAAGTTTCAGGGCAGTACTTCTAAAATAGCTTTAAAATTATGGGAAGAATGGAATAGAAAAATATGTTATTCACATGGGAAAGTTTCAGAAGGAAAAGCAAACAGACTAATAGTCATAAAAAGGGAGGTAAGGATGTACCTCTATGCAAGAAATATTCACATTTAGAAAGAACTGGTGTCATGAAATAGACATACTTAGTCTCATCTTCCATATTTTGATGTTAAGAAAGAGTTAAAAAGCATGCAGTGTTGCATAACCTGCTGCTGCTCACTTTTCCCCTTCTATATGTGGTGTTTAGCTTCCTGCTAGGGTTAACCCAAAATGATATTCCAGTAGGAGACTGTGCAGTATGAAAATTAGCTGTGCGCTTCACAAGAGACAACTTCATGTAAAACCTCATTAGAAGGTAACAGAGCTAGGAGTCCAGCCAGAGTGCAGTATTGCTAGACACGCTTTTCTCAGTAAGATCAATAAAATATGATTGTATAATTGAGAGACAGTTATCTGAGAATATGCTCCCAAATGGGATTTTTCTTTTGGGATCCAGCAAGCCAAATAGCATTCTGGGAATTAATAAAAAAATTGATAGTCCACTCAAGAATCTCCAAGGGCTTTTCAAACATTACTTGCTAAAAGTCATTCACATTGATAGGAGTTTGATTAAGTCAAATACACCAGATGATGCTTTGACTTGTGCAGAAGCCTGGTTGTGTCCAAATAAGTACATTTGTTTAAAATATTTATTGCTTATCCAGCAAGTCAAGTAGCAAACTCTGTCAGTAGAACATTACAGAAAAAGAAAAGTGAGATGTTTCAGAAGCTGAAATTTAATTTCCTCGTCCTTAGCATATACTTGTAATTATGGATGTATCTGTAGTTTCCATTGTTGAATCAAAGTACTTAGCACAAAATTAACTTTATTTTTCATGCATTTTAAGTCAATGAAATCCACGTAAATATTGTGCAACTTTCAAAGTTTTTTTTTTAATTTTCAAACCTCCAAACATCTGTAAATGTTCACATTTTATGTAGATTTCAACAAGTAAAAATGCCCCCTCCCATTTTCATATCTTGCAGCTAGCGTTTGTGAGTTGTGCCTATTTGTGCACATACATATGTGTGCATATGCATGATTTTATAAAATTATAGTCAACTACAGGAAATTTTAAGTGACTATAAAATTGTAAAATACATAAAATTATTAAGTACTAAAATTTCTGTTTCACGGCACAGGAAATGGACATTGTATTTTAATACAGTAAAGCAAAATTGCATACAGAGATGTTATAATGTGGTTTATGAAATCTGAACCAATACTATATTATTAACAAATGTATAGGTACCAAATCCAATTACCATTGCTGTAGTTCATATATATTCATCACAGATTAAGCTATAGAGTGGAGGTAATTGATTCTCAGAAGTGACCAGTGGATGAGAGCCTGAATAACTTAATTGATTTTTCTTTGTGATCTGTGATGATAGACTACTTTGTCTAACCTTAACAACTGGCAAAATCCTCTTCTTTTCCTTCTCTGCCATCTTTCACTCTTTCTATGCCACCACTGAAATCATAGTCCATTATTTACTTTTGGTTTTTATCTGCACATTTAAACCTGCCAATGGATTTTCACTTCCATGTGCTACATCACAGCACACAATGTAAATAGCTGTAGTTTTTCTCATAAGTAACTCATGAACCCTGTTCTGTGCACAGAAGAGTACACACTGTTTTAAGTTGTTGCCACTGTCCTTTGTGGTTATTTGAAAATTATAATATAATGTATTCGTTTCAAAAGTTCTAGAATTAATCTATGTAATTTAAACCTGTGTTATTATCATCAGTAATCATGAAAAGGGGGTTTCTTACCTTTTGAATTTTACAGAAACTTTGCTGTATTTTATCTTATTTCATATTTTTCTGCTTCTTTAATATGGATTATTAATTATTTTGAGTAATGTTTTGTATTTCATATTCATTATAGTAGTAGATAAATTTAATGATGTAATTTATGACAAGTACTCTGTTTATTTATGATATGTCTGGTCTAAAAGAGTAGTGTTTTGGGACAGATGGAATTCACTGATGTGAGCTGATTTCTTCTCCCCTTTTTAAGATTTGAGTAGGTCTTGATCCTAGCTATAAAATCCACTTCAACCATTTGGCATTTCATAAATTTTCAGGATTTTATTTCCTTTGCATTGTAACGTATGTTATTCCAGGATATAATGATTTTGGCTACATGAGAGAATGCTATATAAGAGAATGGCAGTACTGCTAAATCTGTATGTGTTAGTATTTTGTTGGAAGATCTGGAATTGGATTGTCCTGAGTCCTTGAGAAAGCAACAAAAGATGTGTTCTTGCAGTGATCACATTTTAGCCAGCCTGTGAACATCTTGAACTCTCTCAGACTGAGTAAGATAGAATGGGATGCCTTGTCTTTTTCCACAGTGAAAATCATGGAGGGTGAGAACGGTGTGTTTTATACAAAAGTCCACCCCAAATGCAACATTACTTTCTGAGAACGTTTGTTTATTACTACAATTGCATTCATATTGGGAAAGGTCTTAAATTATGTTTATTTCATAATATTTACAGAATTACAAGTTTGAGAACTTTTTAGTACAACATAAAAATATTTGGCTTTTGTTTTTTTTTGCATTTACTTAAAATGTTCAACTTGCTTGGCATTTTCCTAATGTTTTTGTTTTCTCTTCCAGGCGAAAGGTTGAAATCATGCATACTCACAGTCTTTTCACACTTCTTGGAGAAAGGTTGATGCTGCATACAAACACAGTGACCGTTACAACATACAACACGCTTTATGAGGTACGAATTATTAAACATAGAGATTGTCATCTATGTTGTTAAATTTATAACTTAATTATATTGTTTTGACTCTGTGCTTTACAATATCCTGATTCACAAGACTTTTGAGAAAATTTTAGACAGAAATTTTAAGAAAGGATTTCTTGGTTCAGAATGTATTTTGCCATGCTTTGGATATTTTTATTACAATATCATAATTTTTACATAGTCTTTATAAAACTTTCCACGTATAGCATTACAAAGGGTGATGGAAGAGATCCTGCTATTTAAGATGTTCAGCACTTTCCACAAAAAAAAAGTTACTGCAGACCTCCAATTGCTCTTACTCCTCCATTGGTTGGAGGAGTTCATTTTCATTGCAATGGAAAGTCTGGAGCCAGAGATGCCTTTTTTCTTTCTTTTTTGTGCCATTCCTTTCAAGTTTACAAAATTTTGAAAAGTGCTGTTTTTCTTTCTTAACTAGTAATGCTGATAGTATGCCAAAATGATAACTGAACACAGCCACTTTTATGTAACAGATACTGCTTGAGGTGAGTGAATATAACCTCGAAGCATTCAACTGTTCTATCAGGCTCTGGTACAAACTTTAGTTTTGATGATGAGCAGTTTTGTTAAAGCAAAATTTTGTCAACATCAAGTTGGTCGAAACTGATGTCCTCATGCCTGCAAATGCATAAATATCGTGTCCAATCTTCAATTATTTTTAAAATGGTGACTTAGAATTGAATTTCTTTCAAATTCTGATGATCTTATGGACTAGAAAGTTTTTTGATTTTTTTTTTGTTGTTGTTGTTGTTTTTGCGTTTTTTTAAGTCACAAATAGGTGTAATGACAAGACACACTCAGGATTGGTTCCAGAAAAGACACAGAAGACTAAAGGAGTGCTTGGTATTTAGGATTCTGAGTCTGAGTGATGTAGAAACTGCTCTCCTATGATTGTAAAAACCTAAATGTCATCAGTTTGCCAATGATTTATTCAGACATCAAGCTCTTTTTCATTGCACACATCTAAGGTTACCCTGTGTGGTTTGACCACTTGGGTCTCACAGTTTTACATGTCTCTGCATTCAGATTTCTGAGAGCTTCTGTGATTGGTATTCTCAGAAAATATATAACTCGGTGACAAATTTAAAGTCCTCATGGAGTCCAGCATCCACAGACATTTACATTTGAAAAAATATACAGAGCGGGAGAAAAGGGAGTTAATGCCATAAGTACAAAAGATTTTCCAAGGAACTGATGCAGATATTTTCCATATTCTCTCATAAAAAGCTAAGGCGTATTTGCACTCTATTTTAAATACCAATACATGAAGACCCATTCAAAGATACTGTGTTTGCAACAGACTTTAGTTTGATTATTGATTAATGAATGAGCTAAAGTTCTGCTTTAAACTAAATAAGAATTACTAGTGAAATTTTTCTATTTTGAAATACATTTACTTGAATATACTTATTGAGATTCCTGTGTTAATATCCTTAAATTTTTAGCTTGTTTTTAGAAATAAAGTTGCATGCATAGAACCAGTGACAGGTATCCCAGTGTGAAAGGTCTGTGGTGTTGACTCAATACAGATTAATTAGTTTGTCAGGTACAATTCATGAAACAGAATGATCTGTCTTGATCATTATGTGAAGCCCCAGGATTATTCCCACGGAATGTTGTCTGTGACTATTCCTCTTTCCTAGCTGGAGAAAGATAAACCCATTTTTAAGAATTATTTGGTTTGGATATGAATGGAATGTATGAGAGTATCTTTTGATGTACAGTGCTCGTGAAAGAAGTTTGATCTGTAAATGTATAACACTATGAGGAATATGAATGAAATATCTTTAAAACACCGATATTATATGTTTAGCCAGCTAAGTAAAAAGTTAGTTAACCAGCCACTGTACAACCATGAAAATCTTGATTCTTGCATAGAGGAATTGCTCATTTCCATTCTTCAAGAATAATAATGTTTTACCAAAATGTTTTATATGAAGTTACAGTGTGACCATGGTAAACGTTCTTAACAAATTTAAAAATGAACAAAGAAATGCTGTAGCATTTAATTAAAAATGGTAAAAGAAACTTAATATTCTGTTTTAGATTTTGACAGAACAAGTATGCACTCAAGTTGTTCATAAACCGCATCCAGAGCCAGATTCTACAGTGAAAATCCAGAATCCAAGTAAGGAAAATATATTATGTTTGTATGATAAATGTATTGCCTGGAGGTTATGGGGGTTTTTGAAAGAATATGGTTCAGGAAGCTAGAACAATTCATTAGGGTATCTCAGATACATACGGGTTTCAATTACTGCTTACATTAGTTGCTGTCAGCGACTTTTTAAAATGTTGTTAAAATGTGTTACGTAACTAATTTGTTCTTTCAAAGTGATTCTTAAGGTGGTGGCAACGCTGTTAAAAAACTCCACGCCAAGTGCAGAGCTGATGGAAGTTCGACGTTTATTCTTATCTGATATGATAAAACTCTTTAGTAATAGCCGTGAAAACAGAAGGTATGTCACTACAAATAGTATTCTCTCAACCTTGATTTGTGGGTAATAGCGATCTGTTCATACACTGTGTGGTTTTATACTGTGTATTAAATGGAATATATAAAAAATAAATGGAGTAGGTTTGTGGTAACTTTTCTTACTTCAGCAACTAATACTGGGTTCTTCTGTTTAGAATATACTTCAAATTTTTATTCATTCTGAAGTATTTTTAAGTTTCTTCCTACCACTGGATTGATGTTCAGAGATGTTCCTCCCGTTTTAGCCATCATAATGTTAAAATAAAGAAGCTTTGTTTGGATATATTTTGACCTAATTATTTCACTTTAGATGTTTACTTCAGTGTTCAGTGTGGCAGGACTGGATGTTTTCTCTGGGATACATTAACCCTAAGAACTCTGAAGAGCAGAAGATCACAGAGATGGTTTACAACATTTTCCGTATTCTCTTGTATCATGCAATAAAATATGAATGGGGAGGATGGAGAGTGTGGGTGGATACTCTTTCTATAGCTCATTCCAAGGTAAGAAATGGCTCGTGGATGTTTTTTTAATACTGGTAACTCCTCCAAAGGGACTACAGGAATATAATAAGATAAGATGTAAAGTGATTTAGTGCCATCTGGTGGCTGTCGCCATACATGTCAAGGTGGCATTTTTTTGTCATTGTAGGTGCTTTGCTGTGAAACAATTTGTAAGGTGTATGTAATATGTTATTAAGATTCTTGTTAGTTTTTGTCCAGGTTCATGTCGCATATATTTATCTATATAATCTGTTGTTTTCTTTTTAAGGTCACATATGAGGCTCACAAGGAGTATCTGGCAAAAATGTATGAAGAGTATCAAAGGCAAGAGGAAGAAAACATAAAAAAGGGGAAGAAGGGGAATGTGAGTACCATCTCAGGTCTTTCCTCTCAGACAACAGGAGCAAAAGGTGGAATGGAAATTCGAGAGATAGAAGACCTTTCACAAAGTCAAAGTCCAGAAAGTGAAACAGATTACCCTGTCAGCACAGATACGAGGGACTTACTTATGGCTACAAAGGTGTCAGATGATGTGCTTGGAAGTGCTGAGAGACCAGGAGGAGGAGTGCATGTGGAAGTTCATGACCTTTTAGTTGATATAAAAGCTGAAAAGGTAGAAGCTACTGAAGTAAAACTTGATGATATGGATTTATCACCAGAGACACTGGTAACTGGAGAAAATGGTGCACTTGTAGAAGTCGAATCGCTTCTAGATAATGTATATAGTGCTGCTGTTGAGAAGCTCCAAAATAATGTTCATGGAAGTGTGGGTATTATTAAGAAGAATGAAGAAAAAGATAATGGTCCATTAATAACTCTGGCTGATGAGAAAGATGAACCTTCTAATAACAGTACCTCATTTCTCTTTGATAAAATACCTAGTCAAGAGGAGAAACTTCTACCTGAACTTTCAAGTAATCACATTTCTATTCCAAATGTGCAAGAGACACAGATGCATCTTGGTGTAAATGATGATTTGGGATTGCTTGCACATATGACAGGTAGTGTAGATATAACATGTGCTTCAAGTATAATAGAGGACAAGGAGTTCAAGATTCATACAACTTCAGATGGAATGAGTAGCATTTCTGAGAGGGAGTTGGCTTCGTCATCTAAAGGATTAGAATATGCTGAAATGACTGCCACAACTCTTGAGACAGAGTCTTCTGGTAGCAAAACTGTACCTAGTGTTGATGCAGGAAGTATAATATCAGATACAGAAAGATCTGATGATGGTAAGGAAGCAGGAAAGGAGATACGGAAGATCCAGACAACTACCACAACCCAGGTAAGTTTCAAGAGCTGTAGCCATGTATATGTCTGATGTAATTGCTGTTCATTGATAAATTGATAGTATGAGGTCTGAGAGACATTTGAACTATATTTCTTTAATTATATGAAAGGTGTCTGTCCTCCAAGCCTATGTGCTTTGAAAATGCTGTAACATGTAAGGATTGTGAAGTCTTTCATATCTGTATAGAAAATATGTATTGCAATTGTGGATGCTTTGGTTTAAAAAAAACTTGCTAAGTGAATCTCTCACACATTTTCCTTAGTTCTTCTGGACAGATTAAATGATACTCTTAGAATTCAGCTTTAGACTTTCTTGTTAGTATGTCTTAAGATTAGAAATATTTATACTTTATTATGAAATACACACAGAAGTGTTTTTTACTCTTACTGTACCTTTCTCAGAGGTAGTCTCACATCACTTTAGTACACTGTCTTTCTTCCTGTACAGGAATGCTGGCCTAAGTAATCTTGACATTTGATCCTAACACAAGAAAAGAAATAGTTTTGGGATAATAGAAGGAAAACTGTGATTTGATTTCTAGACCAGAGATGATTAATGAAAGAAGTAGTATGTACTTTCTTCTTGGAGATCCTTTCTTGTCTAGGTCTCCCTCTGAAAAATTCTGAGAAATTAGTGGTTTTGTGAGAGCCATAGCATTCTGAAAATTTGCACTCCTTATACACAGCAAAATATAGGATCACTTTGAACTTTTAAAGCAGAGGATTAATTTCCTCACTGGCATTGTTCAAAGACTGTAGCAGGTAATCAAAGATTGCTTTTAAGGATGTTATCAGGTAAAAGAATTGACTACCTTCAAGATTTTACTAGCTGACTAGATGTCCAGTATGTACACCAGTATTTATATTCTAGGATTTTAAAGTCAAGCAGACTTCCTGAAACTATGGAAGAAGAGCCAAACAAACATTGCAAAAATTGCTCTGCCCGGTACTGTTTAGTGTGTACCAAATCATCAGAAGAAAGTTTCAGAGATACACTCGCGTACACTCAAAGTACATGTCATCTGATAAAAGAACACAGATCAGCCTGCCCACTTTGTTCTTCAGGGAGACAATACTTTCAGAAGAACTCCAGTGACTGGACATTTGAATTTGTTTAAACAATATAGTTTCCAAAACAGATACTTTCCCTTTTAAAAAACTATTTTTAAAAAAATGGTTACTCAGACCAGTGGGTTCTGACATACAGAAAGAACACACTCTCCTAAGTCTCTCTTCTATGGTAAGAACCTCTGTTTTGAAGAGAAAAGCAGATGGAGTTCTTGCATTCCCTAGACGGGTATTATAAGAAAACTTGGGGGTTCTCTTGTAAGTATTGTTTTCAAAACTATGAAAATCCTGGTAACATCAGTGATGGACTATCAAACATTGTGTAGGGATCCTTATATTTAAAAGCATTCTGTGTGATAAAGATCAAGCCTTTAAAGTTCTCAATAGGAATAGTGTGTCTGTTACTATCAGTTCCCAAACACCTTATTTTAAGTCTTAAAATTAAGCCTGTTGTTACCATGGAAACTGATAAATGGAATGATTAGAGGATAGCAAGAAAAAGGAGCAGTCAGTTTTTATTTTGAAATGTGGATTGTTGTTTAAAGAGTAAAAGACAAGTGAAATACTAGTATTCCTTTGCTATATACCTATATGCACCCATAAACACAGTGAATTTGTAAGATAAATCTTTAATGAAAAATATAATATGACTTTGTACTAGCTACTGTAGAAAATCCTGTCAGTGTGACTTTGGGACTTTTCTGTTCCTTTACCTCTTCTCTTGATGAATTTCAGCTGTAACACTTGAATTATAAAAATGTAAATTCCTCAAGCCTATAATTATTTGTTAGGTTTAAAATGATACATAAAACTTAATGAACTGTTATCAGATCATTGTAAGGTAGGAGAAACAAAATGCTTTCCAAATGTTTTACTCCTAGCTACTCACAAAATTCCTAACATATTATTTGGATCCGCAGATTATCTACAAACTGTGTATTCTTCAAGGGTCTGACTCTACAAGTTATTTACCTCCCTTGATTCTCCATATACTACTTAAATTACAGTTCCCTCCCACTAAAATCAATGATAAACTACAATGAATTGGTTTAAATCTGTAGCCATTAATATCTCTCTTAAATAATTTTCTTAAAAACAATTATCAACTGTCTAACCACCAGAATTGTTATCTTCCAATATCTTCTTTGGGTGTTGCGAAATTCCCTGTGAACTGTAAGCTGTCCATAGTTAAATCTTTTCTGTTTAAATTAAGTTAATGTTAATAAAAAAAATATGGAAATATATATTAAATAAAACATAAATCAAGCATTATTGTTTTCATGAGTAAAGAGCAATGTTAATTTTAACATGTCTGCAGTGGAGCCAGAGGTTGAAGTTTTGATTGCAGCATGTGTGGGTACTGCCACGTTAGATTTGATCTCTTTGAGACCACTGAAAACACTGAAAATGACTGAAAGACTGGCCACCCAAGTGTAGATAGTTGTGTTTCACGGGGGGTTATGCAATGCACATCAAAGCCTATTCTTGCAAATACAGTATTACTGGCTAGATAAAAGCTTTCCTGTTATGGTACATTTATGATACCATTACTGCTGCTGACATGACAACTACCTGTAGTTTTACCCAAAAGAGAACCTGCCCTGCTCTCAAAATGCTCGCTACAGCAGATCAAAATCAGAGTAAATATCCAAGAACTTCTGAGCTCAACTCCAGTGCCATGTCCATTTTTACATTGCTAGCACAAATATTTTATAAATGTCTTTTTTTCTTTAAACGTCCAGATTTAAATCAGGAAATGAATATGTGAGCAAATCAAGTATATTTTCTATTTTGCCAGTTTTAAGCTAATATAAAGTCACTTTAAAATAATTTCAAGGGTCCAACTTTGTATTTCTTCCTTTCAGAGATGTTGAGTATTATAAGTAATTTCGATGTTATAAGTATTTGTCTCAAATTCAGTCAAAATGTTTGTTCTTTACTACCTTTTCCTTCACGGTATTCTCAATCATATCCTCTATGTGTATCTTTTACTTTTGTCTTTGATCACCAAGTGGAAATAGTCATGAGGATGTAGGTATTGAAAGGGAATAAAATTCACATCCACCACCTGTTGGGAGAATCTAAAGAATGTCCTAAGGATGCATAAAAGTGTTAACAATTAACAAACTGTAACAAAATTGGCAAAATGAGATTTGAGACTTGATTCTCTAATGATTCTGCTAAAAAGACCAGATAAATAAATTGGTTTTGGAAAATGATGAGCTGTGTAAAAGTACACTAATTCATTGAAGCCATCAGTGTTTAATTTGTCCATGTTTTGAGTCAAATATTCAAAGAAAATTGTGTTTTCAGCACAAAAGAATAGTTGTTTCCTATAAATAAAGTCTTGTCACTGCTGACCTTGTATATGGCTGCATTTGGTCTTTTCTGTAATACTTCAAGTGAAGAACCTGAGTGTAAAACATCGGTGAATAGCTGAAAGGAAAGCCAGTTGTAGCCCCTCAGTGCTGATAGATTTGAATTGGAGCTGCTCCTTTACTGAAGGATGCTGCCTGCCTTGGAATATCAGTATCTCCTGTAGTTTGTGCTTGAGTCCAGTTTTAGCCCATCCTTTCTCAAATTCTGTGATTCCTTCAAAAACACTATACAAAAAGTTAACATGATTTTTGAACTTCTTCTTGATGTAGGCGGTACAGGGTCGATCTGTCACCCAGCAAGACCGGGATTTACGTGTTGACTTGGGATTTCGAGGAATGCCAATGACAGAAGAGCAACGACGACAGTTTAGTCCAGGTCCACGCACAACTATGTTTCGTATTCCAGAGTTTAAATGGTCTCCCATGCACCAGCGGCTCCTGACAGACTTGCTTTTTGCACTAGAAACAGATGTACATGTTTGGAGAAGGTAGGTGGTTGTTTCTTCTTTAAGTCCTGATTTGTGTTTCCATCAACAAAGGAAAAATAGATGTGTTTTAGAGGATCTTACTGGGATAGTGGGAAAGGAAAGAGTTAGTGTTGGCTGAAGTGGCCCTCTGTATCTTGTATCTTCTCTTTTCACCCCTTCCCAGCCTGTAACAGCTCTATTTCACAGGTAACAATTTTGTTTTCTCGAGGGATTGAATAACTCATACATACCTAACTAAACTGAGCTGCTCTTTCAGCTTATGTTTAGCATTAGTATCTGCTGCTTCTGTTTCAGACATGAGGAAGACTTGTGTGTCTGCTAATGGCTATTTTCTCCTAATGATCAATTAAGAGAGCTTCTCTACCTGCAAACCTTATAAATAAAACCTCTTTCCTATAACGTTTTCTAAGGAATCACTCTTTCTAGTTGACAATTTTTTTTTGTATGCCAGCTTCTGGTTGTGGTTAGTCTTTGTGGTTATATTATATTTAATGACAGCGATGGGATTTCCTAGGATTTTTGAACACTTTAACAGAGATACTCAATAACTTACTGTTATCAGAGCCCTTAGGTATAACAGACACTATTTAATCTGATTTCTAGGACAAAATAGTTCATTTTCAGAAAACTTGAGCATAGTTATATCTGAGGACCAATCTACATTGCATTTCATTTCCAGTTTGGTGAACTGTTCTGTGATAGTCACTAAGAAATAGAAAACTTTGATATTTTTTTTTTTTTTTCCAAATGTGTGGGAGGGGTTTGTACTTTGTATTTAGGTAATTCTTGGAGATTAAAATTCAGTTTGTATATTTTCAACTGAAGCCTTTAATTTTTCTTGGCTGGCTGGCAACACTGTTGTTTTAGGAAAACAACATACTTATAGACTGAGTATTCCTCAATATTTTCACAGTGTCTTATTTTGGGGAGTGACTGTTTCATGGGACAATTTCTCAAAAATCAGGAGTTGCTGAGATTTCAGCTAATCTTACTAGCATCAGTGGCTTGCAAAGCTGTGGCTAATGCTAAATTTTAGTTAGTAAAATTTATATTAGACCAAGATATCACCATATTATCAAATTTCTCCTTTGAAACACTAGCAAGTGTTATCATTAGGTGTTATCAAGGGTGCTTCAAATGTCAGTAGTGCATTATGATGAACTCTTAATATTAAGTAAGAACTTTTGTGCTGAAGAAACAACCCTACTGCTATCAGCAGAACAGCCTGTGAAGTGAAGTACTGGTTGATGGGAATAAAAGGTTACAAGCCGTTGTTCTCAACTGGGTATCTGAAACTAATCCTGGTGTGAAAGTAGATACCAATCAATTTGTTCGTTAGACTAGTCCTGTTCATATTTTTAGACAGTTTACATGCAGAGTTTTGTAGACGAGATTCTGCCTTTATATCAAAGAAACATTTGCGGTCTGGTTGTAAAGAATAAATTTATCTAAACTTATTTTCACTGTTTGTTTTTAATTCATTCTTTCTTCTGTTCTTGCAGTCACTCCACAAAGTCTGTGATGGACTTTGTCAATAGCAATGAAAATATTATTTTTGTACACAACACAATACACCTCATTTCCCAGATGGTAGACAATATTATTATTGCTTGTGGAGGAATTTTACCATTGCTGTCAGCAGCCACATCCCCAACTGTAAGTACAATATTTCCACCTAGTGGTTATATTAGAAAATGTTGTCAATAATACAAACCACTATTTGCAGCTGACGTTTCTTCTTCAGGGACTCATGTCCCCTCTCTGCTAATTCCCTCAAAAAATGTAAGTTTATAGTTGAAACCATTAAGCTCTGATATACAGAGCGTTTATAACATTTTGCATTTGAAATGCTAGTCTTATTAGAGAAGTAGTACTAAATAAGGGTAATATTTCATAGGTATTTACTAAATAAGGGTAATATTTCATAGGTATTTAATATTTCATTTGAAATAGAAGACCATTAGGACCATGGTTACAAATCGTGATTACTGTAACAAAATTACCTGCTTTATGATGGCTAGTCATTGATATTCATAAATCTATTTTGCATGGCCACCATTTGCTTGCATGCCAAATGATACCAAGTCATCCCCTCACTACTCTGTTTACTTTTTCCTTCAGTAGGTTCTGACCTTTGTTCCTTTTTTTTTTTTTTTTAATCTTGTATTGAAATAGGCTGGTATTTTTATCCACTCCAATGTTCTTAGGAAGTTGTAAGTTCCTAGGTGATCACAGCTCAGGCAGGCTGAGTAGCCTAATAGAATGCTTCACGAAAAAGGGAGAAATATTTTGTAAATATTGCATCATCAACAATAGTAATTACAGTATTTGAATGTGATGCCTTGTCTGTGGATATAATATTTGTGACTATTTTTTTCATACTATAACTGTTATCTTGAGCATCCCTTAAGCATCTTAATCCCTTAAGCAAGTTAACATTGGTCTTTGAAATGAGAGAAAATAAAGCCCAGGAGGGACAAAGAGGCTTTGCTGAGGTAATGTGGCTAGTAGGCACTGAAGGCTACAAATGTATTTTGGCAATAAAAGCTCAATTCCTTGTTCTAGCCATTCAGCAACTAAGATTACTTTGCCTCTACTATTACTTCTAGTTAGCTAGCAAAAATCCTATTTTGCATGATTTTATTTGAAAGATATGAATGTATGGACTAGCAATTGTCGAAACATTAACATAACTTTCAGCCAGGCCATTAATGGTAAAATGATGTGTCTTTACTATTTTCACTGTTTTAACTGAGAAAATATTTGACATAAGTAAAAGTGCAAGATTCACAGGAAAGACTTCAGTTGTCTGTAGTCACAAGAATGATGTCAGGGTTGCTGAATAAAAGATTTTGCAAGTGCTTTATTGCAAATATTGACAAGTATGAGAGAGTGCACACCAAGCCATCTTAAGATGCAGGCTGTACTATCAGTCTTTAGATAAAAGGACAGTGGGAGATATTTTTTAAAACAAATGTTCCAGGTATCATTTATAAATGAAGATGTTTTCTTTACCATCTTTTATATAAAAATACAAACCAGGCACAGCATTAATTAGGCTGCAATTCCATTGAATGGTCTTTGTGGTTTTTAGCTCTTATCCTGGTTTATGACACTGCAGAGCCATTCTATAGAATAATAATTTTGCAGTTCACCATTTCCCTCTATTCTGGATAACAAATATATATATGTGTGTGTGTATAGATAGCTAGCTGAAACAGCTTTATAAATTACATATCCATTTGTTAAAATACTGTGTGTTGATACTGCCTTGCTACAATAGCAGTGATTTTCATGCATTGATACAAAATTTTACATTTTCAAATTTGTGTATTATGCATGAATTTCTCCACTACATGGGGACTGTGTGTATTACTTAAATGATCCATTTTGCCATCTGTTTAGGATAATAAAGTAAAAATAAATTGTGAAATAAACTAATTCACTAAAAGATCAGTAGCTGGCTTCAAACTGAATTAATCCTACTCTGTGAAATTTAAAAAAAAAAAAAAAAAAGGGGGATTACTTTTGTCCCAGATGTACAGGGAAGGTGGGGAGAAGTAATTGGTAAAATCACATATTACCTTCACCTGGAAATAACTGTTACCATCTAAATGATGATTTCATAATCACTTCCACCTAGCAGAGAGCTTTTTCCCTCCCATTCAACCCCATCCCTGTTCCATCATTGCCCATCCATAAACGTTAGCAGGAAGGTGGATTTATTCATCTGTGACAGATACAAAAAGCCCAGCATATCCTTCCTCCTTCTTAGAGAAGGTGTTCTCCCTTGATATTGTTCTGGATCACAGTTATGAAGGGACCTGATGCCCCTGTTGGACATCAGACCACTTCTGAATATCCATCATATGATGAATGAAAAGAAGTTTCACACTGATTCTCAGACTGCTAATACTTTTGCATCCTTGAACTGCTGTGGAGAAGGTGGATGGATTGCTGGTTAGGAATATATTTCTTCTCAGTCTTGAAAGGGCAAAGTAGTCCAGTGCTTACAGTGAGTACCAAAAGGCTCTTTCTCACTCTCATCCTTCCAAGAGCTGCTAATTGGAAAAGCAAGGAGGTCTGAAACTGGAAGATTTTACATGATGTCTCCACTGCATAAAAATACTTACGGCAGACTTTCTAGTGATACTGTCTGCCAGAGTAACTCTCAAGGGAGGAAAGAGCCAATATGCTTTCTCCCTCACCAATTCAAAGAATCACAGAATGGTTGAGGCTGGAAGGGATCTCTGGAAGTCATCTGGTCCAATGCCCCTGCTCAGGCAGGGCCACCTAGAGCCAGTTGTCCAGGACTGTGTTCAGATGGCTTCTGAGTATCTCTGAGGATGGAGACTCCACCACCTCCCTGGGCAACCTATGCCAGTGCTCAGTCACTCTTACAGTGAAAAAGTGTTTCTTGATTTTCAGATCGAACCTGCTGTATTGTAGTTAATTACATTAATGAATGTTTTTTTCCACAAGATATGCAGTCCAAATTTTGTGGTGCATCTCATGAATCCTTTCCAACCTCAACCATTGTGTGTTTTTGTATGATTTTGTGATTCTGTAATTTAAATTGGGCATGTTATTAGAAGTCAAGTCAAGCAGTACTGTACTACTCTCACAAAAGCAAGCTGTTCCCATGTTACGTAAGTTGCTTTACTGGGTCAGCCCAAGGGCCCAGCTGGTTTAGCATTCTACCTCCAAAAGTGACTGCACCTTACATCAATATACAGAAGTCTGAGCAAGCATATTGATTGCTCTAATGATACTTCTTTTCAGCATTTAGGATTTTAACAGCCAGAGAGGGTGTCCAGGCTGTCATGTTTAATAACTACTGAGGAATTTATCCTTCTAGACTTTATCTAATCTTTTTTGAAGCTACTTACACTTTTAGCTTCCATAATATCCTATTGCATTGAGTCTGACAAAGTAATTATATAATCTTTGAAGCACTTCTTGTCTTTTTTTTTTTTTTAAACCTGCTTAAATGTATAAAGTCACTATGTGCCTTACTGTTTATGCTATGAAAGTAGCGGTTAGTCATGTCTTTATTCGTCTCCGTATCATTTATGACTTTGTAGGCTTGAGTCATATCTCCTGGTGTGCCTGTTTGAATCCATAGTCTTCATCTTGTTTAGCCTGTCTGTCTTTGGAAGCCTCTGATCCTCCATATCTATATTCTGTGGAGCTTTTCTGGGTGTCAAAACCCCCACATTTTGTAGATCCTGTAGAGTATGTATATTCAGTTTACCAACAAGTATGAGCTCATTTTGCTACATTTCTTCCTTTCTCACTTTCATGAATGGTGACTCTCAAATATTCCCACTGAAGGCCTTTTGGGCCCATATTGAAATTTTAAAGTAATAGTTCTTACTTATTTCCTCCTAGAGTGTTGTATTTGCAGCATAGGACATGTATTTGTATCTATGTATAAAAATTAATTTACTCTTTGGTCTGGAATAAGGAAATATGAGAGCAAAAAGGCTATAGAACAGACAGTAAAGGTCATTCCACCCTTTTACTTTGAGATGATAAAACAGTATGGAATTCGGAAAAGATTAGGGTAAATTTAGGTATCCACTGAAAGTACTTACATGTGGACTAAATTTCTAGCCAGTGGAGATCTACTCAGTAGAAGCGAATGATTCAGCTATCTCTAATGTAAGCCTCTAGTGCCTGGTGAGCCAGACCCCTGTAGGGTCCATTGATGGCAATGATTGTTAACCTAGAGCTGAATCCAGCCTCTTTTTATGATGTAGCTTGTTTTCTAACGTTGAAAATGACAGACAGAGACACATAGTTCCTTTATCGATCTCACAGTCCTACCTATTCACAGTTCCTTGACTTCAGTGTGTCGGTCTGAGTTCAAACAAGGCCTCATCCTGGACTGTTCGTTCATAAAGAGTCCTAAATGTCTGTTACAAAACTCTTGTCTCAACAGTCTGCTATAGAGTTAGTTGTTATTACACGTGCCCTATTGCCTTTCATTTTTTAAAGGCATTTCACCTATTTCTCATTAATAGAATAGATGCTGAATATTGGATGCTTGAATTAATTAAGTCTATATGCAGAAAAGAACCAAGAGATAAATTTAGCAAAATGACTTTCAGAATATTGGAGGGATTGCAGATTTTTTTTTCCTTTGTGCAAAAGATTCTGTATTGTGTTCCCTCCCTTGCTGAAAAAGCAGTACTGTCACAGTTTCTTTAAAAAGATTAATGTTTGGGGAATTTCCCATTTCAAGATGATTTTTTCCTTTGCATAGTTAGGATTTGGAGTGAAATGGCAATTTTTCTGGGCTGGGTGGAAGATTACTCCATGATCCCTTGTCTGCTGTGGAACAGGAAATCTTAATTATGGAGTCTCCTCGCTGTTAAATTCTTGTAATAGAAATCTGCCTTTTGCCTTGCTTTTTTTAATCCAGATTAGGGTGTTCTGAATAGTGCTGTGAACAGGAGCCTTTATGTATGAATAGAAAAAAGAAAAAAAAAATGCATTCTGTGTAAAAACAAACCACTCACAAATCTGTGACTCAGGAACACAGTGAAGGTTATACATTTGTATGACATACGGGGGGAAGTTTACTGTAATTCACAGTAATCTATTCCCATGTTTTAATATTTCCCTTGATTTCAATTCTGTACCACCCTCTGTCTCAGGGTCTGTACAAGGACTTGCTTAAAATGCTGGTGTTTTGAAAGGGCTGTCAATTGTATATATGAAACAATTTGAAACTGAAGCAAATATTTACAAAAAAATATAATCAGTTTTGTTGTTTTACAGTATAAGATGGAGTGTGTTTCACTATTGATTGTGATGTCTTGGTTATTAAATTGGGGATATTAGATAACTGCCAATATTATAGGGAGGTCATAAAATATAAAATACCTATTTCCTTTTTTCTTTTTTTCCTTTCTGAGTGGGAGGTCTTTGAGGCTTTTTAATTACAGCTCTAAGAAAGACATTTTTAAGATGGTGGACAAGTGGAGAGCTGTAAGGAAAAAGGTTTGCAGAAGATGCTTTCTGTTAATAGAAGCTGATTGCCAGAAAAAAAACTTTGTGTACAAGCTAGGAATTTGAAGTAATCATTGCTTACTACAAGCATAGCAGCTGTGACAAGGACTTGAGGACATTGAGTAAGGCAGTAGAAATCTGAGTTGAAATATATGTGACAATTGAGAGTAAATTTCCAGACCCCTTGCAATTAGTTTGTTTCTCAACTTAGTCTGTGAAGTCTACAATTCTAATTCTTGCTTGCAACATTTAAAACAGCAGCTCTCAAATTGTGATCTGAGAGCTGCTGGTGTTATATGAACGGTTGTCTACAAAGCTCAATTAAACATTTAAAGACAGTCTTATTAGGTCTATCTATTAAAAGCCAAGACAAGATATTCTTTTGTATGTACTGTATATAGTGTTAGCATTATCATGTTCATGACTCATGTGATTCCACATGAGGTGCTGTGTGATCTGTTACAATTCTGAGAATCATCGGTGGCACACTGATGTAAAAATTGTCAGCTAGTAACTGAGAGATAATAGCCACAGGTTAATTCTTGAGGTGCATCCATCTAGAAAAGAGGAAAACATGTTTATTTAAAAACTGGTCGAACATGGTGTTTTCTGTTCCAAAAGGAAAGCAAGCAGTTTGTTTCAACTTTTTTTTTCTTTCTGTTAAATTAGGTTTTCCACTATTTAAATGACAAAAATACTGACATACTGTTGAAAATTCAGTTTTTTTCTCTTTTTAAAACATAACCAGTGAAAACTTAAGGATTGGTTCCTAGCCCATTGTGATAAGAGAGAAAGTGCATCTACCTAAAACTAAAACATAAAAATTTAACACCCCTATTTAATTGTGAACATGGGAATTTGAAGACTAACTCAGTCCCAGGGCCTTAGTGAATCTTTGGGTTTTTTTTTTTTCCCTATGGTTCCAAAGTATACAGATATCCACAATGATATTGGTTTAGGTTGAAGAAATCACACCCACAAGTAATACATATATTGACCTATCTTGTATTGCTTCAAAGGAAGGAGCATTATGCATGAAGAACCAGCTTGTTTTTTGTGATTTATATTTGTTTTGTCAAATCATTTTAAACATATTTGCCTCCTCATACAAGGATTAATTACTTTATTACATTTCAGTTGAATAGCTTGTTGTAAAATTCTCATTTTATTTCTGTATAATCAGTGAAAACATTACTTTGGTTTACATTGCTTCAGAAAATTGCTCTATGTACTATATGAAAGATGTACATTGGTTTGGAAGAATCATTGTTTACATGAACTCCATAATAATACAAGATTTACAGTTTTCCTTGTGCATAACTACCTCTTAGAAGTCTTTATTTTCAAATGTTCATCCTGAGCTGAAATGTTTTGCTGTTCTAATTATAAATTAAACAAATGTATAATTCCAAGATACTAATTTGTTTCAATTTTACATTGTATTTTTAGTTAACTTAAATAATTTTCTTTTTCTTTTATTGTTGTGATCTGTTGTCTGTTTTGTCTGTTGCATGTCCAGGGTTCTAAGGTTAGTATTGCTGCTGTAAGTTTCAGTTTTTTGCATTTTCAAAAATACCTTATTTTTGATCATTTAATATTTTGGCTTTTTATTATTATTTTCCTATATCATATAGTAGGATGTGAATAGGAATGTACTGGGTGTAATCATTAATTTTTCCTAACGTGTTTCCCTTGACTAACTTAATGCATTGTTAAGTATGATGCTTACTCAGCTACCGGACTGAATGTAGACAGGTCCGTGAGATGATTTAAGTTATAAATGTGGTTGTCAGTAGAAAAACTCTTTAGGCCCTGAACATGTTAATTGTATGGGAGACTTGTTACTGCTCTTAAAGTATGCTGAGTAGTCATGAAATGGTGATCAGGTCACTTTTTAAAGAATTTTTGAGCTACAGCTATCTAAAGTATTGCTAAAACCTGAAGGCAGCTTGATCAACAATGGAGTTTATTTTAAATGTTATTAGAATATCAGTGTGCTGTATCTAACAGGTAGAACTGATGGTAAGTTTTGCTGTAAAAAACGACACACTTTTTTTTTTTCCATCCAGGAAAATTTTAGGGAGATTTGTGAAAAAAGAGATTTTTTTTTTTTTTCAATTCGAAGTTTGCAAAAATCTTGATAAAATATACTAAAATATTATATAAATTGAATTTATTACATAACTTGCAAACAAAATAAAACAATAGATATTCTGAGAAGGTTTAATACTATGATTTATGCAATACAGTTGAAGCTTGAGAAAAATCAACATCAAGCAGTCAATTGGCTTCTAGCAAGCCTGATGTTATTTCAAGCATGAGTTGGAAGTTCCAGTTTCTATAACCACCTGTGAGTTTTTCTAGCAGACTGTTATGGCTATAGATTTTAGCAAATACATTTTCTTTGGATGAGTGGTTTCAGAAATGATGTTCCAGTCTGTTATAAAAAACCAGCAGCTTATTTTTCCAAAAAGTACGAACACAGCACACACTAAGCAAGGGAGACCTGGCTAAAGAAGATAGTCTGGAAATCATTCTTCTGAGCATTGTCGTTTTACCATTTTTCTGATATTATTGAGCAGATCAGAGAGATGACAGCCTTTCCCAAATCACTCATGTAACCGACATGTTACATCCTTAAGAGAAATTAAATAAAGTGGTGACACATGCCACATTGTATCCAATTTTCAAAATGTTTGATTCCTTTTTGGCACAGTTTTATAATTTTGGATGTAAAATATTCTAAAAAGTGACTCATGAGTGAAGATAGTAATTTTTTAAACTATGGAAATAAAGCATTTTGCATTTTTTTTTAATTTCTTTTTCTTTGGAAGGAAATAGCCTTAAGAGCACAAAACATATTTTGATTTTTTTTATAGATACTTCTTAGCAAATGAATACAAATAAACAAACACAACAGAAGTAATAATTTTCAAAATAACTGAACTCTGTGTTCAGAAGAGCCCTGCAGTCTGAGATCTTGTTGACAATAAGGATCAGCCATCTGTAAACAATTTTTAAAATAGTATTTAGGTATATAAATGTGGTCACAGTCAAGTACTAAATCCTGTTTTCTGTTTTGCCTAGCTCCAGAGGTAAAATCTTTAAACAGGTTTTTTTTTTTTTTTTTTTAATTAAACTTACTGTTTTCTCACTTATCTGCACTGTTAGACACCTGAATGCATTTGAAAACATGACTCTTGACATTTAACTATGTTTTTGGAGAAAAACATGATCCCCATTTAGATTTCAGAAATATTGACCTCATTCAGCTTTTTTCTGTGGATTCCCATTAAGGATAGACCAATACTACATTAGGAAAGAAATGGCCTTTCTTTGGGAAATACGAGCTGCACGCCATGTAACTTGGCACATTTTTGCTTCCTCCCATTGCTGTTGTGAGAGAGTAAACATACTGTCTTCTGATCTCCAGGAGAATTGGACTCTGTGAGGTTCCTATATGGTACAGGCATTCCCAGGGAGAAGCAATTCATGGAAACAGGGCAAAACTGTCTGATTTTTCCCACTCCCCTCCTCACATTTATTTGTATATCTAAAGGAATGTAAAAGCTATACAGACAGTAATTACTTTCATCTGTTACCTGTCAGTTTGCTTAGCCTATGGAAGAATGTAAGAGTATGTTGCACCCTTATATACCATGCATTGTTTTACTATCTGGCCACACTCTGTCTTTATGTAAATGCTGATAACTTTCTCATTTATATTAAACTTTTTTGCGTCTACTACAGCATGTAAATGTAAATAATTTTCTCACTCTTCATGCTGTCTTACTTTAAATTTCACTCACAGTTTATAGTAATAGGGGATTTTTAAATAACTTTTCAATGTATTTGCCATTAAACATAACAATTTAGATTTGTATGTGTATGTGCTGTCTTTATATTTCAGTTGTGTTCAAACTGTTTAATTCAATTATCTCCTTTTAAAGACTGAATTGGAAAATATTGAAGTGACACAAGGAATGTCAGCAGAGACAGCAGTAACTTTTCTCAGCCGTCTGATGGCAATGGTTGATGTACTAGTATTTGCCAGTTCTCTAAATTTTAGTGAGATTGAAGCTGAAAAAAACATGTCTTCTGGAGGTCTAATGCGACAGTGCCTAAGGCTTGGTAAGTCGGCAGACAGTATGTATTAAATAATTACTTACAGATCAACGAGCTACAGATGGATCAAATGGTGACACACGTAGGAAAGGACTTGTACTGACTATGATGTGATAGAATAAAAATCCTGGTTATTATTGATTTGATACAGTTTTAAAGTTGATTCAATTTAGACACAAGAATAAGTTAAAATGACATGTCTGAAATTGTTCTTGTGTATTTCAAGTTGTATGTATTTTCAGGGAGTAAAAATACTAAATATATATAAGTAAATGGAGAATTTTTTTTTTTTCCTTAAAACTACTTTGCTACCTGCATGTGGCAGATCTCCTTATCCAAGTCTCCATGGATTTCAAAGACTACTTATAGTCTATGTAAGATTAGAAGTATGGGATGCATGTGCAGACTCTGTAGACCTTAATGTATGTTGCAACAGTCTGGCACCTCTCTTCACTATTTAGTATTTGCTATATTTAGTTAGAATTAATTTAGGAAATTTAAAAATTTATGAATAATTCAAACTGTTCTGTGCAAACTATATCAATTTATCCTTGCAAGCATTAAATTTTGACTGTCATCTGGCATGACGCTGTTTTGCTAATGTTATGTATGTCCCACATACTTTTTCATCTCTCAAATGATGAATAATTTTTGTACTCAGATTTTGTGCTGTTATTATTCTTATGACTTATTAGGTCATTGATAATTATACTGCTCCTGGTATAAAACTTGTGGTTTATTCTAAATGATCAATTTTCATCAAATTCTAAATTACTGCCTACTATTTTTTTCTATTCTAGCTGTACATAAGTACTTCCAGATTTTAAGTGTTGATAACTGATCAATAACATATGAGAGCTCCAGTCAAGGACTAATAATTTTCAAATTTTAATACAGTGATATAGCAGTTATATAAAACATTTAGTTGTTCAACTAAAGAATGAAATGAGTAAGTCACCATAATGCTTTCTTAGTACCGACAGTCTAATGTGAGAACTATGTTGCATTTCCTATTTGGACATGGTTACTGACATATGAAACTAGATGTACAGCCTGCTGATTGATGTTCTGAATATAATAATGAGAAAATATTCTAATTTGTAGCATTTTCATAACTTCTTAGTTTGTTGTGTGGCTGTGAGGAACTGCTTAGAATGTCGGCAGAGGCAGAGAGAGAGAGTGAACAAGACATCATTAATCAGCAGTAAAACTCAGGAGGCTCTTCAGGGTGTAACTGCGTCAGCAGCGACCAAGGTAACCCAGTCTTCAGTTACCAGCAGCAGTGACAAGTCTGTACCACTGCTTTATAGGATCAGAAAATAATTGTGACTGCCTTCTCAAATATTTGGCAAAATCTTATGTTTTTGCTATTAAGTGGTGTAAAGTAAAAGTATGTGAGGGGATTTATTTGAAACAAGAAGACATTAATGCAGTAGTATGACTTGCATAATTTTAAACAGCTTTTCTTCTCTTGCTTGGTCTACTTCAAAGAGCAAGTCCCCTTACTCACTTCTGTCGTATGTACCTGCACAGCTTTTTTAATCTGTCAGGGCACTTGCAGTTTTGATGAAACTCTGCAATCACATCTTTGTTGGTGGAACATCTGAGTCTGGTAACTTCAACAGACCTTTAAATGCATATTACACATCAGTATTTTCTATCTGATTTTTGGAATAAAACTTGTTTAATATTCAATTACAGGTTAGTTTTTGCAGTTTCATTAATCATTGCTCATCTTTTTTTTACTTGTTTACAGCTTTAAGCCTTTGGGAGTCCTGAAACTAAAATCTCAAAGAATTTAGCACAGTCCATGACTAAAATGCAACACTTTGTATGATGTAAAGGATTTCTTTTTTTGCTACTATATTTTCATTGCTAAATTCTGTGGGTTTTCTTCCCTAAAGGCTTTTTCAGATAGCATTTACAAACTCAGCTCCTTTCACAATATTATTTCATTAAATCTCACAAAAACATTACATTTCTCCACGTTACCACATTCAGTGCAAAGCAAATCAGTACAAGGAGACTTCTAGCTGTTTAGGCATCATTTGTAATACATTATAATTTTTTAAAGGAAGCATACTACTCTATGCTTTTGTAACAATAGCAGTTATTCTCTAAGTAGTCTGTAATAATTCTCAGTAAAATGAATATAAACTGATTTTTAAAAGCATTTCTACTCATAATTTTTAAATTTAACACATGTATTAGAAATAATTTATTGTACTTCTGTGAAACAACTGTAATCTGAAACAACCTTTGTGTGCAAACTACTATCTTAACTCTGGGAAGAGGTACAGTTGTTCTGAGGTACTGGGAAGATGTAACTACTTATATCTAAATAGTATTAAGACAATAATTCAAAGTATTGCTTTATTTCTAGAAACCTGTCTGGGTATTATAATGGAAGTATATTGCTAGTAAAAAAGCATTTAAGATTGATGCAATATTTAAAAAAGGTGTTAAATTAAGGTTCTAACAGAAATGCTGTGATATTTGCGGGGGGGGGGAATATCTCAATACTTTTTGTTTTTAGACTCCCCTTGAAAATGTCCCTGGCAATCTTTCTCCTATAAAAGACCCTGATAGGCTTCTTCAGGATGTTGATATTAATCGGCTACGAGCAGTTGTTTTTCGTGATGTGGTGAGTAATATGTGCTGTAATTCTTCTGCAAGATCATCACTTATATTTTGAAAGAGATTTTGATTGTACTGGAATTAAAAATATCCTTCATATGTTGCACTTCATATATTATCTGCAAACCATCTGCCTGTGGCTTTGTAACTACCAGCCACTTTATGCACGTTAAATCATATTGGTAAGCTATTTGAGACTAGTAGCTAACTGTGTTTAACAGTCAGACCTGATCTTATATTAGTGAAATAATCACAGTCAGAATAAATCAGCTATGGCCTATGTTCGATAAAACTGTATTACTAAAGGTGTCAGCTATTTGTCCAACCAGAGTAGGAGGAAGAATTATTATATGTATTACAGAACTGCACCAAATTGATGTATAAAGACAATTTTTACTTCTGCTAAACATATATGTACATATACTATATATAAATATATACTTTCTTTTCTGATTTGTCTGCAACTGTTTTTAGCATAAAACTTCACTGCAAGGTGTTTTTGAAAGTAGTACAATAGCAGTTATTATTCACAGAATCATAGAGTCATCTAGGTTGGAAAAGACCTTGAAGATCATCTAGTCCAACCATTAACCTAACACTAACCGTTCTCAACTACACCATATCCCTCAGCGCTATGTCAACCCTACTCTTAAAAACCTCCAGCGATGGGGACTCCACCACTGCCCTGGGCAGCCCATTCCAACGCCTAACAACCTGTTCTGTAAAGAAATGCTTCCTAATATCCAGTCTAAACCTTCCCTGGAGCAACTTGAGGCCATCACCTCTTGTCCTACCACTTGTTACTTGGTTAAAGAGACTCATCCCCAGCTCTCTGCAACCTCCTTTCAGGTAGTTGTAGAGGGCCGTGAGGCCTCCCCTCAGCCTCCTCTTCCCTAGACTAAACAACCCCAGTTCCCTCAGCCGCTCCTCGTACGACATGTGCTCCAGACCCTTCACCAGCTTCATTGCCCTTCTCTGGACACGCTCGAGTAATTCAATGTCCTTTTTGTAGTGAGGGGCCCAAAACTGAACACAGTAATTGAGGTGCGGCCTCACCAGTGCTGAGTACAGGGGTAAGATCGCTTCCCTGTCCCTGCTGGCCACGCTATTTCTGATACAAGCCAGGATGCCATTGGCCTTCTTGGCCACCTGGGCACACTGCTGGCTCATGTTCAGCCAGCTGTCAATCAACACCCCCAGGTCCCTCTCTGACTGGCAGCTCTCCAGCCACTCCTCCCCAAGCCTGTAGCGCTGCTGGGGGTTGTTGTGGCCGAAGTGCAGCACCCGGCATTTGGCCTCATTGAAACTCCTACAGTTGGCCTTAGCCCATCGCTCCAGCCTGGCCAGATCTCTCTGCAGAGCCTCCCTACCCTCGAGCAGATCAACACTCCCACCCAACTTGGTATCGTCTGCAAAGTTACTGAGGGTGCATTCGATCCCCTCATCTAGATCATCAATAGAGATATTAAAGAGGAGTGGACCCAAAACTGAGCCCTGGGGGACACCACTCGTGACCGGCCGCCAACCGGATTTAAATCCATTCACAACTCTTTGGGCCCATCCAGCCAGATTTTTACTCAGCGAAGTGTATGCCCATCCAAGCCATGAGCAGAGATTATATATTATTATATATATGCAAATAAATATGAAATCATAGAATGATTGAACTGTTTGAGTTGGAAGGGATCTTAAAGAACATCTAGTTTCAACCCCCTGCCATGGGCAGGGACACCTTGCACTAGATCATGTTGCTCAAAACCCTGTCTGACCTGGCCTTGAACACTTCCAAGGAGGGGGCATCCACAACCTCTCCGGACAACCTGTTACAGTGTCCCAGCAGTCTCACAGTAAAGAATTTCTTCCTGATATCTAATCTAAATCTACCCTCTTTCAGTTTAAAGCCATTACCCCTCATCCTATCGGTATGCTCCCTGATAAAGAGTCCCTCACCATCTTTCCTGTTGACCCCCTTTAAGTACTGGAAGGCCACTATAAGGTCTTCCTGGAGCCTTTTCTTCTCCAGGCTGAACAACGTGAACTCTCTCAGCCTGTCCTTATAGGGAGGTGCTGCAGCCCCCTGATCGTCTTCATGGCCCTCCTCTGGACCTGCTTAAGCAGCTCCATGTCCTTCTTATGCTGGGGGCCCCAGAGGTGGACATAATACTGCAGGTGGGGTCTCAAAAGAGCAGAGTAGATGGGGAGAATCACCTTCCTTGACCTGCTGGCCACTCTTCTCTTGATGCAGCCCAGAATACAGTTGGTTTGCTGGACTGCGTGCACGTTATTGCTGGCTAATAGTTAGTTCTCCATCCACTAATACCCCTAAGTCCTCCTTCACAGGGCTGCTCTCCATCCACTCACTGCCCAGCCTGTATTTGTGTATGGGATTGCCTCAACCCATGTGCAGGACCTTGCACTTGAGCTTGTTGAACTTCATGAGGTTTGCACAGGCCCACCTCTCTTGGGTTCCCTCTTGATGACATCCCTTCCCTCCATTTTGTCAACTGCACCACACAGCTTGGTGTTGCTGGCAAGCTTGCTGAGGGTGCACTCAATCCCACTGTCCATGTCACCGACAAAGATGATAAACAGTGCCAATCCCAGCACTGTCCTCTAAGGAACGTCACTTGTCACTGCTCTCCACTTGCACGTTGAGCCATTGACGATAACTCTCTGAGTGTGACCATACATTCCTTACCCACTGAGCAGTCCCTCCATCAAATCCATGTCTCTCCAACTTAGAGACAAGGATGTCATGCAGCACAGTGTCAAATGCTTTGCACAAGTCCAGGTGGATGATGTGAGTTGCTCTTCCTTTATCCATCAACGCTGTAACCCTGCTGTAGAAGGCCACCAAATTTGTCAGGCACGATTTGCCCTTAGTGAAGCCATGTTGGCTGTCACCAAGAACCTCCATGTGCCTTAGCATATTTTCCAGGAGGCTGCACTTCATGATCTTGCCAGGCACAGAGGAGAGACTGGCTGGCCTGTAGTTCCCTGGGTCTTCCTTTCTTCCCTTTTTAAAAATGGGGATTTTATTTTCCCTTTTCCAGTCTGTGGGAACTTCACTGGACTGCCACAACTTCTCAGTTATGGTGGATAGTGTCTTAGCCACTTCATCTGCCAGTTCCCTCAGGACCTGCGGATGCATCTCATCAGGTCCCATGGACTTGTGCACCTTCAGGATCCTCAGATGGTCTCAAACCTGATCTTCTCCTACAGTGGGTGGTTCTTCATTCTCCCAGTCCCTGCCTTTGCCTTCTGTTTCTTGGGCAGTGTGGCTGGAGCATATGCCGATGAAGACTGAGGCAAATAAGCCGTTGAGTACCATAGCCTTCTCCACATCCCAGGTAACCACATCTCCTGTTTCCTTCCAGAGAGGGCCCACATTTTCCCTAGTCTTCCTTTCATCACTGATACCTACAGAAGCTTTTCTTGTTGCCTTTGACATCCCTGGCCAGATTTAATTCTATCAGAGCTTTGGCCTTCCTAACCTGATCCCTGGCTGCTTGGACAATTTCTCTGTATTCCTCCCAGGCTACCTGTCCTTGCTTCTGCCCTCTGTAGGCTTCCTTTTTGTGTTTGAGCTTGTCCAGGAGCCCCTTTTTCATCCATGCAGGTCTCCTGGCATTCTTACTTGACTACTTCTTTGCTGGGATGCATCACTCCTGAGCTTGGAGGAGGCGATCCTTGTATATCAATCCGCTTTCTTGGGCCTCTCTTCTCTCCAGAGCTTTATCCCATATGATAAGGTTAAACTTCTCCAACCTAAGTTCAAATGGATTGGAGTGAAGACTGGAGTTAGAAATAGCTTTAAGAAGAAGAAAGTAGAACTCGACAGAAAAACAATTTATCTGTCAACATGACCTGATCATCTTGAAAGGGCAAAGTTGAATTTGGATGGAGATCTTGTGTCACCAACTCTTTTCTTAACTGGAGGAGTAGGGAATAGGGGAAATATTGTTTCTGACATTTCTATGAAGTAAGAAGAGGATTTCTAATTATTTTCAGAATTACAAAGACGTGCAGCCAAATTAAGTAACAACTAGAAAACATGGAAAGCAAGCATGGGATTTGTAATAGAAAATGCATACTTGTGGAATTAAGACAAGGTGAAACCGCTGTAGGAGTAGATAGAGGCTGAAGTCTTAATTCTACCATGTTGGATTTTGCACCATAATAATAATAGAAGGTATTTCAGTTGAACTACCGGAATGTAAGCAGAATGATACCTAAACCATAGATGGTACTTGCCATAGAACAGCAGACTACGTGAGGTGGGAGAAAAAGAAGACAGCAAAGTCGTTGTGGTTCTGGCATTTACTTAAATCAGAGTCCTGGAAAACTGGGATTGCTGCTGGCCATCCTGCTGAAGAATCAAAATGTCCAAGCTGGGATTTATTGCTGGAAGAAAAACAATTGTCATATCCCTCCTGCTTTTACTTGTTAGCAAAATCTGTTGTGTCTGCTTATGCATCCAGTGTTAGCTAGAAAAGCATCAGCGAGTTTAGTTTTCCCTCTCAGTGGTAGTACTCCTTACCTTCTTGTGACAGGACGTCTCATCCTTGGGGCAGCAAAAGTCAGTTGCCCTTGCTGTTGGGAAGCCTTGAAAGCACTCTCAGAGCAGTCAGGCCTCTGTTCTGAAAAGCCCACTGACTCCACAGTCCAAGAGATTTGTGAAGTTGCCAAATTACATGTAAAATTCAGTACTTAATACATGCTGTGTGCATAGTACTTGCCTGAGAATACATTAAATCTTCTACATAATCCGTTTGCTACTACGCTAACAGATACATTTCAGAAAGGTATTATTTATTAAGCCTTGTGATGATCTTGTGTGAAAATTCTGTGGAAATGTCCAATATTATAGAACTGTTCCCTTTTCTCCAACACAGGATGACAGCAAACAAGCTCAGTTTTTAGCTTTGGCAGTAGTCTACTTTATTTCTGTTCTGATGGTTTCCAAATACCGTGATATACTAGAACCACAACGAGAAACTGCAAGGTCTGGGAGCCAAGCAGGTAGAAATATCAGACAAGAAATAAATTCACCAACAAGTACAGGTACATTTGTTTTCTTCAAATGTTATTTGATTTTTTTAGAACTGTAATTATTTTACTGCAAAGTATTTTTAGTGAGTAGCTTAAAATCCTAATAAGAAATTATTTGCTACTTTCTTCCTCTGTAATCATTTGATTCTTTAACGTACATTGACATCTTTCAGTTATTCTGTATATTTGCTTATAGGGTATAACTAATTTTCATTTGCATATTGCTTTTTTATGCCTTTTTTTCTTTAATTTTAAAATAATTAAAAAGAAACAGGGTGCCTGATGGAGTTAAAGATGTAAAGTACAAGATAGTTGATCAGCACAACTTTCTGAATCTGTTATTTGTTAGGAAGAACAGATATCTTTAACTCTATACCATGAAATGTATAAACAGCAAACACAGCTGTTTGCCCATGTGAACTCCTTTTGTTTGAGTGAGGAGGTTTGTGAAAGGGTAGTGGAGGACTGAGTACTTTCTTGGGATCCTGCTGTGTTGGTGGCTACATTTAAAAGCCTATGGAAACAGTATAATAAAAAGGAAACATTTCTATTGCCTTCTTTGTCTGAACTGTTCATGAATTTTATTAGTAGTAAGTGGTTTTTACTAGCATGTGTTCTTCAGCCTGAGAGGGAGGGAGTCTGTTAGCTGTCAGAACCTGTCAGAAATTAGAGATCCAAACTTTACTCCACTTTGTTTCAAATATTTTACACTGTCAGTTCAGTAGGTTTTTTCAAGTCAGATTGGATTGATTATAACTGTACCTTCTTTGTTAAAAGAACTGAAAACAGTAACTGAATTTCTCCATGAAGCTATGTATATTTTTCTTCTTGTATTGATTTTTATTTACTTTCTTCATTTATGGAGTTGCTAATTTTCATTCTTCATAGAATTTATCTTCCAATTCATGTCATATTTACATTTAGTCATTAGTTTCTGATTCATCATGATGTTTTAATTTACTACTTACACATAATTTTTAAAGTCCATGTGCTTGTAGGCTTTTCATTTTAAATATACATGAATGTAGTTAGTTATGAGAAGTCATAATTTTTTTGTGCCTCCCTGGTTTTATGTTATGGTTCTGCGCTAAGAAACTGCTAGTTTCAGTGAACAATTTCATCATGATTGTCTTTCCTCTGTGTGTGTGTATATATATCTGTATCTATCTGTGTTTTTTTCCCCATAATTGTTGCTCTTGAAGTGCCCAAATAATAGGTACGCTGTTTCCTATCTCTTGATACAGAACTTGTTTTCTTCCTTTAGAAATGCGTTTTTTCGTTGATAATACCATATGTGCATGTTTCAATGAGATAGGATATCTGTCATGGATCCACAGTGGATCAGGCCACACATGAATACTAGCTGGCTCACATTTGATTCCATGATTTTCTCCACAGTTGTGGTCATACCATCTATCCCTCACCCAAGTTTGAACCATGGATTCCTTGCCAAGTTAATTCCTGAACAGAGCTTTGCCCACTCATTTTACAAAGGTAATATTAACATCATCTCCTAACCTGTTTGGGTGTTCTTATTTAATGTCATGTAATTCAAGAACTAACTGTGATGTAATTGTTTATAAATAAGTATACGCCTCAGGTTACATGGAGATCAGACCTGATGATACCTTTAAAACTTTAACTTCCTGACTACATTTCTCTAGGAAATCTCTTTCCCACTTTTACTACCATTTATTAACTTTACTTATTATGAAATAAAATAAAATAAAAAATAAAAGCAGTCAGGAGGAGGGAATGGATGTAGACAATTTCAAGTGCTTTTGGTTTGTGGTTATTCTGCTACAATATTAGGTCCGTAAAAATAAAATCAGACCTATTTTAAAAATATTGCATACCACCTAAAGTATGGAGTACTTTTGTAGTATTCCCTTTCCCCATATCTTTTCCTGTTCTTTTGCCTTTCTTTCTCGCTTTTTTTTCTTACCTTCTTGATGGTATGTAAACCTCTGATATTGTATGTATTGTGAATTATTTTATGCCTGTTAGTTAATGTGCTGTGCTTTTCTTGAAGAAAACTGCTTTTGTGACCAGAGCAACTATTATACGTTTTGGACCTGATTTGTTTTGTTTGTTTGTTCATTTGTTTGTTTCAATAGATACTGTATAATGCAGGGAATATGTTTTTCAGATGTCATTACTTGAAAAAGAAAGGGTTGCCTGAATGTAACTTTAGCCAAGTTTGCATGTACATTTTGCCACTAATTTGCATGCACTGTGCTGTGAATACAGAAATGTAACGTAGGTTAAAAAATGTAATGTGATGAAAATGTTCTTGGTATAATTTTGAAAAATCTCAGTGGGTAAAAAGATTGATTTATAAAAAGCCTAAGAGATTTAAAATTGCATCCTGTTTCTAAAGAACAAAAATATTTAACTTCCTATTTTAGTAATAATGCAACTTATTTTTATCATATGCTGTTCTGGGAGCATTATATTAAAATACTCATTACATCAGTTTAAACTATCACTGTTAATCTGGCATTTCTTAAACTTTGGTGTGGGCATATATGTGTATTATAAATTGCTTTAAATTCTAACAACTAGTAAGCAAGCATTTGTGATTTTGCTTAATAAGACTATTGTCTGAAAAAAAAATATTTTGGATCATTCAATTTGTTGGTGTAATATTCTTTGTTGTGTCATAGTTGCATTTATATGATTTAATCCATCGTTGATAAAAAAAAGGAATCATTTGCTCTTAGTTCAGAAGACTACTACAATACTATGTGATACTACAGAATAAACCCCTAAAACTTCTTTAGATATTGCTTTCTCATCTTTTTATTTGCATTTAGAACATATTTCAGTGTATCAGGCATAGGATATTTTATTTTTAACCACCTTTGCTTGAAAATTGGGATTGGTTAGACTGCCTCAAAACGCAGTTTAATTTTTAATTTTAACATTTTAATTTTGACATTTTAATTTTTATTAAATTTAATACAATAAAACTAGACTGCAACATAAATGAGATTATATTGCTATTTGTACAAAGCTTGACATTTGATATAATGGGTGGCAAAAGGAGGGGATAAACAAATAGTTTTTCTTCTTATCCACATATAGTACAGCAACAAAATATATGTAATGAAAGCAGAAAAAAAGTTTAAGAACAAATGGAGGCAGTCATACAAACTCACCAAAATATTTCAGATAAAGCGTTTTTTAAGCATTGTGTCTTCTATACTGTTGTCTGTAGTACTTGTTTTAGCTTGAGTACAAGTAAAATACAGTTTTGTTTTTAAAATAGTTCAATAGAACTATAGTAAAAGTGTGAGCAGGATACAACAGAAAAGTGTTTTGGCTTTAGAAACAAATTATTCAATAAAGGAAATGTTATCTGTAGCTAGTTATTTTATTTGTTGATATCATCTCATCCTTCAAGGTTTTACCTCTGCGAGGTCTTGGCCTCTTGCACCTAACTCTTTCACCCGTTAGAGAAGAAAAATGTTTCTGCTTTTTATATTCTGAATTCAGTTTCTCAGTTTTTAACATTAGCAGGAAGTGAAATGGAAAAAATTGTCAATGCTGTCAGAAGAGGCTAGAAGTCAAAACCTATTTTGTCATTTCAAAAATCTTTCATTCCATTGACTAAGCCAATTGGTTTCCTTTTAGTGATCTGACATGCTTTCAGATGTTGTCAGCAAGCATGTAATATTTTAATATTATTTTAAATTTCAAGGTATTTTAACACATTGTAGAGTGGTTTAATGTTGCATTTAGAAGTAAACACATATTTTTAAAGCAAAATCCTATTTATTAAAAAAAGGATAAAAATTCAGTTGTTACATGGAAGTAAAGTCTCTATATTTTATTCATTCCATATGACACTAAATGGATGTAAAGTATTTGTTCTTTGTCAGTCCAATTCAATGCAGCAAATTGTGTCATTATTGTTAGAACTGTACAAGACTTCTTTGGGACAGATCTCTATGAATTAGGGGAAAAAGATTGGCTGCTTAAAAGAAATCCATTTTTAGTAGATGGAATCTAATTATCTGACCAGGAAACTTCTCCAGGGAAGGGTAAGATAGAAGTAGGTATATTACTGGTATTTAAGATACTGATTTTGTTCTTAGTGATGCTTCTTTTTTTTTTTTTTTTTATACGGGGCAATATCTTTAGTTAAAATACATTTAAGGCTGTATGAGACCCTACTTGTCTCAGGACATTACAGTGATTGGTGTATGCTTCTTATGAGTAACTACAGCAGGTTAAAAGAATTTTAAACATCATTATACTTGATAGGAAACCTTTTGGTTCTCATCATACCAACTGTTGACCTTTGCTTAGTTTACTGATGATATTATATACAAATAAAACGTAGTATTGAAATAAAAGACTTTAAAATATGCTTTGCAGATAAATATATTCTACTTTTACTTACAAATATTTAGAGATGATAAAATAAGGATTTAATGTTTCTTTTACTGTTAATCAAATATTGTTTACAAGCTATATGTTATCTTATGGTGCTTAAAGGAGAAAGGACACACCCAGGAATGAAAAAATAAACCAATGGTATCCCTGACTACCATTTAACAATAAAAATGCTTATTTATTTATAGTTTTCTATACTTCTGTATTTATTTTTTCTTTCTAACTGATCCACTGGATAATGTGTCTGTATCTTTAGATTTACTCCTTGTCGTAAGTTTGTTGCATCTGCTTGGGTTTCTCCTACTAGTTTCTGATAACTTTAAAGGGTCTGCAGTACTTCTAAAATACTCTGTGCTTAGTCAGACAAAGCATAACCTGCAAAATTAAAAGAAAGCTCCCTCTTTTTTCAATTTAGATAATATATAGTATTACTCTTTGGAGTAATTTATTATCACAGTCTCAACGGAAATAGCAGATCAAAACTATTCTCTTGCATCCGAGGGATGTCTGAGGAACAGTCTGACAAAAGTATATGTTGCCAGACTTACTTCTTTCTGTTCACAACACCAGAAAATTAGAATGAGTTAGACTTTGGGGATGTCAGATGGCTCAGTTTCTCTGCATTTGTGAAGATATCAAAATGGAGACTTTAAACTCAGAATTATTTAAATGCAAGAGCCTATGAAGTGGTCTAAAATGTTGCCTGGCCTACAGGCCTTTTGGTTCATCAGATTTTGTCAGCTGATTGTGATAAAGTTCTTCAACATAATTGATATGGAGGTGTAGTAAAGGTGGGAATAGCATTAAAAATATCTTTGCCAGAAGGGGAGAGTTGTTTTCACCTAACTAGTCAAAGATGATAGAAACGTTCTTTATCATTCTCACTGTCTGTGACTGTGGGTATTGCAGTAAAACCAAAAGCTCTGTTTTTCAGATTTTATCGCAAATTTCAGGTTTTATCGCAAAATCATCAGTCATACGTGAGTTCTACTTTCTGGAAAATATCGGTAGTGAATCAATGCCTAGAGCTAGTCGTCCTGGTCTCCCTTTATAATAGGTGGAGAGAAGTTGGGGCACATTTAGGGTACAATTTGTCTGGCCTGCTTTAGAGATCTACTTAAAAGAGAGATAAATTGGACACTAGAAATCTCTGTCTTTTTCCATTCACTGTAGATGTCATTGTAGACCTCTGCCTTGGTCAGAGTAATCCTGGCTATTTTGGCTAGGCTTAACTGAACTCTGGACACAAAACTTCCTTTATGACAAAAGATGGCATGAAATTCTTTAATCTCAGGCACTTAATCCAGCCTAATGATATGCCCATCCCATAGATAGCTATAATTTGTTACATATGTGTTCATAGATACATGTTCTTCTTTGAGTACTACCTGATTTGAAAGTAGGAAGTATATAGCTATCTAAACAACTACGTAATGTCTTCAACCTAATGATTGGCAGGCATGTTCCCTTTGTACAATGATGGAATAGCTTAGAGAATAATGTTTTGTTCTCGGCTGATTTCTCCGGTAAGATAGGGGTGTTTTCCCAAAATTAGTATGAAAATATCTCTGTTATGTCTGGACGGTGTGGAAGTTGAGACTGAAAAATTGAGAGTAGCCCTTTCTCTTACCACTTAGAGGGTAATCAGTATGTATTTTGAGAGCAGAAATATCTTGTCATTGGAATAAGACACAGGAGATATAGAGGAGCATATTTTCTGTTAATAGCAGTTAATGAGCCTTCTAATATAAAACCAAGCAACCTGTTCAAATTACAGCTGCAAATTTGAAGTAGTTTTAGCTATGGTGGTCAGGATCACTTAAGATGAATTTTCTCAATTCTGGTCATTACTGAAGCTGTCCTTGATTACCTTGAAGGTTTATTGGACTAGTGTTTCTTTCAGCAGTGCTTCCACATCTCCAGCAGTGGAAAAGTGTAAATAATCCATTTTTTACACTTCAGCTGGCAGCCTATTAATTACTGAGAACACAATTAATGTTAACCAAATAGTGGAAAGATATTTTTAGTTGAAAACTGATGTTTTCACTTAGGATTATTCAGGTGTGTTTCGGAAATGAAAGCATTGCAACAGTGCAATTCACCTTATAACATGCTGTGCGAAGAAAATCGGTATGTAGCTTATCACAACATTTTATCAAAAACGGATTGGCTTTTCAACTCCCTTGATATCACTGTCTGTATTTTTCCCAAAGCACTGTAAATTAAAAGATTTCTTAAAAATACGTGCTGTAGATGGACTGGAAGCTATTGATTTTATTTTCTTTACAGAACAAACTATATTAAAAGGTTGCAGAAACAGCTTTTTCTTTGAAAACAAGCATCAGGTATTTCTGATCATAGTATTCTGGGTATTGTACATTGCTACACTCTTGTTTGTATTCCTAATATAGCAGCATAGAGATTTCCATCTTATTTTTAAACTAAATAGTTCGCGTAAGAGTAGCAGTCTAACTATGCCAAGAGGACTAAAGTACTAATTTCCATTGCCTGTCAAAATATCCTTTGCTTCCACAAAGTCCTGACAGAAGTTGTGGCTCCATCTTCCTCAAAATCTAGTTGTACATGTTTTCAAGAAACTGAGGGAAATGTTACAAGGGACGTGGATGATAATCATGAGAATCATAAACTTCAAATTCTACTGAACTTCTGTCTGCTGCTCAAAATTATCATACTGCTTTCCTGATGAAATATATGCTGCCTCCAAGAGGACATACATTTGAAGATCATGAGATAGGAATACGTACATCTTGATCTAGTATTTATTGCCCTTCACAAACTACTTAAGGCATCAGAAGAAAGGTTTGCATATATATATTTCATGATTAATTGATCAGTCATTATGTACGCATGAAACAGTTGTAATAGGGATTTTTTTTAAAGTAACATCAATACTTATGTTCATTTGCACAAATTACAGATGTTTTAAAAGTTTTTGATTTTTCTGAGTAGTGCTTAAAACATTTTTAGTGTAAATTTCATCATATGTATGGAACATACTCGGTGCTTCACTGTTAAATTTTGTTGCTGGATGCTGTAATCTAAGTGACAATTTTTTCTATTTCTTTTGCAAGAAATGTCTAATCACAAAAACATCAGCTTTCTCAGCACAGGTCAGAAATACAGATACTATCATAGATAGCTGCCAACTAATCTATTTCTTCATTATCTGCTTTTGAGTTTATACAAGACAAAAATAAAAACTGACAAAAACTAGGAAAATTCACCTAGGAAGAATACATATCACCATGTTGTTCTTAATTTGTATGGTTTTTGTTTCAAATATAAACAGCTGTTTTTATACTTTGAAGTTGACCTTTCTGTAATACAACTTTCAATTTTCTTAAGTTTGAGAGGAATTTAAGCAAATAGAAGCAATTTCCAGTGAGCAAAAAGAGAAGACATGCACTTACAGGTGTCCAGCTGTGAAAAGGGGCTGATGATAACTCTGTCCTCTTCAATCACTTCCCAGCCTCGATTTTCCCACACTTAGGTCTCTCATGCTCCATTTCTCTCCCATTTCTGAGCCTCTCTATTTTCCCTGGTCCAGAGCTAAATCCTTTCTCCTCACAAACCCAGTCTGATTGAAAGGTAATTCGCAACCCTCTGTCTTAAATCTCCTGTCTCAAGATCTGCACCCTTCCAATTGCCAACCCACCCCAGAGTCTTTCATATCTGACCTTCCCCAGTCCCCCAGTTTTCATCTGTGTTCCTCCTGCCCTCAGTCGTTCCATGTCGGAGCCCTGGGATATCCCTGCTTGTGGCTTTCATTCTTCCCAGCCAGATGCTGCCATGGCATGCGCTCCACTTCCAACTCTTCATGTGCGCGATTACTGGCACTCTGTTAGACAGGCAACTGAATCTGTGCTGTTGCATTGCTATCCTTGCAGAAGCAAAGGGACAGCTTTTGGTCTGGCAGGAATTTCAGAAACCTGGATAAAAGGTCTGGCTAAATAACAGATCCAGGCTAAATGCAGGCTGTATTTATCAAATTTTTTCCTAGATGAAAGCCTGATAGTGCAAGAATGACAAACGGTAACCCTAAGCCAAGCTCTTTTTCATCACTTTTTAAATAATTCATTCAACAAGGAAACTTATTTTAAAAATTTTTAGAAGAGCAAATGTGTTCTGCAAAACAAAAGTCAGTGTTGCTCAGATAGCCTTGCCTCAGAAATAACAGAACCCTGTGAACTCCATTACTGGAGCACGACCAAATTTGCCTATTAATGCCTAGTTATTACATGAAGAGGAATACTGCCCAGGCTGCCAAAATAAGTACACACTATGTGTGGTTGGGCCATGAGCAGCATCACTATACAGGGAATTTTTACTCTGGTCTCTTTATAACTTTCACACAGAAATAGAAGTGCCAACAGGACAAAAGGTCCTGAGTAGATATAGAGCAGTTTGTCATCTCAATGTTTCTTTTAGGGTGATTCTTCTCACTGTTGTGCCTCAAACTCTGAGGACATTTCCATTGCAACTCCATTCTTGGTTACTCCTTTCAATGTACTTTTAAATCAAACCCATATTACTCTTTGATTCTGTCCCCATACGTAGTTTCTCATCTCAGTTTAATTGTGCTGTTTCTCATACATGAAAAGTAGTAGATTGACTTTGCTAGGAAGAATTTTTTCACTCTCTCTTTATAGCCTACAGCTTAGGAATTGATTAGTTGACTCTGCCAACTATGGAGGAAGCTGTAATATCACTGCCTCGTTGGATTGAAAGTTTTCAGCTTGTAGGGTACTGTCCCTGAAAGTTTGTAGAATACTACAGAGGGGTATATAAAAGGCAGCTAATAAGGTTATTATCAATGCCTTAAGATAGCTGTATAGAAAAGAACTCATAAATTTTCCAATGCACCTGCAGACTGAAAGGTGACAACAGCTCCTATATCAAGATTGCCCCAAACTTCCCGTTGCCAAATGTTGCTATATTGTTTGCAGCAGAAATCTGACAATGATTTGGAATAGTATGACTTTCAAATAAATTTTCAGCCATATTGTAAGCAGTTAAAAATAATAATTTTCATATGTTTTTACTTTTGAAAACGTTCAGCTGATTTTTATCAAGTAGGGAGGTTTAATGAAATTAAAAATCAAAAGACCACAGGCATATACACACGGTTTTTCCATTTTTAAAAAGTAAATAAAGATTAAAAGCAGAATATTTTGTCTTGTCATTTTTTAAAATGGCAAATTTTGTATGTTTACCACAGATATGAAATGTCTCATTATTAAGTTAAACATGGGGGGTTTTTTGTATTTTTTTAGGCATATGGAAGCAGTGCGAGAGCTATTTAGGTAACTCAGTAGGTTAAAACAATTACAATACACTTCATAAATCACAAGCAAACAAGATATTGTAGGGAAGGAGCGTGACAGATGAGGTCACCAGATATACAATATGTCATTTAGTTAACTTAAGCCCATATTTTTCCCATAATGTAGTAGATGAACTCATTAGTTACAATGAAAAACAGTAAGAAGGAGGCATCTGGCTTCCAACTGCCTATTTCTGACAGGGTTAAGATCACTAGATCTAGAAATGTTTCTGCTTTGTCTACTGACATGGCCTTGTGCTGCAGAAAACTGATGAGGTTTGCTGAAAATTTACAGGCTTACTGTCACAATGTTATAACATAGACAGATGCAATCAGTTATATTTTTGCTTCTGTTCATGTTTATAATTTTGCTAAATTGCTTTGAGTATTTAGGATTTTCATAAAAGCATACGCATTACTGGTTTGTGATTTTTCTAAATAACTTTATGAAGAAGTATTCTTTATTCCCGAATTCTGAAGGCAGCAGAAGTGCTATGACAGTATAAATGAACATAGAATAAAGCTTGTGGATATGCACTGTTGTAACTAAAATTGGTTGGGTTTTGTGACCCATGCTAAGGAGTTTATAATTTAGCTAAAATAGTACTAGTAATAATGCTGATCCCGGAAGGTCTTATAATACGTCTTTCAGACATATTTATCTGAATTTCATAAATACTAATTTGCTAGTATTCTTAGTTGAGAGGCAGTTATTAAGCAGTTTTACCTCTTCTAAGTTTATTTACCTTTGATTTACAAAAAGTAAATTGGACCTTTTAAAACCTTATTCATTTAGCTTGGTTGATGTTTTTAAAATGAGAGCTAATGCATTGGATTTAGGTAGTTTTTAGAGATTGTTATTCATAGTGATAAATCAGACTAAATTGGCTTAGTGCAGTGTATTCATATTAGATACTGAAGACACAGTAAGAAAAGTAAAGGTATAAGTCTGGTTTCTGTGGAGATCAAGTATCCATATACTTACCTGTATATAGAATAACTTCCATTGATATTTTTTTCCTAGATCATTTTAATTAGTGTTATACATTGTATAGTATATATCTAAATTCTATAACCACAAATTTAATTTTCCATTTTAGCTTCAAATGGTGCAATCCTCTAGGCATTTTATTCTCATTTGGGAACAAAGGATTACAAGGCACCTGCTGAGTAATTAAGTACAGTCATATTTATAATGTCTTGAAATTAGTTCTGTTTTTTGAACTTGCTACTCTGATTGGAAAGGTATTCCAGAGTCTTAATTCCATATTGAAGGCTGTCACTTCCCAAACTAAATTTATTCCTGGTGAATTTGCACTCATTTTGCTCTTGCCAACCCTTAAATTTATCTTAAATACTTTTTATCTTGCAAACCCTTAAATTTATCTTAAATCCTTTTTATCTTGGCAACCCTTAAATTTATCTTAAGTCCTTTTTTTTGAGTTTGCATCCTGAAAATACATGTATGATAGCTATTGTATACCAACTCAGTATTAGTTTGGCAGACTATATCAGCCAAACTCATTTTTTCTGCAACCGTACATCACTGTAGATCTCCATAGTGGCACTTCCATCTTTCTCAAATATAACAGCACAAACAGTATTCTGTAATGAACCCCACTAAAGCCTTCTCTAATGTCATTAATACTTAACTGTTGCAGGAGCTATTTCTTCAGAAAAGTTTGGAATCATATTTGCCTTTTCCATGGCAATGTTATATTGTAACTGAATAGTTACCCAGTGGCTGATGTATTCAGATCCTTCTCTTCAGTCATTTCCAGTTGATGAATTCCAGTTATAATGGTAATTTCTGTATTAGTCACTGGATGCATAACTTTTCAGTATTAAATGTAACTTGCAGTTCTGTCATAATGCCTTCTTATAATCATCCTCCTGTGGCTGTCAGTTGTACCTTGTAACTTTGTCATCAGCAAATTCCACCAGAATTTTTTACTTTGTCACCTGAAAACTTTATTAATATTTTAAATGAGGTAACTCCCATGGTAGTTTCTCTCAGACTGATGTTCTTAATTTTGAAATTATTTGATGGCTCCTTAGCCAGTTTCTTTTCCCACATTCTATTAATTTTCAGGTTCTCCTGACTAAATTACTATCTGTTGTGGCAACCCCAGCTTTACTGAATTTTGCCTCATTGGCCCTTATTTTTTCTGAGCAATAAATATTAAAAAAGCTCTTTTAGCAAGGCCATTTTGTAATCTGTCATTCCATTACTATTCTTTACTCCAAAATAAATCCTGAAATCTTGCTTACTGTTGAAGGTTTGTAGTTGTCCAGAGTATTTTTTCCCGTTCCTTAAAAAGAGAAACCATGTGTGGTTTTTCTCCAGTCATATGTTGCTATCTCCTCTTACCTGGTTGGAAAAAGTACGTGCTACTATGCCAGTAATTTCATAGACAGTTTCTTTCAAAATTGGCTTGGAGTCAGTTTATTCCCGTGGTTTTAATACATTAAAATCTTTCTTCTGGTTTACTTAGGGTATTCGAATTTCCACAACTGCATTTCTATTAGCTTTCCTGTCTTTAATTTTCTGTTCATCATTGTTGACCTTAATGAAAATTGAGGTTAGGTGTACTCTAAGTTCATGCAGTGGGCCGTCTTCTTTTTTCAGTTTCCTCTTTTCATTTACATAATAATGGAACCTTACGCTATTTTACTTACAATACATTACAAGGGCAACAATCTGCTTGACTGAAAGTCCAGTCCTACTCTTCCCTTCAGTTGAAAAGTGTTGTCTTTGTATGGATGAATTTTAAAGATACAAACAAGCAGAAAATTCATTAGGATCATTCTGTGGATCAGATGTCCTTCTGTGCCAAATATAGGCAGTTCTAAGTAGATACGGATTTTTTTACTTCCTGACCTGGCAGATGCTAAGTGCATTTTATGCAGCTCATAAATCCAGTTTCTACTTCCTGCTTCACAAAGCAATGCTCATATCTATTTGATAAGATGTGTTTAAGGCACTTAGAAGAAAGAGAAGAAGGAAGTGGCTTCAGCATTTATGGCTGTTAAAAGAAGAAAACAATACTCCTTGTCACGTCTTATAATGGGTCATTCTACTTCGTATTTTTAAAAGCCTCTTCTGTTCTATCTATATCTGTTGGTTAATACTTATATACATGAAGATGTTTACACTACCATTAGTTCAAATACATAAATAATCTCTGACAGAATTTTTTATGTGCACATGCATACACACACACGTATGCCCGTGTGGTAAATAGGTAGATATTTTACACCTGACTGTATCAAACAACTGGTAATAAGTTATGTGATTAAAGTTATTAGTTACATTGCTAAAGCACATTTTGTTTGGAATAGTCAGAAGGGCAGATCTTCATCTAAATATGTTGTAAAATATTCTCCATGATATCTAAACTGCTATATCAAAACCATCAAATAAAAAAACAAGTATTCCTATTTCATACATAGGCCAGCTAAACTTTATAATCAAGACAAGTGATCCAATAGAAATAAAGGAGTTTGAAAATAAATTTAAAAATCAGTTTGAGTGCAAGCTTTTTGTCATTAAAAATAGCCACAGTCTGTTGCTTTAAAAAAATGTAACCAAAAAGATGAATGTGTAAGTTATTCGCAACTCTAGGTAACTTTCCACTAAGCATCACAAATTATTCTTATTTAGTAGTTGTTGTGTCTGTTTCACTGAAGTGATTAATAGAGGTACACTTTTCTCGGTTACAAGATGTTGTAGAGTCCGTTTCAATCTGGAAATGTTCCAGACATAACAGATTTTACTTGCCAATCTCTATGAAGATGTTTATTTTGTTCTTAACTTTTGCCTAAAAGAATTACTGAATTTTACGTTTCATGGGGAAGAGGGAGTTATCTAAAGAATTAACAATAATACTTTTTTTTAATTCATGTATAAATAAATTTGTATTCAATATAATATGTGTGAAAAATGTGTATAATACACATTTTAAACAAAAAGCAGAGCAAACAAAAGGTCTAGCAGTTTTCTTTTGAATGCAAGCATATTTGCTGACAGCAATAAAAAGACTAAATTGTATAGTCATCCTAAAGCATAAGTGATTGCATTTTTCTCTTCCAGTAGTCTCACAGATTGTATAGATATGCAGTCAATAGGTTATAATTTTTAACATTGTTTTTGCTGGCAGTATTTTGCTATTTGATTACTGTGTGAGTAGTGGGCTGTAATTTCTAAATGTCACTGAGCTTGCATAATGCAACTGTGGGCTCCCTCTTCCAAGCTTTTATATATGCCAAGCAGCTGTTGATAGCGAAATGTTGTGTATATAAAATGAGGTTTTAAGGTTTAAACTACCAAGATTTGTGGGCTTCCTAACACATTTCTGTCTTGTAAAACCTTATGATCATATATTTAGGAAAAAAATCAAACTAAGTTATAAATATTGTCATAATCTCTATTTCACTGCAGAGACACCAACTGTATTTCCAGAAAATATCAAAGATAAAGAAACACCGACACCAGTTGAAGATATTCAGCTGGAAAGCTCTATTCCTCATACAGATTCTGGAATTGGAGATGAACAGATGCCCAATATTTTGAATGGGACAGACTTGGAGACCAGCACTGGCCCTGATGCTATGAGTGAGCTGTTGTCTACTTTGTCTTCGGAAGTGAAGAAATCTCAGGAGAGCTTAACAGAAAGCCCCAGTGAAATCCTGAAACCCGCATCATCAATATCCAGTATCAGCCAAAGTAAAGGCATCAATGTCAAGGAAATACTGAAAAGTCTTGTGGCAGCCCCTGTTGAAATTGCAGAATGTGGTCCGGATCCGATCCCTTACCCAGATCCTGCACTGAAGAGAGAAGCTCAGGCTATTCTTCCCATGCAGTTTCATTCATTTGACAGGTATATGGCTGGATTCATTATTTTATATTGATGTAATTCAGAAGTTTGAAGGATTTTTTTTTTTTAACGGTTATTCTTCTGTTGGTTTGTATTAGACTATGTTGAAAAACAGCTGCATTACTTCTCCTTTCTGTGTTACCAAAATGGACCGTATAGTATAGACAAAAGTAATTCACCTTGTTTTTCTCTGTCAGCAGTGAATAAAGCTCTACAAGGTACTTGGAAAACAAGCCTGTTGTAAAGAAATATTTTTGCAATAAGATCTTTTTTCCTTTAAAACAGCATTTTAGTGAGGAGGAGAGGTAATATCTGCTGATATAGAACAGACTGTGCAGAAATTCAGTCGACTGTTCTTTCAAAGGCTTAAGTCTTAATTGGATCCATCACTGCACTGTTTTCTGGTATTGAAATGCTTCGACCATGGCAAATTGTTTGCATGGTCATGGTGGAAACCAGTTTCCTTTAGGTCTTTAAACAGCAAATAAGCTCAAAAGTTAGTGTTTAAAAATAACTGCTGAATATTTCCACAAAGAGTCCATTGTTTCTCTTTTTAGGCTGTAGCTTCCCAACTTCTAACGAATATACTTTTCTTTAAATGTCCAGTACATCTCAGTTATTCCAAACATAGAAGTTGTGATAAGATGTGCAACTGACAACATCCTTCCAGAAGGGTAACCTAATCCATTGTGGGTTCAATCTTAACCTGTGCAAAGAGCTAACTCTTATGAGTGTTGATGTGGTTACATTTTCCAGTATGACAAGATCCCTGCAGTTTCTTCATTAAAATGTTTTTTAAAAGTAAAAAATGGAATAAAGACTTAACTCAAAAATATGGTAAAATGTCTCAAAATTTTAAGCAAAGTTGTGGAAATGTATTAGTCATGCAGGTACAAGAATTAAAATTCTAGAGGAAATAAATAAAACAAGAAAATGGCTATGCTGTGATTTATAAGAAAAATCCATCTGCATTTACATAAAACCTGTAAAAATGTCAGAAATATCTTCATTAAAGTCTGAAGTAAAACAATATGCAATCAGTGTTTTCAGTGTAATGTAAATAGTAAATTGCAAGAAGATACATGAGAATTTTAGAATAAAAGAGCCATTTTTTCATCATAAATTCCATAGAAAAGCTGATACCTTTTTGTCTGTATATATATTAGTACTGAGGCTGCTTTTCTGAAATAATTCAATAAACAAACAGAATATGTGTAACAAAGAAGATTGGATCAAGATAGGAAAAGTGAAATGTGCTTTAGACTCAATGAATATATCCCTTTCTAATAAAATAATAATAATGTTTTAGGTCTTAAGGCCATTCCAGATAAAGCTCATTTAGCAACTATTTCATTAAGAGGATTTTTTTCTTCCATCAATCTGCATGTTTTGATTTAGAGTGATTTCAATGTAAAGTGAAAAATATTTTTTTCCTCCTGTACAGTTATGAATTTTTCCTTATTCTCTGTGAGGAACTATCATGTTCCAGAATGCATTCTTGTACATTAAGCAGTACAAAAATTTGTGCTGTCTGTACAATTAATAGCACCCAACTGTAACCACCAAAAGGTTACTTCAGTTGAACATATTCAGCTAAATTTCTACCTGGGTCAATAAAGAAAAATGCTTCATTCAGAGGGTTGTTAATTCACAAAACGCTAGACACTTAAATTAAATGGAGCATATCACCTTATGAGATGCCTTTGTCATTGTTAAGGGGAACTGATTGAAGAGATTAGTTTTATTCTGCATTTCTAAATTATAGCTTTATAAGAAAGCATTAAAGGGCTACAGTAGGTTGGCCATAACCTGTATTTAGTGAGAACGCCTCCATGAGATTCTTTTTGCAACAGTATGACTGCTTGTACATTTTGAACATCATTATTAGTAGTTGCTATTACAGATTTATGGAATTATTTGAGAGGTGCTTCATGTCTAGAGCTCACAGATTTTCATAGGCATTTCACACTTTGTAAGTTTGTTTAGGAGCTAGAGGGTTTAGTGGTTTTTTTTTTTCCCTATCCTGCTACCCTGCTGACCAAGCTGTGATTCCATGATTTCCTGTACAAAGCGTACAGCTGTGTTTGTATCTTGGTAGCATATGTTGTACCATGTCAGCCCTTGACATTGTTTACTAATTCAGCAAAAAAGTGGTAATGGTTGAAGTTCAGGCAAAAGACCCATTTACATCAATTTTGTGGGGATATTTTGTTTCTTCTAAATAGATAATCCTGCTATCTGATTTTGGTGCGTGACGTAGATCATGCTTTTTAATATAACTAGCAACTATGAAGGGAAAATTGCAGGTTCAGGCAGGTCCCAGCAGATCAGGAAGTGTTAAATTCTTTCCTCCAACTAAATGGATGTTATTGATCTTTGAGCATCTTGATAAAAATACTGATGTTCCTAGCCCACAGGACATCACCTGGCTGGCTGCATGACATAGCTGCCTTACTGAATGATGGCCACTGTTCAGGCAAATACTCTGTGCAGTTTGCTCATAATTTCAAAGTACTTACTTGACCATTGTGGCAATCTTTGGAGGCAAAAGATGTTGCTTTTCTTTTTTGACTTACAAAGGAGGAGCAGATTGAGATCCTGACCCTATAACTTTTCATGGGGAGTGAAACAAAGGTTACGGGAGAAAAACCTTGAATAGCATATTGAAATAATATTAGAAATAATTAAAATATTGAGAAAGCAACATGAATTTTAGCTTGTGGTGGTATATGCACGTTTTGTGTTGCCCATAGTATCCCAATTGTCATTGAAAAACAGAAAAAAATTACAGCATGATTGTTTTTCCATAATTGCTCATGTAAATATAATTGTGTTTGCTGATAAAAAATAACAAATAAATAACATACACTGCATATTTTTTAAAAGCTAACACTATGCCTGTGGACCATATTTCTGTAGGATCTTCTGTTGCTGTAGTTTATGCAGCCTTTGGAACTTCACTGAGCAATGTGGCTATTGGTCATGTTTATTCTCTCTAGGGAGAATCATGAGCAATGGAGTGTATTGTTTTGTCAGGTTTTATTTGTTTCAATTTTTATAAAATACACACAGTGATTCCATATTTATAAGCAAATCAAGGTTAGAGAAATGTATTTTTCACTTTAATCAAAAGATAGTCTTTGTGAGGCTGGACTTCTTTTATTTTATTGTTGCATTTGGATGGCTGAGTGCCTTGTAAAAGAAGAGTTGAGGTAATAAGTAATTAGTAGAAAAATAACACTAACTTTGTTGTTTTAAAGTATTTCTTTAACTATAATCGCTGATCTTACATGCAGGTAAACGCCCTATAAAGCAAACTCCTGTAAATAGAACCGAACTTAAGAATTCTGTTTTATCATTTACTATGATGTGTTTTGCCCTACATGTTCTTTTAATGGTATATTGCTAATATGTTCATAAGAGTCATTATGTAATAGGCTACGGTGTATTCTTCTGTAGAATTTGTGCAGTCATAAATGAAATACAAAAGCAGAAAATGTGTCCCAACATGTTTTATCAAATAGGACTTGTGTGTTGTTAATGTATGCGGCAGTTCAAGTACTATCGAATGTAAATGATGAGGTGATATTGATGAAAGGAGGGGATTGAGGTCTCAGGGGGCGCTGATGACGGATTGAACAGAAGCGGCCTTGCACCGCACGTAACTCAAGTCTGTCGTCTTCACCGCTCAAAGCCGTAATGGGAGGTGGCAGTCTGAAATGAGTTGCCACGGCAAAGAGTATTATTTTTGAAATGCTTTCACACAAATCACTAGGCCCTGCATACAACTTAGTTTCATGCTTTAATGTCATCAGGAGGCACAAATTGGTGTGTCTAATTGTTTGCCACCTGCCAGCAAAATGAGCTGCCAGCCAGCCAGACGGGTTTGATTGTCTGTCAGCTCTTCAATAGATTGAGAGTGACAACATCAAAAATTTCACTTCAAACTCTGAAGCTTTGAGCAGCTTTTCAGAGACCTCTTCCCCACAACTGCTTCTGGACAACTGCATTTTTCAATTAGTTTTCAATATATCGCTGCCTTCTGCCTCATCTGTCTTAAGGTAGCTGTAATTACATTATGGGCTATATAAACAGATTTCTGGGACACTGGAGCCTGAATCCTCAAAGTTATGACATGTCTTTTAACGTCAGCCTGAATTCCTTGAAAATGGCATCCAGGATGACATTTTTAGAAGCAAACACAAAGGGTTATTTCACCTAGATTTGCAACTAATGGAGCATAACTCACCAATAATTCCTTTTTGCCTTCTCATCTTTTGTCTGACAAAAACCAGTGCCTGTTATTGATTTTTAGGGTTTGGGGATTTCTTGTTTCTGTTTTTTTGTCAATTTGCATTTGTCCCACTAGACACAACCTAGACCATTAACGTTTTCAAATTTATTTCTGATTCTACCCAGTACTGCATTCTGAAGCTTACGTTTGTTCCATTCTTTTTTCTAATAGAGAGTTTTTAGAGGGGTGCTTTTATTGAAATTCAGGTTGCTCGTGGTTTTGAGTCTCATTCATTGTTTTTTCAAAGTGAGGTAATTTACATATATTTTCTGTACTTAGAATCATTTCAATAGGATGCATGCTTGCATAAGTGGGAAAACTTGAGTACCTGGAAATGAGAGGATCATTTATTGTTGCCACTATTAAATACCTTATTACCTTTTAATCCGTTATCATTTCATAAATTGGAACGATATGTGTTTGCATAGTTTAGGTATTCAATGAAGTCTTTACAAGCATTTTGAAGGACATGCTTTTGAAGTATTTTAGTCTTGTTTTTTGGTTTGGTGTTGTCTCCCCCCGCCCCCCCCCCGAAGGTCCTTGGGGCCAGTTTTAAACGTATTTATATGCTAGGAAAGGTGGACATCTTGTGAAATCCAGTGAGAGCTGATACATGTCCTGACAGTCAGTACAGAGAAAGAAGGTGTTCAAAAAGTGTGGTTAGTATGTTTTACATATGTAGGCTATATTTAGAAGGACTACTCATAGTATCTATGTGTTTTACTAGAATAAACTGAATAAACTTTTTTTTTTTTTTAGTACTGACTGACAGAATACAGAAAAGAAACTATGAGAGAAGATGCACTGAAGGTTCAAATAGAGAGTTTCAATATTTATCTGTTGTATTATTGCCCACCTTTAGATCATTGATATGCACTGGTCTACAACAGATGTTTAAATAAAATAGCTAAATTAGGAGGTTATATTCGTGTTAAGAGTCATTCGATCCTCCAAAAGATGATTGCTGAAAAGTAGATTTGATTTTCCTGAAAACTTAATGACTTATGAATAAGTATGTTTCAGCCTTCTCCCAACAGAAAAGATTACTTTTTAAAGACCATAATGAAAAATAATTGCAGAAAACAGAGCACCTTTCCCATGAATCAAGAAAGGACAATTGCAGGTGCTGTCTGTACTTAGTCATTGCATTCCCCATTACTTTGGGTATCAGAGTAGTTTGTGAACTGTGGGAATTAAGTGATTCAGCTGGGGTTCCGGTTCACTCTAAGTAATTTTCCTCATTTCTGTGCAGTAGAGATTGTGGTCCAAAGAGACACTTTCTAAGGTAGCAGTTAAAATACACTCCAGGGAATGGGAGATGTGGTTTCAGATCCTGTTAGATGGAGAAGGGAGCTGAAGTTGCATTGTCTGTATTCCTAGAGAGTGTCTTAGCCACTCATTTGCTAAATAAAATGGGGGACAAGGTGGAAGTACACCCCCACCTCAGCTGTATGTTTAGAACAAATTCATCCTAAATTTATGAATAGGTTCAAGTCAACTGAAATTGGGTATATTAATCCTCAGGTTTTTTCATCAAGCTGTAATCTTATTCCCCTTGTCCATCATTTAGCAATCTTTACACAGGTAGCTCTTTCAAAACTTCTTTTATAACCTGTGTGATATCCATCTTTTCATATTCATATGCATGGAGCTGTAGGTATGTCTCAACTGAACTTTTATGTATGTTTTATCAGGAGAAACCAGGATCTCTCTACCCTCTAATATGATTCGCTGGGTATGCAGATAAAAATTGTACTGGATTTTTGTCTTGCTTTTTTACCCCAGTAGGCCTCTGTAAAATCACTATCAAAGCTGTATTGACTGCTGCTTTTTAGCTCTTGCTTTTTTTGGGTTTTTTGCATCATATATACAGGATTAGGTTCCTCGCTCATCCCCAGTCTATACCTCATATTGATTGTTTCTTTATGTTTTTTTCTTTATTCAATGATAATTCTGGCATTTAATACATGACATTTTCACTTATATTCTATGCACATTCTTCAAACTTATTAAATTTCCAGTATTTCCAATTTCTCTGTTCAGCCAAGACCATTCATCTTTCTTGTTAGCTTTTAAAACTCTTACAGTTTTTCCTTGTTTCTTGTCAGTGTTTTAGATCATTTTAGATGCTTCAGCTAATTTATCCTGAATGCAAAGGAAGTACTAGTGACTGGGAATTTTGTTGGGGGTAAATACTCACTCTCCTGCTTGATCTAAGAGCGAAGATCAGTGATCTTCATGTCCTTACCCTAAAACCACACCTGAGATGATTCGTTTTCATCTATTTAGAAACAGACAATTTGTCTTTAGTAGATTAGGATCATTTTATGTACTTTAAGATTTGGGTGTTTTGATGAATGTATGGTATCAAATGATTGAAAGAATTCATAATAACTGGACATTCAGCACTAGGATTTCATTTGCATAAATCTCAAAGATTATATCCTTCTGTGAGCTTTCTATATATCTTCAGTAAACCTCACATTTTTTTAATCCAGTTTTTCTTCTCCATGGCAGTTGACTCTGACTTACGGTGTCGTTCCTCCTTGATTTCAGATGAGTTTTATCTTAATGCAGTCAGCCTAATAGAAGGTTGTCTAAAGTAGAATTCAAAATGTGTTGTTAGTACGTACTAACGATCGCTTGTTACAGACTCAAATTGCAATCTGGAGTTGAAATCAGAAAGAAGAGTGGGTAATCAGCAATATACATATTTCATGAAGGACTGGACATGTACATAGGTATGGAGAATATGAATAACTTTCAGAGAAGAAGTACTAAGCTTTCTTTTCAGAGATTAAATTAATCTCTGTGTGATGTCTTCTGAAACATCTGGCAGAAATTGCTGTTTGACACAGAGTGCTTCTGTGAAAAATTTGCCTGAAGTCTGTACTGCTTTTTGAAGAGCACTTCTTGAAAATCCTCATGCTTTCAGCTGCTGTGGGGGAGGAAAGGAGGAGCAACAATATTAATTCAGCCTTAAGAGATTTCACATATCCCAGAAGAGCATAAAGTGATTCTAATTTAATTGCCACTGCTGAGATAGGTAGCACACATATCTAGTACTGGAGGTTTATCTCTGACCTCTTGGTTGACCAGAGTGATTATGTTGGAAGGCCTTTAAATTTTAAAATGGAGAAGAGATTTGGAATATGGATCACAGAGGAGGAGAGAGAAAATATAGTGCTGTCACTAACCCTGGGTAGCTAAATTTTAAGGAAAGTTAATTTGAGAAAGTATTTTTTTAAATTTCCATTTTATTTTTTTGGAATTCAACTTGTTGATGGTATTATTTTCTAAGTAGTTATTTCATGCAAATTTCTAAAACCCAGAAGAATCCTGTAGCCATTTGCTGAGGTTATTTAATGAACCAGCAATGCACAAGTGGTATGCAGGTTCAACCAACAATACTTACCTTAAACATGATATGAATTATGATGACTTCAAGCTTAGGTTTACAATTTGAAAAGGACACTCATAGAGTAACAGAATAGTGATTAGCAGTCACAATTCTTTTTAGAATTGTAAACCACATGAACAGAGAAATAAAAACAGTTGCTACAGCCAATTACTACTAAGCTTTTGCTGACTAAATAATTTGGGATCATTTGAGACTGTGATGACACGATTCAGAAAAATGTGGACCAGTTTGGAAGATTTAGGAAGTCTGAAATACATTGTATAAAACAAGACATAAAGCAAAATGATGGAAGTGTATATAACCTTTTCTTCTAGTCTGTATATTTCTGTTCCTCCATGAAAGAAATACCTGAATGCCTGTAAGGCATCTATTGTATTAAATTCTTTCCTCCATTCACATTATGCTCAGGTAAATAGCTATACTTCTTTCATAAATCTGATTTGTTTTGATTTGCCTGTTTTCACTGTATGTGTTGTTGGAGTGGTTTGATTTGTTAAAAGGGTTTTTTTTACTTGAAAGCAGACAGTCATCCTCTTTCACCTTTCTTGTTCTGCTGTCCCTCTGATTGTTCTGCACATTTTTGGCCACTCTGTGTTGTTCTTACAGTTTCTCAGTCTCCTTCATCTAGATGTCATTCTGTATTCGCTCACTGTATTTTGTTTTATCAGTAGAAATGAGACATTTTGACAAGGTCACCATGTATGACATGTCAGAAATCATCCCAGACTGAATGAATATGCAGCTAATGTCTCACTGATTTTGCCTATTCTTATGGTAGAGAGGTTTCTCTTGATGTTTCTTGATAATTTGTAATTTAATAAGACCTGACCTGTCTTAATGTCCAGATTCAGACCTTCAAAAGTATGTCAGCTGTATGTAGAGCATTAGTATTTCTGGGATCTGAGCAGGATTGTCCTTTCTTGCCGTGGGAGCTGATTTTCCATCTTAAACTACACTCTTAAGGAAAGAGTCTTTGCCTTTATAGGAGGCCAATACATTTAGGGGTTGGACTAGACCTTTAAAAGTCCCTTCCAACCCAAACTATTCTATGATTCTGTTACGCCAGAGAAGTGACATTGACATATGTGGTCTTTGCTTCGGAAGGTTAGGGGATCTTTTGGATACTCTGAAAGACCACTGAGCTGTCTGAAGATAAGGAGGAAGACCTTAAGTTTAGCTTCATCTTCTATGGAAAAGTACCAGGAAAATAGTAAACACTTTTGCAGCAATTGTATCAGCGATTTAGCAGATACCAATACCAGACCTTATAGGAGGGAGAAGTTATTTTACTTAAAATAAAACTGAAACCAAAACAGATCTCTCTCACTCACACTGTCTCATGTTTGCAAACACTAGAATGGTTGTATGTCTAAGGAGTCTATCCAGCAGTCAGGCACCCACTATGCTTCTGTCCAGATCCTAGGTCCAGGATCTGCTGCAATGACATGGAGAGCATGGGACGCTAGCTGTCAAGTCTTCCTCACATCTTCTTGGTTCTTCATAGGTTGGCAACTATTTTCAAGTTTTGAATATGCCTTTTTTTACCCTTATGGAGCTGTCAACAGTCTTTTTGTCCTTCCCCACCTCTCTGAGTCATCGCTGTTCCCTGTTCTTGTCTTCAGGGTCTGGTTGTCTTGTGAAACAACGCCACATGCCTGTGGTCTTGACCTGATAATCTGTGTGCCATTAGCATAGGCCAGTCTAAGATGCCTTTTCCTTCGGAATCTTTCCTTCTTGTGCCTCAGCACCTAAATATTCCCATTCATTCTTCATTCACACCAATCTTAGCCTAGTTCTCTACAAAGATGCTGTAGGTAATGATAGTAATTTCATATGAAATTAATATAATCAGGAGATACTCCCACTTAAGATACAAGTCCTAATTTCTTCTTGCATTTCTATGGCACTACAGGGACTCTGCTTTTGAGTACTTATTCAGTATTCCTGAATGACCAGAACTCAAGTATTTCATTGAAGTATTAATTGAACTAGAGATCTTTGTGCATGGATAGGAGCTAATTTTAGGAAATTTCATGGTGTTATGGAGCAGAGTAATCTAACCCATGTAGACCTGGCTTTATTCACCTGTGGCTGCTGCTATGTAAACAATTCTATCAGCAACATTTGTAAGAGATTATGAACTATTGACAAAAGCAATTATTTTAGGGTCATGTATCTTAATCAATAGGTATTGCATTGTGCAAACTCGTCTTCTAATGTAAATGGAAGGAGACAGAAAACCATCAATATGCCTAGAATTACCTTTCTAATAGTACATGCTTCAGGGTAGTGATAAAACCGTTGTTCAGATTGCAGAGACATCAACTGGCACTGTTACCCCTGTAAAAAGAGTGAGAAAAAAATTGTTTATGGATTGTTTTGTACATTGTCATCATATAAGAAGAGATCACAAAAAATAACACTTGTATATAATTCTCACAATGGCATCATCAGTACAATTTACATCACCAGTCTTTAAAATCCAGGGAGACTGAGGATTTAGATATATATGAACAAACTACATTACTGTAAAAAATTGTTCCATACTTTTTGATCCATCATGTGCCATCATATTTACACAGAAGTGTAAGAAAATAATTACCAAAGGAACTTCTAGAGTGAAATGTGGCCTTATTACCCTAAATAGTTGCATTTTCTTGTTCTTTTATTAGATCACAATGATTAATTTTAAAGAAAAGTGTATCTGCTTAACCAGAAAACATGTGTGTGATGATGAACATATATTTTTTAACATCTGCAGATATGATTTGTTTCAGGTTTGTTTTTCACTCAGGTTTTCTACTGAAGTAGAATTTTTAGAAGCATTTTTTTATAGATAAATGGAAATACTTAATGGAAAAATGTAAATATAGTTGTCTACACTATGACAGCTGTCCAGTGTTGAAAAAATATTAACTAAATGTCCCTGTAATATTTTACTTATCCTTCCCTGTTAACATGTAGAGCAAGTCTTTTAGTTTTGAGATTTGAAAAAAAGAGAGTGGTTTAATTTTAGTTGAGAATGTGTTTGTCTGAATGCAATGTTGTCTATATATATCTGATATGATGTCCGATTTTTTGTATGAAAGCCCTGTTCTTTTCTTAAAAGCTTCAAACTCTTAAGATGGGTTTTTAAATCTTATTTTTAAATGGACATATCAATATTGTGAAAGCACTTATTTACTGTGTTGCATTTTAGGCATTCAATTTATATCATGTGCTGTTGATTTAAATGAGTATGACATTTTTCCAGAAGGCTGAGTGCAAAATTATGTGGTTAGTCAACTATACTTGCACAACCCCCCTAGTTTCAACCCCCCTGCCATGGGCAGGGACACCTTCCACTAGATCAGGTTGCTCAAAGCCCCATCCACCCTGACCTTGAACACTTCCAGGGAGAGGGCAGCCACAGCTTCTCTGGGCAATGTATTCCAGTGTCTCACCACCCTCACGGTAAAGAATTTCTTCCTTATATCTAATCTAAATCTACCCTCTTTCAGTTTAAAAGGGTTACTCTTTCTTGTGTCACTACACTCCCTGATAAAGAGTCCCTCCCCATCTTTCCTGTAGGCTCCCTTTAAGTACTGGAAGGCTGCTATAAGCGCTCCCCAGAGCCTTCTCTTCTCTAGGCAGAACAACCCGAACTCTCTCAGCCTGTTCTCATAGGAGAGGTGTTCCAGCCCCCGATCATCTTCATGGCTCTTCACTGGACCTGCTCAGGCAGGTCCATGTCCTTCTTATGTTGGGGGGCCCAAGAGCTGGACATAGTACTGCAGGTGGGGTCTTATGAGAGCAGAGTAGAAGTGAGGATCACCTCCATCGACCTGCTGGCCACACTTCTCTTGATGCAGCCCAGGATATGGTTGGCTCATAGTCAGTTTTCCACCCGCTAATACCCCCAAGTCCTTCTCCGCAGGGCTGCTCTCAATCCACTCACTGCCCAGCCTGTATTTGTGCATGTGATTGCCTTGACCCATGTGCAGAACCTTGCACTGAACTTCATGAGGTTTGCACAGGCCCACCTCTCAAGCCTGCAAGGTCCCTCTGGATGGCACATCCCTTCCCTCCAGCATGTCGACTGCAACACACAGCTTGGTGTCGCTGGCAAACTTGCTGAGGGTGCACTCAATCCTACTGTCCATGTCGCCAACAAATCTGTTAAACAGTACTAATTGTCATCTTAGACAACTTCAGTAAGATCAACAATTTAATATACTCATTAATACTGTGTGCATATAGATTGCAAGTATGCTGGCATCATTTCCAACACGTAACATCATCTTTGCAAATCTAGAACACAGACGATAGTGGTATTCACAATGTATCAATGAAGTTGTGGGGTCTTTTCATTTTGTGAGCACTGAAAGACAAGTTTCTCAGAATCACATGAAGCTGCAAAGGATAGCAGTATGGTTTTAAGGTCTGTTAACATAGTCTTACCCTATATCAGAAAGGTCAGGAAAATTGACATTATTATGTGTTCCTCAGCAACAGCATTATAACACAGCATAATCCCATCATAAACAAAAACTCTTGCTGACTCAGTTGTGCAGTTTTAGTAATCTGCTGTTTCTTTTTCCACAGGAGTGTGGTTGTACCAGTAAAGAAACCCCCTCCAGGTAGTCTGGCTGTTACCACAGTTGGAGCTGCCACAGCTGGGAGTGGACTACCACCGGGTAGTACACCTAATATATTTGCTGCAACAGGAGCTACACCAAAAAGTATGATTAATACAACAGGTATTGTCCTTAAATATTTTTGTGACCCCCATTTTTTCTTGTTTGTTTTTTGTTTTGTTACTTTTAGTGGTGTTTTGGTTTTTTATCATCTTTTTTGTTACTGTTTTTGTACTTCTAAAATAAAAACCTGGAAAGTTTAAATCTTGGCCATTACTAGAGCCAGTGTTTTCTTTTAGGGTATGTTTATAATCTTTGATAGTGCACATTGGACTTGAACAGCCTTAAGTAAGTGAATAAATAGTCTTCATACTGTTTTATAAGTGTAGAGTTGAAATGAGCTAACTTTTCCAGTGCTCTGCGGTAGAGGATGTATATATGATATACACCAGTTAATCCCTCCTTATGCATCAAAGAAAGTAAAGACAACTAACCGTTTAATAAATATATCATAGGTTGTGGAGGGTTAATACTTTGGGCAATTAATATTTGTCAATGAAAATTATGCTATGATTTTTCAAAGGTTTTTCAATACAAACCTATCTAATTTAACTGTAGTCATGTTTTATCAGTAGTTGTTTGTTATGACCTATAGAGGGAGAAGACCTTCTTTTTTTAATTAATTGTAATAGTAATAACGGGATTGGCTATCATGAAAGGAGTCTGTTGACCATGGAGACTGTGGTTTCCATTCAGAAATGAATCCTTACTGAGAGCAACTGTTGTTTACTTAAACTTTGAAATGTCTGGCTATGGTCTGTTTTCTTTCTAAACTAAGCAAAAGCACTTGAGAGAAGAGCTCTCTTCAAGGATATCACAACTTCAGTCAAGGGTTGAGAAAGTGAAAATCTCCCTGGGGTTGCAGAAAATGGAAGGGGAAGCTTTTGGCATCCTTCTGATTCATGGAATAATATGAAGACACACTCATTTTTTTTTCTTTCCTTTTGCAGATTACCTTTAATACCTGGTAATAGAACTTTGATTTTTCTAAGGATAAAAAAAATAATCTTAAAATCTAATTATCCTGAGGCAGATGGGAGGAATGAATGCTCTGAATAATGTTATCACTTCTATGAATAATTCCATTTGTGTAGCCATTTCTGTTAATCTTGAATGGATTTCCTTTTAGGTACTCTTATGTCATGCAAAAAATATCCTACATTGGAAACCTTGTTTTCCAAATGATACTGAATAGTGTAAGCTTTTCAGTCTTCTCACTGATTAAAGATCTGAACTGTTTTGGCTGGAATGTAGTAGCTCTTCTTTGTAAGTAATTGCATTTAAAAATCAGTCATTTCCTCGATACTGTTCTTAGTAGAGGACAGTATTGCAGATACCATGGTACACTCACTGTGGATTAAAGACTGCTTTTTTTTTTGGTAGATCTTAGAGCTTTTTTTTTTTTTTTTAATGCAACTGTTTTTGTCTGCTAGTCTATGGATTAGCTTGATTAAAGGAAAAGTATTGATTCAATAGAATTTCAGCAAGTATCAGATTTAATTAGAACTGTATGTGTACTGAACTTCTTTAGTAAAGCCTTTTATGCCTGAATTCATCTGAAAGGCTTTATTGATGAAATCTCTTAAGAAATAGTTTGAAAAGTCCTTCCCCCCCAACCTTTTTTAAAGACTTGAATTTTATACTGACATTTTAGAAATGCTAAACACATTAATGACAGTAAAAAAAAGTAGCATCACATTGAAAATATAAATATCTATTAGATAAAAATCCTCATTTTGCCTTTTTAAATTAAGCTATGCCTACAGTGGTTAAAACAGTGATCATGTATGTTAGTTTTTGAGATATATACATGAAGTATCCAGATACTTTCTGGTTTATATACTTGTAGTCTGTGAAATTATCTATGTTATTAATAATTTTAAAGGAGTGTATAGAATTTCATTGAGCAGAACTTCTTTTTTTTTAATACAGTAAAAAAGAAACAGTATACAATTTTTTTAGAAACACTAGATGTCCCCCCAAACCTATTTACAGTTGTTTTTACAGTATGTCACAGATACTCTAGAAATATAGTTTTATCTTTGAGGTCTATTCTGTGCTGGACTTGTGAAAAAAGGTGGTTTTTTCAGTTATTCATGGATTGCAGTCAGTGTTTACATTCCATCTGCCATCGCTGTCATAGTCAATGTCACTGTCACGATGTAATGAGATATATGTTACTGAAGTCCTTTTGGTGCTTTGAATGTATCTTTTGGGAGATAGGTTTTCTTCCTTCATCTTTTTATGTAAGAAACCTATAAAGGTTTTTAGATTGGATATCTGTAATTCATACCCTGATTCTCACTTCTGTGTTAATCCAGTAGATCTAGGTTTGTTTGACGTTCTCTTCTGGGAGCCTAGCTGGTTAAACAACTTAGCAACTGCATTGTTAGACAACAACCTTAATGAAGAAAATTTTACTTTGGAAGAAAAATGGAAGAAGCAATAAAAATATGTGTTACCTATGTATATATGAATATAGATATGTAAAGAATATGAATACACGTGCGTATGCGCACACACACACACGTGTATGAAACCTTAACCTTTTTTAAGCTACCCTGTTCCCAGCTAAGTTGCTGTGATTCCTATCTTGGGAAAGATAGCCTACCTTGCATTTTTTGTGTTTCTTTCTCAGTGTGTTTGGGTACATTTACAATTTGTATTTAGTCCAAGTTGGAACCCGCAGAGTAAGCTACAATGCACCTCTCACTCGCATTATTAAAACAACAGACTAAATCAGTTCCTAGTCTAAATTCTGAACGTCACCACCTACTCTAGTGTCAGCAAGCCCAGCAAATCTTTCTGCATTTTGATACTGTTTTGACTGTAAAGTTTCTTAAATCAGCCAGTCAAAATTCTGATCCTTACCTTAATTCTGTTATCAGTAAAAATTATTTAAAGGCAAATTAAAAAAAAAAAAAAATCATCCCTGCTGCCAGAGAATTTTTCACCATTACCAGCATTTGACCTCTACTTCACTGTCAGCTGGCTGCTTAAGCAGTTAAGAAACCATAAATGCTTTGGAGAGCTTTGCAGGAAACTGAAAAACAATACATACCTGTGTAATCAACCTGTGATATATCAACTGCTAAATCTGACCAGCAATGGGGAGTTACCAGTTATCCTTTTAAAAAATTGTCAGAATAATGCCATTGATCTCTAAACTAGGGTTCTCCATCCCTCATGGCTAACTGGATAAATCTGGCGTGTCACCCTCATCTCTGGTAATATTGCAGTCCTTTAGGCTTTGAACTTCAACTACAAGACCATTCGTTGCTACCTCTCTTGGAGTGACGTGTTGCACAAGGGCTATGCAGCAGAACAGGGACAGCGTTTATCACAGTGCTCTCACTACTGTTCATGGCCAGTGAGCCTTTGCTAGTTTGCTTCAGAGAGGCTGAGCTCACGGTGCCATTTCAGCAAACATGATAGATTGGCATTTAGAGTCTAAGTTTAGCCCTTAGCTCTGACCCAGATCACTTAAAGTATTAATGTATGCTCTGTCTGCATCTTTTTTTCTGGTCAGCTGTTCACAACCCATTGAAATGATACCCCCACTGCCCTCACTACTTTTAAGATCTTAAAATTCTCCTTGACTCGAGGAAGGAAACAGAAAAACTACAGTTAGAGTCTTAATACTCCTCAGACACTGGTTTCCCCCATTACTTCCTGAAGGAATATACATTTTTCTATCTTCTCTGTGATTTTTAAATTTGTATTTTATTTTCTGCCTGTAGTTGCAACTGGGCAGCCAAGAAGTGTGTGTGTATATATATTAAAAATACATAGTTAAAATTCTATTCTCCACTCAAGCACCTCATAAATATACCTTTATTTTAGAAAGATCTTGCTTTACAGGATGATGTAAAAATGTTTTCATCTTTGGAATATAATTTGGGAATAATGAAAATGAGGTAAGGATTTATTTTGCCTGATTTTCAATAGCTTTTTAAGCTTATTATTTTTACACTAGCAAAATAAGGTATTAATTTATATGATAATCACATGGAATGGTTTTAATTGTTTTAGAATAAATAATACTATTTCCTTACTTAAAAGTAGATGAATAAGACAAGGACTGTATTAAAAGTCTCTAAAAGTTCTGTTTCTTCAGACTGAATTAAGACCTGTATTTTTTGGGGGACAGGTGCAGTAGACTCAGGATCTTCTTCTTCCTCTTCGTCATCCAGCTTTGTGAATGGTGCTACCAGCAAAAATCTCCCAGCTGTCCAAACTGTTGCTCCAATGCCGGAGGATTCAGCTGAAAACATGAGGTACACAAGTTCTATCTTTTAATATTAATTATAATTCCTCCTCCCACAACAACTTCATACATACAAAATAGTGTAAAAAGAAAAATATATGAAAAATTATTTTACTTCATTTAATATGCATTATTGTAGTTATTCATATAATACGGTGTATATTTATATAATTTTTTGGTACTAAGAATGTATATACTAAAATAATACTTTGTTGAAATGTCTGACTTGTTGAAACTATGCCAGACATTAAAGCTTCATTAAAATTAATTTTTTAGTTGATGGGCTTTTTACATTGCTCCACAATCATTGTAGGAATTGGAACACAAGCACAACTTAGCAATGGAGCATTAGCAAGTGGAAAGAGAGTCATAACCTCTTCTGAGCAAATGAAAGCCCTGTTTAAACTGGAGAGGATGAAACCAGGCATGTATGCATGCAGCTAAGTAAATGGTGCATCATATTTGAGTTGGTGTTGCAAGAGACACATGCCGTGGGATAGCTAATACCCCTCTTACACTGACTGGCAGCCAGGAAAATGTCCTCAGAAATTCCTATTAAATATCTTTGTATAATAGATACCTTCACCTTTTGTAAAGGTATTCAGTTGTGCCGCAGCACACTTCAAAGACAAATTTTTGACCCTTTCAAGGTGCACACTCATCTGCCCTAAAAAGCTGACACAGGATATGCTAAGGAGTTGCCAAGTGTCCCTTAGTTGGCCATCCACTTCGAGTTATGGTTTTAAGACAATGGGAGTGGAGGCAGCAACCAAGCTCATAAACAAGAGAATTTCATTTCCTTACAAACTAGAAAGGAAATAAACTTAAATCAAGGGCCCTGGATAACCTGTAAAAAAAATGTTGGTGCTTCAGTGATTTAACACACCATGCAAAAAAAGCCTTTTTTTGCTAGTCCTATCTGAAGTCTCAGGTGAATCGTGCAGGTGCAATGGGTTCATGCCCAGGCTGAAAGTGAGGGCTGTTGGCTCCACTCCAAAAAGGTGCAAATGATCAAGGAGATATTGTGTGGCATAATTAAACTACTTCTTTCGCTTCTTGTCTTCTTCATATGTTAGGAGAGTGCTTTGCTAAGGGTGGGATCTTTCTTAAAATTTGGATATGGAAGTATGTTAAAAATGAAACTGGATCACTAATTGATTTGTTTTTCACTTATTTTAACCAATGCAATGTTCTTGTTTTTTCACAAACATTTTGAAAGTTTTGGTCCTGGTGTCAAAGAAAAACTTCAGTTGCAAAATCTAGAATTCAAATTTTGAATTCAGACTTTGAACTTAGAAGTAGTTGTACTCTGAGTAGTAACTGAAATTAGTGGCTGAAAAAGCTTATGTGGAGCGCAATATCAGAAATGTAGATAATTTAAAATCTAATCAACCCAAAAAATGTCTTTTGGGCTTTTTTTTCATTTTTGTACCCCCTCCCAAGAAACAACTAAAAATTTTTTTATTTTGATAATAGATAATTTTTGGTTTTATCACTTCGAATTCGTTGTGCTTCAGCTTTTATGAGATTAAAAATCAGAGTTGTTTGTGAGATCAGAGAGCATGAAGTGAAAGCTAACTTATCCAAGCCTTCCCTTATAGCAGCTGCATTTGAAAATAGCTGCTTATGGCTCTAGACTCAGCAGAGGAAAGTAAGCAGGAGAATGATCTTGGACTTTTAGACATTTAATCATCAATTTGGAGGTAGAAGTTTGGCCTGGAATGAGGTTGGGAAGGTAGCATACTTGGGACTGAGACAGTGTGTGCCACTCTGTACTTTCTTGTGACCAATTCAAGGAGTAAGTAGTACTGTCCACAGGATTATTTGGGTTTTTTGCTCACAGTTTTAAAAGTATTTCTTTTAATCTGATGTTGTTACTGTGCTCTTTCAGTCTTTCCTGTCCCGGTTTATCACATTTATAAACACAGAAATTGTATATAATATATATAATTTATTTTCTGCTGTGTATTGTCTTTAATATGCAGAATAAATAATCTTGAATTTGAAAGCCATTAAGAGTTTATTTGCCTTGAATGTCTACAAATGGAAAGGAAAAAACACAGTGTTCATTCTTTAAAAAAAAAAAAACAACCCACAAACCAAAAACCTCTGACTTCACTCATGAAAACTCATTACATTAATCCCACAAGGAGTTCCCTAATGATTGCAGGATGCATTCTAAGGTATAATAGATGTTAGAAGCAGCTGTAGAATCAGATCAGTGTCTCTCTTTTGCTGCTGTTTGTGCATGTATGTGGACAAGATGGGCTACCTGCTTCCCTAAAGCACTTTTGGGGATGTCTATATGGTTTTTTTCTGAGTTCTGTTTGCTCTTTTTGAAACTGAAGGACAACAATTCCAGTCAGTTTTCAACATGTAAATTCACCAGGGATTTATATGAAGGAAAATGGATTATTTTTCTTCTTTTTTTCTCAATTTAAATATTAATTCCTGTCCTTTGATATGCTTTTTTAAACAGTGCTAAACTTTGATTTCACATTTTCACAGTATACTATTCCCATTGCCCATGAATAAATCTCTAATATACAAGATCAATCAGGTATCCATTTCATAACAAGAAGTTTATTAATAGCTTATGCAAGGTGTTGATTAATAGTACATCCACACCTCCTGTATTACTTAATTCTTAAAAATTTGATCTTAAGTTAAGAACTTTTGAACTTGTAATTTTTTCAATTGTATGTAGTTTTCAGAGTTAAATGAACTCTAAAATTAGGTCTTTTAAACCAATTTACAGTGAAAGCATATTTTAAAACATGGTTTAGAGAAGTCTGGATTAATCTAGTAGGCTTTTTATCTCTAGCAGCAAAAGCTTGGGTTAGGTTGATGTTGCAAATTATCAACTCTAAGCTAGTTGCCTGTTTCAAGTAGTCAATAGAGGCTTTAGCACAGTGAAATTCACTTCAGCTAATCATCTAAAAAAAAGGCTGGTAATATGAATCCATCCTTTAGAATATTAGAAAATCAATATATGAATTTGAAATGGGAAAGCAGCACATTGAAAGAAAATAAGCTATAGGAAGACAGTAAAATAATTTTAAGCTAATGAAGGAAAACTTCCATTTTGTTTATAATGTCACCTTTCTTTTTAAATGTAGGGGTCTTCATGTGACCTGAATTTAAAAGTCCACATTTATTTAGTGTTTATAGATAGTAGATACAGTGTAAAATTTAAATGTCAGTGTTCATTCTCTTAGATTCTGTCAATATATGTAACTTCTTCATATAATTGTGCTTTTAAATACCAAGAATATTTTGGTACTGTAATTCAAGCACAAAGAAAACCCCTACAGCCACCATCAGCCAAAAAAGAATAGCAAAAATTCTTGGTAGACCAGAATATGTATATAATTTCATTCCTATTTTTAAGTAATATTTCACATCTTTAAGATAACACAGCAGGTTTTTAATCTTGGCATAAAAGTTTCAGAGGACACAAGTGTTATGCTCTGTCAAGTTTTAAAAGGGAAGAAGGACTCTTAAGGGGAACAATCCTTAGCACACTCTGAGCTTTGCATTCTATTGCTTGCTTTGTATCCTCAGGCAAAGGAATATTATTTCTGGTAAAGAATCAAACAGAAGTCACAACACCTCTTCTCATTGTACAAGTAGAAATTAAGGAGCACTCCATGTTTCAAAGAGTGTATATTGCAGACGACACCAAGTTGGGTGGGAGTGTTGATCTGCTCGAGGGTAGGGAGGCTCTGCAGAGAGACCTGGACAGGCTGGAGCGATGGGCTAAGGCCAACTGTAGGAGTTTCAATAAGTCCAAATGCCGGGTGTTGCACTTGGGCCACAACAACCCCCAGCAGCGCTACAGGCTTGGGGAGGAGTGGCTGGAGAGCTGCCAGTCAGAGAGGGACCTGGGGGTGTTGATTGACAGCCAGCTGAACATGAGCCAGCAGTGTGCCCAGGTGGCCAAGAAGGCCAATGGCATCCTGGCTTGTATCAGAAATAGCGTGGCCAGCAGGGACAGGGAAGGGATCTTACCCCTGTACTCGGCACTGGTGAGGCCGCACCTCGATTACTGTGTTCAGTTTTGGGCCCCTCACTACAAAAAGGACATTGAATTACTCGAGCGTGTCCAGAGAAGGGCAACGAAGCTGGTGAAGGGTCTGGAGCACATGTGGTACGAGGAGCGGCTGAGGGAACTGGGGTTGTTTAGTCTGGAGAAGAGGAGGCTGAGGGGAGACCTCATCGCCCTCTACAACTACCTGAAAGGAGGTTGCAGAGAGCTGGGGATGAGTCTCTTTAACCAAGTAATAAGTGATAGGACAAGAGGGAATGGCCTCAAGTTGCACCAGGGAAGGTTTAGACTGGGTATTAGGAAGCATTTCTTTTCAGAATGGGTTGTTAGGTGTTGGAATGGGCTTCCCAGGGCAGTGGTGGAGTCCCCATCGCTGAAGGTTTTTCAGAGTAGGGTCGACATAGTGCTGAGGTGTCTGGTGTAGTTGAGAACGGTCAGTGTTAGGTTAATGGTTGGACTGGGTGATCTTCAAGGTCCTTTCCAACCTAGATGATTCTGTGATTCTGTAATAGTCTCAGCAGGCAAAGAAGTATAAATGCAAAAGAAAATACCTGGCATCATGTTTCCTCAAAGTTGAAGAAAATAATATTGGTTTTCTTGATACCTGTACTAGAATGCTTCCTCATACACTCCCTTGTCTAGCATTGCAATGCCAGGTCTAGTTCTTTGAAAGCTTAAACAAAAAAGCAAGTTACTGGTGATTGCCTTGTGTGAAAACTTCTGTTTTAAGGTTTCAAATGTATATAAAATGATTAGATGTGTATAAGCTGAGATAGGTGAAATAGACTTACACTTGAATATCTGACCTTCTTACCGTGTTTGAAAATGAGAATAAAAATTTTACTTGTTCTGGAGTATTCTGTAAATGCTGTAGAAATTATGAGGCTGACACACTGCTGACTCTGACATGACATTTGCATTTACTTAAAGCCATTTAAACACTGTAAAGTATAATCAAATTATGATCATCCTCTTTTCTAAAGAAGCTTACAGCAACTTTTAAAAACAGGTATGCTTTGACATAATTTAACTCCTATTGTTAAGTATTCTTCCAATCATGGTATCTGTTTTTTCACAGTATCACTGCAAAGCTTGAAAGAGCCTTAGAAAAGGTGGCCCCTCTCCTGCGAGAAATTTTTGTTGATTTTGCCCCCTTCCTGTCCCGAACATTGTTGGGCAGTCATGGACAAGAGCTGTTGATTGAAGGTACTGTTTCTCTTATATTATTTTAGCTATTAGTCATTTGACATGAACAATTTTTTGGTTTCACTAGACTTTATATAACTATTTTTGATAAATAAATGAATCCATTGTTAATGTGTTGTGATTTCACTTCCTTGCATTTAATTTCATTTAAAGAAATTAAAAAAGATAGCTTTTGTACTCTTTTTTTTCCCCCTAAGTGAGGTGCTGTGTAAAGATATGTCCTGTCATCTTGGAATGCAAAAACGTCTCTATAATTTGCTTTTTCCTCCTAAGAATAATTGTATTAGTGTAAGTTTTTCAGCCTGACTGATAACCTAGTGAAAAATATAATTAAAAAGTATAATCAATTCTTGTGGAAGAAAGTAAATTGAAGACTATGCTCCAACATTATTGATATGTACATCTAGATTTGGTATGGACACTATTTGCTCAAGTGGGTCAGTTGGATTCACATGGGCAGATAAAGAGTGTCCCTAGAGAGGAATAGAAAGGGATTATTTTTTAAAGTAAAGTATCATTGAACACTTTCAAGGATTTTTATGGTGGTTTATGTGTTGTCTTTACTACTTCATAGTTACAAAATTTGGGGAAAATAATTAATCCTCATAAGTGAGGCAGTAAGTAATGCAGAAATTATGCAGAAAGAGCAAATGCAGCAAGCTCACGCAGAAAGTAATGAATCAGTGCTAATGCAGTTAAAATAGTGATGGGGAAATTTGTATGAACATGCACTGATCCCACATCATATATCCAGAGAAACATATTCAGTCAAGTAAACTTTTTCCTTCCAGAATCATTCCTACACACAATATTGCTGTTTAATGAGAGGTTTATGGTTGGACTTGATGATCTGAAAGGTCTTTTCCAACCTAAACAATTCTATGATTCTATGAAAAATTCTCATTAAGGCAAAGCTTATAACGTATTAAGTAGTACATAGACAAAACACAGCTTTGTGTTCAAATTCCAAAACTCCTTCTATTATGGATGTGCTTTATCTAAATATTAGTGTACAGTCTTTCTGTGGTCTCAGTTGTCATACCCCACAACATTGGCCCTCTTTTATTCTTAATGCTAGAAATGTTTGCACCTTGTAACTGAAGTCTTCTAAATAGCCTTTTCCTTTTTTGTCTGATTATTGTTTAATATTATTGTTTAATAATACCAAGGAACGGTGTAGTAGCTTAGTAATTCTCAGAAGCTTCAGGGTTTTTATACTGTTTATTTTATAGCTATGAGTAAGTTGCAGTTCTCACATAATGACACCTGAAATTAATGGTCTAAGATTCTCATTGAGAACATTGAGATGGCTATAAGATAGATACTTGATGGATTCCATTCTTAAGTTTCTTACTTCAGTGAAGTTGATTTCAAAATTTGTAGCAGTGTTATCCTTTTCTGCTTGACAATTGATTAATTGCATTATAGTTTTTATACAATACAAATAAAATTGTCTTGGTTTCACCGAAACTCTTTCATGGATTAAAAATGTTCTTCGCCGATGCTGTTCTGACTTTGTCTTTTGGTCAGATTCATGGTGTGAACAAGGCTCCAACAGTTCCCAGTATATGACAAAGACTGAAAAGCTAGAGGCCACAGGAACCTCACAACTATATGGCAGTATGGGTTTATCTCATTGCCTGTCCAGACAGACATGGTATTGTTGGCTGTATAATTCTTCCGATACCCACTTGGACTGCTGCTCCAAATTTTGTCCCATCTATGACTCAGCCATCCAATTCAGTCTCAGGAATCATCGTTTATGAACCAAACACCAAGTTTCAAAATAAGTACTGTCCTTCCCATCATTTTTCCTTAATGTTATGTCTAACCTTCTCTTCAATCACTGCCTCATTTCTGATTTCTAAGAACTACTCCTTTCTTCCCAAGAATACAATCTGTAAAGAAAAAAATCTAAACACAGTTTATATTTTTTCACTGCATGCCTCAGGACTTGAATTTCTGTTTTCTCTCTAAAATAATTTAATGGAGATCTCAGCTGCTTTTATAGTCATTGTGTACTACTTCTCATCTTTTCTTTCTTCATTGCCTGTATGAGACCCTTGATCTCAACTAAACTGAATCATTGCCTAGTGAAGTTCCCTTTAAATGGGAATTCTAGATTCTCTCCTAGTCCATTACCTGATTTACTTTGATAAATTTCCTGTCATTGTTTACTGAAAGCCAGTGGTGGTCCTTGAAGTGCTTGAAAGGGCTCTCCATGTAATGACTCTGCAAAACAGGGTTTTAGTGGCATGATTTAAGGTATGTGAGTATGCAGAATTCCTGTGGGGCTTTGATAATTTAAACTTGATTTTTACTGGCAAGCAGTAATTAGCCTGACAGTTTTATATGAAATAGTTTCAATCGTTGCTTTATGTGTAAATGTTTTAGTTATAGCAATTAAAAAGGAGCAAATAAACTTTATTTAATCAAGTCTGAAGGTGCTGTCTGTTTTTCAAATTGATTACCACAGAAGTATCTGTTGCATTCTCTAAAGCATGCCCTTTTCTTCTGACTATTCAAGCTTGAAACATAAAAATACCTTCCCTCCTCTTGCTGTCTTTCAAAACCTCCATATGGTATGAAGCCTTTTCCCTATCAGATTTTGCTAAAACCTGAATAACTGCAGGCATTCTTGATGGTGTGTGCTTTTTTGAAGCACTCTCTAGTGCTTTTGTGCATGTGTGTGTGTAAGAATTACTAAATCGTTTCAGACTTAGTAAGAAAATCCACAGTTTTGTAGCTGAGGTGTTGCATGCTGAAGAGAGACCACAAAGGAAATGGGAACAGAAAAAAAACAAAACAAAACAAAACAAACAACTTTTAAACCAGGTTAATTATGAAAACTTTCCAAAATATCTGATGCTTTGAGATAGGTATTGTTAATATATATTTGGAAATCTATATACAATTTAGTTATGATTTCACCTTTTTGTCGTAGTTGAGCTGTCTGGAACTTTTAGTGAAAAATCTTGCAGTCATATCATGCCACCTCATTTTCCTTAAGCCTGTATCATCATTCTGTCCCATGGAAGACTGGCTGATTTATTTTTTGTGGAAATTATATTTAACATCTAAGGCAGTGGCTTCTTGACTCTTGAGTGGAGTTGAAATGAACTGGTTGCAATCATCTGGTCAGTCTAGACCAAAAACTTGACCATTCATACTCAAAAATGTTAATTTTTCATGTTTGTTTATGTAAATTCCAAAGTGACTGGTAGCAGAGGAGCTCTATCAAGTAGTAATCTGTCATTGCAGAACCTATTTATTGATAAAACTCTTCTACTGTTTCCTTACTGGAATAGTAGACAGTTTTGCCCCTTTTTCCAGAACCAGTTCTTTCTTCAGAGGTAGCTTTCTAAATTCCAAATATTTCAACTCCCCACCAGAGTAAGTGTCCACCACGATACGTTAAAAAGGACTGATTTGCAATCAAATGCAAATAGTTTCAAACAGAGTATACCAAAGCCATCCCAACACTACTGTGGTTCATCAACTGAGGTTCTTTCAATGCCTCAGAGAACAGAAGTTGCAAAGGTTAAAATTGTCCATATAGAATCTAATTGGAAACAAACATGCAATATGTGTAGGTCACATACTTAAGCTTAGCAATGCTGATTGTGGAGTTCCATTTAACACTTGCATGGATATGTTTTCACTAACTCTAGTTTCCATATGGTCTGCAAATTGCCTCCATGTAAAGTGCATTACAACATTCTAGCTTTTAGGTGAAAATGTTACAGGCAAGTGTAATCTGATCTGTATCCAAAAGAAAAGTTACATCCTCTTTTTGTCAAGCACAGATGGGTAGAAGTATTTTCACTACAGCTATTTTGGATTGTCCTGAACTGTTACAATAGGTCCAGGATCGAAACACAGTCACATAAAATGCTTTCCCTTCTCACCAGTGAGATACCAAATAAATGTTACCAATGCTTTTAATTTTCCTGTGTCGTTACCTGGATAGAAGGTCAGCCAGGTATCCTGGCTATGGCGTACATTTGATATGTTTCTGATACATTCACAATTCAAATCAGATGAAACTGCTGATATGAGTAGAGTCTGTTTCTCCTCATTAACTCACCACATAGCCCTATGAAAATATGCAGTAGAAGTGGTGATGTGGACTAGTTTTGTATGGTATTTAACAGGAGGTTTCTTGAAACAATTGAAAAATTGTCCAAAACATTCCTCTGGAAACCACAGATAGAACGTGGGTGCTAAATGACACTACTTTAAAACCTCCCAAAGACCACAAGTGTGACATCACTGTGGCATCTACCAATGCTAGCACAATTTGTTTCTGATTTCCTCAAACAATACCTAGTTTTGTGTTAGGAAGAACAGAGTAACCATTTTGCTGAGATGCTGTAGAAGTCTGGAAATCCCTTAGACTTTCTGGGAAAAAAGGTACTTTTTGGTGCTTATCATGGCCCTTGGCTTTGTCTTAGAAACTTTTCAGAACCTTTGTATTATTTTTGTGCTCAGGAGCATAGGTGCTATAAAGCAGAGAGATTGCATGCTCTTGCAGAACTTTATTTTCCTATTCATATTGTTCTCTCGTTCTTTTGTCTCACTCTGCCACATCCAAAATATTTTTGTGTGTCCAGGCATGTTTTCTTTCATCTAATCAGACTTTTGGCAATCACTTACCAGTCTGCAGCACAGCATGTAGCCAGTATTCTGAACAAAATCAATAAATGAATAAATATTAGCAAGTAAGAGAGAAAGGGAATAAAAAAGTGTTATGATTTTAAAATTTTCATTAACTGAAATTAACAGTATACACGTAAAACCTGAAGCTATTCATAGTGCTGAAATTTCTATGAGCCACTTTTTGATCCTACTTCGATATTTTTATTAACAGTCTTGATTATGGGGCAGAATTATTCCTGGCAAAGCTAACTGCTTAGACAGAGAAACACAAACTGAGAAGCAAAGGCATTCCACTGGAGAAATGTCGAATTACTTTGTGGAATAACTCAAGAAAAAACTCAAAAAAAAAAGCCAAATTTCAACACAGACAAATTCTGAGTCCAATCCCTAGGAACAAATAATATAGACTATATCCAGAGGGTAGGAAATGAGGGATGAAGCCACTCAAAGAATGTGGGGATTATTGTAATAATTAGCATACTCTGGGCTCTCTTAGCTCAGTGCTGAGGCAGCAAAGATGCTTAGGAGAATAGATGAGGAGGTGATTTCATTTCTGTGCACAACTTCAATAAAACTCCTACCATCTGGTTCTGTAGTCAACACTTCAAGAATGATACGCACACATTTCAGGGGGAACAGAAGAACAGGGCACAAGAGTGACTGATGGATGGGAGATAAACTCTGTGAAGTACAATGTAAGGAGCTTGATTTGTTCGATGTACCAAAGAGAAGAGATAGGAAGTTATATACTACAGGATGTCTTAGCCTTTCTACGAACAGAATGCCTAATGAGGTTAAATAACATTGGAAAACATGTTACTTGTAGTCTTTATGACTGTTTTAAACATTCTTTCTAATGGTAGTCTTCAGTCTAGCTTCTCAGGAGGAAAAATGTCATGCATTTGCTGAATGGTTTTGGAGATTCTGCGTGACTTTGGAACCTGTGAATCCCCATTTTGTCTGTGAAATACCCTGCAAGGAATGATAGTCTGCATTAACCTTGATTTCCGCTAACATTGCCGTCACTGCATTTGTTCACATGGTCATAGATAGATGTACTTCAGTGTCAGCTAGCCACCTGCAGGGATCAGTAAAAAAGTGGTTTTTCCTGGTGCTATAGTTGACTGCATCTCATCTGCAGATGCAGTCAAGAATATATCATCTTCCCTTGAGGAATCAAAGATGGGCAGTGTTCAACTCACTGCATGAAATAAGCCTTTCTTCAGACTTTTGTGTGTGTGTTCATGTGTGTGTATATATGTATAAAAACTGATTTTTATTTTTCATTTAATAAATTCTTTAATCATTACCTTGAAGCTCATTTTTGTATGAGACATCTTCTCTTTTCTCTGAAGTTTGTCTATTCAGACGAGTCTCATGTGGCTCATGCCAGCTATTGTTTGGTCCCAGATTTCAGAGAGCCCTTGCAAACATATGAATGCATAGCCATACATATACTTTAATGTGATTTCTTAAGGGTATGAGACTTATGTGATCACGCTGGGTGAGGAGGATCAGCCTTTTACTCCCTTGATAACTTTTTAATGTGTTGGTCAGTTTCAGCCAGTTTAACAGAGGATGCTTAAAAATTACTATTTTTTACATGATATTCATGAATATTGGCTGTTTAAAGAAAACCCTATAATGTCTTGGCTGAGGCAGTAGTTACATGTATATTTCTTAATCAGCACTATCATTTGGATTATGCTATCATCATGTAGTGAATAAACAGAAAACTGAAAAGCAGCTCCAAAGAATTTAATCTGGTTCATTTGCATCTGTGTAATATAGTGTTGGTACAACACTATCGATATTGCAGCGTAAGGAACATGAAAACAATTGATAAAGCAGAACTGAGAGAGAGAGCAGTAGGATCTCAACCCTACTAGACATCAGAGAATCCCTGTTAGAAATCAAGGTGAATGTTAAAAATGTTTCTGTGGGGAGATCAGGCTAGTGTCATTTGTAGTGTGTGTCTCACTGGACGTGATCGCTCTGGTCAGTCAGTGTCAGGAATCTTACGGATTGTTTGGTTTGTATTGGGACAGGGACTCTGAACTGATTTTTAAGGCTAAGGAATTCATAATATATTTCTTCCCTGCCATGCCACCTCCCACTCCTTTCTTTCCATGTGCCCTAGGAGTCCCAGTGTACATTCTTCTGTGTCCACTAAGAGGTGATGCTCAGGCTTAGCACAGTGCAGTTAAAGCCACTGAATTGTCTGACTCAATCCTCTGGAAAACAGAGGATTTTAAATGCTGTTGTTTGAAATCCTGCCTGCACATGTTGTAATCTCTTTATAGACAGAAAAAAAAAAAAAAAAAAGTTCATTAATTTCAAACTGCTATTTAGAGGTTTGTAAGAAATTTGTTTTAAGAAACTATCTATTATTATCTCTTAGTATCTTACTGAAAGGCTCCACAGTATGCTCATGTTTCTGCAAACACTTTGGGACTGAAAGTGTTTCTTACTAAAAAACATCGATGAGTCAGATACATACACATGGATACAGAAAACAACAGTTTTCCAGAAGTCTGTATGGTAAGAACAAAGAAATAATGAAAGGTTAAATGGATATTCAAATCTGCCTATTTATTTACATGTACTCCAGCAGAGTCAAGGTTCAAAGCTTTGCAACTTCCACACTGTTTTTCAGAATATGCTACTAGTGACAAGACAGATCCCAATACTGGCATTCAGAGGAGGAACCGAAGAGCAGGTGCCACAGCAGAAGTCTGTTATTTATCCACAGTGAAATCTTCGAACTATAATGACCCTCATGTCAGTTACAGAACATTTTTCTTTCATATAATATTCCTTTATGATTCCTTTAAAGGGATATCATTACAAACAGCAGAAAGTGAAGAGGATAGACATTCATTTGATTTTGAAGATTTAACTCTTTAATAACTGAAGTTCCTGTGTGCAGAAGTATGTTCTGAACAGATGCTTAATACGGCAGGAAGCATTATAGATCAGAGATCCAGATAGCAACTAGGAAATACATAGCATCTGGCACCTTTTTGAAAGTAAACCTGCCAATAATTAATTACACATATGAGCCACTCTATCCCTGTCTAATGAATTGAACACTTACTATGATGTATTAGGCTGTGTAACAGAGGTTAACTGCTCATGCCCTCTCCTTTGTTTTTGGCTTGTGTGGTCCCAACGTAACTTAAGGGTAGAAATTGTTGGCACTCAGATTATGGGTCCTTGATTATATTATCATTGTGACATTAATTAATAATCAAGATATCTTTACAATCCAAAATATATGGAGTTCCCATTAGGCAGAAATTGGGGCGGTTCTGTTGCTTTGCCAGTGGAGAAAAAATGACTGAAAATGGTGAGACTAATTGTAAAGTTTAGAATCAACTACCTATATTCAACAGAAGGTGTTAAGCAGTAAAAAAAATAAATAAATATATGCCCTCAGGAAAACAAAAGTTGGTCATGGTGTAAAGTAGTCATGTTTGCTGAAAAGAAGGTCTGAAAATTATCCTTGAAAATATAGAAGCCACTAGATGTTTGAAGTTACTAAATTACTGTTGAAAGTGCTACTATAAAAATTATATTAGAAACCAAACAATACCAACTGCTGTTCTTTTAAAGTACATCAAGAAATGCACAAAATATTGGAGCTCTGAAAGAATGAGAAAAGGAGTAATTTGTGGGCCTCAGGTCACAATTGCCTGCAGCAGTATGGGACACTTTCTCACAAGTTTCTTTTTCAACATAGTAGCCTATATTCCAGTTGCAAGCCATAAGGTCTAGAAAGAACTGGTGGTTTTGCCTTACAACTCTAGAAGAATACCCTCCCTGATGACTTCATACTTGTTCTTTGTCCTAATACCATCCAGGTCAGATGTCCCTCTGTCTTCGTTCTTGTTCTAACTTTCAGCTTTCATGGAAAATAATTTTCTTTTTTTTCCTTTTTTTTTTAGTATGTTTGTCTCCTACTACAGAAAGAGTAGCAAGAGATCTATTTAATGTTATTTCAAGGAAATAACTTTTAAAAGATTCTTGAGAAAGTTCTTAACACGTACGGGCACTACTGTAGCATAGCCTGTAGGTGGACTCATCATATCAGGTATACAGCAGTGCTGCATGGTAACACTGGACTAAGTTGTACAATTTTTTTTTTTCAGAACAGCTACCTTTTTCCTCCTTATTATTTTCTCCTCTACTGTCCGGGTCCAAAGAAAAACGAGGTGGTATGCCAAAAAGGTATTCAGTATCTACAGGATGTTCATGCTGTGACTGAAGCTCCCCACAGGCAGAGGTTCTCTGGTTCTTATTCCACTTAATTCATCATTCAGAACTCAGCAGGGGACTCTGCCTGGTTTTGGACTTGAAACAGTTAGGCTGGTATTTGCCCCACCCTTTGTCCTCTAAAGGCTTAAAAATGGAATCAATCTACTTTATTATCCCAGCAGTATTTTCCAGAGAACTACCTAACTGATAAACTATAGGGTGAAAATAACATCTCTGTATCAGATTTTGCCCTGAAAGATGTATTTCTCATGAGGCATAGTCTAATAATCCTTTTCTGTGTAGCCTGAGCTGTGCATCCAGGTTCTTTACAAAACTAATCTCATTAGGGCTGGTCACAGTTTCTCCTTCTATATTCCTTAACTCTGTGTCTACTTATCACCTGCTCTTATAACCCAGAATGAAACCTTTTAATCAGTGACCGATTTTACAAAACTTCCTTACTTGTCCTGATGACTTAAAGGCACTTCTACAGTTCATCCTATTGGATATCGATGTGATTGTTTCCATTCCTTCAAGGCATAAACAAATAATATTCCACAAAAACTCTTGAATCAATTAACTTTTGAGAAACTACTTGAATCTTAAAAATATACCTATTTATAGAGCTCTTTGGTTTTGATAGAAGAAAATTTTAACGATAGCATAAACATTAATGAACCGTCAAGCTTGATTTATCTAGATGTTAACAGACTCCCTACAGACCTGGGATTATTTTTGCAAGGCCTACATCTTTACAGTGTTGAGTCTAACTTTGTGTTAAAATTTACCTTCCCCCCCCAAAAAAACAAACCTGCTAAACATATATTGTCTTATATCATGTCTTATTTTTGTCTGTCGGTGTGTGGAATTTTATGATCCAATCTTTTTATACTAATAGTGATGTTGTCTGTGGAGATTTTCTTGCAATGGGAAACCCTCATGCTGAAAAACTTGTCAGACAACAGAGACAGTTGTGATATGTCAAATTAAGATGGCAAAGTGATGTCAAAGCAGGTCTAGGGAGAGCCCGTAACAATGTTACTGTCAAGTAAATAAAGAAAACTGAAACACAAGAAATACAAGTTGTTTCAAGAGATCTACGACTGTGGTACGGTTCTGTGTTTTGAGAGACATTGGTTTAGAATGATTATCATTTGTCAGAAGGGCTTCAGGATAAGAGCAAGATCTGATGGCTGCCAACTAAGGTCAGCAAAGTTCAGTGTGGAAATGGAGATTTTTTTTTTTTCCTTGTTATCAAATTCTCAGAAAACAATTACTAACTAAAGAAAATATTAGTTCACCAACAGTTTGCTCAGTGAGAAACAAAAAATATCTGGTGGGTTATGCTACTTAGGAGATCACACCTAGTTAAAATAATGGTCATCTTGGCCTTAGAAATTTAGGAAGCTGCATGAGTTCTGTGAGGTTTTGTTATACTTCCTATTTGTAGCTGCACTGGTTCACTCCCTGTTCTCTCAATATGGCCTCAGGGTTGCCAAAGAGAAGAAATATAAGGAAGTAAGGAGGACCAGTAAAAAGTAAGTGGTTTTACTGCTGTGCAGCTTATCCTTTTCTTGCCTTACTTTTTTTGTCATTCACCATACACACATTTCAGTTGTGTCATTCCATGATGATAATATTCCCCCTCATAATAGGAAAGAATGTAACAAAGAACTAAAGCATAGTAGTAGAAAGAAGGAAACAAAAGGCAATTCCTAAAGAGAGAGAAGCAAAAAAGCATGAAAAAGCACAGTAAAATGGGCACCAAATAGAAATAAGTTATAGACTGAAGCTAAGGAGAAGTTGATGAATTTCTGGAAAAAAATAAAACCTCATAACTAAGGAAAAAATAACATTAAATAATGCATTTTCATGGAAAGCATGATATTCTAGACACTGTCATTTGTGATCATACTTATGATCTGTCTTGTCCAGGATATAACTTTTGACAGCTTTAGAAAGAATTAGAAAAGTTCTTGAGATGAAGAGAAAGCATCATAGGGGTAGTGAAGGTATAAACATTTGCTTCTGTTAGTGAGTGAAATTAATGTTCTGATTTCTGCTTTTATACTTCTTTGAAAATAATTCACTGTTGAGGTAATTCTTCTGAAATGTATTTCCTGTAACACGGATTTAAGAGGAGGTGAAGGACTGAGAAAAAAGAGAAGGGAGGGATAGATGTTTCTTGATTTAAATAACAAAGTCGTGAGGGATCAGTAGCACATAAAATCTCAAAATAGTTGTCTTTTCTCAGATTTGTTGAATATGTGGCAACTTGTTTGGTATCGGTTGTTTTCATTTAGTAGTTTTTCTACAAATGTAATCAAAAATAGCAACTTGGTCAAGAAATGAATGGAATCTTGAGAAAATATCACATGACAAAACTTGAAAAATCTTTTAACTTTTCACTTTTAAACTAATTTTTTTATGGCTTTTCCATTAATTTTTTTTTACTCCATCCATTGAAATAAAATATCCAGGGCAGCAGCTGTAGCAGAAATTTAGCCACAAATTTAATCCACTTATTTAGTAACACCATAGGATAAAGGGGGAAATCGGAAGACTTTCAGGATCATATTTTAATTTTCACAGTGGACTGTTGGGTGTTTGGAAAAAATTTTGAATGGTTTTCATTGAGATTCTTTCTAGATAAATAACAGGTTTTGATTTTCCAGAACCTCTGTCTAAGTGTAGTTTATTTTTTAGTTTTTCCAGGCTCCCTCAAAATAAAAAGTTTATAAGTTATTCAAGTCTATCTGAAACTGAAGTAGACTTAAACAGAAAAGCAATAGTTCGATTTCATAGACAATTTCAAGATTAGAGGTGTTTTAATTTGATCAGCTACTGTGCAATGTGATCACTGGTTTGGTTGTTTTGACCCATTGTTTACAAGGGGACTTTAGAAGAGAAGGAAACACATTTTGTTTCCAAATTAAATTATAGTATCTAGTAAGTATGTTGTTTCAAAAGAATTCTGCTTCACTTAAATTTAACAGGGAATTGTTTTCTAATAATTAACATTTGCATTGTATTCTTTTATATGAAAAGAATAATTTAGTGTTATCAATGCTAATTAGAACAATTTCTCAATTGATACATGATTGATACAAATTTTAGATCTCTTCTGGGATAGCAATTAGATAAGCATATTAGTTCGCTATGTCACAACAGGTATTTGAAAAGACATCCAAAGAGATACTGTTTTAACAGAAGGACAGAGAAACACAAATGCATTTTCCCACAGGCGGTAAATGAAAAACTGGATCAGTTTTGAAAATCTTCAGTGATATATTAAACTGAACAGTGGTGGTGGGTTTTATTTTATAGTTTAAGCGATCTTCTTTTCATTTGATGAATGAGAATTTGTGCATCACATTAACACTAATGGAAAATTGACAAAAATTCTACACGTTGGTATAAGGCTAGACTCTTCAGAGTAATGTGGCACCAGCATCAGTTTTGTCAATATTGTTACAGCTCATGGGATCACAGTACAAAAGTCTGTAATTTTAAAAAGTAAATCATGTATACATTGCAATAAATCCCCTCTCTGTGGGTATGCTCTCAAGGGTTTTTACCATTCTGTGATTCCATCTGGATATTTTATGGTCCTCATTTAGATTCGTTTTTAGTAACTGCAGTGGTAAAGTAGTATAGGTTTTCTTACTTCCATAAAATAATTTAAGAAACTTTTATATAACATTCTTTTTTCTTTTAACTATTATCGTAGTATTAAGATCTGTTTTATTTTACTAATTTGGCTAAAAGGGCCAAACCATTTGAGTTGGGTTTGAACCCATTAAAATGTCTTTTTTTTATGTTGACCTATCAGTGTTTATTTTGAGGTGTTTATCTTAAGATATGAGTTCCAAAGATTTCTGATGTGAAAGGCATTTCATTTGATAACATAAGATGATAGCTTTCCTAGATTTTCAGGTACCAGATATAAATGATACTGCATGTGTTGTGCAGTGTCTTTCACCATAACAAAAAAATCCTATAACTGTCTTGATCAACTACAAAAGCACTGAGCCAAATTCACATTCATCATGTTTTTCTGTGTCACTCTTCTGATCTGTAAAGGAGATCTACCCATACAAAGGATGGTCTGGAGTACTAATACAGCCATCCCTCATGGATCCTAGAGTTGGTGGTAATGTTGTGTTCTGCCAGTCAGGGCTGTTGAAGGGAATTGTTAAATCCATAACCTTGACTGTTATTTTAGTGCGTTACGTTCTTTGGAATAGTGTTTCCTTTCATCTAGTAAAAGTGAAGTTGTAATTATTTTGCAACATGGCTGTGATTTCCACCTGCAGACTTTCTGCAATTCCTGAATATTTGCTAGCCTTTGCTTTTCATAAATTAAGACCATTAGTGTAATTTAAATGCCTACAAAATATGTGACACATGTATGGCTCTAAAACCAATTTTGAGTGTAATCTTGCAAAACATTACATTCTGTTTAATACACATCTTTTTTTTTCCCCCTAATAATTATTTGATTGGAATAAGAACATCTGTTATTTCAGTTAATAGTTTTACACACCTAGCATTTACTTTCAAACTTTTCACATATCTTTATATTTTCCCTCCATACTACCTCTTTTCAGAGCTGTACTGAACTCACCACCAACTTGATAATTGGTTTAAAACAGCAATTTGAATCTAGGTTTCTCTGAATGACAACATATAGCAGAGAGGGAATAATGTAGATTTAAACTATCCAAGTAATTTTAATTAATGATCAAAAAATAAATCCTAACTTTATTTCTTTGACTGTAAGTTAGATTCAGCAAAATAATTCAAGAAAAAATTTGCCATAAGATTCTGCTAACAGAAAAAAGACATTTTACAAGAACAAATAAACTTGAAGGAAAACTCACATTTCCAACCAAAATATCACCATCACTTTTTTCCTAGTACTGTCACAGTCAAAATATGCTTTATTTTCTGTCATCAGCATGAACTGTACTCAAACTTTGTTGTGTCATTCCTAACAAATGTTGAATAGAGTATAAGGGAATAGTCTATCAAATATGAAGACACAATTTGTGAGTGGTAATTACTGGTGGAAAATTCCTACTCTGTTTCTTGGCACAGAAGTCAGTGAGGATTGTGGGAAGAGATACCACAGTATGAGTTACCAGTAATTATAGTGAACAATTTGAAACAATACCGTTTTGTTTACAGTACATGGAAGACTATATCAGTAGCAAACAGAAAATAGATAGCCTAACAAAAATACAAGTTAAAAAGGAGAATTCTAGTATTTTCTGATTTTTTTTTTTTTTGATCTAGTTTTAGGACCTTATGGTCCTTTCTAAGTACATTTTATGCATTTTTCATACATCAACAAACAATGCATATAATGACATGTCTTTATTTTGTCATAAGCATTTTTTTCTATACAAAGCTCCTGTTCTTTTGATGACACACTGTACAGGAGTAACAAAGGCCAAGTTTTCTCTGTGAACTGGGTTAAATGGATTAAACTCTCTCATGCTTTTTATTTAGCCATACCTGAGACTTTCAGATATATAGAAGCTATAATTGAGTGAAAGATTTCTGCAGGCTCTAAAGTATAGTTAATTGCATCTTTTTTTCTAAGTTGAACATAAGATATAAAAACATTTAACTTTTAGTTTTGCTAATATTACAATTGATTCCAGTTCCAATAAGGGTTTAAGTTGACACAAAGTAAAATCATTGAAAGAAAATGCAGGCAAACCTTGATAAAGACCAGATGAAATTGTGTTGGTATTCAGTTAGACTCATACACACACTGTATTAATAATAATATAAAGAAGTTCAAAACCATGATCTTATTTCATAAGGATTTTTTTAAAATTGATTTTATCAGCCTACATTATATTTCTTCAAAATAGAAATTCACACTGACTAGTTCAGCATGGTGGCTTCAAGGTTTTGAACCCATGACTTCATTAATGCCATAGGCATGACTAAAATAGTGTAGTTGAAATTAATCTTTTTTTAGACATTAGTAAGTCATAGTGAAAAGAAATAATTAGCATATCTTTGGGCCAACAGAAGAACACTGAAAAAGAAGTCAAGTAAACCAGAGCATTTTAAGATAATTGCCAGGCATACATCATTTATTCCAGATTAGCTAAGGTCACGCACTTGATGCTCCCAGTTTTTGTGTCCATATATGTGGTCATTGTTGCCATCAAATTGCTGAATTTTGATGGCTATATTTAATGGACTGAAAATAGACCATGAAGAAAAGTACTAAGAACAGCAAATATAAAGAGCACGTACTCCATTCAGTTCAACAGTGACCTTTTTAACCTTGCTGTATGCAGGAAATAACCACTTGTATTTTAGTAATTACATTAGCTTCCTTAATGGCATTTGATACAGATGGTATAGGAAGAATTTATCTGCAGCTGAAGAATGCAGGCAACAGTTTTAGTTTGAATTGCAAATACTTTTTCTCGTTGGAGTTAAGTGGGAGGGGAAAGAGAACTGAAAATAGATTTGTGTGCTCTCTTCAATCAGAGAAGCCATTATTTTTCAAAGCTTGTTACCATTTTTGTTTCTCATTGTGTTAAAACTAATAAAACTTTGCACACTTTAAAAATCTCTGTCAAATCCTGCAAAACAGTAAAGAGGAAGAATAAATGCAGTTGTTAGTGCATTTGGGACTTAAGAAACTGATTCTGATTCATGCTGCAAATTCTATTTTTGATTTCATGAAGATACCTCAATCAGTTTGTGTCTTCTCTTCTGTAAAATGGGAGCAGAACATTTTCTTCCTCCTTTTTTATTTTTGTCTGTTATGTACTGTCTGTTGAAGGAAATTATTTTAGTGTCTGTACCAAGCCAAAAGCGGTGAGGCAATTCACACAAGTTGGACTTCCTGGAACAGAGGATCGTGCAAATTTAAAAAGCAAAAGAGTATTAAAAAGACGTTTTTTCTGGTCTATGTAGGATAAGTTAAACAGAACAAGGATGGTGATTCTTGCTTAACTTACTCTTACGGGTTTTGATTATGTGGGATCTTCATAAACCAGAGATTGCATTCTGACAGATTTTCCTAATAGGCAGACAAGGATCTGCCCCCCTCTACTATTGATTCCACAACAGCTCTGACAGTAAACTGAAGATTAATTGTGTTTTCAGTAACAGGAAAAAAAAAAAAAAAAGTTTATTTATTTCAAATCTTAACTCCTTAATCAGGAATAAGTGAAAATGGGAAGAAGCACAAGGGACACAAAAATAGAGCCCTTGGCAGCTAGGAAGGGGGAAATGAAGCATGTAATGGAGGGCACCCACTTTCCCTCATATGATTTGAGTGGCAGGAATCCCTGAAGTGGGAGTAGGAGGCTGATAAGCAAGAAACTTACAACGTGAAATTGTAGCCCTGCTATGAATGTTTCACGTTTTTGTATTCTGTTTTACTTCAAGGAATGTATAGCATGAATACTTAAAGGTGAATAGAAAGTATTTCTGTTTCCTTCTTCCTACCCATCAAGATGCATGGGATTCCCCATTCTGTGTCATGGCTACTCCTGGTTTTGCTTAGTTATAACTAGAGTGCTGCACACTTAATTTCTACTGTAGACTGGGCGCTTTGCAAAGGGTATTCCTTGCATCCATCTTTGACACTATGAACTTCTTTTATGAGGCTTTCCTATCTCTCTCTGTATTTTCACGTGTGAAAAGTGCTACAGTCTCTAACAGTTATTTATTTCTTTTTGACATGAAAAACAGCCTCTTAGAATGTCAAGTTTGAATACTACTGGTTATGAGAGGTGTTAATGGCTCTTATCAGTGGCTTGTTTCATCAGCAGGCAATTACAGAACTGGTTACAAGTGATGTGTGTGCTGATGTGCTAACCAGATGTCAGTTCTGTATCCTCCTCTTTTTCTTTTTGGGAATTTCACCAAAATCAGTTCAATTCTCCTTTCTGATGCTAGAATGCTACATCTAAGCTTGCAGTTGATTAGATGTGATGTCCAGACAAATAAAGACATCGATTTTAGGTCAGACAACCACTTTACTCAAGCCTGTAGAATCATCAGTCTATTAAAAAGTTAGATATAAAATATATAAAAATTATTACGGTAAATAAATAGAAAGATTTGCACTAAGGTAATTATGATTTCCTTCAAACAGAGAGTCCTGTTTTATTATGTATGCAGTGTTTGTGTCATTAGAACTAGACCATCATTGTGATCTGGATAATAATCATGAGTACTTATCCTAGCTTTGTGCCATTTTAGGCATGTTTGGTTTGGTCCACACTCCAAACGTTTTTTCATATTGTTTGAAGCTACGCAGGTGGCATAAGTACCACCAACTGTCTTTGAAAATTAAGAACTTCTAATTTAATGAATTAAGCCAGGAAATATTCATTATGTGTTTCTCTTTAAAGTGTCTATTTTGCATCGAGTTTTCTGTTCTTTTTGGAAACCTGGTGAAGATACAAAGTAATTACTGCTGATGCATAAACATTTGTTAGGTAATTTAATTGGTTTATTTTTTGTAGCTGTGATGCTTTTTCAGGATACATTTGTTCTTCTGATTTAAACTCAGAAGCTGAAGTCACATACAAATTTAGAAGACTGTAGCATGGGAATATGTTTCTAAGAGCATTATTTTGCCTTGATCACATTTTAATACACCTGAGGTACCTGCGGCAACCCAAACCGTTCTATGATATTGAAAGATGATAAGTGAACATGTGACAAAAAATATATTTTTTTTAGTTTTACAGAATATGTGGTGGATTCATATTAAACCAGAGAACATCCTATGGTAAAATATTTGATATGTCTGTGCTACCTGCATTGGCTTAACTGTAGAGTTCAGTCTTCTGTTTGGATTTTCTTTGTCAGCTTTCAAATGGAGGAGGTAGCCTGCAGGTGATAAGTATCCCATTAATCTTTCTGATCCTCTAGCACTTGAGCATAAGAATAGCTGATCAATTACAGCAATTGTCTCCCTAAATGAGCTCTGCACATCTGCCTCTTATTTCATTAGTTAACTGTCTGCCCATATATCTGATAGAATGGAATCCTAGTGGCTTCTTACAGCTTGTTCTGTGTTACTATACAATAAGGATGGGGTTGTTAGCAAAATGGGCACAAAAGGGTATTTATCCACTACCTGCAATAAATATACATGCTATTGTGTAGGAGTGCTTTTGTCTCTAATCGCTGTTTGTAGAAACCTACTTAAAGCACATCAGTTTGCTTTTCAGCTTCCTATTTAGTCCTTAGCTGTAAGCTTTATATTTGTGAGTTTATAATTTTTGTAATAAAACAAAAGTCTTTCTATGCCCTAAACCCTCATATCAATGTCTATATGATTTTAGATAACAGAAGCTACCAGATATAAAGATAACAGTAGAAGTGTAATTTCCTCATTGTTTCTTTATAATGCATCTTTTAAATACTTAGATATGATATCCTTCTCTCAGAAAGTAAATTTCCATTTGCAAAGCTGCAAATGAGTACTTACAATAGCGACAATGTTATTAGGTATTGGTTATTTAAAGTAAGTAAAAAACAATAAGTAACTGCATAATTCAAGGTTTGTTTTAAGAAACATGGCCTGCAAATTATGGGTTATAATTCTAATAAAGATAAGATTTTACATTAATTCCTCTTTCATTAATACTCAAGCTTTCAATTACAGGAAAATCAATTACCAAATAAAAATTAATTTCTAAGCAGAGGCTTTATTCTTTACATGTTAATGTCTGATTAGTTTATTCTTAAGAATTTACAGGATTTAATATTCAAAGGTTGTTTTCTTATGTTTGCTGTATATTAAATGGCATTGTATGATATAGATAGGTAGGTATTTATTTTTTTATTTAGCTAAATAGTGAACTAAGCTAAATGTCAAAAAGACTGAATTAAAAAATATTCTGTCCTGAACTTGGTATAGATTATTCTAGGTGATTCTTTGATGCTTTCTGAACTTTTAAGTATATTTGAATGTGAAATGCTCAGATAATTGTGCTTGAAACTTGTTTCAGTGAATTTGAGTGATAAAAAAATATATATTACAGATATTTTATGGAATTTCTGAAACCTTGGAGCTATAATAACTAAATATCACCAATCTTTTAAATTCATTTTTGACTATTTATTGCAGGTCTGGTTTGTATGAAATCAAGTACTTCAGTGGTTGAACTTGTTATGCTACTTTGTTCACAGGTAAGACATTCTCTGGTTTTAATTGTATTAGTTTCTTTGTGTAGTGCTGGATTACTGCCAGCCTAAGAATTGTATCTTGCTCTTTGTTTCATTCTTCCATTTCAGTATAAGAAAATACAAATTAATCTCTTCTGGTTGCATATAAATTGTAGATTTTTTTTTATCGGACTTTCCATAGTTTGTCTATATTCACAGGGTATACAATCTTTATTTGTATTCATTTTGTAAAAGTGAATGGATGTACATTATGCACTTTTTCTGTGTATGAACTCTCTTTCAAGCCAGTCCATATTTAGAATACGTAAATAGGATACTGTTGTCATAATATTATGTTGAAATCTGTCTTTGAATTAGTAATTTTTTAAAACCTTACTTTGTGGTAACTTTATTACTTTTGATATACGTGACATAACTCATTGGATATTTTATGTAGCTGTCTATATAAAAAACAGAGGAACATGGTTTAGGTAGCAGAACATGGTTTAGGTGACAGTAGCATAATATTTCTGTTTAAAAATTGTTGTAGTTAATTATTGGGTTTTCAGCCTAGCAGTAATGGGTTTTTCAGAAATCTGACTCAACATTTTGAATTGCTTTCACAAGTAAAATATTCAAAACTAAAACAATACCTCATAGTGTTTGAATTGTTTATATCTCAATTTTAATTTTCCTTGTTTTGACAGAAGTGTTATTGACTAATGTCATGTATATAGTTTTTTATTTTAAACTGCCAGTAGTAAGTTATCAACATTTTAGGGTTTTGCTCATTTTGTAAAATATAAGAAAAATACAATGGCCTAACAGTTCCAGATAACTTCACAGGTTTTCAGACTTCTCTAAAGACTTATTAACAGTGTTTCATTTACGAAGTTCCCCACAGATTTATAATACCAGTTAAACTCAAACCAAGTTAGTATATAAAATGCCCAGGTTAACTTGTTATATTATTACCAAGGAAAATTACTTTTTTGTAGCTTTACTTGAGCATTTACTGCTGCATATTGAGAACATGCACCAAAAATGTACTGAAAACAAATTAGTTTCTAGTGGTAATTGAAATGAAGATCTACTTTTGAGGAATCTATCTGTAAATAATAAGCATTTACAACTGATTTTGAGGGATTCCAACTTACCTGCTGTTTGCCAGTCCATAGGTTGCGTTTCTTCAAGCTTCTGTCATAAGGATATCATTAAATCTTGTTTTCCTTTTTTTTTTTTTCTTCTCTTCCTTTTTTTTTTTCCTTCTTCTTTTAGCCAGGGTGGATATTGGTTAGGGAAAAGTAAAAGAAAAATACAACCCTGGCAGGAATCCTCAGTGGGATTTGAACTTCAAACCTTATCCAGCAGGGCACTTGAAAAATTTGTTACCTAATGGTGAAGTCCTGGGTTCCAGGAAAATTCCAAAACATCCATTAAGGCTTTTGAGCTCTATGTTCATGTCATGAAACTTTTTTTTTTTTACTTTTTTTTAGCAGCTTTTGAAACATTTTCTTGAGGGAAGGAATAACTTACAGTCCTTTCTTCTCTAGCCTTTGTTTTTACTGCAGTTCTCAGGAATAAAGTGGAATGTAACATTAGGGTCTAGTGTCTTTGATGGCCTCATCATCTAATCATAGGTTTAACATTACTCATTTGCTGGCTCCAGGAATTCCTGCCATTAAGGGCCCTAGAGATGAAACTTTGCCTCAAATATTGATTGAAAGGAAGAGAGAGAAATTTAAGCTCTTTCCGCAATGCTTGCTTTAGACATCCCAGTAAAGCTATGTAACAAATGCAGCTAAATCAATTTGTTATTTTTATGACTATTATACATGTAATTTATTATTTAAAAATATTCAGCTATTTTAAAAATAAGATTCATTTTATACCTGAAATAATGTGAAGAGCCTAATCATTCTGAAGTTTTGAACATCTATTCATTGTCTTCAGTGTTTGTTTGGGAGAGCTATTTTCCCTCTACCCAATTACTTGGGGAAATTGCAAGCTTTTAGTTTTTACACCCCATCTGATACTTCGGGGTTTTTTCCTTACCTTCTAAGTAAAGAAGACTTTGTGCCCTGCTGTCCATTTATTACCAAGTACTTCAGAAGCTAATCCTGTAATGTTTGCTGGTGGTGTTAGATGTTTCTACAGGAATTGGTCAACAGGGGGCTGTAGCGGTGCAAATTGCATTCTCCTCCCCTCACCTAACTCTAACTATTGCTTCTGTAAATTGCATTTCCACAGAATATTGTACTTAATCCTACAGGTGTACTAAACAATCAGGTCTGTAGTTCTATTCATCTGCAGGAAAAACGTTGTTAGTTTTTTTCTATTTACATTTTAAAACTATTTGTCAAATAAAACATGAGGTAAATGCTATAAGAGTACTAATACATAAAATGTCTAGAGGAAGAGAATGGCAGACAGACAAATATTGTAATCCAGCCTATAGCTCACAGAATTTGGAATTAGGAGTATAGGAGATGTTGTCTGCAGCAAATGAGGTTAAGTCATCTCTATAAATAAAGAGATAGTGCTACCTGAGCTTTTCTATATGATAAGTTGAGTAATATGAACTGGAAAGGCTATATAAAGTACTGTGGTTTTGCAGTAATCCTAATATAACTAGGGGTTTTCTTCCTAACATGGGTAAATCCTTCATACTCAGATTAAATGACATTTTACAGATTATATGGGGAAGTTTGAAATCTGTCATTCAAAAGATAGATGACAATATTAAAACCTTTGAAAAGTACAATTTTGTTTGCACAGAACGGAGTAACTTTAGACATTGAAGAGGAAAGGGAAATGCGAAGTTTGTTTTCCTTTCATTTGCTACAGCAAATTAGATGCTTTTATGCTCTTTATGTTGGAAATTCCATGTTAACGACTACAGATTAGCAAGGATGTCAGAATTTTTTTTCTTATCTGAGCTCCTGAATAAAATCAACATTGCCAGCGGCTCACGTCCAAGGTATGGTCTAAATTTACATGAAATATCACGTTACAAATGTCTGAAGGTACATGTCATGGATAATTCAGTTCATATGGGCAGGCTTTTTGACTCTGAGGGATATGCAATCAAGCCTTTCCCCCAAAGGAATTTGGAGTTTCTGTGAAAAATACATTTTAAATTTTAAAGGAACTCCTGTATGGAAAGTGCGTCACTTGTGAATTTGGGGAAGAACAAAAAGTTCTACTCTTTGTATTTTCAGAATCTCTCTTGTGTAACTTGCTTTCCTGCACCCATTTTATTTTTTCCTAGTATCACCTACTTCACTAGATTAAAATTTAGGTTAATTTGAAGGCTTTATTTTCTTTATTTCTTATATAAACCAAAAGCATACATCCAAGTACTTGAAATATATTTTTTCTGGATAATTGATAATAAACATATAATGATTTTTGCTTATCATAAAATAGGCATTTGCATTTGGATTTGGCCTATTTTAACATAAAATGGATGAAGATGTGTTATGTTTGACAAGATCTGTGCTTGATTAGCTGGTCTTTGTTCCCTCAGCCTAGTTGAGCATGTCACAGCTGTGTTGCTGTTGGAGTGGCAGATTTCTTCAATAAACCATAAATTTTTTTAAAAGAAATACATTAATTTTTGCGAGGTAGTTTCTTCTTACATCAGATTTAGATTTCAATTACTTTCTTCTTTTTTTTCCCTAGCCAAAACACTACAGTAGTTTTTAATTACTTCCAGATCTTTTGCAAATTTTTCTCTTTGAGGATACAGCTTCTGCAGAAACTGAATGATGTTATCCCAAAGGAGTTTTATCTCATGCCACTTGTATTTTTCTGTATCTTATCTATTAACAGGAGAAATTTAATTTCTTAAACAGAAAATACTCTCTCAGTATCTAAGACATCTTGCTACTTGATGTGTTTAAAAATGTAACTATTATAATGGGAAAATGGTTACTTTAGGAAAAAAATGCTGTCATTTGTGATTGTAGAATGCATGTAGAATATCTGCCTAATTTTAGGATTTTGTAGTTTTCAATTCATCCTTCACTCTGTTGATTTCCTTTCCCCACCTGTTGGAAGTTTGGTCAAGAATGTAATTCAGGAGCCTGCAAAGGAAATATCAAAGCTAGAATGAAAATATTCTGCTTCTGAATCACTATGTTGAGGAAGAAGATTTCTTTTAGATGCTGTCCCTTATAAATGGGCTTTTATTAGAAAAACTCTGAGGAGTGAGGAAAAGGATATACATAAGTAAGAAATGCTTTACTTAAAACTGGCAATTAAAAACTGTTAGGAGAATCTCAAATAAGTGATAACACATAGTCCCTCTTATAATTAAGGTATAAGTAGATTCTGTAAATTTTTTACTTCTGTGAAAAATTATAGAATTTAAAGAGCCTTAAATAAAGCAAACTATACCAAGAGTATATCCATAACTTGACAAGCTCCAGTATGTAACTAATGGGTAAACTGAGCTTCAGATAAGCCTTTCAAACATTGGTTAACCTTGTGAGCCTCATAAATGAGTTGTGTCTGTCCATATTGTCTTATCCATTAACCTGGAAACTTAGAAGCTACTTGAACTGAATCTGGTCTGTCTCTTCATATCACAGGCAGCCATTCAGTATATACTTAACCAAAAAAAGATCTGTGACAGATCTGCTCCCAGGCAGCACAATCCGTAAAATACTCCCCAGCAGTTTGACACATGTAAAACATAGTAGTTCTATACTACTATATATACACTATAGCAATCAAAACATAAAGTGGCAAAATGGGGCAGAAGGCGGGACAGGGCATGGCAAATGAGTGCATTGCCTATTGTCCTAAGTGGCAAGAAAAAATCTGAAGCAATATCAAGCAATTAATCCCACTCCAAGGAGAGGTGGAAAAAGAAACAAACAAAAAAAACAGAAAGATGTGCCTTGCCAGTGCAAATTCCAAGGAAATTCTCACTGAGGAAATTCTGTGATAGGTTTAGCTCTGAGAATATAGGAAGACCCATCAACCAGACACTGGAGAGATTTCAGTACACACTAGCACATCTAAATATGCATTCTGCCTTGGAATACAAGACAGCTCCTGGGCTTCAAAAACTGGCAGCTGCCCAACACAGAAACCAAGCAGAAAAAAGGTTTTCTGGTCCCTACAGCTGACCAGAAGAAGCCCTGAAATGTGGGATTCATATAACAGAAACACAATCCATGCTTGATACTAAACATAATCTATTCAAGGCTTTCTAGGAAATTTTAAGTAAGAATTCTCCAGCTCTGCTGTACAGTGCCTTCTTATCAAGCACCATCCTCAACAGGTTTTTTACCAGGCTCCATCTTAAGACAGCATTATTTCTATACTACACTATTTGTATGTCTATGTTACATTTTAATTTTATACATTATTAGAAACCTTTCAATTTTCATTATAGATTTATTTGTAATAATTTTGTATGCTTACTCTTGTTGCCAGTATTAGATTCAACGTTAATTATGCTTGTTGGTCCTTATTTATTCCCTCCAAATGTATTCCTAGAGTTCTTATACTCCCTAATTTTTGTTTGGTAAATGATAGGTCTTTCAGAGTAACTGTGATAGTAGCACTCTAACAGAATTGTTTGCTATTTATCTTTTTGACACCAACTGCAGTAGGAAGGCTGAAGACAAGTTAAATAATGGATGTTTCTCTTAAACCTCAAGAACAATGAACCTCAGACTTAATCCATTTAGGAAATTAAGTCAGATATAACTTCAGTGATGAAATTAAGGTTGGCTATGCAAATTTCTACGGAGGTGGAATTTTTTAATCTTTCTTTTTCTTAATCATGGAACAAGTTGGGTGTTTTACCTTTGGCCATATTTTCCCATTTGTCCTGTTGGATTATCCACTGTCTCTTATTTGTACCAGTGCAACTAGGAGGAGACAATTCTGCATATTGTATCACTGCAAAAATCGGAATTAAAATTTGATGTAGAAGGGAAAGACACACAGAAGCACATATGCAAACATACAGAAACTCATTGTTTTAGTAATTCTGTTTTCCAGCATATCTTGAAAACATTTCTCCTAACAAAGTTCTGGATCTGCTACACTGCTTCTGTCCTGCAGCTTATTCTTTTGCTAACCCCACTTTTGTAGCAGTGCTGATATTTATAAGACTCACAAACACATCTGAAAACTGTTCAGACATTTGTTTCTTGGTTTAGTGGGTTAAGCTGACTGAGACCCTAGTTCAAAAGTCAACAGAGCTACTGAGAGAATTTGAGGACTGCAAATCTGGGAGCACAAAGAAGAAGGAAAACACCACTTGTGTCTTCATGGCTGCAAGCCATGGCTGCAGTTTCGATCATCATTTTAGGCTTCTCTCTGGCCCAGATCACACTCGTAGAGGTATCATATCTTCTCCATGCCTAGCTCCATATTCCTGCTTGCTCCCTTTCACCAATACATGCAATGGTGGAAACAGTCACATCAAAATAAAAAGTAACTCTGAATAAAATAATAATTTTTAAATTATTATACTTCTAGAGTAGCTATGAAAGCAACAGCTCATAGTAGGTGACAGGTAGGATGTCTGGGGCTGTAGGAAAGAAAGGCTGCCTCTGTGGCAGTCAAGAAAAAAGAAGGGAATTTTGGTATTTGCTGGGAGAGAAGTAAGTTAAAACCAAAAAAAAAAAAATCCCTCAGATTGTCATACAATGGACAAAGCACTAGAAAGGTGTATGAAAATGTCATCATGTAGCTCCAAATTGAGGCTTTGTAACTTCCACTTTTACCACAGGCTCAAATTTAAGTTCAATAAATAAAGTCTTTGTAGCTGAAGCGAGTACTTTCTCTAATATTTTAATCATATTTGGACTATAAAAATGTCCAACAAGAGAGAAATATTTCTACTGTGTCCTCATCCATTATCAAATATGGTACAGGTTAAACATGTACTTATGTTCTGTTGTTGATTTGAGGCCCTTCACAATCCAGAACATGGCCTATACACAAATAGGTTATTATACACACTTAGTGTAATTTCCAAAATCAGAAATGAACTTCAGTACAAGCTATAGGAGAAGTAGAAAAGTTTTTCCTTTATATTTTTTTGCTCTAGAAATTAAGTGGTTTGTTGGGGGGCAGTTGTTTTTTGTTTTGTTTTCCTCTGGTGTTTCTCATTTGCTTTATAGAATTCTGGAAGTTTTCCAAAAGATGATCATTTTGTATTATCCTTTTTTTTTGTGTGGAAGGTCAGAGAATTTTCCTGCATTAATTCCTTGTTTATGTGTAGAATGTCTTCCAGCCCAATCTCACTCTTCATCTCTTTGCTATCTGCTTCTGATAATCTGTCTTTCAAATGGAAACCATCAGTGTATTTTTTCCTACTTGTTGGACAATTTTACTTTCTTGATTATTCCATGAGATGTCCTTCCAGATCCCCATGCACTCAGAAAACTCCTTCTGTGCTTTGCCCTTAGTAATAAGCATGATCTCTTCTTCAGTACGTTCCTTACACCAGACTCACCGTGGAACTTCTGGTCCTTTCTCTTGCCTGTCCCTGTCAGAGTACTTTTGACAAAAAATGTCAAAGAATACATTTATTACACATCAATGAGATGCTGATCTGAACCTTCTCTAGATTCATGGCAAAACAGGCAGGATCAGAAAACTGTATGAATTACTTTCCCCATATATGGCAAGGTGTCTTCCCCTGACTTCTCTATTAAGTTGCCTACAATTGAGAAGAATCTTAGATCAGAGGAAAACACCTAGAAAGTCAGAAAAAGTCAGCTGGTACTTCTTAAAGAGATGAGAAAGGGTGCAAAAGCTCATTATTCAAGACCATCATTATTAATAAATTTACCATAGTTTTGATGGGGTTCACTATATATATAAAATAGAGATAATGTGAGGAGTATTTTTCTGTACATCAAAATGTCTTCTCTTTAATGATGCATTTTGGAAGACTTCAAATTAGTTGTCCACCTTTAACATCAAAGGTTGGTTGAATAATAAGTGGACTGGCTTTTAGGACTAATAGCCATACCTAGCAACACATGTTATTAGTAATAATTTTAGTGTCTCTTAAATGAAGAACTATTTTTCCAGTCAGGAAGTAAGTTCTAGAAGTTGTGGAGATGCAGGTATCTTCTAACACGTATCTTCTGTCTGTATTAGAAGATAGGCAGAATTTCTACAAGATGATGAATGTTAATATGGTATGTATCATCTAAATAAATTTGGCATTTTCCCTAGAGTTATTTAGATAATGTAAATGTTTTTGTAATTGTGAAATTTTTTTCTTTTTTTCTAAGATACAAATGAAATGTTCCCCCAGGAACGTTTGACTTAATTTCCAAGATAAATTGGGCAATTACCACAGGTGGTCAGAAGGGCAGTGGGTCTATATGTTTCCAAGAAAGCAAAAAATTAACATGTTACTTCAAGTGAAGAAAACGGAGGAAAGATGAGGCTTTAGTCTTGTGAAAGTGAAATCTAAAACTTCCTATTACCTTTGCTGCATTGTTAAATTCATATTGACATAAATAGTGTTGTGAAAGTTTCACATTCTTTTCCTTTCTGTGATTTGGCCAGAAGCCTGGTGTATTCCAATACTGGCAGATTTGCCTTCCAGGAGGATGTCGTCAGTCATTTTGCAATTTCCTTATCGTGGGACATAGTTCCTTTTAAAATGGATGACCTATCATAAAATCCTAAAACTGATCCCAAATTTACTTGAAAGAGTAGACCAAACATACATTTTATTTATCATATATCAGCAGTATACATGTGAGTGTAAGAGAAGGATAAAGGCAGTAAAATTTGAGTTCTTGGATCTGATTCTCATTCCAAACAATAATGGAAGGATTTAAGACTCCAATATCTTTAGATAAATTCTTCTAGGAATGGTAGGGACAGTCCTGTGATCTTAAAAACTCTATAATCTTCTCAGAAATTTATGAGTAATCTGCTCAAAAATTTATGAGGCTGTATCTTGAAATCAGTTGGGTTTTCTGTTTTTACCTACTTTTAACAGACATGGTTTTCTGCTATAAAGAAACATTTCCTTCAATCTTGTAACATTTCCTTTGAATGTTTCCTCTTCAATGAAGCAAAGCACGTTATTGATGATTTTAGAAGGTAACTTCACAAATGGAGTTCAAACCCAAGCTAAATTACATGCATGTTGTGAATTGCAAACACATTTTTATAAAATTTCCTCTTCCTTCTCCTGATAAAAGGTAGCACCTGTTCAGCTCCATACAAGACTTTTCTCCAAACATATTCAAGGGTCTAGAAAGAAGAGAGCCAATATAATAGAATTCCATCTGTCTCAAGAAGTTAGGATTAAACTACACTGATTGAGGAATTGAGCTATCAACTGAGTTATTAATATCTCAGACTAGAAAATACAATAACTATTCAATATGACAAAAGGAAAAAAAATACTCAGATTAGTTTAAGACCTGGGGAAGAGAGAATTGCCAAAGCAGCAAGGAGAATTGCGGGGTGATTACTACACCAGGTATCTGTCCATTCAGTAACTGCAGTTTGTTGAGGAACTTGTAATTTGTGGCACAATTTTAGACTTCCTTGAAGAAAGTGAAAAGGGCAAGAGCTGTCATATAAATTATGAAAACTGAGAAATTATTATTTCTTTTTTTTATAAAGATATTCTGTCAGATTTATTATTTAATTTTTAATATTATCACAATATATTTTAAAATAAATTTTCTAATGATTATGAATAAAAATTTAAAAATAGTAAACCAAAGTTGATTTGGAAAGGAGTATAATATAAACTAAAAAAAGTTCTTAGCATGCCAGGCTTAGCTGTTCCTTTTTTGCTCCTTCACTACTCTTTTTTACCTGTGCAGATTTTCTGGTATCAATTTTACATGTTAAATTTGTTAATACTGTCTGGCCTTTTTTTTTTTTTTTTTTTTTTTGTGTACTGGGGATTGGAGAATTTTAAAGAAATGGGACTAGGAAGGTTCATTGAAAACTAAAAGTTGTAAGAATATCAGAGAGTAAGAAAAATGTAAAAAAAGAAAAACAACTGAATTTCAAGTAATATCTGTACTGTGTTATGGTTTGTTATTTAGAATTTTTAGTCTTTTACTCTCATCCCAGTTTTATTCATCTCCTGCCCTTCTCTGCATGGACAGTTTCATAACTGGATTCAGTCTGAACCTTCTGTCAGGGAACATGTACTGATGCTTTCTGGATGAAGTGATGTTTCTCAAGCAATGATGGAATAGAGGAGGAGAACAAGAGGTTGGGGGCAGGGAGGTGGCAATTGCCAGTATCCTAATAGTTTAGTACATTTTTGATGTCTTCAATAGAAGTTTGCATAATATAAAATATTTAGAACATAACCATACTGGACAGTAATTGAACTGACTGTCTAAAGTTATAATGTTTCATTATTGTGTATGAAGACAATTTTTTGATTTGTTTCAACATGAATAAAGTTAAAAATGAAATTTGATATCTTCATTCTGTTTTCAGTACAAAGAAGTAGTAAGTGTTATCATTCTTGAACACTGCCTGTGTTAGTCTCTAAATGTGCCTCTATCTTCAAGTCTTCTATACCCTACCTTGTTCTGAGAGGTGCACTGCTGGCAGCAATAATCATCCCCCCTGCCCTATCAAGCAGGACCCCCAAGGGAAGAAAGGTCAATGCATTCTTCTTGTATAGAAGAAATCTGGTACATGATTTTGTCAAAGTCTTCTATTACTTCAGCATGTAATTGGCATCAGCATTTTTGAGGCACAGAAATGTCTCTCAGCTCTTGTTTTAAGGCCCAGAAGATTCAGGATATAAACTACACTAAAGCTACCTGAGATGTAGTGTAGTCATTCAAGCACTTAGCTGCTAATAACCGAATGTCTATGCCATGATTCTACTTGCCTATAGCATAAATTTTCCAACCACCATCACTACATCCATTACATTTGGAGTTTATCTTTCTGCTTCTTGCATCTTGAGTGTGAGAAAGATTTTTCTGTCGAATCTAAGATAATATAAACAAAATCGCTGCACATTCTTTGAGCATATAACTCCGCAACTTAATCCAGTTCTTAAAGTGCATGCAGTGACCTGAATGGCCATTGCAAAGGCAACTGTATTGCTGGCATTTCTAAGTATTTCAGTATATTGTTTGGGTCTTTGGTGGAAAAAAGAAAACCAGGTGCCTCTTCTCAAGTGCAGTTCACCTCTCAGCATTGTGAATCTGTTAAATTATGCCTAAAACTGAGGGGAAATTGTAGTAATAATTATTCCCTTGTTTGTGGATTAGTGGAGGGTTGGGAGTTTGTACTGAAGTTTTTAGTAGCAAGTTTGTAGTGAAGCAGTGCCTGAACCATGAATCCTGGTTTCTTTCTGGTTCTGCATTATTTTCCACTACTTTTTGGTAGATAATTGGGCAGGTTTCACACATTTTTATCATGAATAATTACTTTGGATAAATTGATGAGATTTTCCACCTATGGAGACCTAAGGAGAGATTTGTTTGTTTCCACATAGATACTAATGGCTCTTTAAGTACCTTAAAATCTCTCACCTAAAATCCAGTTAGACATTTTGGATGTTCTGCAGTATCTGAGACATTTGCAGTGAGCAGGAAGATCCGACAAAAGACTTGCAAGAATCTCTTGGTCTTTTACAGACACAGGTAGACCCTCTGTCTCTCTTTAAAAAGTTGATTAGCCTGCTGTCCTATAGCTGTTTTAGGAAGCCATTTTATTTTTCCTCTGCTTCTCTCTTTTCAACTTCTTTCCTGAATCATAGTGACACCAGTTCTGCTTTCCTGACTGCAAAGTCAGCAGCTGTGGTGCAGAAAAGCACCTCAAAAGAAAATGCTAATAGGGATTTTTGTAGTGTACAGTAAAAGTCTGTGTTTAAAAAAAAAATATAATAATGCTACACCTCAAATACTATCTCTAACCCAGATTATTGTTTTTAAAAATGGCGCTAGGCGCCTATGTTTACGCAATTGAATCCTTTCCTTCTTAATTTCTCAGAATGACTTTGTATTATACCAATGTGATTTAATTGCTTCCAAAAATTAGATCATTAGGCTCACTTCAGTTACTGGATCTGGAAAAGAACACACTCATCAGCACTGAAGAAAGGGCATGTTACAATGGTTTTCTAGCCCACAAGCTCAAGGCTTGAGTGCTGATACTCTATCTTCCCTAATCAGGACCTACCTGCTCAGTAATGGGTTAAGAGTATGTTCATTATTTGGGTATTTTAGTAGCTTGCCTCTCATAAAACCAATCATGTGTACAAGATTATTGTTGTTGGGGTTTTTTTTAAGATGCATGACTTGGTCAGATCTGTGAATATTCATAGGATTAGTAAGAAGCACCTTGCTGATTAGTGACTAGTTTTCACAACTATTCATTGAGAATTTTTTTTTATCTGTGCAAAGCTATCTTCTTTTTTGCCCATATCAGGAAAAAAGCATTGGGAGTTTCTGCCTGATCTTTTAGTCTTGAAAAAAATGTAATGTAAAGGATTATAGTTCTGTAACACTAACTCTCTCTACGCATTTTTGTTTATAGCATGAAGTCTCAGACTAGAAAATGTCTCTCTGAATTGTAATCCAGCTACTGCATTTTGATTTTTTTCCTGTATGATGAAAAGGAAATGATTATTACTCTTTAAAAAAATTTTAAGGAATTAGCCCCAAAAAAGTAATTGAGAGATATCTCAACCTTTCTTCATCTCAAGTATCAAGTCTGTTGGCATGATAGACGCAGTGGGTTGCATGACAAAAAGCTGTTTGTGATGCATTGAGAATTTTCTCTTTAACTTAGTGATATATGAAGTAAAAGTTGTTATCTTTTAATATCTATTAGGTGGTTTAAATCAGTTTTGAAAGTTTATGTTGGAAATCCATGTTAATAGTAAAAGAATTTTAAAACCTCAGTTTGTCATTAGCTACTGTTTTTGTTTTCACTTATAATGAAGAAGGAACAAAGATTGAACTCAAAGAGGGATGGACAGTACACAGATTATTGCCTGCCCTATATGATAAAATGTACAGGTGTAACAGTGAAGAAATGTGAAGAAACTACTGCTGCCTCACTTTGTTGCACTTAATATGTTCGTTGGGCAACTGTATGAATTGAAGAAATGAAATGTGTTTTCATATTCTCTAGACAAGGAAACCAAAGCTTGCTTAAGGGTGAAACAGAGAACATAACCACCTAAAATTTATTTGAAAATCAGAATGAATTACGTTTTTTAAATGAGCAGGTCATTCTTCTTTGAGAGAAAAAAAAAAAAAAAGCAAAGCATGAAGAAGTTCAGCCTAAATTCAAGCTCCTTAGGAAGTCATCAGGGTCAGCTTCAGAAATGTGGTTAAAAATCCTTGGGTTTTGATCATGTTATATTTTATTTTCTTAGGAATGGCAAAATTCTATTCAGAAGAATGCAGGACTTGCATTTATTGAGCTCATCAATGAAGGAAGGTAATTAATTTTAAAGCTTTTGAACAAGTAGTCATTTTGCATTTATTCCATTGGGTGATAATACTTCCTCACCATCTGTTCCAAAAAGATTGTGAAAACGCCATTTTAATTAAGAGATTTATTGTATAGTTACTTTATATAGTAAATATTTAATTTGGAAATGTGTAAATTCTGAAAATTTTGTTTATTGACAGAAGGAAATACAGCTCCCATGAACTGTTAGAGGTTTTGGTTTATTTGAGAATTGAACCACCGTTTTCCAGAGCAGGAAGGTTGTTTTACCCAGACAGTCCAGGGAGCCCAATCTGTAAACCCATCTGCTGCTCCATCTGTTTTAGAAGCACAGCATTCATTGTACAGATGCACTTCTCTATACTATCGTTTCATGAGGAATTATTTTATCTAGACTTTCTGGTCCAATTTGAGTCCTGTAAAACACACAGGATATTACGTTTATAAGAGCTGCCTTGCTTTTGCAAATTGTTAAGATACTTTATTATCAATCCTCAGGTTATTATAATGCTATATCTATCTTTTACTCTGTGCAATGTTTGTCAGTACTTCCAGCCAGCAAGCTGGGCAGCAAAGGGGGACTCTTTGGCCTTCCTGGTAGTGGAATGACAAAGACAAATGGAGCCACATGGGTAATGTGTGTGACTTGTATTGGCCAATACATTAAATCCATTTGAATACAGATGTATTGATATGTGCAGCTGAAAAAAAAAAAAAAATAGCAATACGCCTGTTGAAGAAATGTTCATTTTATGTATGGTTTCTTTTTTTCACCAATGGTATGTCATTACCAGAGTATCAGATCTTCTCTTTATTATAGAATATTTTTTGTCTAGCTGATATTTCCGTCATTAAATCATGCATTCATTTAAAACGAAGTTTAGAAAACAGCAGCATGTAGCTTATTACCCAGTTTTTGGTTAGTGTAAATTCTCTTAGATTCCCTGTGCACACTGGAATTACACTGCAATATAGCATTTGGAAATGTAGTCCTTTCACTGGAAATTCTTCTTACTACGAAGTGGCAATAGGAGTTTACACCATAATAGGTCTTACTTTAGTGGGTCATGTACTGCACATTATGCAATAAATATTACATGGTAATAGACTGAATATTTATAGTAAGCTTATGTTCTTGGATAGTAATACAATGCCATTTTGACCTTTTTTATTTTCTCAGACAGGCTTGTGAGTTCAGATATTATTTCATGCTCACTATTGATAAAATGCTCGTTCTGAACAAATCCTACATCTGTATAGTTTTAGTGGTCAGGTATTAGTGGACCCTCTACTCCCCTCTAAAAATAACTTTTCAAAACAAAGTAGTGTTTAAGAACTGCTGCTTAAATCCAAAGGAATGTCTAATCAAACTGCCCTTAGACACATGTTCCTCCATATACTTTTTTCAGAAAGGTGTTTTAGAACCAAGTGTGTATGCATTACTAGAATGCTCTCCTTTGCAATCAGCCCATTTGTTTTTAATTTACCCTTTTGGGTATAAAGATAACAATCCTTTAACTGGAAATTGTTATAAATATTTATTCTGCTTAATAGCTAAACTTGTGAATGCAGTTCATCAATCATAGCTAGAGAATGCAATTGTGCAGTTGTCAACAATTAACAGGACATAAACAGTTGATGAATGTGTAGCTGAATTAAAGTGCTCCCTAGGATAACCTGAAATTATAAACTGGATCATTTAAAGGAATCTAACAAAGGATCTTTATAATTAAAACAAAGCAGGGTTAATGGGATGTAAAATTGCATATAATCGCTGTGCAATAATGATTGAATTTTAAATTATTAAAAGCAAAATGAAGACTAAGAATATCTTGAAGGAGTTTATGGATAAGATTTTGAGAGATATGGGTAATAAATCAACAGTTTTGAGAAAGCTTTTTCTTTTGAGCATCGAGGAAAAGGTTTAGATGTAATGCAGAGGATCATAGTTCTTAATAACTTCAGTTAGATGTCTATCTGGTTTTATATATGGATGCTATAAGGTGATTTTTCTGAGTATATAACTTTTGTTGTTTATGCTTGAAATAATTCAAGTGCCTTTCTGATCTTTGACTTTAGTAGAAATGTTCTGAAATAAAACATGTTGGTTTAGTTGTAGTGGAAAAAAAAAATCTATATTCCTGTCACTTTAATAAATTGCATTTTCATTTTAAATCAGTTGATTTATTGTGTTTGTTTCTGTTTTTTCTTGGTTTAGACAATGTTTTGTTAGGAAGGTCTGAATGACACATATTTGTAGAATTCAGCATACAAACACTGATACAGCTTTCTAAAAATAGGAACTGTTATAACAGTTTTTAGTATAACAAGACTATCTGACTACAGATTTAAATTAATACTTTAAGGGAAAACATATGCAAAGATATTTAATTTGGAAGTATAGAATAACACTGTCTATAGTGCACCTGAAAGATTTAGAGACAACCTGGTTATGATCTTGAACTTTATGCTTCTGTTTAATCAGTCTCATGCTACGAATATGATGTTGAGGGTATCACACATGTCAAGAGCTTCACTGATAGCAGCTTAATTAGGATTTCAGATTTACATTAGGGTATACACATAAGTATGCTTCTTAATAAGAGCTGGATGCATCTGCAATGTTGGCTGTAAAAGGAGACATGAAAAGAGTTCTTTAGGAATTATGTGGGAGGGAGATTACAATGCACATTTAAGTGGAGTGGTGATGGATGAGGTCAAAAGAAAAGGGTGCAGGGTGACAAGACAAGAGAGAAGACAGAACCACCCACCTCAAGTAAATATGTCCACAAATGCGTACAGCTTGGGTAACCTGCAGTAGAAATTACTCCACATGCAATCACAAAACTATGATGTCACTGGAGTAAATGAGATTTGGTGAGACAGCCTGCACTGCATGACAGAAGTGCTGTGATGCACGGATACAAGTTCCTCAGGAAAGATAGGCAGAGAAAGCAAGGAAGGAGTGTTGCCTTCTCTGTGAAGGAGCAGCTCAGATGTGTGGAGCTCTTCAATGGGTTGGATGACAGTCTGGTTGATAACTTCCAGGACAGGATGATAGGAGAATCCAGTAAGGGCGACATCATGGTGAGAGTTTGTTACAGACCACCCATTCAGGGTGAGGCAAAGGAAGAAACATTCTTTAAACAGTATGAGGAAATGTCTGGATCACAAACCCTGGTTCTCAGGGGGATCCTAAAGGCCTTCCTGACATCCTCTGGAAGTGCAACAAAGTGGGATGCAAGCAGTCAAGATTAATACAGAATGAACCAACTAAGAGTGACACACAGCTGGATATGCTATTCATTAGCAAGCAAGAACTGCTTTTGCATGTAGTAATGGCACCTTTGACTGTAATTACCATGAAATAGTGGAGTTCAAGATCTTGAGGGAAGTGAGGATGGAGAGTAGCAGAGTACAAACTTCATGAGTGCAGATTTTAGCTTATTCAGGAAACTGATAGGTAGGATCCCATGGATCCCTCCACATACATACGTGGAGGTCAAGGGAGGTCTGGAAAGGTGGCAGGCCTTAAAGAACAGCATTGTCCACGTGCAAGAACAGGAAAAAAAAAGTCAATTTATCAAGGCACTTGTTTGGCTAACCAAGGAAATTATAGTAGAGCTCTGACGCAAAAAGAGAGTACATAGGAGGTGGAAGTAGAAGCAGGCTAGAAAGGAAGAATTTATAAACATTGCTTGAACATGTAAGGAATGTTGTCAGGAAGACCAACACTCAACTGGAAATGAGACTTGGAAGAGATAATAAGAACAACAAGAGCTTCTACCACTTCATTAGTAGAAAATGTGGCCTGTTGCTGAATGGGATGGATGATTGATTTAGTGACAGATAAGACTGAGATGCTCAATACCTCCTTTGCCTTAGTCTTCACCAGGGTTTCTCAAGCCTCTGTCTTTAATGAAGGGGTTCATGGAGAGCTACCAGAAGTGGATGAGGATTGAATCAAGGATTCTTTAAGGCAACTTGTCCCATACTAGTCAATAATACATAGTCATTGTAAAGGCCGATCACTATTATCTCTGAAAGGGCAAGGAAATTGGGGCAGGTCACAGGTGCCTGGAGAAAGGCAAATGTTCCACCCACCTTTAAAACAGTCCACAAAAGCAGACAACCATAAGCTGGTCAGCTTTTCTTCTGTTCTTTGCAAAAACATGTAGCAAGTCCTTTTGGAACACATTTCTGGTCGCATGAAGGAGAAGGTAATTAAGAACAGTCAGCATGGATTTACAAAAGCTAAATCATCCCTGACCAACCTGTTTGCTTTCTATGATAAAACAACTAGATTTGTCAACACAGGGAGAGCAGTGAACGTAATTTACCTTGACATTGGCGATGTTTCCACGCTGTGTCCCATAATACTCATGTATCAGAGTTAGAACACTACATTCTGAGTGGACGGACAACTAAATAGGTAGAAAACTGGCTACATAATGGGGCTCTGAGTGTTGTGGTTAATTGGTTGTACTCTACCTTGATGCCTTTCACAAGCGAAGTATCTCAGGGGTCTATCCTGCCAAAGAGATGAATGTTACAGGTCATTATCTATTAGTCTTTCAAAATTGGATTACTATCCTCATCTTCAATTTCCTTCCCCCTTTATGTTTTCACAAAACTCATCTCTTTAAAGAGATTACTTTGTCCTTTCATTTAATTTCCTTTATTTTATACAGAATTTCCCCATTTTAAATATCAGGAGCAGTCTGATCATCATATAAATTTGAGGAAACATGAGAATATATTGCATCTGAGATTTAAAATTGTAAGCTTTGTTTCTGTAGTTTCATCTCTGTACCTAAGTTTGCTTTGTGCCTTTAGCCATGAAAATACATACTTTTGCACATCCACCTACCTGAACCTCCAAGCATACTTAAAATTCACAGGAGGCTTTTTTCTTTTAAATCTTGTTTTGATGAGAGGTTTCACTAATTTCCTGGAAAGAGTAGCAGAGTGTTTAAATAGACTGGAAATTTGTGTTTGTTTAAATTTAGATGAATTGCTGATTAAATCCTGAAAGGAGGCTAATAAAGACTTACATTCTTTCCATGTTACCTCAACTAGGATTGTTGGGTAACTGCAGCAAATTTTCTTTTGGACATCCTCTGTTGCAGTTTGGCAGTTCTGATATGTTTGGTTTGTGGTAAATGAGCTCACAGTCATTATTCACTGTCTGTAATACTTAAATGTTCAGGCCTTGTGTTAAAAGGTATATCTATGGTGCCGTTTGCCATATTCGGTTTATGACGTGCATTTACGCTTGGGTCCCTAGATACCCCTTGAAGAACTCATTTAGTAGTTGGGTCCAAGAAAGAGGGAGAAAGGATGCTGTTCCTTGTTTCTGTCTTGAGAATTATCTTGATCACAGGAGTCTTGAGGTCAGAATGGATGTCTCATCTGAATCATCCAAGAATGCAAGATAGGTGGTCTTCAGACGTCATGGATGTTATGTAGCTGAGGGATACCAGAACAATTTTCAAAGGATTCTGGTTTGATGTTCAAAATCCAATACATGCAAATCCAGGCAGAAAATAGCACTGGGGAAGCTGTAGCACTCAGATACAATCTATAAGTAAGAACAAAGTTGTTTGATTATTCTGTCTTCGACAGATGTAACCAAATTCTGTTGCTGTATTGTCACCCTCACTAAGTGTAACTTTTGATTGGAGGAATCTTTTATCCACTGCGAGTGGCTGTTTTATGGAAATTGATTCTAAATGTCATCTTCCATCGGAGAGGATTTCTATCATAGATACTTCTGTAAAACTGGGCACTGAATGTCTGTATCTCTGCTCCAGCTGAGGCATGAGCTTGAGTTCCCTGTTAGATGTGCTTTTTTATAATCTCGTATTCTTTACTACAGCTGTCCTTGCTGTACCTCTAGACTAATAGTCAGCTTGTGTTGGACAAAGCATACATTGTTATGGTAGCCATCTTGTGGGGTCAATACAGCTGGAGTTCTTAGATCTGTTAGAGGTCTTGAGGCATCCTCTGACCTTCTAGCCTTGCCTGATCCAATCATATCTCAAAGGGGAGGCTGATTCTGAGATGCAGGCAATCTCAGTTATAACTGCTGGTCTTACTATAATTTCGAGCATTTCTCTAGTAAATTCTTCATTATCCTTTTGCTATAGATCAGACCCCTGTGTTAGACATTACCTTCTAAAGTTTATAGGAATTTACTTTCAAAGTATTTATAGCAGCACTGCATCTTGTAGAACTTCAAACTCCAAGTTAGACCAGTTTGTGAATCCTATTATAGATACTAAGTGCAACAATAGGTTTGATTTCTTATGAATGACATTAAGAGTAATAATTGTCAAAACAACTGTGATTGGAGAAAAAGTGGCATATTTCCAGGCTGCTTCTTGGAAAAATTAATCTATGGGCATCTGATGAAAGTAAGTCAGAGGAACATCTGTTTCCCTGGACATGTGAGTTGGCAGAACTTCAGGAATGAGTAGAGGAAGCAAGACCTCAGCTAAATTATAACAAATGTTCATTTTGTAATCTGTTTTGAAAATTGCTGCTTGGGAATGATCTGCTTTTTCAGTTTATCTCAAATGAAAGAAAGGTTGGGTAACATAAGCACAATTGTTTTATCTAGTAACATAATAGCTATGAGCCCTCTTTCTGTGTGAGATTATTACTAGGGAGAACTGACTGCAAGATAGAATAGTTAGTGAGATATGAGTTTTCATCCTTCAGTTCTGATAGATGTACAGATAGCACTGTTTGTCACAACCTATCCCAATCCATATCTGAATGTGTTGCAAACACTTTATGCTTTTTACATGTTTCCAAGACAGTTTAAGTAAAGTCTTATCACTATCTCTATTTCTCAAATTCAAAAACCAAAAAAAACCCCTCTTCCGGGCTCTGGCTATTTACCTGAATGACTTCTTGGAATGTGGAAATTCCACAATCCAGCCTTTTTAAACCCTAGTATCTGAAAAACAGAGACTTCTGATTGATTGCACATACTTTTTCACAACTTCCTTTAACCTGTAAATACTCTGGACTTCTAAAGTAACCTTGCTGAGGACAGAATTCAGGAAAGCAAGCCACATGGATTTTAAATAACCTCTTGCCTAGTTCTAAATAACATTTGCAAATAACTCATATTTATGAATTGGCATGTCCCGAGACATACTCTTATTCAGTCTGTTCTCGTTCATAAGTCTGAGACTGTTCAATTTTTAGGTAAAGGAGAGCCTGCCATTTGCGCTTATTGCTATAGAGCCCTGTCATGCTTATTTTAAACTACCAGCATATCTTCTAGTTTTTACTTCCATTTTTCATATGTTCAGCTAGAAACTTTACAACTATCTGAACAGAAAGCTCATTTACCTATAGAAGTATATCAGGATTTGAGTCACAACTGATTTCAGACTGCTTTGTTGGTGGATTCCTTACTGAAAGTCCTTTGATTCAGTCTAAAAACAAATCAAACCCATTTTGTAGTAAGGGAGCTTTAACTGTGGTTCATAAATTTATGAGCATTAGTAGAAATCAAGCTTGTTTTGGTAAAAAGAAACCATAAATTACCAAGTTGGTGTTTAATCTCTACCTTATGCAATAAGAATTGCCGCTCAAAGAGGATAAGCTTTTTGCTTGGTCATCAATTCCTGGTTGAGATCAGCTCAGCTGGGGAAGGACACAGCAGCACACTTGGCTTCAATTCTGGTAGAAGTTCCAGTGGTGCAACTGAAGAAATGGTCACACAGGATAAAGCCAAACGTTATTCTAGGTCAGTGTCTTTTCTCTTTTGGTAAATAATGAATTACTGAAAAACAGTATAAAAAGTACAGCAAGCCTGTGGTGACACTTTTCATATAAGTCCTTAGTCCTTTGGGAGGACTATTTGTGTAGAGATAAAAAACAGAAGGCCTGATTCATCACTGTCTCAACATCAATCTATCTACTAGGTCTTTTGAGGGTGGTTCTTTCTAAGGCGGGATTAGGATTTACAAGAGTGAATGAGAACAGTGGGTATAATTCAGTCACAACAAATGTTCAGATGTCAGTGATAAGGAATCTCACTAAAGAACATGTTTTATTTCCAAAGGAGAGTGAAAATGGTACTGCTCTCAAATTTCCCTCTGTTTAGCAAGTATATATGCATTTTGTGCCTCAAGCTCCTTCTTACTTTCATTGGTCACTCCAGCACAGGATGATGGTTTGGGAAAGATGCAGAGAATACACTTTTCTCCAAAAGGGAGTGCTCTGTAAAAATCTGTGGATAGGAAATATAGTTGGGCAGGTGACTGAAATACCAATCAGGATGTACTGGATGAGTTTCAAACCTGCATTAGTATAAATAATATACAATGTAATATGTTACATAAATATTTTATAACATAACAGTACATGGAGTTCATGTTCTTGAGAATATATGCTAGAGACTGTTGGTTCATCTTTTGGAAATGCCTGAGGAGGTGAAAGACCATCTATCACTGAAATTTTCTTTTGCAAAATCATAGAATATGGAGCTAAGAAAAAGGAAAACACAGTTCTAGAAGTACATCAGAAGAGGTATTTCCATTGAAATAAGGTAACGTTAACGTTACTATGCAAATAGTGAGTAGAACTTGTCTAGAATGTTGCTGACAGTTTTGGCTATGCACTTGCAGAAAAGGTAAAATCAGTGTATGAAATCAGTAAAAACCCAAAAGGCAATCTCTTTTACTGTTTTGCCACATAAGAAAAGCCAGAGAGCTGATTTACTTAGCCTAGTAAAATAGGGATAGCTGGAATATCAAAAGGTCAACAGAAGGAAGAAGAATTGTGTAAACCTAAGGGCAACGTTTGCAAAAAATGAAGCAGTAAAGACTGCTGAAGAATACATTTGGATTGGAAAGTAAAAGGGTTTTAACCTTCAGAGGACCTTCCAAAGCTGTGTTGGAGGCAAGCAACTCGATCACATTTTCATAAACTGAATACACATTTCATGAGCTAGGTTTCATGAAAATCCTTTCATAAACTAAAGATAGTTTATGAAAGAGCTTGTATGATGTAGCTACATGTTACAGTGAAGGAGTGAATTTGCTGCCCTCGAGGTCCTTGTTCCTTTCTCTTATCTGCAGTGTGTGAAAGATTTTTTTGATGGGTTGGCAGCCTTTGATACTACTGTGTGAGATTTTTTCTTGTTTGTGATCCTTTCTGAATAATTACTATTGTTTTTTCTATGAGAATCAAAAAGATAGTTGTAAGCACTTTTTCTCATGACAGAAAAGTCGAAGGTTTCTTGTTCTATTTTTTTAAATCTTATGTCATGCATGTGATTGAATTAGTAAGTATTTAGATAAATTGGTAAGTATTCAAAGGATGCTGACATTACCATGCATATTCATCAGGTGTAACCCAGTTAGGACAGTATGCTGAGTTGTGCTGTGTCTCTAAGAATTTGAGAATCAATCAGATTTAGCTGGCTATGACTTAATCCCTATATAACAGTAACAACACTTTTGACATCTTTTGCTTAGTAGAAATATAGTTTGAGAATACAAATTAGCTTTCTATTAGAAGTAAAAATCAGTACCAAAATATTATTTTTAAATAGTGTTTTTATATTTCAAAAAGTAACAAGTTTCCTTGAACACATACAGAAAGTACATAAGCAAGTTCCTTTGCAAAAATATTTGTAAGGCACTGCTTCCCTGAGCTTGTAGTAGCTACCTTTCCTTTCAAAGCTAAGATGACATATTTAACTGCTTTAACTTATTATGCCTCTGTCTGCTGCCCTATGTTCTTGCATGTGCAAATCAAAACATCCTGGCCAAGGCTTCTTTTAGAGGCATGCAAGATTTCTAAATGATGTCTTAGATTCTAACCCTTCCCTTTTTGAAACGTCTCTCTGGCAAGTGATTTTAAGACTAGTGTAATTCTGAATAGTCTTCTAGATGCAAAAACATAGTTTACCTGTCTTTGAAGTTCTATCTTAGGTGCATACAAGCTCCTAAGGTAAGCAAATCACAGTATGTCTCTTATTAACACACATTAATACACTATTGTTTAATTATTATATAGTGTTGATAGGCTGTGGCCTCACTTTTTGTCATAATCCCAACGTGCTGACCACCATACAAACAATTTTCATCTTTTTCTTGAAGAAGTCATGATCAGTGATAGACATACAAGAGTGCATGAAACAACTGGCTAGACACAGTTGAAATAATACTGAGATATCCCATAGATAAGATTTTTGACAACAAACAAAACGGGAGAGAGCAGGTATGTCTGCAGTTTTAAATAAAATCAAATAGCCGGGACTGGCCAATGTTCATACTGCTAAGGTTAGCACCTGCTAGAGCAGAGTGTCTTCATTCATCCTACATAGCACTTAGTCCAGCTCTTCCCTGAAGCCTGTATGGTTCCTGTTTCACCTTAAGTTATCATTACTATTTTGTCAGTTTAGTTCAGATTGTTTGGAATCTGAGGGCTACCCACAAAATGATGTGTTCTGTGTGTGCTGGGGTATGGCATGAAAACACCTGCACAACTTTCTTGTGTAACACTGGAGAGAGATTAATTTGATTCAGTCTCATGAATGTGTCTTCAGTGAACTGTCCCTTGGACCATGCCTATACATTTTCTGGGTAGAAGTTAGAGTGAGCCAAAAAATTAGTTGGGGCCAAGCTAATGATTTGAGTGCTGTAGGCAGTCAGGACCCAGTGCTCAGACACGTTCCCTGGTCACCTCTTATTTGTCACCTCCTTGACTTTGGACCCTGAAGACCTGTGGCATTTCAAAGTTACCTGAAATCTGACTTAGTTTGCCTGATGTGCTGTCCAAAAACTTCAGCAGCTCCGAAGTTGTTCCCAAATGCATCAGGTCCCAGTCTCTGGAAAAGAAAGGTCCATTAGAGGGGTGGGAGGTACAGCTGGGGTCACCAGCAGTTTCAGTCAGCTGATTTGAATCATCTGCTGCATGTCTATAAAAGTTTTTGTTTTCTGTAAAGTAGCTAGCGACCAGTGTTGACAGATATTTTTTTTATTTTTTATTTAATATTTTTTCCCTGAGTATTGGCAAGAGATTTAGTTATAATTTATGGAAATTAGAATTCTCTGGGAATCCATTTGCAGTCCCTTGTAGGTGTTTTAGTGCGTAAATGGGCACAGAGAATGTGAGCACGTCTTACTACGGATAAATACAACTAAGGTGAAGATGATGTGTATTTAACATTGCTCATGAACAGAGGCAGCTTAGTTTTGTTTTTGAAGTATAAAAACTATGCCCAGTTGTTCCAAATAATAAACCCAGCGGATCGAAGTTAGCCTCGATCTTTTGTCACCAAATTCTTGGTGACAGGGAGTGTCTAAGAAACCTGTTGACCTCACGTAAAGTCATTTGGAACTAGAAATCCTGCCTGGACCACAGCTGACTCAAAGATACTGATTTTGCACTGTGCTCTATTTATTCAATAGTTTATTCATTCGGGAAGGGATGTACAGCTAGTAGACACTTGAAATCTGTGTTCAGTTTTGAAATCCTAGTTAGTTGCTTCCAGGTCATTAATGTCATATGGAAAAGTTCAGGAAGATCTGTGATGCAAAATTTGACTGAAGATGTTAAACATGACTTCTAGTATTTTCTCATTTTAGAGAAGCTTGTTAAAGTCATGAATGCTCACTCCTAATCCATATCTGAGGGTAGTTCTGCACTTACATTGTAGCAATAAAAATCTGAACACTTATATCAGTAATAAAATACTAAAGCTTATCTTCCAGCAAGGTAAATTAAAAAATAAACCTAAACCTACAGTGGAGGCAACTTTAGTCTTTCAGCTTATAGTTTGCCAAAACCTTTTTGCTTTCAAGAATAGCAAAGGATTAGATATAATAAAAGGCTTATTAAACGTGGAAATATCCACTGTGAAACCTTGATCCAAGCTTGTTTATCTCTAACCAGAGGCCCCAACATTTGTCTTCCCATGCCACATATCCATATTAAACATTAGCTCAGGGTAAGTGATTTCTTTCCTTCAGAGATGGTAGAACACACCAAGGGAGGCAAGAATAGAGTTCAGATCTTTCTATCTTATAGGTGTAAGGTCTAGTAATCATGGTTTTAATTTCTAATAATTATCACTTTTATTTGTGGTGCTTCTAAGCATCAGACACCAACCTTAGGCTGGAATTTGCTATAAATTTTGCATTCTTAATATAAGAATCTCTGAAATTGCATTTCCCTGATGCTGCAAGAGGAAAATCCCAGACTGTGTGCCAATTTGACACAAAGAGAAACAGTTCTTCCTGATCCTAAACAGACCTATCATATCTTTGCATCCTGAAAGATATTTCCTCCCTGCTGATAAGAAGAGCAAAGCAATATTTAATAGAACTGGCAACCTTACATATAGACTGTAGGGACAAGAAAGCAGTTGCTTCCATTCTTCCTGCCCAATAAGACATTGGCATTAACAACACAGTGTTGTTTATGCTGCAATTTTATTATGCATCTCACGGTATTTGGAGGTCTTTACAAGAGTCTTACTTTAAGGTGTCTGACATTCTCAGTCTCAGTCCAATCTTAATCTATTTTTTCCTTCTTTTTAAGTAAGATTTATCTAGTTCTGATGCCATGAAAACTTGGAAATCTGATGCACTTTTCACTCTTGTGTTTGAAAAAAATACAAGAGATATTTATATTATTTTGCAATTTCAATAGAATTTAAAATCTTCATTAATCTCATGATTTTTTAAGACTTTGAAACTGGAATATTTCTATTTAATCATATAATGGTATCAATAAGAGTTTAAGCGGTTGTCTAGCATTTTTTTAATGATATGAATGTATTCATATTGAGACTGCTGTTAAAAACATACTTAAAATATAATACTTCCAAAAAGAATTTTTCCCTTCAATAATAAGCAGAAAGCTTTTTGCATATAACATGATTTGTTTGTGCTTTCACAAATACAGAAAATTTTGGATAAAATTACATTTTTCTTGTCAACTAATTTGGCAATTTTTTTACAGTAGTTTCAATAATTTATTTTTTTCCATTTTAAGTAATCTGCTGAAAGAGCTTATTTGAAGAACATCATATGCAAAGGTTGATATTGATTTTTCTTATTCTAGATTACTGTGTCATGCAATGAAAGACCATATAGTGCGTGTCGCAAATGAAGCAGAATTTATTTTGAACCGACAAAGAGCTGAAGATGTCCACAAGCATGCTGAGTTTGAGGTAAGCCTGAGTTAGTGCATTTCTGCTTCTCTGTTTTCTCTCAGTTGTCACCTAGACTGTAACCCCATACAATAAAGATTTTTTTTTTTCTTCCAAGAAAGAAATTTACATTGAAGGCATTTCAAAACTAGTTTTTAAAAGCTTTGGTAAATGTCAAACACAAGGAATGGGTTTAATTTCTCATCTCCTCACTGAAATTCATGAAAACATTTACAGCTTGAAGAAATCCCTTAATTAGAATGTTTAAACTGAAATGGCAGACCCTTAGGTTTACAAAGAATTTTCTGATTTATTGCAAATAGTAATGCAAATCACATCAGTAATTATTTTTGTTGGATTTTATTAACAGTTTATATGAGTTCATTAAGAAAGAAAAGCAGTAATGCACTTAAGCCACTTCATGAAAAATAAGAAATAGAAATGTGTTAAACAGAATTAATATTTTAAGGTATTTTTGTTAGAACATTTTGCATTTTGGAGCACTTTCAAACATTTACTTGCTATAATTTATATATTAAAATATGATATTACATATCTTTCTTGCTAGTTAGGAATCATTAACTATTAACAGTAAGACTGTTTAAAATGTCTATTCTTTTTATGTATTGAAGAAGTAACAGAGCAGTTTATTCCCATAACTCTTTAATGTCTATAATTCTTACTCCTAAAAGTAGTCAGCATTCAATTGCTTTTTTCATCAATGAGAGTTGCAGTATATCATTTAAATTACATTGCTTGAAAATTATACAAATACAAAAAAACCTATTTTTAAAACGTGTTCAGTTTAACATGTTTTTGATTATTTCTTCAGGATTCATTTTGTTCTTATTAAAAAAATTTTCATGCAGAAGTGATGGAGTAAAGTTAAAATTTCGTTTTTGACATGACATTATCAAATATGATTTTGCATTTTTATGGTGTTTTATGCAACATTTCAGCATCACTGGTTTTTACTATTTCCAAACCTGCCTGTGCTTGCATACACTTGTGTGTATGTAAGTATATATGCACAAACATAAATTTCCACGTTTTAATGCTCAAGTGACCTAACATTAGGATTAAGATAGACTGACTTAGTATTGATGATAATAAATAGCTATATCAATTTATTCATCTGTCAGAAAATGTCAACAAGCACCTGGTGGCTAGAAATAGGATCCAGTAATCTTAATTTTGATTAGGTTTTTATCTCCTTGAAACAGCTCTCTTAAATGTGCACTTTGATGTACTAGTTCTTGTGCTCCTTGACCCAGCTGAAAAGTGTGAGACACAGAGATATCTGTTGTCATTCTGAATATACATAACCTTTACTTCATTTTGTCAGAGCAGACAGCAGACACTTGTCATATGGGATTGCAACAACTTTATTACGAAGCATATACTGGATATTTTGAACTTAGATAAAATCACATTTACAATTAAATGTGTGTCAGAGTGAAGTTTCATATTGCCACAACAATAAATAACATTTGATATTTATCAGAGCATCATGCGGTAACCTAAGATGACAATAGAAGATTGAGTTATCTGCTCTTTGAAGAATACATTGAGGTATAAGATCTGTCAGAACTCTAGACAAAATGAGAATATTCAATTAACTTCCAGCTTCTGTTAGCAAATAGGATTTAGAATATTAACTAAATTCCCTAAAGGAATAGCCTTAAGTCAGTCTTATTGTCTAGTAAAGAAACCAACACATTTTTCATATATGAAAATTTTCATTATATTTGTCACATGAAAAACCTCAGCTACACGTTTTAGATGAGTAAGATAAAATCTGCAAGTCATAAAAGAAAATTATGAAATGTAGCCTGTGTTAAATAGGAAACTCAGATGTACTTAAATAAGGTGATGGTTAAAGTCTGAAAGAATGTTTTATATATTGTCTTTAATAATGGTAGGTATATAACTGAACATTTTATTATTCATCCTACTTGAAAGTAGTAGGGACAAAGAGATTTCTGGTAGTTTTCTGTTGCATAATTGTAAATCTGTCATTTTGTTTTAATAAACTGTATTGGTATATGTTCTAGGTTTTAGTACATGTTAATCATTGCTCTCAGCCAGAGAAGTGAGTGGCTATTTTATTTGTACCTTTTAAACCTTAATTGAATCATTATGGGTGAAATGATTTGGTCCAAGCTGCACCAAGTTACTGCGTTGCCTGCATAGTGGGGAGGCCATAGACCAGCATCTAAATTTTATCCTGTAACTCCAGTTGCAGTCAGGTCCAGTGAAATTCCTCCCAGTATGGGTGCTTCACAGTTAACTTTCATTTTGTTAACCTTTGTAATTGTTCAGGAAGAAAAATGAAAATTTAATTTTACTGTCCAATGATCTGGTGAAATATTAACCTCATTACTAAGGCAGATCATTGTACTAATTGGTGCTTCCCTGTACAAGAAGATAAATTGAAAAATGAATTAACCCGTTATGAATTAGTGTAACGATTGTTCTTTTCCAGATAGATTATTTGAAATAATGGCTGTAATACAGTGGAAAGACCACTGTTGAAATCTTACTGAATGTTTATGTGATCTGTACGAAAAAGGTAGCGTGCAGAAATGTGAAGAAAAAACTACAATTTAGTATGAGGTTAACTTAATTTTAATTGCTCTTTTGAGTACTAGAAAATAGGATTCTATTCAACACTGTTACAGCATTGAGTGTTGGTTAAATGTTCTAAAATGGTGCACAATAACTGTACATGCAAAATTCTCTCTTAAAAGGTGATTTTAAAATTAGCCATTTTGAAAATAATCTAATCTTTGTAATTTATATCTATAAAATTATTTAATTAATATGGCTACATTTCCTTTGTTTAAACATTTTGAAAAGATCTTTACTAGGAGGAGAAATTGAACTTGAACTTAACACAATTTTGAGAAAAGAAATTGAAAAAGTATATTGTTTTTATTATACATAAAGAAAGGATTTATAATACACTATAAATACACTATAGAGTTTGGACAGTTCTAGAAACAAATTTACTTGAAGGTCAATAACCACAGCATTTATTTTAGAGGTAGTTATCTCTTAAAAGAAACATGATAAAAACATTAGATCTTTTTTCAATTTAAAAGATGCGTGATTTTTTAACCATTAGGGTTAAAAAGTGTGGTTAAGAAGTGATGTGATATGTTATGAAAATTTTTTATGTTGTGATATGAAATAGAAAATATACTTCCTGATTTCATAGGGACTTCCATAATACTAAAATTATCAAATAGCTTTTTAATTATAGGCTTTATTGCAATTTAAAAATTTAAAAACCAGTGTACATAATTTTTTCTATATATTATGCTATGTGTGTTATACCTGTATTTTATACATGGGAATACATGAAACTTTTGCAAATGAAGACCAACTTTTAAGGCATATCCATGGTCACCCATATACAGACAGAGACGTATAGCTAAATGTTTTTAATTGCAATTCTGTTGTCTTTGCCCTCAATATTTCAATTTTTAAGTATTCTGAGTGCTTTTTCACAGACAATATATAGTAGTAGAACCATTTCAATTGAAAAGTGTGTCCTTTTTCTCTTAAAAGTATTTTAATGAATTCTTGTCACATTTAAAGAGTTTTAATAAATAATAATTTTAAGGCAATTCTAAATAGCCTATCTTTTATGAAGTAGATGTACTTTCATTCCTAGTCACAGTGTGCTCAGTATGCTGCTGACAGAAGAGAGGAGGAGAAGATGTGTGATCATCTTATCAGTGCTGCTAAGCATCGAGATCATGTTACAGCTAATCAGCTGAAACAGAAGATACTCAATATACTCACAAATAAGCATGGTGCCTGGGGAGCTGTTTCTCACAGGTAAGCTGCAAACATGGGTTTTAAATGTTCTTTTCAGAGGTTAAGAGAAGCAGTCATAGTATAACTGAAATATGAATGTATTAGGAGCTAGTATTGCTAAAATATATTTTCTCTGTTAGTCTTTTCTTCAACTGGTTCTTGAGAAGTCCTTTGCTAAAGGTTCACAGATCAAGCTCCTTTACAGACTGCAAACATAATATTTTACCATATTTTAAATAAATTGTAATGGGTATTTGTTGAGTGTAATGCAGTTTTACTGTTAGTATATCAGTAGGTTTTGAGGCTCCTACCAGTATTAGAATCTGAGTGAAGTGTTCTGAATGAGATATTGAGATGTAGAGATTTCCATACAGACATAGACAGGGGAAGCCTGAAACAAAGAAGAGAAATTACTTGTCTAGCATTGTAAAGTCAGTAGTAGAATAACCAGCAGAACTAGGTCACTTAGTATCTGTCTAATGCTTTCTTCTGTTTATAGCTTTTTTCTGTGCAAGTAATGAACTGGTAAGATCCACTGGTAAATCTTAACTCTCCTACAACAAAACAGTAGTCAGTGCCAGCCATGCGCAGACAAATTCCATATGCTTAAAGCAAAACATACACTGTATTTAAAAGCAGCATGTGCAAAGCTGAACATAATCAAAGTGCAACTCTATTCTGCAGGCAATCCTGTTAAAAAAAATGTGGGTTTTTTTTTAAAAAAAAGGTCCAAAATATATCATTTCTACTGTATGTAAGTGATACTGTAGTATTTGAGGTTTTAATCAGACCTGTATTGAGTACTGCATTTAAAAGTTCTTTCTGTTCAACATAGAGGTCAAATTAAACATTTTCATATATGATACCAAAAGCCAGAGCCTTGCTCTTCTGAATCACAAAAATAGCCAGTGGCTAAGGTGCTGACCCTCAAGTGGAAGACTTGAGCTGAAATCACTCCTTTCCTTCATTCAGAGCAAGGTCTTGAACCTGGGTCTGCCATGTGAGTACCCTGTCTGCAAAACTAGAGACTGCCAAGTCTCTTTCTTGTTTGTGCATTCTAGCCACAAATACTTGATTATTTATTCGGAGTGGAGCAGCTCAAACAAGAGAAATCAAGAAAGTTCTACTCCCAAATATCCAATTTTTTACTGCTTGATTTTCTACTTAAATCCTGTTTAAGTCTGTTCTGAGTCAGGCAGAGCAGAACAGAAAGTTCCATTTTAGCTCTGAAAAACCTTTTCAGTAAAAATCTAGTTGAGATTGATAGACTAATACAAAAGCTTTTCTCTAGATAAATATTTTCTTTCAAAAAAAAATCTATTTGGATTTAGCTTGAATACATATCTAGGGTTTAAGCCTATTAGAAAAGTTGCCAAGTAATAAATTTGACATGTCAGTAATAATGTTTATTCTTTTTGTAATTTTGTGTAGTTGGTTCTTGCAGTTACACAGTGTTTAAAAAAAAAAAAAAAAAAAGAAAAAATTTTCATGTTCATCATCCTTATATCTTCCAAAGAAATCATTATTTTCTGGATGATGATCGAGATGTATTTATTTTTTAAGGTGGTAGAAATTGTGAAAAACCTTTAGTCTAACACCAGAGGCGTTCTGGTGGAAAATACAAAAATGACAAGTAGAAGATTGTGATATGGTTAATTCAAAACAGCCTTAGTCCATAATGGACACTCATGTTATCTCTAGTTGAGGCTTAAGGCTGTGTGTCTGGAGACTTGAACCTGATGAAAATAAGTGCAATTTTCAGTCCTTTTAATGTCTGTGACTTTTTGAATAATGTTGTTGCTCAAGTCTGTGAATGGCTGCAGACACTTTGCTGGCTTAAGTCAGTTCCTGGTCACTAACTTTTTCAGGAGACTATCTCTTCTTGGGGCCCTATAACTTTCCTCTCCTGGATGGCATCCTAAATGGCAACAGACCACTGTTGCAGCTTCTTTTGCTCTTCAGTCCATGGTAATTTTTGATGGGCCATGGAAGAAGCTTGACACCTGTGAGAAACCTATCAAATTTCTTACATCAAAAAAAAATAAACTCTTATTTTACTCCTGTCACGCCACTTCCCCGGTGTGTCTTCTTCTCAGTTACTTGCAGTGCTGCTTTCCCATTTTGGTGCTTGCCCTGTTAGGTACAGCTGTTGGCCCGGTTGTATTTTATCTGGAGGCTGCTCCTTAACCTGGAGAAGTGGGGACATGGTGACAGCACAAGGTCTCCAAGTGGGCTTCTCCATTTGCAGGAGCTGATCGGGAAGCAAATGGCCTTGCACTGCAGGTCTCACCATGTGTGCTGTGGCAGCCGTGTGATCCGCCACACAAGTGCACCTTCTGTCATGACACCTAGTGGACTGTGAATGGAAAGGCTTAGGATGGCGGGAGGTGTCCAGTGGGAGAGCCTCTGAGCCTTGTTAAGGACCAAGGTCACTGGTTCTCAGTGGGCAGATTTAAAAGGCTTCAAGTGCAAAAAGTAGAGAGGGGTCTCATTAAACTGCTTAGGCACAGAAAGCAAAAACTGTTATTAATTAGGTAGCTCCTCCAATACATTTTATATGATGGAAATTGAGATGGATTCTAAAGTTGTACAGACCTCTGGTCTTGGCTGGCAGGAGACACAACAGGCCTTATGTCTCCATTTTTAATTCTTGGCAAACACAGTGTTACCAGTCTCTTTATAAACTGATGCTTCTCTGTGCCCCAGGAGATACAGCCTGACTGGAATACAGAGTTGCTTTAAAAAAGAATAGGTTGACACGCCAGACCTCTAGAACTCTGTAGTGACTCCATCATTTCCATCAGGGATAGTGTTCCCAGTTCTGAAGGCACACTGCTGGTCTCCTGTCCACCTCAGGATCTGGAGACCATTTGTTGAAATGGTGAGTTAGGGGGAGAATGTTCTTAGGCTCAGAAGGGGCAGGGGAGGAAATAGGCAACTACTTCCACATGATAAATACTTGAGCAATAGCAATGCTTTTTGATGTCCAAAATGGGTAAGACAGGTAAGAAACTACTGGGGGAGAATGACTGTAATTCTTAAAAGCTTCAATTCTCTATCACATACACAATTATTGTAGCATATAGTACATGTATATGTGTTTTTGTTTCTCTCTTCAGGTAGAGAACAATTTTTAAGTTCTTTAACATAGATGCCCATGCTATAAAATATTAAGGTCTCATTTTGTGAAATATGACCCAGCTGTAGAGAAAATTTTTCCTTGTGTTTGTGGTTCAACACAATGAGCTTGTAAGCCTCCCCAGCTTTTGTGTCTGCATGTATTGTTTTTGAAGAAAGCAGCAACCAGCATTTACTGTGTTTAATCTGTAGGTGCCACAAAGTTTACTCTTTGTTCATTGAAAAACAAAGAGACTATTAAGAAACATAGAAACTTAGCACTGAGAGGAAAAACAAGGTCTAATGAGTGAAATTCTATAGTATTTATAAATTATGAATTTTAAATAGATTATCATAAACACTTCTCAAAATATCTGAGGAAACGAGAATGAAGTTGAATGGTGTGAGTCAACAAAATACCATATGAAACTTTCAGTTCTAAGTCAGACTATAGTTTTATAAATATAGTTGAATTAAACATAACATAAAATTGTAGGTGACTTGCATTTCAATTACCTTCTTAATTAGCTGTTAATATATGAAGGAGAAATTATTTATATGCAAGTGCTCCGCCACTTGAATAAATGCCTACAAACACAGTAACATTGTACAACCTATTCCTGTCCATACATTAATCAATCAGTACAGTTTGAGTTGGTCTGACAACCTGTTTACTCTTTCATCTCCTTCTGTCTAAAACAGTAAATAACAGTTTTGAAAAAACCTATATTTTGTATTGCTTATCAGTGTTAACTTCTTTCTCCCTTCACAAATATTTTCCCTTCACCTCTTCAAGTGAAACCCAAAGTTCTTTTGCTCGATTTCTTGCAGGTGTGAGCATCAACTCCTTTACAACAAAAGGAAGTTATTGAATCATCTTATTTTCTCCTACATATCTCAGATAAAGAATAATAGATTTCAAATAAATCTCATTAGTTTGTTATAAATCCTGTTCGTGCCCTTAAACCAAACAAATTCTGTTTTCCTCATTTTGGCAATTTGACACTTATAGGTATCTTTCTAATAGCTTACCCTAAATATACTGTATTTCTCTTTTTTTTAATTTCAGCATTCTACCAAAATTAGAATTCTGCAGGCTTTTCCCATTCAGATGAGAAATTGATGAGTTGGTTATTTCTTTGATGCATTGCCACTTATTCAGAGTGAATATGCAACATCCTATTTCCTTGAACTCAGGAAGAATCAAACAGGGTGTTTCATAGCTTAGTGTTCAAAGCTTCTTTAAACCAGCACTTACCCTTAGCTTTTTTCAGGGTTATAGTCTTCATGTCACAACATATGCTTCCTCCTGTCTTCTCTGTCAGCTTCATATGGTGCTTCTCTTCCTCCCCATCTGCTTCTCTCCCCATACACATCTTTCATTAAAAAAAAAAAAAAAAAAAAAAAAGGTTTAGTGAAATCTGTCTGTACACACAGTTCAAATTCCTTATCAGCCATATGCAAGCCTGTGTTTTGGGCCATAATCTGTTACTGTGTTTATTTGGAGTATTTTCTTATTTCAGCTTCTTAGTTTAATCAGATTTCTCAACTTTTCAAAAACTTTTTTTCAAGAATGCTGTATATATAGCTCTACCTTACAGTTTCTGTAGGGTTTAGGCAATCTAGGGAAATACAAAGGGTTCTTAGCTCCAGTTTGTGTTCTAAATCTAAATATGAAATACTTGTCATACATATTTTCACATGATCAGTTTTGATATACACAGGAGGATTACTATAATGAGAAAAATGACATTTAAAAATGAGACTTGGTTCTCTTGCTTTCCATGATTTGATGAAGGAGGTTCCACCTACATTAAAGCAGCTTTACCAAATAGCAAGTATACAAGGACTTTTTCTGTTCAAATCCATCTTTGGTTAAACTAGACACCCATAACAAATTAATCATTCATGGTGGAGGGCAGAGCTGTCAAACTCATTCTGTGGTGAAGACCAAATTCGTCTGGGGAGACAGGCTGGAAATAAAAAGTTTCTTGCCAGACAGCTAGTTTTGCCTCTCACTACAGCATGTGCTTCTGCAGAGATTGGGTTCTGCTGGGGGCCAGGAGGGGAGAGCGGAAAGAGAACTCCCCTTTTCTGAGCCTATGGGGCTTGGCACTTAAATAAGTTGATTCTGGGACGACGCTGCTTCTAAACCAAATGTTTCCAGTTTACAGCAAGGGAGACCAGAACACAGGAATTTAGTCAGAAGGAGTTTCCTTTACAGACAGCCTTTGGCATGCTCTGACTCCATCTCTATACTAGCTGCTGTCTTAGGAACTTCAGAGACACACAGAACCTATCCTGTCCCCCACTGCAAATCAGCTTCATCTGGTTTAGCTATTCATTCATTTCTGGCTCATTTTAACTGCTAGACATAAATTACAAAGGGAACTTTAGAACAGTGGAAAAGATGTAGGACCAGATCCTGTCTACTGGATCCAGAAGTGTGTTTGACGTGCCCATTGTTAGACAGACTGTTAAGGTTCTGCATTTTTCCACATACTCTGTAAGAACTATGAATTTTCTATGCTTCTGGAATTGGTGGAATCTATTTTTCTTTGCAGAATAGATCCTTCCAGATTGATCTGATGGAACTGTGCACTTTTCAGCTCCTTAGCTATCCTGATTGCAAGTTTCAAATATTTAGTTCTGAGATGATTTCATCACAACAAAACGTTAAGAAAATGCTTTTCTGTCTTCTGGTGTTTTTACTTGACTGCACTACTTGAGATACATTGAGATCAGCAAATGTGTCAGCATTATTCACATTTTATGTCCACTATTAGTCAGCCTCCTGTAACAGGATTTAAACATAAATGTGAGTGAGACTATTTTTCTAATCTGCTCACTCTTTTATACTATTTTACTATTTCAATCTCCTTCTTGCCTTTCATACTGTGCTTTCAACTTTGTGCTGCTCCTGCTTCTCTGCACCCATTATGTTACATTCCCTAGCCACTGCGTACCCTCTTCCTCCCTCCCTGATTGCTTACCACTGTGATGGAAGTCTATTTGAAGGAGCTCTTGCTAATGGTGCTGTGGCATTTGACAAGCATGATGGAAAAGGGGGATAGAAGAATTCTGCATCCTTGTCTAATAATAGGAAGTTAGATGTAGGATGCTATTTGCATCATAGAGATACCTGCCAAGAAAGGACTATTGTATAACCAAAAATGGGCTGTACGAGTGAGTGCACAGTTTGATTCCGTGAGATTTATTCAGTTCTGTATTTGTGCAAGGTTACTCGGTTGTTTTGAACTGTGTGCTGTTCACTATAGATTTTTTCCCACAGCTGGAAGAAACCTCAGAAAAAAATATTTTCTTTGGAAAAAAGTAGCTTTTTCCAATGTTGAGAAAGACATGGTACTCAGGGAAGACTTGTTCAACTATGGAAGGACTTGTTTATCTCCAAGAAGTACAGTACAATGTATTTCATATTAAAGAAGGAAGGCTTCTGCATTTTCTTTCACATTATTACTTCTGCATTAAGAGAATTAGTTTTTCTTATTTACTCTTTTTTCTCACTTCTCTTTGGTATGTTCTGTGTTCCTGCCTAAAATTTGTTTTTTCTCCTTCTGCTTCATGACAAACACAAAGAGGAAAGTTTTGCCAGTGTTGGTTTTCTTTAAGCTTTAGAAATAACAGATCTTTAGATGTCAGTAGAGTCTTTAACTGGAACAGCAATCAGAATACAAATCCAAATTGCATACAGTCAACTTACTATATATATTTTTAATGTAACAGTAACAAGGGAATTTTAAAGTATACTTATATTAAGAGGAAGGCCAGCCTTAACAAAGAAGGACTTTTGCTTCTTCTTAAATCTAGCCATAGAGCTAGCATGTGCCCGTGCAGCCATTCAGCTTCCAGGATACCAGTCACAAGAACAGCCATAATGGTTGAGACCAGTGGTCCATCTAGCCCTTCAACTGTAAGTGAATGCTGAAGAAACAGAAAGATAGGACAAGTAGACATGATACGTCCATCTAATACTCAGACTGCTTGAATTTTCAACTCAGGATTTCCTGAGGAATCTCAGTTTCAGTCAGTCTCGATTTTGAAGTTTCCACATCTCAGTAGGGCTTGCAAGTTCAACTGCCTTTCTTCATGTTTTCCTCCTAGTTCCTGTAGTGGAAACAGCCTCTGCAGTGGGTATAAACAGACTAGACTAGCAGTTGCTGGTATTGGACAATGTTCCCAGTATCTGTGCTTCTTCTTTCCCTACCTCCAATTTAGATAGAGGTAGAAACTCAGTAGAAACCATTAGGGAAGAATTTCTCATTAGGCAGATAACACTTTACTCACATGATTCTCACTTGTTCTCCAGTGTCTATCTAGTAATACCTGTGCAATATAGCAGTGCATTTGCCATCTTCTCCATATGTAAGAATAGAAGGCAAAGAATAAAAAAGGAACAAAAGCCATAGATTCGAAGATTCTGAAAAAGTAAGTTTTATGTTTCTAAGAAGGCCCTTTTTTCTCAGAAATTGAAATTCCTTGATTTATTCTTTATTTTGTGACATAAAATGGGTGAGAAACATCTTTTTAAGTCACAGTAAGCTGTTGTAGTACCATTACACTCCAGGATTCTTTCCCATGTGATGCTTCAAGTAGATTACAGAAGATTAATGCAAAGCTGTAGAAAATGGTTTTTTCTAAGAGAAACATCTGTAGTGTTTTGACAGACTTGTCAGACGTTTTTGTTGGAAACATCAGAAATGCAAAGTTTAACCAGAAGTGAAAGCCCAGTGGAGCCATTTTGATTCCCCTCCTCTCAAAACCCTGATGTGTCTTGTACTTTTTTATTTGAAATATATTTATGTCCAACCGTATGTTTGTAAAATAATTTGAGACATTCAGACTAGGGTCTGGAAAGGAACTGAAGATTAAATCATCCTCAGGCACTGAGGCAGGTGTAGTCTGGTACATCCCTATCATACTTTGCAGCCCCTTTCTTTGAGTGGGGAAGAGTGAAATTCTGCAAACACCTTAGAAAACCTGTTGTATGGCTTTGATAGCTTTATAATTTAGTTTGCATGTGCATTACAGGATCATTTTCTTTGCTATAAATTAGATTAATTATACCTGGTTTTAAACCTAGCCCTTCTCAAAATCTTTGGAAGCTGATACTGTCCTTTCAGGCTGTTGACTTCCAGACTAGACAAACACAGATTTTTCAGCCTTCCTTTACTCATTAAATTGTCTATATCTTGTATAATGTTGGTGTCTTGCTTTAGATTCCTTGCAGTTTGCCTACATCTTCCTTAGAAAGAGGTACTGCAGTCTGGGCACTTGATTGCAGGTGAGCCCTCAACAGTGCACAACTCTACTTAAGTTTATTTCACACTATAGCTTTACTGATGCATGTTAAATGAGATTGTAGGCTCAGTCAGTACTTCCCAGAACCACTCTGCAGGCTCTTACTCCCTTCTACTCATTGGTAATCACTTGCTGCTTTATATCTGTGTTTCTAATTGTTTTTAAGACTGTTGTCTTTCTCTTTTATCTTACAGATTTTAGATTTTTTAAAGTAATTTTGAATTATTATTCTCCTGCACTATGCTTGCAATTCTCACAGCTTGTTGTCACCTCCGGTTTTATTGTGGATTTTCTCTGATTCTTCATCAAATTTGGTAATGAAATATTTAATACAGCAGAGTTCAGGAAACAACCCATACCATCTCCCACTTGAAAACATTCCCAATCTGGTCATGAACTTTTGATACTCCCTTTTACTGGTTTTAATCAGTCATGTATTCCTTTATTATATTGCTCCATATTTCTCTTAGTCTATGCAAGTACTCTTGTACTCTTGTGTTAAAAGATCACTATTCTGATTATGCTGTAGATGAATAAACAAATAAATAAAATGGCAAAGGTGTAAAGGAAATTATTTGTTCATAATAAATGCACATTACTTGTTTCAGGTTAATTAGCTGATTGATAAATTCTTCTAGTATCTTTGCAGGTATCAAAGGTTTAGTTCATAATGCATTTAGTGTGGTTTTCCCCTTTTAAGACCACATAGCATTCTTTTCCAGTCATCTAGAATCACACCTATCCTTCATAAATTTGCAGAGAACTGCTGAGTGAGTGATCAGGAATTGCCCTGTTCTCCTCTTTTTTTTTCTTGTTACATTTCCTTTTTGATTATGTGTGATTATTAAAGAGCTCTTGATTACAACCACATTGGTATTTTAGTATATTTTTATCTTCCTTCCACATCAGAATTGTTTGGCATTGTGTGTGTACTTTCAGATTTACAAATTATGACAAGTTTATTTTAACCAGGGGTCTATCCACCAGTTTCCTGAAATTTTCCAAGTTTGGGGGATTTTAACTTAGTTGTTCTGTAGCTTTAATGTTTTTCCTTGGAAATAGGAACTCTCTTTTTCAGTGATTATTTTCAGTCTAGATGTATTTCCTCTTAGATACTCTCACAAAAAAAACCCTTGAATTAGTCAGGATCAAATCCAAAATACCTTAGTGAACTTAAGCTACTTTTCAGAGGTATACAAAACATACATCTTTTCATAACTTTTTTTTTTAAGATCTGTTGTTTTAATCAATGAGCCCTTTAACACCAAGTTTGGTCTGTTTTCATTTAATTGTTTAAAAAAACTAAAATATATCATGTCTCCATCCTCTTTCAGAGGTGGTAGTAGAGATTTTTATGTTATATCTCAAAGTGCAGTACTACCATTTTAGTCCTTTTAACACTGTCCAGAGTTTCAATAAATATGTTTCATGTCGGTTTCTGAACTTCAGAGGAAGTAAACTATTATGTGCTAAACAAAAAGTACTTCTTGTTTCTCACAGGAACAAATGCTGATTTGTCTTGGCAAGCTTCTCTGATGCCAGCCTAAATTTTATCTTCTGGATACTAAGACTTCTTAGTTCCTGTATTGCCCATTTGCATCACTGCAATGTGTAATCAGCTAAGATATGTAACAGACTGATCCGTTTTTCTTGTGTCCTCAGTTGTTTTTTTCTCCTGCCCCTCTTCCCCCCAGGTTAAAAAAAAAAATAAATCAACCTTAGAGATTTTTTTTTTTCCCCATTTTTGCTTCTCTGTGATACAACATCATCCTCCTTCTTAACTAGTTTAGAGCTTTCCTAAGTCAATGTGTCAATCATAGAGGTCATCAAATGCTAAAAAGAAAAACTTTTATCTCTGCATAGCAGGTTTTTCTTTCGGTTCATAGTCCCATGTTTGAGGAGATCAAAGATCTCCTAGCAGTATATGTTCTGTCCTTATCATCTGCAGCTTTCATCTATCCAACCTTTACCATCAACCAGAAATACTCTGTGCTTGTGCCTATTTCACTTTATCTCCTCTCGCTCTGTCTGCAGTAATTTCTAATCTGCTTGGAGTCATATCTTGCAGTATTACTACATGGGAGTGACGAGCAAGTGCATGTGCAACTGCTGCTCCCAAGTGCCACATAAGAGGTCCTGTTTTCAGGTGTGTAAAAGGAACATAGTTTGTTGGACACACAGGCCAGCAACCAAAGCCTTGACCCTTCCTTCTTACCTTAATATAGCTTAGCAGGAGAGTTCCTTGGGTTTGGTGCTTCAGTATGCACAGTCTGTATGTTCACAGATAGTAAACTACGAAGATCATCTTTAAACAATTCACTTTTCTGGTTTCTGAAAAATATTCCCAGCAGACATTTCTGTTTCCATTAATCACTTCCATTAATCACAATCTGGGGTTTTTGGTTTGATTTGTTCTTTTAGAAGAGTGAAAAAATTAAGTTTACATGGGTTTATTTTGACTGATTCAGGAACACGATGTCTGTCATAGACTTGACATGACTTGAAGGAGGTTGCTGTACTTGATTATACTGCTTTCCTCATTGATAAAATAGATATGGTAATGCACAGTATACTTATAACGATTAATTAAATCATTCAAGTTAGTATTGAAAGTACTGTGTAGGTTTGATTTTATTATCTGTTTTTACATGGCTTGTATATATTAGGTAAATTTTTTATTATAGCATTTACTTTTTCTATATAACCATGTTTTTTCTTAACCTCTAAACTCTGGGTTTTTTCAGCAGTAATCTGTTCACATAGAGGTTTGACACGTATGTCAATATATTTGTTGTACACTTACAGACATAAAATATCTGACCATGACAGATTGCAAGCTTCTCCCAATATTTGTGCTCCCCAGTATATTGATATGTGTTGTCAATAATATAGGCTGTTGGTTAGGTTGTAAAGCTCCATTGCTCAAGAGTGTTATATTTTGAAGTGATCTGTCATGGATGTATGGTAGAGATAGGAGACTATTTATGTTTATGGCATTTTAAGTAACTCAGTAAGACCCTTTAGAATATACAGAAAAGGCTTGTTTACTGTCATCACTGCTCGCTTAATCCTGTGACCTTGACATGATAGTATGCCCATAAAGCTCCCTGCGGGTAGTTCAATAACATAGATGAACATCAGAGTCTAATGTTTATTTCAGCTTCAGGAATATACTGCCTTATGTCATAAGTATTTCTTAAACATTCAATGGCACTGAACTAGTTTAAAACTCAATAATGTGGCAAACTAGCCAATTGTCTAGATTATTAGAAAATCCACAAAAAATGCATAAGCCACATGTACTTCTGCTGTTCAATTTTAGAATGCTAACCATAGTTTTAAAAAATATTCTGTATACACAATGCCAATAAATTAAAATTAAAATTCTTTCTTAAAATTTAAGTGTACTAATTTTTCAGATTCTCATTGTTTTTTTTCTCTTCTCTCCTGATAGCAAATTATATTTATTGAGTGGGAATGCTTTTTGGTTTTGTTAAAGTCACAATCTGAATCTAGGAAAGATTAATGTGTAAGAAATTTCTTTTGATGATTTACTAGAAGTTATGTTTGCACTAATGGTAGGAAGCAATAAAAATGTACATAAAGAGGAAGCTAAATTTGACATCTCTTAGGCCCGATTTAGAAATACTACTGAAGCCTTTGGGATACTTTGCCATAAGAGGGCCTTAATTTTTATGCATAATATATCTTGTGCTATGTGAAAACATGGGGGGAAGTAAAACATGATATATTTCCCTCATGGTGAGCAGAAGCGTTGTTTTGGTATTATTAAAAAATGTTTATTTTAAAATTTCTTTAATGTATAGACATTCAAGTTTCCAATTTTTATTAGCTAACAAGGCATTATTTTCAGACACATAGTAGTTTTTTACACTGAATAGTACCCCAACCTCTTGTGTTTTCTTGAATAAAAAGTGATGTTTTCAAAGTTGATGACAGCTTAATTGTGGAGGAAATTTATTTAGTGAACTTCAGACAGTATTTTCAGTGGTAGTGTTTCATACTGAACTGTTGAGCTAAAAATCTATGAAAATTAATTGAGTGAAACCTGTCAGAAAAGACGAGCAGCCAGGAGCAGGATGCCATATGTATACACCAGAATAAAATGGAATCTGCTCTCCTTTCTGATTTAATCTCAAGTAAATACCACTGAGAAGCATGAGAGAAAATAAAAAAACACCCCATGTTATTTGGCCTACTGCCAGGCAAGGTTGAATAAGGAAAAAAGAATAGCTTGTTTTGTAATAGTCTATCCATTTGAGATCATAATGAAGAGTTAATGAAAATCTCTGTTTGTATATTCTTAGATGGACACACTGTTTAATTGTTCCCAAGTATATTTTAATTTCTAACAGTCTTGGAATTAAAAATATAGAAAAACTGTGATTGGAAACTTGTGGGAGTGGCCACAAATTTCTCTTATAATAGCCTCAATGAAAACGATACTGTCTGCTAAATTTTAACAAAGAAGGTATTATAAAAGTTTGAGGCCTGATGGAATAAAACCAAAGTATTAAATGTAGTACAAAAGATGGGTTGGAATTTATGTACAATTCAGTGGAGTTAGAGGAATATTACTAATTGTCTTTAAAAACAAGGAAATTACTTTTTACATACAATTTATGTTTTTCCATTAGTGTAAATTGTCCTTTAGCATATCAGATATACTCAGGCTTAGTTTTCAAGTTACTTTTTGGACTAATGATACTGTGTATGTTGCTGCTCTTGTTTGGTGATGAATATATTCTCTTCCCTGGAAAGAAACAGACATGTTTCTTTCTGAATGGACATCCAGTGGAGGCCAAGTACATCAATTTGTGTGTGTGGCAGAAGCTAAATCTACAGATCATATCTTGGGTTTTGGCTATGGTGTTCTCTGTATATCTGGATCATTTGATAATCTTTAGCTGAGCTATGAAGGGGTGTTATTGCCAACTGTGCAGAGAAGTTAAGAGGTTCTGCTGAACACCACTAAATTTTAAACAGAGCCCTTTTCTTAGGAATGTCCTATTCTGAAAGTACTAGAATAGCTCCTTTATTTCAGTGACACAGTGCCAAATTAATAAGGGTGGCTCTTTCAATGCAATATTTATTTAGAGGATTCCCCTTCTTTAAAAGTAATCAATGAATTCTCAATTTCTGCACATGAAAGCAAAAAAATATACTTCTAAATTCTTGTTCTCTAATATTAGGATTAAGAAAATATATTTACTTTTCCTTCTTTTGTTAAATTTGACTTTTCATAATCCCCCTGTAAAGTTGAAATGCTGCTGTTTTCTAAAAGAAATACATTCCTTAGGAAGAATCTCTGCTGTAAAAATGAAAAGGCCACAGTGGACATTCCCTTACAAGAGAACTTCTACAGATTTCTGTTGTCACTCATGGTTTCCAAAACATTTATAAGATGTTAAATCACAAGCAGGTTTTGAGGTAGCTTTTAGTAAATAATTGGTTTCCTGGCTGCTGGCTTCTTAGGTTTTCCATTGGCTGTAATACTCAGAACTTTTTATTGTCGTTTTTCTCCCCATATCAGTTAATATTACCAGCTGTAAAGGCAATATACATACCTTCTCTTGGTACTTTTTCAACCCTATTAGAAATTCATAGCTAATATCATCATTGACATTATAGAAGCGTAAAGGTTAGTGAATGATATAATTGGCATATGTATAACTCAATGATTATATCAGTTCCAGAACTTGCAGTCACTTGAACATCTAGAGCAGATGAATTAAGGTAGGGAGATGAAGGTTTTCATAGTAACTGACAAATACTATCTGACTGAGAAACAGCTGTAGGTGTGACTGAAGAGTCATTTTGTAAAACCTTTGAGTTTAGACCTATCAGATAACCAAATTTCAAAGGATCTGGAAGCAGTGGTCCTTACTCTTCAGTTTTTATTTTCTGGTATGACATCAACAGTGAAACTATAAAGTATCGTTCAAGCATTTGTGTTACTTTTTGAGCTGCCTGAATTTCAAATTAGCGGCACCTTTTTTGATTATTTTGAGAGCAAAAAATAAAGGGGTGAATCTTCTCCCTTTCCATTACCATGCTCACCACTCTTCACTTTGTTTTGCTTCTGATGGTAAAAAAAAGGCAATCAGCAACAAAATCAAAAAGTTTTCCTGGTCCAGCATCAGTGCAGAATCATTAAAGTTTGATGTCCATTATGAGCTGGAATTCCAGGAAGGATTAATTTCCTTAATGGAAATTCTAAACTCTGATATGTCTTCATATTTTACAGTTTGCATCAAGAAGGAGCAAAACTCCTAGGGTCATTGCATGAATTTATGAAGCAGGGAAAGATTGCTGGTATATTCCAACATTTACTCTATATTTACATAACAGCTTTCCTTCTTTTTCTTTTCTAAACCAGCCAGCAATAAGAAAGGGGGAACATGGTTTACAGGATTTATAGTTGTGGGGTCTGTGGCACCTTCCTTAGTTTTCTCCCTAAACACAATTGTCAGTGCCATTCAATTCAGAGCTAATTATGTGTCTCAGTTTACAGTATCTAGGTGTTGCCTACCTTCTGAAACTTTCCTGTAGACTTGGATCAATGAAAAGTTTTTAAATGTCACTGTAGTGAGTGCGCTCAGTAGTTTTTACTCTCTAGTATATGGAAAACAAGGGAATTTAACATGCATAATTTATCTAGATATTTCATGTATTAACATCAGGAATTAAGAGATAAAAGTACTGTAAAATGCTGTTTCATTTTGTGTAGTGCATTAAGTGATTGTTCTCTCATGCATGCATTTGTACCATAGTATGAGTTAAGTCACAATGTATAGTTTTTGAGATTTTCTTCAGCACTGTTGCTTAATTATTTTGAGGTTTGTGGTTTAATTATTTATTTGAATTTTTGGTCTTACAAATTATATGCTTGGGCATATTTCTTAAGCAACTGAGTAATGCAGGAATATTTTGCATATGATTTTGGGGGTGGGTGAGAGTTGGGTTTTTGTGGGTCAAGAAAGCAATAGGAGTGAAAAAATGATGTGTTATTTCCATGATCTAAATGTTCTGCAGCAGTAGCAGCAGCTGAGCAACTCACTGTTATTCAATGCTACATTAACTTTTCCATTAATGCTGGTGCTGTAAAATATGAAGCCCTTAAGCATTGTGAAGTTGCTGCCTGATTTTTGTTCCTTTACATGGCTGCTGTATATTTGCATGTTACAACCATTATATGGATAATCACCATCATTACTTTTTAGAAGGTCATTCTCATTCTGAATATAGTTAGATACAGAAAAGCCCTAATAAATGAAAGGGTCTTTAAACATATTCACTGCAAATGCTGTCTTTTTAGTTATTTGCCACTATGATTATATGATGGCAGCCCAAGTGTCAACAAGATGCTTTGTTTCTGGATTTTTCTTTTTCTTCATTAAATAAAAAAAAAAAAAAAAAACAAAGAAAACTAGAGACCACGAAAGACCTATTTTTTTTCCCTAAAAAAAATGAAACAAAACAATCCTGTTATGGGGTATATTATTTTTCAGAAATTATTAAATGTTATTTTGCACCAAGATAAATTTTTGTTATGTAATAAACATATTTTCAAAATGCTGGAAATTTTTTTAACTGAATAATATATGGAGATTGCAATTATAGTTATTCAGATTTCTTGTATTTTTTAAATATTTGTTGAAAATATACGTATTTATGGAATAGTGGATTTAATAAGTGCCATTAACAAATCAGAGCAGCAATTCATGGCTCTTTCGACCAAGACATACCAACCATTCCATCCACTCTCCCCTCCAGAATTCACAGTACATTTTATATGGGAAAGCAAGATTCTTTCTTCAGCTGTGAAAGCAGTCACTTTATGCCCTAAATAATGAAGTTATAATCTTGGTGGTGCCAGTGAGGTGACACCTCAATGTGGAATAAATCATTTCAGTCTTTACCTATCCTCCTTTTTTCCCCCATCTGTAATACGTGAATTATGGTACTTTGCTAACAGAGTGATTTGAGATCTGTTGATGGAAGAAAAATCCCTAAAAATAGTTCTTAATTAATATCTTATTTTAAGAGAAAGGTTTAAAATATTTAGTGCTGCTTTGCTTTATTTTTAAACATGCTTTAGTCGTGTAGTCCTGTAATGAGTTTCTGTTGTGTTCACTGTTTTGATGGTTAAAATCACCAGCATCTGAATAATAACAGGATGAATTTGTGTAATGGCTCACAGAGTCCTTTCTAGCTGCATGTAGCCATTGCCACTGCACTTAAGATCCGATTCTAGCATTTTTGGAACAGGAAGAAAAGGCACATCTGATTTGACTAGCAAGACCTTACTTCTGTATTCAGTCAAATTATTTTGTTTCTTTTCTGTAGTTTTCTCTCCCACGTCTCTATCTTACAGAATTTTTGTGATACTAATATTTTTTTTCAAATTCAGGTATTTTTATGTTGGTATTATTTGATTTCAGGTACACATAGGAAGATTAATCTAGTATCCAAATGCTAGATATAACATTCTGTATTCTATAAATAGACAGATTATCCATATTGAGCCCTAAAACTACAAAGAAATTCTACCCTGGTTTCATGACATTACATTCACAAGAAAGTTTAGAATTTATTATATTCTTTCCATTATGAAAATATTGCTTTTATTTCAGGAATTTCACTTAGTGTTTAACTTAATCATTTAGGAATTTTTCACAGTCCTGTTTAGGAATGGCATTGTGTTACCAGCACATGTTCTGAGTGTGCACTTACTAATCTAAACCCTCTTGGGTGTTGAATTTCATTCCTGGACTGTGTCCTTCCAACATAGGATTATGATTTTTCTCATTTATTTTTCATATGCTGCCAACAAAATTATTTTACACTTTTATCCAGGGTATATTTCCTCCTAAAACCTGTTTAGTGTCTTTTCTGTATTGATGCCCTAGTTGGATAGTGTATCTGTATTTACAAGCAGCAGTGCAGCACTCAGAAATGTTTGTGGTCCTGTTAGGCAGCTCACAAAGGGTCTTTTCGGGAATGGGAAAGAAAGTGGTAAAGAAAGTCTTTGGTTCAAACTTGTGCATTATTTTTAAGCTTTTTCTTTCAATTGAATAAGGTACTGAGGATTGATGAAATAATTTGGAACCAGAAAAGCTGCACAGTTAAAAATTTTCTTATGAATGCACACAATTTTTGTAATTCAGTATTTATATTAGTTTGAATGGGCTGTCAAAAAACTCAATAACTACATATGAGCAAAGTAACATATAAAAACATAGTGTGTTTTGAATGCAGAGGAACAAGAGAGCTCTTAGATGTCACAAAAAGATTAGAAAAGCCTAAAGAGGATAAAACCTAATGTGCTTGTGTAAATAGTATTGTCGTGTAAATATGGGGTAAAGATTTTTGTTTCATGAAATAGCTGTTTCTACTTTAAGAATTTGTTTTTTCTTTGATATCTGGAAAAAAAAAATCCTCCTCCCTGAAGCATTAGGTGGTTCTAGGTTTAGGAAGAAACTTAGTGTAAGAATTTAGTATTCACTGTAACTGAATATTTTAACTTGAAGTTCTAGTTTGTCCTCCTATTCATTAAAACTGAAAAGAATCTCAAGATACTTGATCAAAAACAGAGGGGAGTTTTATGATCTTCTTTAGTATGAATCCAGTTAAATGATTAACAATATAAGTCAGACTCTGAAATGAAAAGGCAAAAATCTGTTATTCAAAATATCATTTTAAAAGTGATTAGCTGTTATCTGGAAAAACAGATTTCACTTCACTCAGTAAAGCACTGTATTTTGTTGAGAATCAAAGTTTACAAAATAAATTTCAATATTTTCTAGTATGGCAGGTGATGAATGTTCTTCCACAGAGGTTATATCAGAAAATCAATATTTGTAAAATTGAAACAGTATAGGTTTGTATTGATCCATGTGGCTAAATCAAAATGAAAGGCTTTGTAACAGCTTTCTTAGACAGCCTGCTACCCAGTAATGGCAAACTATCAATTTTAGCTTTCCACTGATAAATCAACTTGAAAATTGGATGTCAAATATTTTTTTTTTACTGAAGTAGTGATTTTTTTCTGCCCTCTAACCTTTCTTGATGTGTTAGATTGGTTTATAAGACTAAGCTCTGCCTTTTTGAAAGAGCTTGTCAAAACTGACATTTAGATATATTTTGAAACAAAACCTAAACTCTTAAAGCCTAATTTTGTCTACTAGCTTGCTCACTGGATCCTATGTGTACACCTTTGTGTAAACAAACATGAATATATGTTTAATACTGAAAATGACATTGATTTAATACTTCAGGTATGTATGTTTCTCTCTTTCTGATCTCTGGAGTTCACAAAGGTCAGGTCTTCAACTGCAGCTTTTAGAAACTAATGCTGCAGAAACTATTTTAGCTTTCAGTGGTTAGGAAGATTGATTTTTCTTTAATTGACTGATTTTTTTTTTTATTTTGTGTTAAGTGAGACTTTATGAAATTATAACAAGAATGACAGTTTCAGCTGCAGGTTGCAACATGTCCTGAAAACCTGCATGGTTGTTCATTGGTTTTAATGATAGAGAAAAGAGGATACATTTGCTTTTACTCAGAATATAGATAGCAAAATCCTTTATAATGGTGGGGGGAAACCCTTTAATCTGGGTCAAATGCAGCAGTCTTCAGTGACAGTTGACAGTGCCATACCTTCATGTCTGTACAGCAGAATATAAGTTAGCTCGAGTAGGTATTGATTGTGAAGTTTGCTGTTGTATAATTACTTTTGGCTGTAGAAAAATGTGGTGTGTATTGATCTAGATGGAAGCATTTGACTAGCAGTTTCCCTTGACTAACAGTGAGTGTCATCTTTCAGCCATGATAAATGGTCACGCTCTGGGTCAGCATAATTACTTGGTGGTGAAATGAACCTCCTGTACCCTTCTCCCTCTCACACCAAGGAACCACCATAATCATCTTTATCTGAAAGCCATGATTTAGAGAACTAACCAACCCCTTAAAGTCCTTTCACTGCTCCCCACAGTATGCCCCCTTTAATTGTGGCTCTATACTTTTGTTTTAAAAACTAAACTGTTCTGTTCTGTCTCCACGATTTTTTTTTTCCCTAACCCCTGTCAGTCGACCTAGACCTGCAAGAGGCCAGCTCTTGCAACAATCTTTTAATCTTTATGTTTAGTGTTTATGTAGAAAAAGGAGAAAGATTAAGGTGTTCATTGGTTTGGCACACTGCTTTTTAAGTCTTGGAATCAAGCATTATTAACACACTGGTAAATTATTAGTGTACTGCAATGAAAACTGCCATATGAATTTATTGTCAGTAGCCCTTTAATTTTATAGAGTAATGTACACTCTGGATGTGCTGTCTTTTGAGAACAGATGAGGATATCTTTTCACAATATGCTGCTAGAACAGCTTCATTTATAATAATTTTGCACCTCATTTAATAACAGTTTTAAATGTGAGATTTTTTGAAAGTATTAGCCATTTTTCCGTTTGCATGTACGTCGAGTAGTTGACAAATATTTATCAGAAATAAGGAAGTTGTATTTATTGCTAGAACAGAAAACTGTGATGATTCGTATTGTTTGGCACCTTTTTAATGGGGAGTTTTCAATTTGTTATCAATATTTCATTAAAACTTCGTAGCATGTTGTTGAAAATGGATTTGTGTTTACTTGCCAGTAGTGTAATATGGCCCTGGGGTAATGACTTTTTGTTAAGTAATGTTAGTTAAAGGAAATCTGGCAATAGTTTTAGATCATTTTAAGACAGCTGTGAAGGGTTTGGATAAAGGTCATTTTCAATGATTGTGCTTAGTTAAATAAATGTGAAGGGTTTCACAATGGGAATCTTGCTTTTCAGTATGCTGTCATAAATTTCCCTTTAACACATCTGGGAATACGAAGTAAAATGTAGTTGTTTCTGCCTTGAAGGCAATGTATTTTATATTTTCCTTGCTTTGTTTGTTTTCCCCTTATAATGCTGTTTATTCACATAACTAGAGTTCAAAGGTTTTACTTTGTCATAAATTAAATCTTCTATTTCCTGACAGTTTGTGGGACCCGCTGGATATAATTTTCAAATGGTTGTAACTTGAATATTTTTTGTTGAGATTTAGTCATTAAAAGTGTTAAATTTTCTGACAACTCAGCCTCTATTGTGACCCTGGTTCATTGCTTGCTCTCTCCCTTGGCCACAGCTGGCCTCTTGCTGTTCACAGCTGAAAAGTGAAATCAATGCTGGGTCTAACAAAATGCAGATGAAAGCCATTCTGATCATATATAGTCATTTCCCGTAATTTTATCAGCCTTCAGTTTCTTAAATGATCTCTGGAAATCATTGTTTGTTCATGTGAATACAATATCGAATTTTGTGATAAAATGTCCTGTCTTTCTGAAAAGTAATACTTTCTTAAGCATTAGTAGTGATATACAGTTCACATTGCCATAGCACGACTGTTTAAAACACCAGTCTGCTCCTTCCCCTGTTCCCTCTTGAAGGGAAGCACTACGTATCAAAGCCCGTCAAAGAGCTGCTGGCTGAATCCTGCCAGCTTTGAGCCTTTGGAATCTTGCAAATTGAGGTTTTTATGTTCTACAAGTCTCAGAGCTGGAAAGTAAGAACTCTTACCATGTGTCAATCCACATTGCCATTGATCTCTCATCCTTTTTATTTTTATTTGAGCAGGATTGGTAGGAAAGCTATGTTGCAGTTAGAGGTGGCAGCGTATGATGTAGCTTAATGCTCCAAAGGTCATGGAACTACAATGAGTTTGATGGAAAACAGCCTTTCTCCTTATTTTAAATGGTTCCTGCTTTGATTACAGGCATTTATTATAATTATCAAGAGATTAGTCTGTTGTTATAGAATCCTTGTAATGGAACCATTTAAAAGGAATATAATGGCAGTTTATTGGATTTTGCCAAGGAAAAGAGAACAGATAAAGTGGTGTTTTTTAAATGGATCAACTGCTCCCTAAGCATACTGATTTTTTTTCTTTTAACTTCACTTTTTGTTTCAGTTTTCAGTTACATACTAAAGAAGTCACTTTTTTTCAAATTTTGAAGATATTTATAACATTTTCATTGCAGTCTAACTCTATGCAATTTAGCTGTTAAAGACATTCCTTACATACACGGTCTTAAACTATACATATCATAGAATGTGTACTGTCTTACACAGCTGCTTTGTGATTTTATTAATATCTCCATTTAAAAAATGGCAACAAAAAAGTATTGTTGATGAAAAATAATGTATAAAACATTGTGAATTCTATATTTCATCAGTTGAAGTGAAGCTAGGGTGATTTGTCTTTTACATTAGCAAAATACCATAATATTGATGAAGCTTGGTGAATTTCTTTCATGTTTATCTTGATTTCTCCTATTTAACAATGTAGACTCGTCTTTACTGCACTTACTCCAAAAGAGTAAATGTTAAGATTATAAATCAGTCATCTTATTCAAATGTTACAGAATACTCTTTGCGACCTGACAGTGAATGTAAGTACCAGATGACATTTTAAAAAATTAAAAGCTCATAAAAGTAGGGAGGTTTTATACTAGAAACTAGTTTATATTTCAGGACCAATGAATTTTGCAATAATGTGTATGTCTTACCCTGTGTATGAACACCTTCAAAGGTTTGAACCAAATTTGCATTCTTCTAAAGAATAATTACAGACCCTCAGTCCTCCTGCTGAGAATGTGCTGTCCTCGTTAGCTGACCAATGGCATGAGATACTTAGCACTGCTGTTAACCTGGGGAAGAGAGTTAATTGACTAAAACTTAGTTGACATGGGGCTACTTTGATGGCACTGGGGAATCAGCCCCAGAATAACAGTGGAAAATGATATAACAGCAAACTACAAGAATCAGATTACAAGTCTGCTACTCCAATATCTGTTGGTTGCCAGCAGAGGAGGCCTAGGGAGGAGTGTAGTATTTCCCCAGGTGACTTTATCATGATACTCCCCCAGCATATCCTCCCAGCTTTCAGCAAATTGTAGCTCAGTGACTTCCTGAGTCAGAGTTTTGAGTTTAATAACTTTTGGTGGTTTTTTTCCCCAATATGAAAGGAAATGTCTAATCCCTTTAAGAACTCATGTAACGTTCTGCTGTCCATGATATGGCATAGCATTGAGTTCCACACCTTGAATTTGTTTGTGTGAGAAATTCACACAAAGTGCACTTTCATTTGTTTTGAACTTGTTGCTTGATAAGTGTGTGTTCTACCTAGGTCTTTTCTTATGAGAAATAGCGAGGCCTTATTCCTGGTTCACCATATTGGAGCCATTCATAATGTTAAAGATCACTGTCATATACCCCTCAGTTATGGCTCTGTTCTTTAGCTGGGGAGGTCTGAAATGACCTTGTCCACCTTCCTGGAGGCTCTCCTAGCAGGCTGTTACTTATTCTGGAGCAAGTCTCTGTTAATTTTTCCAGCTGGAGCTATTTTACTTTGTGTAATAGCCAGAGAGAAGAGAATGACATACACATGTACTTGCTTCTCTCTCATTCCTCACCCACCCTCCCCCATCTGCAGTGTGCCAGGTTGTAGCTTTATTGCCATTAGGAAGCTAACCAGGGATGACTAAAGCTTCCTCAACCAAATCCACACATCTATGCTGACTCAATATTTTCAAAAGGGGAAAAATAGTAAAGGTTTGGGTGCTGAATTGGAGCAATGTAGCAAGAGATGAGCCTGGGCCTGAGCCATATGGTTGTAGTCCTTTCATTCCCCATTCCAGTTAGTGTTTTGCTAGTGTAAAATGAGATAGGATCATCAGAAAAGGCTGAAAGTGTCCATTCCACAAAACTTTGGTGATTCGTGGGGGGGAGGCATGTTGTGTCTGCCATAACTTTTATTGCATAATTGTATTCACCTTCAGATAGAATCAGCTGTAACAGTCTAGGCACAAATTATTATTGGTGTGTATGTTTGAGAGAGAAACATTTTGTTGACAAAGCCTGAAAAAAAAAATTTTTATTTCCTGTCACAGGCTTTCAGAGTATCTCTGGAATATTGCAGGCATAATGCTATATAGTGAATTACATTCTGGTGTCTTTGGATGTTGGTGAAGTTAGAGTATATGTGTATTTCTCTGTGGTTTCTCTATTTTTTGATACTCAACGTACAAATTAAAAATACTTTGCTTGCAAATTTATTTTGAAAATTAAGGAGGGCAGCCATGATTCTTCCCCTAGTGCATACAACTTGAGCACTGAATGACATATAGTGACTCTTGGGCAAAAAATTAATCTGGGGAGTAGAGACCTCCCAAAGCAGGAAGAGATTCCTCTTCATCTTTCTAAAAGTTTCCATATAGTCATAGTGCTGGGTCTACTGCTGCCTTAGGATCATTGGAGCATTATGACTGTTATGCTCATTTTATTTTGTTATTTTGGTATGCTGCCAACATTGTCCTATGGAACACAAGTAGAACACAGATTTTTTTTCAAAAATTTATGTCTCACACCAGAAAAGCATTTAATATCAGAAAGAGCAATGCTCTAATCTGATTGCTTTCTTCCTGCTTAATTTCAGAGGCCTGTGACAGGCAAATGAAGGTTTTGGAGATGTTTCCTGTATTTTCCTTCTACTCTGTTTGAATTTTCAGTGTTTGTTGTGAAGCTGTCTGCTCTAAAGGCAGATTCTGAATGGTTCCATGCCATCAGCCATTTTCATCATGGCAGAATAGGCCTTAAGGGAAAAAATGACCGAGTCTATGCATTTGTAACTATTAACTGGTGACTGATAAAACTCTAGCAAATTAGTGTCTGAGAAGGCTCTGTTATTGAGAGTCAGTTTCGAACTTTGTGTTACCTTGAGTGTGAGATTTTTAGTGTGTTTCGCTTCTACCACATTAGCCATGATGAAGGCTGCACAGAAATTTAAGAGTTATCAGCAAAGAGGTCTTTGTTGTGCAAGGACTGATGGTCCTTCTGCTAGCCAAAGGCTGGTCAGACAGGATCAACAAGACTCTATCATGTAAAGAAATTTTGGCAAGTAATCTGATTAATGATAGGGAATAAGTTCTGAATCATACTGCCTTCTCAGTAGTCACCAAATCACTACAGTCACAGACACATTGCAGTTGTTGTTAATGGTATTTTTTTCATTATCAATCTGTTGAGCTACACTGCCTGTTTAGAAGATAATATTGCTGGTATCAGGAATTAATTCTTAACACAATGTTGTAAGTGTGGTGGAGTGTAAAGCAAGAGTATTTTCAAAGCATTGTATGTAGATGTCATGGTACAGTGTCATTTTCCTAAGCTCTCCCTGAAGCTAAATAATGGATATATTACATATTTTTTTCAAGGGATAAGATAAATTGAAGAAGAATTATTTTTTTTTTCTGTGAATAAAGAACACAATTTTGTGTTTTGTTTTTTTTTTCCCCAAAACCACACAAGAAGCTTTTGACAGGTTCGGTGTTAAACTAGAAAGAGCAGCTGACTTCTTGGTCCATAATTCAGCTTTATTACTCCATGTGAGGCTATTGATATTAAAACAATAATAGATCCATTATATATTGTGCCTTGGTTTGTATGTGCAGTTTGGAACCTCATCACTAACTGCAGAGATTACAGAACATCTACAGAAAGACAAGGGTGCTTCAAGTCAATGGTAATATGAGTATGACTAAAGCAACTTAATTTAGGTAGTTTGGAAAAAGAAAGACTCACGAAATGTCTTAATCTATAAATATCCATCAGCAAAATCATATAGAGGAAAGAACAGAACTATTTGGTCTTTTGCTGATAGGACAAGGAGCCTTATGCCAGTTCACTTAAACATTAGAAAAAAAAAAAAAACAAAAAAAAAAAACAGCTGTTGAGCAATACAGAATACAGACCTGATGTGTATATTCACACACCTAGTTCCATGTCGCTTTGGTTGCTTAAATAAAGAATGAGATACTAGACCAAACCAATTCTAGAAGTGTATTAGAGTTATTTATTTAATGAAAAGTCCTATAAAACATGAGATGAGAATAGAATCTACGTTCATTTTCTGTATAGAAGATTAATAATCTTTCAGAGTGATTTAGCAGCTTCTCACACTGGTGTCAATTTGATCTATTTCTTACTAGGCATGGTGGAAGCTTTTCACTAGTTTGGCTTTTTGGTTTGGTTGTTTACTTCTTAAAAAAAGGTCTGATTTAGAAAGCAAAAAAAAGTTAATGAAGTAACCTCAACTAAAGTCTTATTTGTATGTAATAAATACCAATTTCTATGTATCTGCCTATCAGTGTTCAATCTGTAGTGTAAAAAAATACATTGATATTCTACCAGTAGCTTTAAAGCATTTTCTCAAATTTTGGTGGATTTAAGCCCCCAACATATGTCCTGAAACGTGTCTCATTTTAAATATGTTGTTGACTTCAATGTGCTTTCTCATAGGCTTATACTTAAACTTATGCTTCTTTCTAGAATTGGGCATAAATTATTTCTTTTAAAAAAAAAAAAATGTATCTTCTACAACACAGATTCAGACTCTCTAAAATAATGTTGATTTTTTTAACATTGTATTATGCATAACAGAGTATTCTGGTTTTAAGTATTTAACTGTAAGGCTTCCTCAGTTGCTTTAATAACATAGTCTGATTTTTGTGCCAGCTTTTTTTTTTCCACTGCTTGAATTTATACAGTTTTTGTTTCCTGAATGTATATAATTTTATGTTCATTATTTTGTACCAGTCCAAAAGAATTTTATTTCCAGTAAGCCATTTACAGTCTGAACCTGGGGATTTTGAATGCTGACTCTCTGATTCTCCGTTGCTTATATAGCAATAAAATCATAAGCCTGTTCTTTAAAAGAGGAACTTCAAAATATTTTTATTTACACAGAGAAGATGATTTCTTTGATTTTTGTCTATTTTATATTTCAGGATTCCCTTTAGCAAATCAATCAGGTGGTGAAAAAGACACCTCCGTATAACTTTTACTTGTAGTAGTATAAGACTGGAAGAAGTCAATCAGCCACTTTCTCCAGTTCTCTCATTTAATGGGATCCATATAGCCTATAAATCTCATTTTCTCTATCCTGCCTCTTGGATTTCACTCAGTCATGTGAATTCTCAGACCTGATCCTTCCCTTGACAATTCAACGCAAGTCTTAGATGCCAGATTCTTTTGTGAGAACCCCAGGTTTTTACTTTCTCTGTTGTTGAGACCTTTGTTACTTGAGAAAAGAACAGTAGGATTCCTATCACCCAACTTTTCCCAAGGTGCAACTAGTTCTCTCCATCACCTATAAAACGGGCCTGGTTTGATCAGTTAAATTTCAGTAATGTTGACATCTTAAGTTAGATAAAAGGAACTCAACTCAGCTATCATTTGGCATAATTTGACAACCTTAATCTTCCAGTAAATTGCAACTGTTAATTGCTAGTATTAACTTCCCAATAGCTGAACTGTGCCTCCCAAATTGCAAGAAAGGAAAACAAATTCTACCAGGTCATAGGCAGTTTGGTCCCTGTAGAAAAAGCAGTTGCCAAAAATAAGGTAATAGTCAACCTTGCAGCATCTTCACACATAATTTCTGTTGAGCTGCACAGCGAAGATCTGAAGCAGCTAAATGAAGCAAGAAGTTCTAGAAGAATGAAGTTCTTGAAGAAGGAAGAGAGCAGACTGCATTTTCCCCCAGGTTGGTCGTTAGAGATTGGAGAACCTCTGAGGCTGACATTACCTGCTCCACGGCTCTTAAGCCACATGTGACTTTTCAGCACTTCAAGGTCAACTCTTTCCCAGGGCCTATGGCACAAGGAACTTTGGTAGAAAATATTCTGGATGATCCAGATTCACAGCTCAGAGAAAGTAAGCCAAAAACTACCATCACCAAATTGCCTTCAATCCCAAGTACAGACTGAGTCAAGCTCCATTTTGTCTCACTTTTTCCCACTTTTGAACTACTCCTAGAATGTTGTCTCTTCTCAACTTGTAGCTTGTATTTCACAATCATGTGAAGTTTTTGATTTTTGCTTTCTTGGATCAGGAAATTTGGCTACCCATGCTCTTGAAGGGAGAGCAGCACATCCTTCTGTTACCAGATATATGGTTCCTTCCCCCATCAGTTGTTTACCTCAGTACTTATCCAGTCAGTAAGCTTTCCTTTCTGATGTAGTAATAGATGGGTTTGAACTCCTGTTCTCATTTCTCATCTTCCATGACAACTATGGCAATAAAGTCTTAAAACAAAAAAAAGACCAAAACCCTACAATGAACGTGTAAAGGATGAAATCATCTTAATTAGCAAGGTTGAGGATTGTAATTCCTCATGGTGATTCTACACAGAAAAGCAGTGGGGTTTTGTATAAGTTTATTAAACTGCTGCTACTGATTTTTCTTTAACTGTAATATTCATTTAAGTAAGAACATACAGCCAAATATAGCCAAATATACATTCTATATTATATTTATAAAGCATATCCCTATAGGAAATCATACTATACAATATCAACTGAACTACGAAAGTACATGGAAAACGCAAAAGATACATGTGGTCATGTCACAGATTTGTGCTACAGACAAGGGAAGAATCAGCTGTGTCTCATGATTGTCACACAGAATTGCTTAACAGATTAAGTAGCTAAAAGGAAGGGAAACTTTAAAAAATATATCCAGAATAATGGATTGTCAGAAGTACTTCGTATGCAAACATTGTTTGAAGCCCATGATGCTTGTTTTTCAACACCCACAAAAATAGAGATTTTTTTTTTCAAGGCAGAGAACAAGGAAGTTTTAATTTTGTGTTGTCTTTTTTTTTAATGTCATGTCTGCTTCTTCTCCCATGAGTTTTGCAGAGCCAAAAATAAATCATTAGGTCATGCTGATATATTTTGGGATGTTTTATAGAAGACTGTTTCTATACTTCTAAAGAACCTCTTGACTGTCAGAAATAAAGTATAAATAGAACAGTTTTGATTTACTTGCCAAGTTGGTTTCTTAGCTTTTACAAAAATTCCCAGGAACAAAAAAGATCAAAGTTAAGATTATTTCAGCATTTATTTGATAGTATTGTAAACATGGTCTCTATTAAAAATTCTATAGCACTCATGACTATGCCACTTGGCAAATGTTTGTTTCATCAATACAAGTTGTGTTTGTGGATAGGAATAACTGTTTATACACCAGTCAAGACATATCCACTAATTGGGCCAGCATGTCTTTATTTCAGTTCTTAAGAACAATAGTGGATTTAAAGCTAGGTGTCTGTCTTAATTTATGCGGTACTTCCAGATGATACTTAGGAGAAAAAGGAAAAACTTGCAGAAAGTGTAAAACTTCAGACTTCTATAAATTTTGAATTCAAATATTTCCAATTACCAAGCTCAAAACAGAATTTTGCAAAAATAATTGTTCTGTTAAAATAGTGTGTTATTAGACTTTCATTTTAATAAACTGGTCTGCATGATGGAAATTAAAATAATTGCCTAGGTAAAACTTTATTATTTATTTATTAGATTTTGATTACTGTTGCTGTTCATTGATAGGCTCAAGGAAGCTAATTATTTAATCTCAATGCCACATTTATAAGTTAGCTGTCTTTAAACAGTTGCAGCTTGAATAATTTATAAAGGTTTGAAGCAGTAATTCATTATGGGTTTTTAAGAAACAGTATTGCAAAAACCTGTGTGTCTTAGTTTTAGAATAACACTTTGAAAATATTTAGATAAAACATTTTTTCTTTCTTCTAATTAAAGGTTTTGAGACACCAAATTTCTATTCCTGGATGCCATAGCCTTCGAGCCATGACTTACAAACAGGAGTAACTAATGAGATAAAAGTACAGCTCTAGATTTTTTGTCAAGTGATTGATGGTTTGCCTTGAAACTGGACTGTAATTTGGATGTTCAGGAGCTTCTTCAGTAGTTCTTTCACAAGAAATTCAGACACCTTAATCTGTGTATCTGGAATGGAGAAGACCATTGGGGCATATCAGCATATGCCTTATCAGCAGTCACATATGTTATCCCTACTTACAAGTCTGAGCCTTTAGTGCTTGACCTTTAAGTAAGCCAGTGCGACACCAAAGTTTTCAAGGCTTCCACAAGCTCTCTGACTTTGGATGCCCACTTTGAAAACTTGGGACTGTTTCTTCCATTGTTCAAGCACAGCAGCCCTAACTGAAGCAACTTTTAGCTAGTGTTTAACTCTTCTAGAATTGCAGATAAGTCACAAAAGCCTAGATTTGAGAAGCTAGGACCCTGTTGTCCCTAGTTATATATTTAATATGATACATAACAATCTTGAAATAGAGTAAATTTTATTTCTTGTAAAAGGTGCCTGCTTCATCAGAACATTTGCAGAATCTCAGAACTTCTGCATTGGGCTGATCTGGACTGTATGGGGGTGACATTTACAACAAACTGAGGAGGAACCCCAACCTCCAGTTTTGCTTATTGGGGTTTCTTAATGCAGTGGTATTATTGCCATTCAGAATTTAAAGGGAAAATTGATTTTTTTTTTCTTTGCAGAAAAGGTAGAAAAAGCTACCTAAAGAATCTAGTGGTGTTCATTTCACTCAGGAGCAAAATATCCTCATTTACATAAATAGAGAAGATAGCATTCATGCAGAAGGCAAAGGAGGACAGTGTCTCTGTGAGATTTGAATAAATTGTTCTCTCTGTCTTCCCTTTTCAGTACTACACCTGAACCAAGCAAATAATACTAAAATCACCTGAGTTAGATGGGTAAGGGTTGTTTTTTTGGGAGGTTGGGTTTTGGGGGTTTTAAATGAATTTCTGTGCAAGAAGAGAGTCAGACAATAAGATGCTATACTAGAGGCAAAGCATAACTACAAGAAAGAGTTCTCTTACTTTCCAGTGGTCATAACACCATCTTATTTGGTTTTTATGCAACCAGTTGTTCACCTTCCCCAGGCAGAATTGAGTCACCATGCTTCTGACTCAAATGCGCTTGGATGTTCTCGGCTGAAAAACTGAACAGAAGTAGTGAGCTGTATTATCAGACAAATGTGGTCTACAGAATTGTTGCTGGAAGAATATTTAATGTTTGAAGCTCAAGAGATGAACTACATTGAATACTTGATTCTAAAAAAAGAACTTTAATTCTGTTAATACCTTAGGTAGTATCATAAGAACCTTATCTATTAAAGTTAACCGTGTTCAAAATCCAGCATCTTTATGGCAAAAATAGTTGTCTTAAAGCATTTTCCATTTAGTTTATTAAATCAGCATTTTGCTTTCTCAAAATGAAGATGTTATTTTCTGAGATGCTTATCAGATTTCTTATGGATTATAGCTGTGAAATGGCACAATACTTTCTAGATTATTTTGACAAAAAGTTTTACTATTTCAGGTGGACTCCTGTTTGTTGTGTTCAGAGAGCACTCACTTTTATTCTACTTTTAATTTGACACATGAGGTGCTTAAACAAAATATTATTGCTACCAGCAGGTGGTATACTTGTACAAACAGAAGAGTTGAATGGAAATTTTGTTTTGAAAGTTTTCTTCATCAGAAAACAGTATTTTGTTAAATCTTTTAGTGAAAAATTATGATGGTTTTCCCTTTCACTTTTCTAAATTAATAAAAGCCTTCAATTTTTTTTATTTTCATGCTGTATTTCTTCATAGCAGGAGTGTGTAAGCTGATGTCATGTATTTCTGATGTGACATTTTAAAAAACATAATGGTCAAAATGTAAAATAAATAGGGTTTTTTTTCTTGAAATTGAAAGATTCAATTTTTGTGTCAGTGAAACTTTGACATGAAGTGAAACTTTGAGAACTTTGATATGCTGACTAAGAAAAGCTACACACTTAGCATGGAATACATTTTACTTAATTTTAGCCATCTACAATTATGCTTCTAATCTAAACCATTCTGTCTGTCTCTTTCTGCAGTCAGTTAAGAAAGAAAGAGGCAACCACAATACACCATTCATTCCATCTTGGAGTTTGTTATACTGTGGCACCATGGTAGTACTTATGAAATTTTAGTGAGTACGCCACTGTACTGAGATGACATAAACAAAAAATGCATTACAAAAAAAAATCTCCTAAAATACTGTAATTCTTTCAAGACATTTTCCAAAAGTGAATTTTAGCCACAATTTCATTTATTTGAAACTTTAAAAAGGCTTTCTGGGCTTTAGAGGGTTTCTTTCTTCTTTGCTCGGAGTGATGACCACACATTCAGAAATAGAATAAATGTTCCAAACTAGAAATCTGAGTTAAACCACAGAGTATTATTCCATCTACTTTCTTTTCATTTCCTTCAAAGATAATATTACTATATGCCTTAATTTTACTAACCTTAAAATTTACTTCATTTTAGTGTTTCTAGGAATACAATTTATTATTCCTAGAATTTGGTGCACTTGCATTCTGTTGTTACTGATATTTTGTTACTAAAAAAACCTGTTGTGATTCTGGTGGGTCAAACGCTGACAATTTATGTATCCACTTTTTATGTTGCCTCAGTTGTTCATTCAGTGTCATTGGATTAACTAAAAGGAACTGACCATAAAACATCAAAAAATTGTTTTGTTTCATTTAGCTGTACTACATGTATTGTCCTACTATTGCACATTAGTATTTGGATAGATTTGCCCAAGTTATCTTGCATTACTTCAAATTTATGTTTTATGTTAAATCGGTTTAATAATTCAAAAAATTCCACTTACCTTTAGTTTTAGTTTGTAGACATGTGGGTTATTGTCATTTCCATTGCAATTTGTTTAAGAGGTTGTGGTGGTTTAGCCCCTGTCGGGGTCTGAGACCACGCGGCCGCTACCCCTCCCCCACAAAGGGAGTGAAAATACAAAGCCCCAAGACTGAAATAAGAAGAGTTTTAATACAATAATGCAATAGCAACACAACAAACAACAACAATAACAATAACAGTAATAGTGATAGCAATGAACAGAGCAAAATAGCTACCAAATACAGCAGTGAGAGGAGCAGATGTACAAAACCACGCGTGCACCAGGAAATGTGACGCGCCCGGATGTGACGACCGCATGGTATCTGAATAACCCGGCTAGAGCTCCCCCCCCACTGCTGGGGAAACTTAACCCTATGCTGGTTAAACCAGGACAGAGGTACATGGGTTTTTTCTTGTTTTTTCCCATATAGCTTTATGCATGGTTAGTCTTATTTCCCTAAAACTACTGCTGCTTGATATGTTTACTACTTTTTAATAATATAGCAGCCATTCCAGAATGAACATCTAATTCTGGAGATCTAAGTTTTATAAAAAATTTAGACAATCAGGATGATTGTTAGTCTTTGTGTGTTCATTATCAATTTGTTCCTTCAGACTCTATGCAATATACTAAATTCCTCAATCTGTATACAGATTGTCTGCATTTTATACAAATTTTCCTGATGATCAGAAGCAAGTTGTCAGACCATACAATATAATCTGGGAGTTAACTGCCTTAGAAGTTTATATTTCAGGTACTACCATAGCTAAAAGGAACACCTCTATTGCCACAGCTTCCCTTTCACATCTACTGGTGTTACTCTCCTTTCTGATGTCTCATCTAACTGAAGATTAATACATGTGGAGAGATTTCTGTTTTCAGCTTCCCCTTTCTATTTTTCATCTTTTGAACTTAAGTGTCCTCAATTTTTTCACTGAAATTAAGTCATAAAAGCTTCAGGAGTTGGAGGGTTTCCTTAAGAGTGTGTCTTAAATATACCTTTTCCAGTGCCTTAAGAAGAAAATAAAAGCCACATAAATCATTCCCTTTTTTCTGACAAGGTTGTTCTTAGAAAATTCTTCTCTAGGAATTTGGTGGATTTTAATCATTAGTTGTCTTCTGATAGTTTTTGCTCTCTTTTCATTTGTAGGCAATTCTCTTCCTCTCAGCTTTGTCCTTCATTATTAATGCAAGACCATTAGTAACATGATAATAGGAGATAAACTGTTGGCAGTTTTTTTCTTTTTGCTTTTCAAAGGTGACTCCTCTGCTCCTGTTCCGATGATCAGCAGCACTATTTTCTGTTGAGTTCCTCCGTGTTCTATTTCACCCTTATATCAAGGTCCACGTGAAAGCCCTTCCCCTCCACCCAAACCTTGCAAAGGGACAACACACAAATACCAATCTCTGTAAAAGTCTGCAGGTTTATGAATTGCATTCATCCTTCACAAGTGTAAACAACTTCAAAACTTTTTCTCTCCTATTTTTAAAAACTTTGACCATCCTCCGGTCTCCACAGGGAAAACCTGTGGGTCAACTAGTATGTAATCTGCTGGGAACTTGTGCTGTATATATTACCAACTGTGTTAAAATGAACCATTTTTTCCCTTTTTCTGTTCATAATCACAGAATCCCAGAGATCAGCCCTAAACTTCACAGATTTCTGGAGTTCACTGTCATAAACAAAAGTACCTCAAATTCACAACTCTCAAAATATTATAGATTATCTAACAGATATTTTTGATAACCCAGTATTTATCCATTTATCCACCCATAATTATTCATATGGATTTCTTTCTCTTCCCATCCACTTTCAGTTATTTGTATTCCACTAGTTTCCATAGTCATTGGTTTTCTTCTCACATCTCTGTTCCTTACAAACTTACTACTTCTCCATTTTTTCCAGCTCAGTGTTTCTTTTTCTTCACAAATCAATAATTAAATTTCAAACCTTTCATCTATGCTTTTCAATTTCTTTGCCTCCCAATCTGTTGTGTTTATGGTTTCCCATTTCCCAGAATCATGGAGAATACTGCTAGAAGAAACCTTTTAATCTGTCCTTCTGTTTCACTCCTGCTCTGGGAAAATTTTCCAATTAATATTATCTATTCATTAGACCCTATTACTTTTTTTTTTTTTTAATTCCTCACTGCCTAACTGTAGACTTTTCTATCAACTCCTTTTTCATTTTTAGGGCTCTGACTTTGTCTACATTTCTCCTCAAATTTCACCAATCATTCCTGTCTCATGTCTCTTCCTATTTTAATTTTTCACATTTTGGCAGCCCTACAGAGGAGGTACAAAAATACCTCTCATCTCTCATGACACTTCTGAATATGGCAGTGCTGACATGCCTTCCAGCCATGCTGCTGGGATATAAGTCATCTAGCTGGACTGCTGTGCTCTCCACACCACATCCTCCAGCTGTCAGTGACCAGGACAGACTGCTTAACCAAATTCACAGGGAGTTCCTTTGCTTTCTGTCTCACTTTTACCCATGCTAGTTTGCTGCAGTGATTACAAATACAGGATAAAGTGGAGAAAAACTTAGTGGTCACTGACCATCCAGCCATCCCCCAGGAAATGCTATCCCTAACCAACAGTCTAGACATCCCTTATTTGCCTACTGCCACAACCACCATCCCCCAATATTTATTGCCAGTGCCCTCTCTACCAGCTTCTTATGTTCTTCATGGCCTGTCTTCCTGCTGTTATGTCACCTCACCAGTTTGTGTACATAACTTCATTGTATTGTGCTGATATCCTAAGCCATGTAACCCTACTTCCAGCAATCCATATATTATCCATGTGACTTCCCTAGGATGCGTCCACCCAGCTTCTTTCAACAATTACAGTATGAAACTTCTCACACAAGAATTGAGTCACTCAACATCGTATTCATAAAAAAACTTCTAAAAGATTAAATATTACCTAAATTTCCCTGAGTATTTAGCATCCTTCTATTTAAATGGTAAGCTCTTTTTCTGAGACTTTTTCTCTTCTACCCTGAAACTCTGCCAGATATACTCCTGATGTTTAACAGTAATTCTTGTGATTGTATACTTAAGGGAAGAAGAGATGTTGCTGCTTATAAGAATGCCTAAAGATTTTTTTCACTCCTATTTATAATATTTTTAAATTTTCATTGCATTAGATGTTTCTCAGGTTCATTGACATCTTTATCCCATGTATTGGTATTTCCAGTTTTTAGTATTACTGGTATTATTTGTTTGGTCTTATTTTTAGTTTTCAGTATTTCTAGTTTTGTTTCTGTGATTCTCTAGCATGCTCTTTGGAAAAACATAATGGAGCTTTGTGATTTTTGTAACTAAAAAAGTCTTTTTTGTGTAGACTAACTATACTAGTTATGTTAATTAAGACTTCTGATATTTGTTTCTGTTCATGTACAACAAGGTTTTGTTTTCTTTTAGCCACTATAATGTGGGATGTGATTTTTGCATACCTGTCTCACCATCTTGATAGAACCAGCAATCATGATTTCTGTTTCAAGCACAGTCAGAAAAAACCTTCACTCTAATACAATTATTGTATCTGTTGCTATACCAGTTCTGAACAGTATTTGCTCTTTCATTGTTACAGAAGACTTTTACTACTTAGATCTTCTGGCAAATATGTTTATATTTTGGCTTGTACTTTTTAACTGTAATAAATATTACATAAATAATAATTCCTATTTTTTGTATTTCAAGTTTTCTTTTTTTTTTAATGTTACAAATTTTCTGTTCTTCATATTACCTTAGGGAAATGCTTTATACTTTTCCAATATACATTTTTTTCTCATTTCTCAAAACACAATCATAATTCCACACTGTGAAAAGAATTGTTTTTCCTTTTTAAAATGTTGCATAAAAACAACCAGGACTAATTCTTGAAATTATAGATCATCAATTCCTTGCCTTTTCTATGCAGTTTCCCAGTATTACAAAGACTATGGATTCTCTGACATTCTTCCAATTCTGTGACCCACCTCTTTTTCCAAACAACTTTTTCCCCTTCCCCCATGCCTGCAGGCTTGTTCCTCTTCATTCGAACTTAATCTCTTCCATCTGGCAGCCCATCCTTTGGGCTGCAGTCTGAAGATCATTCATGGACGTGTGTACTGCTACTCTCCACTGTTTGTATTTGCCTCTAGTTGCTGTAACTGTAGGTGACTTACAGAAAACTGCATTTGTATGTGAACAGGAACTGGGTTTCACAGCCATGGAGCTACTGTCATGGACACTGACTGCCCACAGGGTGGACAAAGCTGTTTAGAACAGCTAATATTCATAAGTAAAAGAAAAAACCCTTCCCACACATTTCATCAGAACTGTGGCTGTAGGAGTTAGCAGAAAATATTTTCAAAACCTGTCTTTTAAAAGTCCAAGCTATCAAGATGTTGTGAAAAGGCAGGGAGGACTTTGCTGTGCAGGCTGGCTTGATACTCCTCTAAATTGAGAGCTACACAATTTCTCCTATAAGAGGGTAATAGATTGGGCTACCTGAAATACTTTAGTCCATCTCAGTAGTCTTTGTCCCAAAATGTATGGAAGTTGTGTGTGGTATGGTAGCAAAGAGTGTTACACAGAATTCTGGGCAGTTGAGTTTTAGAGCAACAGGCCCTTGGGAGACTTCAAAGCTGTTTGCTCTAACTTCCCAAAGTCCAACTTGGCTATCTGGGGTAGACTTGGCTATCTGGGGTAGCATAACACCACTTTGCCTTTCCATCCCATGCTGGCCTTTAACAAGATAAAATGCTCTTTGAAGTAGGAGAATGTACACAGTGAGTTTCTAAGCAGGCACCGATGATGACAGTGGCAGTGAAACAGAATTTGTAATCCTTCAATAACTGTAGTAAAATAGGGCTTGTTCCATTAAAACATGTACATTCTGTGACTATATTAGCTATGTGAAATACTGCACATCTGAAATTTGGGATTAAGTGTGCAACACGTGCACCACTCCAAATAAAATTTTTCATTGTTAGTAACCTTGTAATATCACTAGTTTCATACCAGCCCTCACTATGATAAGGATGAAAAAGGTTTGTATTGGATTATATTACAGTTTGTAAGGAAATTATCTTAACAGTTGAACTCATGGTGCAGACTTCTTTGGGTCATGTGTTTTAGGGTGCATTTAAAATAACTGTTCAGTTAAAGGGATACAGATATATTTCTGTTTTTGAAGTATGTAGAAGTAGCTCATGAATGATGCTATGAACTTCTAGTTCTTAAAAAAAAATTCATTATAGTATGCTTAATATGCACTTTTTCATTCAAACAACCTGATTCAACATGTCACTTAACTGGTATAAAATGGGGGAATAAGAAATTAGGTGTAATCTAGTTGGCTGTGGAAATAAGGATTATTTAAACCATGGGGCAGTCACCTGCATATTTTTGCATTCATATCGTATAAGGGTCAAGGGGATTTAGCAGTTGCAATAAAATTATCCAGTGCTCGGTGCAGGAGGAGAAATCTCACATTTGTAAGCAAAAACTGTATCATAGTACTAAACCAAAGCAGGCTATTTTACTTAGCAAAAGATACTTGGTACTCAAGATAGCAAAATATTTCTGTCTCATAGCATGTCTCATAGCATGCAGGCCAGGCCATTAATGCTGCATCTTCCCACCATGGGAGCTCAGAGTCAACGCCTCACCTTTACACAAGATGCTCTGAATTATTCTCAGTGAGGAAGCAGCTCCCACTGAACTCCTGAAGTTGCCTTCTCACTGCTTGTAGATAAGCAAAATGCCTGTTCTGCAAGGCAGCAATGAAATTAGGACCGTCACACAGACTCAAGAAGCAGCATATAGTGAAAATGTCATTCTGAATCCAAAAAACCCCAGCATTGACTAAAAATGATGGTGTGCTGCTTCTGAAAATTTGTAAGTGGCTAGAAGGTATGCTGCTACATCCACTCCCCTTGGTGCTGTGCCCTCCAGAACTGATACAGATCTCATGACAGTGGTTAATAGTTGGACAAGAACTCATGCAAGCATGAAAAAAAGTGGTTAAGTGGACTGTAAAAACTTAAAGTCTGTTCTACATTAGCATATTTCTGCATTTCCTCTGGAAATGGCTACCAGCGCATAGCTACTCAAAATGAAGGCAATATAGAAAACAGTGGCTGAAGTTACACCTGAAAAATCCAGCAAATATATAGCCCATACTCATGAGTTGCAAACTTTTCTCTTTTTTTTCATCTGCCTTTTGACTACACATCTCCAAGGTTCTGCAGATAGATTGAAAACAACTGGTTTAAAGCAGTGGTTCCCTAGTTATGGTGTGCAAGGTCATGATCTGCAGAATCATTTTAAGTGTATAGTGTGTTCAGTTATGAGTTTGATGATAAGGATGCATCCACAAACATATTGGGTATTTGATAGTGATCCAGAAAGTTTTTTAAATGTTGGCTTAAAGTACAGCTTTGCCCAAATATCCCACAGCATACTTATAAAATTGATGTGGGAGATGTTTGAGTTGATAAGGTCAGGAAGTTCTCTGAAAGTGGAGCTGGTCATTTCTTTAGAACTGAAGTTGAATACCAGATGATTATATATGTGTATGTTTTGACTTTAATATTGTTCAATTAACAATGGCTTATATCATTCTACAGAACTTTAATATTGCTTTTGAACGTAAAAAGGCAATGTAACACAAAGATGGCCATGGTTGTTAATGGCTTGTATTAGCTGGAAGCTATAAAGTCATCCTAGTACTCTGTTAGTGCTGGAATAATAATTTACCAAGACAATTACCACATGGTGAAATTTTTTTGCTGCTCTAATTCAGTGTTATTAATAATGAATAAAATTGCAATTTTCTCAGGTTGCTAGGGGCAGTGGGGAATTATTTCAATGAATATTTCAGCACATTAGTTTAATCATAGTTCCACAAAATTCAAGTGGGCAATATTTTATACTTCTAAGTTCAGTCTGCTAAGGGACCATAGTCATTAAATTGCAAACTATTTGCACTGAGGTCCATTCTATGATTTACAAGCCTTGTTAAAAACACTGTAAAAGAAAGCAAGCTGTGCCATTAATACTTGTAATTTGATGCTGCATTTGTTAATGGGCTCAGTGTGATTAATGTTTTTAGCAGCAGGCAGAACATTTTGAGACAGGCAGTGCTGAGGTTTATAATATATAAATGCATGTGAAGAAATTTTAGAATATTGTAAGTTGTAGTAATATATGTTTTTACAAGATTGTATTCCTGAAATAGAAAAGCAGCAGTGAAATTATACTATAATGTATGTAAATACAGTTCAAGCTGTGGTAGACGCTGATGTGTGTGTTCTTTATTTCATAGCCAACTGCATGACTTCTGGCGCTTGGATTACTGGGAAGATGATTTGCGCCGGCGGAGACGATTTGTTCGCAATGCTTTTGGGTCTACTCATTCTGATGCTCTCCTGAAAGCTGCTGTGGAATATGGTCAGTACTAACTCCTGCTTAAAAACATAGCTTATGCTTATTTGGTGTCCATGAATCCCTGAGAATCATGTACCTTTTTTTCTAAGGACAGTGCTGAGAATTCCTAGAACAACTTATTAGAAAAGGAATTCTTTCAATTCTTACACTTTAATGAACCAGAAGATTTGAGCTTGTGGGCTGTTAAATTTTCTGATCCCCAAGGGATTCACATTATACCTCTAGCGTTCCCAGATGCTAATTCTGAGACACTGTAAAAGTAACTGAACTTGTCTCTCCAGAGTGACAGAACGAAACAGGCCATCAAACTAATGTGTCGTAATAGTTCCATTGGAGACCTTCCGTGAATGAGGAATTAACTGTTTTTAAAAAATATCAGAAGTTTTATCCTGGCATGTGTAATCTCAGCCAAAAGTATTTTTTTCTGCAAATACATATGAAATACATAACAACTTGTTTAAAATAATTATTTTCAGTATAACTGTGATTTGAATAATGAACTGACTCCATAGTAGCTTCAGTCTAGGAACTTAAGGATTAGATGATGTTTGATATTCATAGAGAGGTAGCTGCAGTGTAAAAGACAAATAAGGAACATACAAATTCCCTTATATCATCTAAAAGTTTCTTATGTTTCATATGTTTAGTGACTTCTGTATAGCAGACTGAACCTGAGTACTCCAAAAGTCTAAAGCAAATTTATTTCTCAGATTTAAGCTGGGGTACCTCTCTAACATATCAAAGACAGGAATTTTTTAAAGAATATTAAGATGTTTTTCTGTCTTTTTTTTTTTTTAATCTGTAGTACTGAAAAAAAAAATCCTGGGATTCTTTAGCATTTAGGAGTTAAAAATGGAAGTAATTATACACAAAGCAAGTTGAACTTTTCAGCTGATGTGTAGCCAAAGGCTAATGTTACCAGAAGTTCTGAATATGATAGATATAAAGCTAACTCTGTGTGACCTACACATTTCACCAACTTTGCAGGTTGTTGAGGCAAATAGCCAGGATTCAAACAAGGTTAGACATATAAATGAATATCTGTGTGTGCAGTTACACTGGCTAGTGTAATTTAATACTTATTTAAACATGAAGGCCATCATGTGCAGGACTTCAGGTCGTAAACTGTTCATAAGTTGGGTTAAGGAAGATATTTCCCCCAGTAGTGTATAGTATTGCATATTTGACAAAGGGTTATTTTCTCCACAATATTCCAGAACATCAAAATTGAGATCTTATGAGAGGCAGATGCGAAACTGTACTAATTACTGTGTGGCTTTTGTAAGGCAAATAATCATCAAAACCACGGTCTTTATGTGTTATACAGATATAAGAACCCTTTCAAAAATAAAAATATTCTTATTAATATTTTTAATTGTGGATATGAAACTAGCATTAAAACAGGAAGAAATCTGATTTATAAATTATTACAAAGTTTTAAGCCTTGCTATTATCCTGTTTTTAAAATAACAGGAGCTTTCCATTTAGTTAGATGGACTTTGTTTCATGCCTTTATAGCAGGAATGTTGTATCTTTGGAATAAGACTGTACTCAGAGGATTCTGGAAATGGTTTTGGGTGGGGGGGGTTTATAAGAACTATAATGCAAGTTGCACTTAAACAGTTTCAGCATGTTGCAAAGATTTCCTCCATTTATGTAGTTTCTGTATTCTAGTATTTTAGTGCAGGTGGCAGCTGCCTGGTAGTAGAGCTAGCCTGCAAGACAAAGCTGCAACCAGAAGAAACAGAAAAACTGAAGTAGTTATAGTTTCATATAGGATTGTTTCTATATAATGTCATGCTACTCACCTGTTAGTGCATTCAACATACAGGAAAATTAAAGCTCAGGTGTGTTTAGAGATGGTACACATCGAACTTAGTGGTTGCATAAAAATTGCAATAGACTGACGCTGTCTTGTTTGCAGAATTAAAATTCTAATTTTTCATATATGTATTGAAATTAACATCTGGAATTTTGAACCAGCATGCATTAAAGTTATAATTAATGGACTCTATCTAGGTGTACTTACTTTTCAGAGGCTTAAAGCTTTGGATTTTCATACTGAAACTTTTAGCTGACCTTTCTCTGTAAGAAAACATCCTTAACACTGATGTTATTTTTATGCCTCTTGGTGTTACTAATGAGTTGAATAATTTATGAGGTTGTCATGTGAAAAGGATTTGGTGCAGTTTGATGTACTTTTAGCCTCTGGTGTTGGAATGTGATTAATAAAGAGCTGGAGGCAGATTTTTTTCCATAGGGCTTAACTTTCATTGTGGTTTTTTTACGAGCTTTGTTTTGATAATTTTGTTTAGAACAGTTTGATAGTAAAATGCACCTAGCTTCCAAAACTAAGCATGATATCACACTACAGAAAGAATTTAAAGCATTTTAAAAAAATCATACGGCATAGTTTTCCAGTAACAGATTTTTACCTGACCTCAGATACTTTGTTTGTGAGAAATAAACTATTCATCAAAGCATTATTTGTTGGACTTTTGTTATATTAATAACAATTTTTCATCTTGACTGATACCTCTAGTACAAGTAAAGCTATTTTGAGCATCAGTAAAATAGTGGAAACATCTTACAAGTTTTTGTTATCTACATTGACTGTCAGTTATCATTTAGGATTTTGTGCATAAATATTGCAGTGGAGGAATGTTTAGTCAAAGCCTAAGTCAGCAAGCTCCTCAGTGTCTACGATCAAAGGCATCAACTTAAATAAGTCTGATCAGGCATTGCAGAAGAGGGCAGGCAGTTTCAGCTGAGCAAAAATCACAGAGCAAAGATGACAAAATTAATCAGTCATTTCTTTGGCAGTAAATAATAAGATATGCTGAGGATTGCAGATGAGAGAATTTTCAGATTCCTTGGAGATGTGCCTAACACCTGATTTATCTAAGCTTGTGCAGCCATCAAGATATGACCTTGATAAATAAAAAAGTGTTCTAGAGCTACTCTAGTATTAAATCAGAGTTGATGTTGGAGGTATGGATACTGTAATTATATAATACTTGCAGTCATCAAGGAATAGAAGTGTCTTGGAAATTAAAACTGTCTGTGATCTATATGTTTGTTTTAGAGAAGTAACCACATATGTTAAATTCTACCTTTGAAGAGCTAAAACAAAAAGTGTTAATTTTAGCTGGTGACTTCTTCCTATAGGAAATATTATATATTATCTACTACTGGGAAATAGTATTCTTTCAAAAAACTTCTGCTACAAGGCAAGTGGGTGAAGCTTCTTTTTAACTACAGTCTATTAGTCAGCCATTGTATGCATGTTCAGATGCCTGGTTTTAATAAAATATAATATGCATACATATATGTATGTTTGTGTGCATATACACATGTATATGTTCAAAGTACCTGACAAGTAAAAAATATTGGAATGAGAAATTATAACTCATTCCAATAGCTATATACAACTGTGCAAAAAATTGTAGCTTATTCCAATGGCTATCAACTGTCCTTTGAGCCTGTAGGTATGTCGGACTCATAGCAGCATTTACAGGAGATGGACTGGAGAATTTTTCACTTTGGATTAGTCTCCTCCACTTCTAAATTTTTGGTATTAGGCATTGGATTTGTTTGTAATCTGTTAAAACAACTTTCATATCTAGATTTAAAATTCAAGCATAAGTAGTTCAGCACTGTATCTGCTGTGCCCTTTTGTTTTAGGTAAATTCTTACTTGAATAGAAATATAGATTCATTTCTCCCTTTTGTGAAGCTGAAGGGATACTACTTTGCAGTATCAAAGTGCAAGCTATAATGGGATTTTGAACTACCTGGAAACTTTTAGTAGAGTTTTAATTTTATAGTGTTGATGGATTTTAAGCAGTTCTTTTTTTAAGTTTAAATGGAGTTTCAATGAAATCGATTAAATTGTAGACTGAAAAGAAAGAAAGTGAAAAGATTGTATAAAAGACTATAAACTCTACTTCTTTCCCAAATTTTGCTACCAATAAATGCATGAAATATGCAGATATGACCCAATTCGCAGTGATTTTGTACATGTGGTGAAAGAACTGTCTCTTCCACTTAATCACCTTAACAGTTTTTTTGGAGATTAGTATAGATGAGACACTACTGTGCCACCCTACCAGTGAGACAGAAGACTGTTCCACAAAGGTCATCTTAAGAGCAAAATAGTTAATTTATTAAGCTTTTGTCCTTCAGTCTTTAAAGACTTTGGTCCACAAACCATTTGCACATAGAGGAGGTCCAAGAAAGGCCACATTTTCTAGTCTGCACTGGAGGAAATGGACGTGAATAACTCAGTGCCCATGTTCTAAACATATATATGTAAGCCGGTCAAATATTTCTAGTGTCTGTGCTCAAGAATATTTGGCCTGTTAAACTGATTATCATGACAGATCCTGAATGTCTAGAATGAAAAAGAAGAAAGGAAAAAAAAAAAAAGCCTTTGAATTGTAATATGTTCAGGTTTTGAAACAAAACTACAGATACATCTTGCTTATGCAATATGGCGGTTACTTTTGAACCTGCATATTTAAATTATTCATTCCATTATGTATTTGGACGTTCAGTTAGCAACCTTATTTCAAGAGTGGTTCTAGTGGGAGCAGACTGTATATAGCTCCTTCTGGGACTTGTCTTTAGTGCTCTCAGTTTTAGTAAATGCTGTGCATGCTCATCATCAGAAATATGGTTTCATTATACAAACAGGATTAAAAAGCAACAGGTTTTGAAATCTGAAATGTTCAAACCGGAAATCTACTTTCATGAAAGCTGCTGGATTTTGATAGACTATCAAAGAATTGCAGGCAGCATTCCTTCAGGCTGCTGAAGGACTTACATTCCCAGAACATTTAGCTTGAAGCAAGCACTACCTTAAAAGAAAGGTTGTGTGGGTTCCCCATTATGAAATTGGGAGTCTGAAATCCATGGGAACCTGTACTCAAACAGGGGACTGTCTTCAGAACAGGGATTCTGGTGTCCTATGGACTCTAAAGGAAGATTCAGTTTTTGAGGGTCCTCAGTGTTAAAGAAAAATGTACCAAGATGAATGTTCAGTAACTGTAGCTCTAGAGCAACCCCTCAGTGCAGAGAAGTCCAGAACAGTTGATTCGCACAGCTCCTCACTTCCATCTCCTGAACTGCTGGGCTTCCTGCCTTCTTCAGTCAGTGTTAGCACAAGATAGTGGGAGGAGACTCCAGAGAAACTGGTAAGAAGTTGGTTTCATTTAGCATGCACCAAATGTTCCAGAAAGCTAAGTCAGTGTCTTGCAAACAAATGTACCTTGACATTTTTAGATGATAAGACATTTGAAGAAATCAGAATGTCCCATGAACTGGAGATGCTCAATTTCATCATCTCTGTTCAGAAGCTTTGCTGTAAAATCAAATGCTTTATTCTAGGAAGCCTGAGTGCCCACCTAAAAGCTAGTCTTCATTTCTAGACATATTAGGTTGTTGACACTAATTACATTGCTAACAACCTAGAGGTGTCTTTTGTTGGTGAAAATACCACTATTGTTTACAGTAAATTCAAGATTGTCTGTCAAAGTTACTGCGTAAACTGTGTATATCTAAAAACGTTAATTTACTTTTTCTCAGCCTCATAAAGTCCTCTGACTTCACTATCTTCATGCTATCTTTTGTCTATACTTACTGACAATGTCTACCATGTTTCCAGAACAGTTTCAACACTAATTTCAGAACTATCTTTAAGAAAGCATTATTTTTTCAGTAGCTAATGCAAAACTGAAAGCAAACTGAAGACAACTGATACTGGATCATCATTTATCAGAGTTTTGCTAGCAGGCTCACTAGATGTATAAAACCCAGTTACTTTTCTAGGTGTACCTGAAGTGAGAGCATTCTCTATGTACCATGTAAGAGAAGACCAAATTATGCTTTCAGTTTTGTCTATGAAATAATTGCTTTCTATACTATATCTGTATGAACAGCTTTGCTGTCAGGGTAGAGTTTGTAGATCTTTTCTGTAGGCTTCTTTTGCATTTACTTCTAAGCTGATCCAGATATTCTTTAGATATTCTTTGTTTAGCCCAGTGGGGAGAATACTCAAAGCTGGGCCATATAGTTGTGTATAAACACCTGTTAGGAGAGAATGAAGAAGATGATGTCAGATTCTTCTCAGTGGTGTCCAGTGACAGGACAAAAGGCAACAGACACAAACTGAAATACAGAACATTCTATTTAAACATAAGTAAAAACTTTCTTTTGCTCTAATGGCGATCAAACAATGGAGCAGGTTGTCCAGAGAAGTTGTGTAGTCAGCATTCTTGAAAATACTGAAAACCCAGCTTGCCAAGGTCCTGAGCAGCCTGCTTTAGCTGACCCTGCTTTGGACAGAGGATTGGACTAGACAATCTTTAGAGGTACCTTCCAGCCTCAAGGATTCTGTGATTCTTACAATGGAGCCAGAGCTTAAAGTAGACAGTTGCCAGAACTTAGTCTTCAGTAATATTTTTAAAACCCTAGATTACTTATATCTCAATGTTAAAGACTGATTTTACATAATTTCTCATGGATTTAAAAACAGAGCAGAAACACTTGATTGATACTAGAAATGCAATCCTCCACCACAACTTACTTTAATCTTCATAAAACTTTTTTAAGAAATGCAGATTTACATATCACAGAATTACAGAATGGTTGAGGTTGAAGGGACCTGCTCAAGCAAGACCACCTAGAGCAGGTTGCCCAGGACCATATCCAGGTAGCTTTTGAATATCTCCAAGGATGGAGACTCCATAACCTTTCTGAGCAACCTGTGCCAGTGGTCGGTCACCATCAGAGTCAAAAAGTGTTTCCTAATGTTCAGAGGGAACTTCCTCTGTTTCAGTTTTTGCCCACTGCCTCTTGTCCTGTCACTGAAAGGAGCCTGGCTCCATCCTCTTTAAACCTTCCCTTCAGGTACTTATGTATATTGATAAGATCCGCCCCCTCAGCTTTCTCTTCTCTAGGCTGAACAGTCCCAGCTCTCTCAACCTTTCCTCAGAGGAGAGATGCTTCAGTCCCTTCAACATCTTTGTGACCCTTTGCTGGACTCTCTCCAGTATGTCCATGTGTCTCTTGTACTGGGGAGCCCAGAGCTGGACACAGCACTCCAGGTATGGCCTCACCAGTGCCGAGTAAAGGGGAAGGACCACCTCCCTCAACCTGCTGGCAATATTTTGTCTAATGCAGCCCAGGATATCATTAACCTTTGAAGCAGGGGCACATTGACAGCTCATGTTCAACTCGGTGTCCATCAGGACCCCCAGGTCCTTTTTTGCAGAGCTGCTTTCCAGCTGAATGGCTCCCAGCATATACTGGTGCCTAGGGTTGTTCCTCCCCAGGTGCAGGACTTTGCACTTCTTGTTGAATTTCATGAGGCTCATGTCAGCCCATTTCTCCAGCCTGCTGAGGTCCCTCAGGATGGCAGCATGACCCTCTGGCTTATCAGCTACTCCTCCCAGTTTCAGGTCATGTGCAAACTTGCTGAGGGTACACTGTGCCCCATCATCCAGATCATTAATGAAGTTGTTGAATAGGTATGGATCATCATAAAACACTTCTGATATCAATTTGCTCATGGACAGTATAATACTTATTATTACTGAAATTGAGTTTGCTGTGACTACATGAGCCACAAAAATGGTTTTGGCAGTCTTTTTTTTTTTTTTTTTTTTTTACTTAGTTAATACATTATCCTGAAAAATTAGTAACACACACAATATCATAAAATACATTGCTCTGGGGAAATGCAGGTGATGACCCTTATCCAAAATAACTTCCCAAACTAATATTTATTTAAGTAATGTCTTAAGTGTGAATATAGAAGAGAAACTAAAGAACAAAAGCCCTTGGCTAAGAAGAAACCCTAACCCTCACCCCATTCATGAACAGTTAATTTTAGTCTGTAAGTAAACACAAGTTGACAACTAATTGTGAGCAGTTTTAAGAAATGGCATCCACTTTATGGACAGAAAACACGTGTATGTTACTTGATGTTCAGTGGTGAGTATTTTAAGAATACATATGCAATCATTAAATTAATCCATAACAATGCTTCCATGTGTCATCAAGTAAGTCCTCTTTGTTCTTTAGTCTAAATGCGATCATGCTGCCATGTGAGACAAGCGTGTAAACCATTCTGCTTCACTTGGAGCACCTAAAATCTTACTCCTATTACACAACATCCTTTCAGTATATGAACTAATTTCCACATTGACTCTGAAATCTCCAGTGTACTCTGAATGAGTATACATCTGAATTGTATGCCTGAAGGATTCATGAAAATATGTGTATTTTTTTAAGCATAACAATTTAAGTTTTGCATCTACAGTCTTATAATTGTAGCCCAACAGTGCCATCCACTGCTTTTCCAAATAAACATCCAAATATTTCATCCTCATAGGGTTTTAGGGAAAACATGACATGATAATTGTGTCTTCTCAATATTTTACATGGTAGTTGTCAGATAGAGATTAAAATGAAATTTGTTTAAAGAAAGTCCAGGAATAAGAGCTTACATTAGGTATTACTAGAATGATCTGCAAAGAAAATCCTAATTGTGAGAATAACTCTAAAATACTAGATTTAACTTGGCTTTCTTTCTAATATTCTTAGCCCCCCCCCCCTTCTCATTAAATATATCTACTATTATGATGATCCTCATTCTTAGAATCCACTGTAATGTAATGAAAGACACCTTCAAGGTGTAAACTGTAATGGAATTTGCTTAGGTATTGAACACTATTGTGCTGAATTGTATTGCACATTCAGTGTCTGAGCTTCTGCTGTCTGACTAGGTGATGGAAATGAGTTGCAATTGTATCCTAGCAGTCCTTTGCAGTCTAAATATCTGCTCCCTGTTATATGTCATTTCTAGCGTAGGAATATTCATAGCAGCTTTATAATAAGTTTTAAGTACAGATTCAAGAAATAGTCAATTTTTCTTAATGATTTCTTGAAATCTCGAATGTCAGAATCTCTATCTTGACTCTAATTCAATCTTTACACAGAGCCAAATAGGATACGAAAACTTTTTTTTCCCCTCAAAACCTCTGTGTTGGGTTTCAAATGCCTTTCCTCTGAGATTTTCAGGTTATCTGGCATGACCTGGATTTTAGCTGCTGTTATAGCTCTGAGCTAATAGATTTTACTGCAGAACTTTCTGGCTTTTTACCAGCAGTTAACATAACTACTTCTGCTTCTTGCTTCTTCATCTGAAAGCATATGACTTCGGAATGTTCTTGAAGTAATCAAATTGGCTTGCAAAGCCATTCCTAAGACCTAAAAATCACAACCATTGCCAGTCTTAGAATTCTATCCATTTTTCTTCCTTCCACCGTTATATTTTCATCTGAAAACAGTACACGATATCTGTCTGTTCTGCCAAATGAAAGTCATTTACTTACCAAAACCAGTAAATTATTATGATGTGAAATGATTTCAAATCCATGTGTGAAAGGCGTATTTTTTCTATTAATTCAGTTCTGTCACTAATTGACAAAGAAATAGAATTTATTGACCCATGTATATTCAGTGCATCTCATAGAAACATTTTGGAAGAACATTCTGGCAGTGGAAGTCTAATAATAGTCCTTCAGGACAGCTTTCACAGCTGAGTGAATGTAACTCTTAGGACCCAGGTTTTACTGTGTGCTTTTCTTACTTTCTAGTTTCTACGCTTTAAGACTCCATGTTAAGAAGTAATAGCACTTTAAATCTTCTTTGGCTATAGTTAAAAGCTCAAAATATTCCGTTTTTAAATTTTCTCCACTTTTCTTATTCTTGATGTCTTCTTGACTGCAGAACTCTGTTCTCCACCTTGTATACAAGTGGAAATGCATGTCATTTGTTAAAGAAAAAAGGTGTTTAATAGCACCAATAACTGAGTAAAGAAGCTAAAGCTGGACCAAATGTGTCTAAAAATACAAGGTGAAGTTCCACTTCTGCCTATACAGAGGAAGGTGTTTTCAAAAGACCTGGCTAGGACAGCCTGCCAAGCGCATGGCTGGAATGGAGGGCCATTATTTCAGCAGTGCTGCAACCACTGCAGCCTAGAATTAGGTCATGGTATAGATTTAAAAAGACTACTCTCCCACTCTTTCCGACAGCCAGTAGGAGGCATGACAGGCTTTCAGGCAATGGGCACAGGTTTCTGAGAGCCTCTGGGCTACTTGCAAGGTAAAGATGAGTTAAGTTCACAGAGGCAGATTGTGGAAATCTCTTTGATATAGGTGATTTCTTGTCTTTCGCAAAGCAAACAGAATCGCTATGTATAGATTACAAAAATAAAGGAATTAATTTTCAGAGACAATATATCTTTTAATATACCAAAGCATTTTTACTCGTCTTTTTACATTGCACTATTTTATATTTATCACAGAAAATATATTTCTATTATATCACATTAAAATTATCATAGAGGTTTTATGTAAATAGTAAGATGGGTACATAAGAAACTAAGACTTATGCATATGTGCACCGGCTATCCATATCATATGTACACAAGTACAGTGAGTTCTTCAATACCACTTATTTTATGTGTTTCTCACTTTGTAGTGTTAGCTTTGAAACATACACAAAAAGTACCAGTGTAGTGAAACAAACTGGAAGATTTTATGAGCTTCAGTGTTGTGCAAGGTACAGGCAGGGGTGCAGAAACACTTAGTGAAAGCACTGTATTAAAAAACGAATACACTTTATAGAAAAGTTCTCAAATATACCACTAACCAGCAGGACAAGGAAGACACCTTGTTACGAATTCTATCAGCCAGCATATTATGCATGTTTCCAATTATATATTTAATTTCTTTTTTCATATCCTGCATGCTACATCCTGACATGACTTTTTTCTTATCCTTATTGTATGCCTAAAGAGTGTATCTCCCAGTGTATTTGTATAGAGCCCTGAACATCATCTACAATAGATCTATTTTCCCAGCTGAAAGGTCTATGCATAATGCTTGAAGAGTGTTTTATTGGTGTCTCATATAGCACAAGTTATTCAATCCCATGCCCTCAAAAAGCTGATCATGTTGTCTAAAGACCATCTCAGGTCTAGTTTGAATGGAAGATAGTATTGACAGTTCTTGCAAATTTAACATAAATGTAGCAATTTTGCAAGTATCCCTGCAGTTGCATAGAAGCTTTGCGCTCTCTTGTGATCTTTGTGAAGCGGAATGAAAGACGGCACAGACACCACGCCGCAGCTTAATGGAAGGTGAAATAAAATACTGCTCTCCTTTTCTCTTTACTGCCAACTGCTGCTACAGGCTTACTACCTGGGACAGTGTTACCATTCACCTATTTCATAGACAAAATAATGAAATCTTGTAGATGATATCATTGAGCTGTTTTAGTAATAGACTGTCAGACTCTGCTTTATCTCAGTGATTGTGTACTGCTACTGTTTCACTTTTCATCTGCTAGACTGTATGAAACATAGATGTTTTATAACTACAGCTATTTTGGTTGTTTGGGGTTTTTTTAAATATATATATATAAAAATCTGGCCCAATCAAGCAAATAGCAAAGCTCTGATTTTAATTTGATAAACAATTCAATTTTAGGTTCAAGAACTAGGAGCTCATGTTTTTACAACAGCCTGGTCCAAATAGAAGTGCTGTCTGTTGCTACTAAAGCACAGTCCCTTGGTAGACCTAAGAGTTAAACACAAATATCCCAGCATTAGGGCCACACTGCTGTCTCACAAATGTGTATATCCTGTGGGTGCTGCCCTTTGTCTGGTGTTGCTATAGGCATTGATCTACGCAGAAATAGAAACAGTTCCTCCCACCAGTTACTGTTGCTGCTGAAGTGAAAATGATGCATGCCAGTTCTAAAGATGTGGTGATCTATGTGAGGATGAAATGAAATTTGCACAGAAAAAAAAAACAAAACAGTGCAGCGCACTGAACCAGTTGGAATTGCACAGTAAAAGACAGTGTAATGGAGAGTAAATCTAGATGTTCTAATGACATTATTATATTGACAAATTTATTATTTATATATAATGGGGACAATCCTTTTAAGAAACAGTTACAGGAGACATTATGTCGTATATAGGAGATTTTGCCTGTGTAAAGACTGCATAAAATCTTCCTTCTGTATGTCTCGAACAGAATTTCATTTTAAAAGATTACCATTCCAGACAGTAAAAATCATTTCAGACATGTTGGCAAATGGATTCCTCAAAGCACTGATCATGAGCTGTTGAGTCTTTCTTCTCTAAGTAGTCTCGATAGAAATTAAAAGACTTACCTAACTACTGGAATTATGATAGCTACTATAAAATAATTTTAAACTTCCTGCACCTTCATTCTCTGCACTAAAGAATTAATTTTTTAGCTGTCCTATTACGACTCTGTACAGTGTCTGTTTCCAAAGAGCTGATCTTGTTTGGATCTGATAGCAACAGCTTAAGTGATGAGGGACAAAGTTGCCTTCTAGCAGACATAATTGCCCATGCTTTGGCCACAGAGAAGGAGAATTCAAAAATTAGAAGACAGACCACAATACTACAACTATATCTTTCTTTTTTAAAATATTGCGGTTTGGGTCAGTCTCATGGTTTGAAGACTTAATTTTTAAATGTTGGGCAAGGTTTAGAAATGTTGGGGTAGAATCCCCGAATATGAGAGGTAAGATCACATTTCTCACATGCCAGTGCATTACCATTGGGCTGGTACATACACCAAGTGTTTGTAGTTCCAAAGAGTGTTTTATTTCTTCCCAAGGCTTTATCATTATTAGCCTTTTCAATTAGAATTTTTTGTGAGCAGAAAGCAAAATTGAGGCTAGCATATGTGGGCACAGTTCCTTAGTATGGGGTATGCCTCTTCAGAAGTCTGATAACTTTGATCCTGTCTTTAGGCTCTGCAAGCAGATAGAGTCAGAACATGACTTTTCCTGGAGAATGTGTGCTTGGGTTAGGTATTTCAAACTCAGAACTAATCTAAAACTTTCCAGACATAATCCAGACCTGAATTTAAGACATGATGTATTTTTCACTCTTATGTTATCTTAAAAACTTTTTATCAGATGCTATTTCAAAGGCGTAGAATGCATCGTTTAGCAGATTTATTTCATTATTTCATTATCATGTCATACATATTTAAATTCAATCACCTTTTGCTTCTTACCTTATTAATTACATTTTCCTATTGAAATAGTTTGATTACCCTCTTCAGTGGCCTGTCTTAAGAAACCTTTGCTTACATGTGAATATTTTGAATTAAAGATAAATGAAATTCCTTTTTGCTGTCAAAACCAAATTGTGAAAATGCATTGCACGGCTTTGAAAATCAGTACACTCTATTAGCAGACCTGTCAATATAAAAAGTGCATTCCATTTCCACCTCTTGCTCTAATAACCTTTTCTATGTTACTCAGAGGCAGTTCACATAATCAGAGTATATTGTCAGCTTACTGGAGTTGGGGAAGCATGAAATGAAAATCGCGTTAATATTGATCCAATTCTCTTACTTGCAAGTGTCCTTGATGTCCTTTCCACTGAGCAATAACTGGTGGTGTGATGTAGTTATTTTCCTCTCAGCTATTACTGTACTTCTGTAAAATGGCTGGAAACACAGTTAGGAAATTTTTATTGCTCTTAATTATTTTCATTGTGTATCATCTTTGCCTGTTTAAGCAATCCACAACATAGCAGAGAATTTGGCTGCTTTTTGCAATTCATCAAACTACAGTATACATCGAGAGGCTGCATTTCAAACTGACAGGCATTTGTAAAGGTCATCAGTCATGAAATATGAATCCATTCTTGTGTGTACAAGTTACAGTGGCAAACTACATCTTAATCCAAATATAAACATTTAACTGTTTTAAGTTCCTGTTAGAAGGAATTCTGGTTCCAGTCAGAATGAAGACTGCCCTTCAGGAGCCTGAAATGCCTTGTAATGTTTGCTAGACTGGACATATCTGACTCTGTCACCCACTGACTGTTTATGGTCAGTGCTGAATCAGTGCAAGATCCTTTCTCATATGCTTAGAACACCTGAAATCTCAAATAAATATAATATTGACAGCTTCTAAAAATTAATTTTGTAACCGCTCTGAATCTCAGTTTTCCTACCTGTAAACTAAAAAAATAATGAGTGCCCAACATGATAACTTCATCTTTATTTTTATGTAGGTCCTTTTATATTAATATACAACACTTTGACTAACTACAAGTATTTATTGTTTAAAAAGCCTTCAACCTCATCTGAGAAGTGTGTTCATTTTGGCCTTGTCCATATTCTCAGTCTCCTCATTGGCATAGTTTGTGTCAGTCTCATTTTTACAACGCAAAATATCTGAGAATTTTCAAGAGGAAAACGAGTACAACAGTATTTATTTACAAATGACTTACATAAAGAAGTTAATTTGGTCAGATATTAGGCATAAAAATTGGAGAAAAATGTATGTATGGAATGTCTATGATAAAATTTTCAGGTCTTTATCTGTTATAGAAAACAAAAATGTGATTTGGTTTTACTTTTGGTGGAAGTAATTTCCAATACAAATATATGCAACTTTTAATTTCTATGCAATGTTCATAGTTTTTCTCCCTCATTTCTTCAAAGATCCTTAATAATGAAAATATGACTTAGATTCCTCTGGCTTTTATTAAATCTATTAAAACCAGCCTTCCTTTAATAACAGTCACTTCTCTGATTCTCTGGGGAAACTAAATTATATGCCAGTCAAAGCTGCCAGTTCCAGAAACACATTGCAATTTATATAACAACTCTAGCAGACACAGGTGGGGACAGTTCATCATGATATGCCAGCACCGGTCTGCTACTCAAAGCCAGAAGGCCAGTCTCTTGAGCAGACCCAGGGATACCTGGTGCACATTTCCCATGGAGTGAATGCAGTCCTAGGAGGGCTGGTTCTGTAGCCGTGCGGAAAGATATTAGCCTGGGCTGGAGTGGTCACCATGTCGATGATTTAATCTTACTGGGTTTTGCAGAGGTCAGTTTACAGACTCCCAAGCAGCTGCTCTCCATAACTGTGACTGCTGCGAGGGTCCCGGTGCCTAATCAAGTTAGTAAAGATTAGCAATAAAAGCAGGGGCTTAAACTGTTAGAATACATAAAGCAGGAAGATTATCTAGCAAAACTTTTTTTTCTAAGTATTTTCAAGTATTAATAATGTTGAATGAACAGAAAAGGTAGATAATAGTGTTGCATTTTAATTCTATGCACATGTAAGCTCGGTTCTTCCTGTAAAAGTTAGTTTGTAAATACACAAAAAAATTCTTCCGGGAAAAAGCTTAGTTCTTTCAAGCTCTGTTGATAAATTATATTTTACCTGTGATATAATTCCATGATTCACATCATGACCTATCAGGTACCCACTTGTGAAGAACTAATTCTGAATTCCCTCATTTAATAAAATATTAAATCTAGCTTACATGATTAAAATTCAGCAACAAAAGCAGCGTTCTACAGAACAGTACATACTAATGATCTGTAAGGAGGAAAAAGCAACTTTACCCTTAAAAGTTTCTGAGTAGAGCTAAGTTTCACAAAAACTGTACTTTAGATGCTATAAAAGAGAGTTTTTAATTAAATGCAGCATTTTACTATAAAGAGAACTGACTTTACTTATGTCAAAATGTTCCTTTAGAAGCCACATAAAACTGTAAAAGACAATATATGAAAAAGGTTTCTTATAGAAAAGAAGAACACCATCCCATGAAGCAGATTTCCAGATGTTTGGAAACATTAGAATTTCCTGTCAGTATATTTAGGTAACATTAAAATGAGGTTAACTTTCCATTCTGCCATGTCTCTTCAGAGATCAAAGAGCACTCACTGCATAAATTGCCTTATCGGTAATTCGTTGAAGTAAACTATGGAAACAACTTTATAAGAAGCAGTAGTCTCCTTTTGTTGGTTACAGTATTACCAAGCAAACTTTTCTTAAAATTAACCATATTTTTAACCTCATTTTGTACCAAATACAGAGAGAAAAAATTTAAAACACTATATTTGAATACATAATAAATGGATAGAAGTAAAGAGGGAACTGGAAACTCCCTTCCTGTGTTCAACTAAATCATAGTAATTAGTGTAAAGTCTAATAAAATAAGCTTACATAAACATAAATGTAATCAATATGTTATGTTTGTACTGCTAATTTTAATTTTTTATTTAGTAACAGGTTTTGTGGGTCTGGACAGTTACAGCGTCTTTGAACTTTAGACTGCATCCATAGAACCTGTTGTGACCTACAGAAGCCAAAAATTCAGATATTACAATAACAATACCCCTCCCCCCCACCAAATTGCTTAAATATTGTCTGTATTAAATACTTCTAGAGGCTGTAGCTGCAAAATAGCATGAGATTCTCCTGTTCTTGGGAAATTACTAGGTTTTTGTGGAATTTTGGTACGGGGTTTTTTTGTCTGCTTAATAATTTCTGTTTAAGGAAAAGTAATGCTACTGGAAGAGAGATGAGAAAATTCTTGGCAATACTGTACAAGTTTACTGTGCAGCTCATATAACCTTTCAGACATATAAAATGCACACCTTTTCATGGAAGTTTGGGTTTTGTAGAGGAGTGCTGGTTGGTTTCTTTAATTTCTTTTAAAGATGAGATCTTTTCAGTTATTGTGAAGCTACTGTAGGAAGCCAGTTTTTAACATGCACATTTAAAAAAAAATTGCCTAGATGGTAACAAGTGCAACAAAATATGGATTTTTTTTTTAAAACGGTTTATCTAATCTTATACATACATTCTCTTGAAATATCTTTAACACGGTGCCTCAAGTTTCAAGAAATTAGGGCACCAGCTTCTGCTGGACTTCAGTGTGAGCTGACTAACTTATTTCCTTTAACTTCTTTACAAAATGTAGTTTTAAGAAATACTTAGCTGCTTATTTCAAGGCTTCTTTCCAAATCTCAGTCTAGAAAAATATCCATTAAGAAGGAGTTTGGTAAGGACAAGAACTGATAGCATCTGCCAGTTCCAGTTCTGTGCACACCAATGTCAAAATGTTGCTTTCTTGAAATTATATTTAGTTTCATTTTATTTTTTTCCTGTTTTAACAGATTTGAAACATTTTCTAATTAGACTTAGGAACTGACATTAATACAATTCCTTATTGTGTCTTTAAAATACAAACTCCTTGTGTCCTAAAAAAAGTTTTAAATGAACTATCAGGAAATGGATTGTATTTCATAGTAATTTTGCTGGGGCTTTGAAAAAATAATTTCAGTTTTAATTTTTCTCAAACATGTTGAAATATCAAGTGTTCATTTCTCCTTTTTATATCACTGTTAACAATACTAGACATAGTTTTATGTCATATAATTTTTTATTCAGTTTGTTGTCTGGTTTTAAAGAGACAAGTTGTTTTTCTTTTTACTCTTGTTTGGAGAGGTTCTCTTATTTTAAAACCTTTTTGAAGTTGTCGTGAAATATAAAAATAGAACATCTGTGACAGATCTGTTTTGAACATATTTCACATTTCAGGATCCAAGGAGATCTGGTGGTCTGTGGTATTCGCTTGTTAATTTCTTGATGAATGGGTAGAAAGGCCACGAAGTGCACTCAGTACAGCACGTCTTCCGAAGATAGATGATCTCAAATAAATTCTATTCCAAATCAGTTTTTGATTTGTTAGGTGTTAAACCATTTCTTTGTAAGGACAGTGTTTACAAGCCTTGTAATGAGACAGCCCTGTGAGACCTTACTCTTCTTGCTGTAATTTTGATAAATGGAACTCTAATTCATAAAGGATATAGTGATTGAAGGGCAACTCTGGGTCTCGTACACTTTCATTTAGATAAATGTTTGGTACAGTACAGCAAAACTGAGGTGCACTCAACAAAGTGATAAATTTAAACAACAGCCAAACCAGAGCTTTTTTCCATCAGGACAAAGAAGTGCCATTTACAATATTTCTTTTAGATAAATGTATGTTTAATATTATAAACCAGAATGAATATTAGAAACATTTGTCTTGTTGCTAAGCTCCAAATTTGCCAAACTAATTTAATGCCTTCTACTCTACCACATTTCTTACACTGGTGTCTGGCAATATTTCTGTAATCTGCTAACTGGAACTCTCATCACAAGGGATTTAAAATACACTAAATTTCAGGTTCTTGTGATGCATTTTAAATGCTAGTAATGATTTGAGGCTTGGAACTTTTTTCCTGTAATTTTAAAAATACATCTTCATGCATACATAATTTTAAAGGATTGTCACTAATCTAATCTGTTACTACAGAAATGGTTGACTCTACTATTACTCCAGATTAGTACTTTTTAAGTAATTAAATTGAAGATTATCACATTTTATAAAGCTCAGAAACTTTCAAAACTCTCACCAAACCTACCAAAAAGGAAGAGAACAGTATTTTCATGATTCCTTCCTCCACTGTGTTAGTTCATCTCAGGCCTGGTCTCCTTTAGTGTCAAATGCTTCACAGCAGGACATATTACTTGTGTCAAATGATGCTAAACTCCGTTGCAGGAAACACAAGTGTAACAAGATCCTGATCTAGTGATTAAATGCTCAGGACAATTCTGATGTAATAAAACTGAAGGTCTGTTAAAGCACATTACTCCTTCGTGTTTTTCCATGCTCCTACAATTCTTGTTCCTTTTTGAGAATTAAGAAAAAGAAAAAAAAAAACACCCACAAACAAAAAAACAAAAGTTTGGACACAGTACTGAAAACTTTTCCAACCGTTAGTTACTTGATTCAGTTTTAAATTGGTTAAATAATTACAGTTAGTTATACTAAGTAGCAACCTATGCAAGTGAAGTAATGATCACAGCCTAATAACTGAACACAGCAAAACACAGTGTATAAGTATATAACAGTGTCAGTATTGTCTTAATCACTATTGGTATCAGTATGGTCCTACTGGAGAGAGCAACAAACAGGAAGACTAGAGATGCTGTTCTTAATTTTGAGCTTGGTGATAAAAATGGGATTTTGTTTACTTCTACTTTGTCTTTACCTGCTCTGTAGTTTCAGAAATAGCAATTGGGATAATAGCAATAGTATACAAAAGGTTAATATTAGACAATGTAAAACATGAGGTTGTCTCAGCCTGTGGTGGAGTTTGATAATAGTGGCATGCTAACAGTGATCTTCAAACCGAGTAAACACACTCACAGAAAAATATGCCTCCAGCATTTTTATTTATATGGTGTGACTCTCCTGTGCACAAACTAATTAAAAGAATCATATAAGAGTAGGCGATAAAAGCATAACACCTTCCCCACTGACTGTAATAACAAAACTGCCTTACACATTAGTTCCATTTCATGCATCTATCTTCACTAACCTATCTGCTTACTATATTCCACTTAGTTGTCCTGTATTAATATGAGGCCATAAGTCTTACTGGGCTTTACCTCATCATTTTACATCTGCCATAATAGTATTCATCATGTTTAAGTTCAGGCATTGTGGAAGATGAGCAAAATCCACACATGCCTGGTTTTGCTGAGATTTCACCCATCATTCTGTAGCTTACTAGGAATCAAATTTCCAAATTATACAGAAAGGAGAGATTACATTTCAGGTTTTCTTCCTGGTTGGCAGAACTGGAGATGCCCAGATCTTGTATGGTCCAAGGTGAGATGCAGGATTTTCTGTTCAGGAAAAAAACCAGAAAGCTTTCTTGCCTAAGGCTACTATGAGCCTGTAGTACTGAAAATAAAACTAATGACCTCTCCCCAGCTAAGAAACAAACACCATACAGATGTCACAACAGTATCATGAAAGCTGTTTATGATATGAAAGCTACTTGTGATTTTATCATTTGTCCACATCATGATTAATTTTTTACATGATGCGAATAACTCTGGCAAGCGCTAGTAGGATCTTCACAAAACTTAAGATGGCAGGCCAAAGGAGTCCAGGAAAGCTGGATATTCTTCAAGAATGAAATCTTAAAGACACAGGAGCAGTCCATCCCCATGTGCCGAAAGACGAGCCGGCAGGGAAGAAAACCAACCTGGCTGAACAGAGAGCTTTGGCTGGAACTCAGGAAATAAAAGAAAGTTTATGACCTTTGGAAAAAGGGGCAGGCAACTCAGGATGACTACAAGGATGTCATGAGGCTACGCAGGGAGAAAATTAGAAGGATCAAAGCCCAGCTAGAACTTAATCTGGCTACTGCTGTAAAAGACAATAAAAAAATGTTTCTATTAGCAAGAAAGGAGGGTTAAAGAAAATCTCTGTCCTTTATTGGATGCAGGGGAAAACATCGTGCCAAAGGATGAGGAAAAGGCTGAGGTGCTTAATGCCTTCTGTGCCTCAGTCTTTAATAGTGACACCAGTTGTTCTCTGGGTACCCAGCCCCCTGAACTGTAAGACAGGAACAGTGAGCAGAATGAAGCCCCCGTAATCCAAGGGGAAATGGTTAGCGACCTGCTACACCACTTAGACACACACAAGTCTATGGGGCTGGATGGGATCTACCCAAGGGTCCTGAGGCAGCTGGTAGAAGTGCTCATCAAGCCACTTTCAATCATTTATCAGCAGTCCTGGATAACCGGGGAGGTCCCAGTTGACTGGAAGTTATCAGATGTGACACCATCTACAAGAAGGGCCAGAAGGAGGATATGGGGAACTACAGACCTGTCAGTCTGATCCTGGTGCTGGGGAAGGTTAGGGAGCAGATCGTCTTGAGTGCCATCACATGACATGTACAGGACAACCAGGTGATTGGGCCCAGTCAGCATGGGTATATGAAAGGCAGGTCCTGCTTGACTAACCTGATCTCCTTCTATGACCAGGTGACCCGCTTAGTGGGTGAGGGAAAGGCTGTGGATGTTGTCTACCTGGACTTTAGTAAAGCCTTTGGCACCATTTCCCACAGCATTCTCCTAGAGTAAATGGCTGCTCATGGCTTGGACAGATGGTCAGGCCCAGAGATTTGTGGTGAATGGAGTTAAATCCAGTTGGCAGCTGGTCACAAGTGGTGTTCCCCAGGGCTTGGTATTAGGGCCAGTTCTGTTTAATATCTTTATCAATGATCTGGACGAGGGGATTGAGTGCACCCTCAGTAAGTCTGCAGACAAGACCAAGTTGGGGGGGAGTGCTGATCTGCTTGAGGGTAGGAAGGTTTGCAGAGAGTCTGGACAGGCTGGATTGCTGGACCGAGGCCAATTGTATGAGGCTCAACAAGGTACAGTGCTGGGTCCTGCACTTGGGTCACAACAACCCCATGCAGTGCTACAGGCTTGGGGAAGAGTGGCTGGAAAGCTGCCTGGCGGAAAAGGACCTGGGGGTGTTGGTCAACAGACGGTTGAATATGAGCCAACAGTGTTCCCACATAGCCAAGAAAGGCAATAGCATCCTGGCTTGTATCAGAAATAGTCTGACCAGCAGGACTAGGGAAGTGATCGTCCCCCTGTACTTGGCACTGGTGAGGCCACACCTCGAATCCTGTGTTCAGTTTTGGGCCCCTTGCTACAAGATATTGAGGTGCTGGAGTGTGTCCAAAGAAGGGCAACAAAGCTGGAGAAGGGTCTAGAGCACAAATATTATGAGGAGAGACTGAGGGATCTGGGGTTGTCTAGCTTAGAGAAAAGGAGGCTGAGGGGAGACCTTATAGCTGTCTACAACTTCCTGAAAGGAGGTTGTAGCAAGGTCGGTGTCTGTCTCTTTTCCCAGGTAACAAGCGATAGGACAAGAGGAAATAGCCTCAAGTTGCACCACAGGAGGTTTAGGTTAGATATTAGGAAAAAATTCTTCACCAAAAGGGCTGTCAAGCATTGGAACATTGGAGGTATTTAAAAGACGTGTAGATGTGGCACTGAGGGACATGGTTTAGTGGTGGACTTGACAGTGTTAGGTTAACAGTTGAACTTCATGATCTTAAAGGTCTTTTCCAAACTAGACGATTCTATGATTCTGTATCTCCTGCCGTAAGGAACCAACAGTCTGAATAGAAAAAGTCAGTTGTAGGCAAGAAGAAAGGGTAAGACTTACCTGTGAAGTCCTTTGAGGTAATTGGCACATGTCCATACACTGACATTTTTATTGTGCTCCTTAAACACCACACACACAGATGCACACCAAAGTTCCCTCACCATGCTTGTCTTTTTTCAGTCTTTTCTGAATCTCTGCATAGCCTATTGCCATGTATTGAGATAACCCATCTCCTACTTCACCATCCTGTCCCTCCTGATTTCTAAGACAAAAGTCATGACAGATTTGAATTCCTGAAAACAAGTCCTTTCTTTAGACTAGGTGGTTTGAGCTCTCAGATGTCAGTCTGAGTGAAGACACCAGGAACCCAAGAGAAACTCCTGCTGAATTTCTTGCAGGCGGAAAACTAATGGAACAACATTGAACATAAAGTACATAGCAAATATTAAAAGAAGGAGAGTCTTTGTGAAACAGTTTTTATTTTATTCAAGATACATTTTGAAAGACAGAATAAGGCTGCATATTTTGTAAACCTTCATAAAGTTTTAGAAAATGTTCCTTCCCTTTTTTGATAAAGGTGATTTATACTGTATTTTTTTACTACTTGACTGTGGTTGGTTTATATTTAAAATATTACTCAGCTAAATTCACAACATTTGTAACTTTTTTAGGCACTGAAGAGGATGTAGTGAAGTCAAAGAAAACTTTCCGAAGTCAAGCTGTGGTAAATCAGAATGCAGAAACAGAGCTTATGCTGGAAGGAGATGATGATGCTGTTAGTCTGCTCCAAGAGAAAGAGATTGACAACCTTGCAGGTAATTATACTTTTCATTACAACTAAGATATGAGCCAAAAGGCTCTTTTAAACTTGCTAGTTCTTAACCTTTGTGGTTAGTGTCTTGATATTGACAGCTAAGCATACAATTACAGTATGAATAGATTCTTTGTGTTCTAGATTTAGTATGATGTCCTACTTCCATGACCTAGGGGAGCTGATTACAAAGCATATGCCCATTGCAGTGTCTTTCAGCAGAGATGTGAGAAATAGCAATACCTGAGGTGCTTTTATTACTGCCTGTGACTTGTTGAAAATTCTGTAAAACCACTGTGGAACGTCTCTTTTGGTTAAAAAATGTGGGCTAATTCCACAGTTCAGGGTTTTGTGAATCAGAGTGTGGTTGTGTGCATTCATGACCTGATCCCAAGTGCCACACAGCTTGTGGAGAGACACCTGCGCTCCTGCTGGCACCCAGTTCTCTCAGTGATAGAGTAAGGGGGATCTGCAGTATCTCAACCCATCTGTCACAGCGAGGGAAAAAGTTGACTGTTTTAAGCAAGGACTAAGAAGGAATGAAACTGTAACCAAGCTATGAACTTTGTTAATTAGCATACAAGCTGGGAATGAATCCTCTGTAAATATGTACGTGAGAGAGCCCTTCTGGTCCTTTCTCCCTCGGTGAAGGTATGCAGTGAGGTCTCAGTTTTATCCATCTTCTAACAGGTTCTTTACAGCCCTGTCTTGAGGCAATATTACCTTTCCTGGGAAAGTAGTCTGGAAAGAAAGGCATGTTGAAAGTTGAAAATGCACTCTCAGACGAGTTAAAAATGTGAGAACTGTGAAATGCAGTATGAATTTTTTTAGGTTAATTTACTTAGGAATACTTTTATTAAACTACTCCACTCAGGGGAAGTTTTGTGATGTCTCAGGATTTTTTCTGCATAATTGAATTTCTAAACTAGCTGTCTTTGCTCCTGCACTTTCTTCTGATGCCATAGTGGATATTTGTAGCAAAGATAAGATCATAAATGGATGGTAAAAGAAAATAAAACAAAACCAAAGTAAAACAAAAAATAAATGATCAAATGAAAAAAGCAAAAAAATGCCTCTCATACTTTGAAACTAGAGCAGAGCAGAGGGGGAAGTAAATGCTTTTATGTGGGAGCAACCTTCAGTATATGATTATCACAGTTAATATGTAAATCTGCTTGCTTTCTCAATCTGCAGCTAACCTTTGCTGAGACACTGTTGTCTTAAGCCAGTACAATAGTGCCTCAAGCAGGACTATTAGTGGGATAATTTGATCGATGTCCCTTTCTCCTTTAGAAGGAAAACTCGGTACTGCTTTGGCTAAGTTCTTATACTTAGAAGAGTGCTTCCAACTAAATATACATACAGTAGCTATAGTTTAAAGGCTGCATTTACATTGAAATACTAATTAGAACTGCAAAGTGGACGTGAAAAATTCTTGCCCAGTCTGGAAAATCTCCCAGTCAGCTATGAAGTTCTTATGCCCCCACACTGCCATTTCGTTAAAACATGCCCATGCAATACAATACCTATAGCTACATCTCTCTTCAAAAAACTGGTATTTCAATGCATCCTTACGTGTTAATGTGCAATGTACCCTTTTACTAGAGATCACTACATAGATGACATCCCCTGCTCCTTCAGGACATGGCACGGTAATTCTAGTCCTTGGCTTTTACGATTGTAGAAATTGGGAGATACTGCCAGTATTAGAAAAACAGAAATTATAGAAATTGAAACAAATTAACTATTGAAATACTGACAGGATGTCTGTCCTAACACTGTCAGAAATCAGCCTTTGTGTTCCCTATTGACACTGACAGGGCAAGCAAGGCAACTCCAAGTCTGGTGAGGTGATGTGGTAATGTTGCTATATGTGTACCAAAAACCTTGAACTTCTCGAACCCACATTCCACTACCTCATTTTTTCTATTAGATTCACTCCAGCCTTTGCTACTCAACTCTTGCTCATTTTTGGAGCAGAAATTATTTTGAGAGTTAATGGTGTCATATATGTCTTCTACAAATTTTCCCCATCAGTGAAAAAAACCTGAATCCTGCCATACCCTCTGTTTCACTGCATGATTTTGCAGTCACTTTTTTGTCACTGTTTTCCACAGTTCTCAGTATATACAATGTGACTCTGGAACTTGTGTCCCATAACTGAAATCAAGAAAAGCAGTAGCCAAGGAAGGAGGGTTTTATGCCTAAGGAAGTTAGAACAACCTCTGACGGCTCTGAAGAGCAAGTCCCAATAAAGCCACACTGTCCATTCTGTCTAATTCTAAAGAGTTATGTAGATTCAGTGTATGTGATCTGGAAATCTTTGAGATATATCAAGTTATGGTATATCACAGCATCATTTATATCTAGTTACTGTTCAGAGTGGAATGGCACATAGGCATTTCTATATTCAAATATGCCTCCAATTTAACTTTAAAGCTTAAATCAATTTAAACCTAGTTTACAACAATTTGGATTGTCTCAGTAAGGGATAAGATTTAAACAAAATCTTTATAAACCAGGTTTAAATTGATTTAAGATTGTCCACATTTAACTAAAACAATTTAACATTGTTTATTCCATGAAACTAAGGCACCTTTTAAAAAGACAAGACCTTAGGTTTCAGGAGACTTTTAACTAAGCGAATATAAATATTACAATATTTTGATTTATGAAGTTAAACTAAAAAGAAAAAAAAAAGTTTGAAACAGATTGAGACTGTTCGTACAAAGTTATCTGTACATACCTTTTGTTCCAGAGACTCTTTATAGTTTTTCATCAACCATGTGGCACAAATCAATGTAAAGTTCACTTTGATAAATTACATATGGGATAGAGAATTTTTAAATAATTATAGTCTGAATATTTTTATTGTATAATCTTAGTATTCCATATGTGGCAATGGCAGTTGGTCAGATTTCATTATCTTAAGTAGCATTTTAATAAAATATAAAAATCAGATTCCATGTTATTATGGTTTTAGAATTATGACTTCTAAGTTTGCATCAAGATTTTTAACTAAAGCAGTATTTTAACTGTCTTACAGTATGTTATCAAAAGATATTGTTCTTATTTTAGCATTTGCGTATTAAAATATTTTACATTTTTCTGTTTCAGTTTTAGCTCCTTTTCTTCCCAGACTGTTCACTTCAAGAGGCAAGTCACATCTCTCTTAGAACTAATGATTGAGATAGCCCAGTCAATTTTAACAGTTTTCTAATATATTGTGAATCTGTGGGTAGTACAATCAAATCCACTGTAGTGAGTTGACATTACTAACTCTTCTCCTTTTCATTTCCTTTTCTATTTTCTAATGCTGCAGTAGGGCTCTTAAATACTTACCTTTTCTCTTAAGAGCCCAAGAATGCAAATTTGCTAACAATTTGTCTTCTGCTTAGTAGGTGACTTTTTCAAAATGAAAAATATGTGGATGTATTTTAATATCGTAAACTGGCATTCTCAAATGGAAATATGTTTTAACAGATGATTAATATTCTTTCCCAAAACTTTTTTTTTAAAGCACTGATCTTGCCCTAAAATAGAGCATTAAAAAAACAACAACAACAACAAAACAAAACAAAAAAAAAACAAACAAACAAAAAAATCACCACCCACAGAATGCAGGTTGAACCACTCAGGTTTTATGAATTTTACATTTTAGAAATACGTTCTCTTCTCTTTGTTGTGAAAGTGCAGTTGACTTGCTGAGAATTGTTTGTGCACATCCGAGAGCAGAATTTAGTCTTAATGACAATCTTGAAAGATACATGTTCAGTAACTGGAGCACATTTAATCTATTTTGTCATATGTCTGGTGGCAACAGCAAATAGGCCCCAGCCAAGCAAAGTATCCCTGACAAAGTCTTTTGCTACTCTCTAAAAAGTAGTTTCTAGAAAGAAAAAAGGAAGTAAAGATAGGAGGATATGAGGCTTTGGGTTATTTTAGGAAGACAAAAGGCTTTGGCAGGCATCTGTCTGGTTACTTGCATGGGCTCAATCAACTCAGAATCTGACTTCCATGGTAAATTACAGCCTCACACAGTCTTGCAAGAATTAATACATATTATTCACTCCATTGTACGAGGAGATTGAGCAACTCATCCAAATAAACCCAAAGAAAGCCACTAACTGTCTTTAATGCATCTTAGTCTTAACATATCTTAACCTTCAGTACAGAATCTTCCCTTCTTCCTGGACATCTGTCTCTGTCTCTAGGCGGAAGGAGACCTCCTACAATGCGAATGTGCCAGGAAGGTTTGAGTGAGATGCAGCATCCCAGCACTGCCCTAACTTTTAGCAACTCTGAACTTCAGTGTAGAAATATTTCTAGAAAACAGCAATACTACTGCTAAACAAGAGCAGATCTTCCATCCAAACCAGCATGGGTAGCTAGTCCGCATTGGCTTGGGGGCTAAATGTGATAAGCCCTCTATCCAGACTTCTTGGTAGTGTGCTGAGTGTATTGACTTACTGGCCGGTGCTAAGGAACACACTAGGTCATGAGGATTTGACAGCTTGTATTATTATTAATGAGATATAAGACCTTTCACTTCCAGGTCATCTGTTTGAAGTCCAGACAAGACTGGTGGTAACCAAATATTATCAACATCTGTTTTGTGGCCTAAGCAAAATAAGCCTTTAGTCTCATTTTAGACAAACTAACAGAAATCATTATGATTTTGAGCAATTTCCAATTGAAAAAATATTTGACACTGTCATTAGAGGAAATTGGAATAGTGCCAAAAGTTCTACTACACAGAGTTACAGTTAAAATTGTATAGCAGTACCTAAAAAAGAGAAGTAAATCATTTAGCCCTTAGGGAAATTTTCTATTCCGGGTTCTAACAAAGGACTCATTTACATTTCTGAAATTATTTTGAAGCCTTGCGTAGGGCCAGATGCAGTAATAAAAACACTAACACACCAAGAAACTGCATATAAAGTCACAAAAAGCTCACGAAATAAGTATTTGGGATGGAAAACTTAGATAGAATTGACTCATCTTTATATATATATAAAATATGCATTTAATATTTATACATATACATATTTAGTTACAGTGACATCTCTTATGGCCAAAATCTGACACTGAATTTTCTTTACAAGAGTTGACCAGTAAATCTCTGAGCAGATATTGTGACCAGACAATCTTTGGTAAGCAAAGCAAAGCTGTTTTGCAACTTTTTCTTACCTATTCTTAAGGAGTACTGGAGAGACATATTTTCTTGTTTTCTCTTCTGTTGCCATCTCAAAATTATTTTAAGGTATGTAGGATCATTTCTATTGTTTTTGTTAATGGAGTTAGACAAACAGTAGATTTTCTTAATTAAAGAAAAGAACAATAACTTGGGCCTCTACTGAGAGGCAGATTTTCAAATTATTAGATTTTGCAGGCAAAAAATCCATAATTCGTTTGGGGTCAACCAGAGAAAGTTTTGTTACATTAGCTGCTGTCAGAGTAATGGGTTGAAAGAAAGGACCGAATAGCACTTATATTGTCTCCAGCAGCAACCACAGCCTACCCAGGAGGTTTTGGAGGAGAGGAATCATCTTCATCCCTCTCAACTCCTGGAGAGCAAAGCATGATTGATCAGACAGTGGAATAGGCTGCCCAGGGAGGTGGTGGAGTCACCATCCCTGGATGTGTTTAATGGTCATTTAGATGAGATGTTCGGGGATATGGTGTAGGGGAGAACTTTGTAGAGTAGGGCTGATGGTTGGACTCAATGATCCAAAGGGTCTTGTCCAACCTGAATGATTCTATGATTCTATGATAGCAGTTCCAAGAGTGGTCTCATCTTCCCTCTCCAACCCTTCTCCTCCATCCCCGGTATGTTCTGTCCTGCGAGGCTGGGAGATCCCTGCCGCCCATCATGGGCTGTCCTACTACAGCAGTTGTTGTCCGTGCTCCAGTGGCTCTGATGGTCTGTGGGGGTCCCAAGGGGGCAGAAAGCAGCGACCACAGTGGAAGCCCAGGAAGGACTGTAACAAGTATACAGTGATGCTTCCTAATAATTCTCTCTCAGCCTCCAACAGCTTGCACCTCTGAGGCTTCCAGAGTCAGAGATAGTAGTTATTCTCTTTCATTTTTTTTCCATTTTCTCTCTCTCTCCTCCCTCTTGCACTATCTTTCTCTCACTCTCTTTTTCCCTCTGTATGGAGGTGGCAAAGGTACTTTAAGCTTTTCCATGTTTTATGTCTTTTTCTTTAAGAAAGTATGTATGTATATGTGCACACACAAATACGTCAGTTAAATAACAAATATCAAAGTTTCATTAGAAAACACCAAAAAAAGTCTTAATACTTCTCCACTTCTCAATAGAAACTGTTCACTGAATTCAGCATGTACTAATGAGTAGTTTTCTCCCCTCGAACTCCATTTTTCTTGCAAATTAGCATTCAAGATAGGAATTTCATTGGGGGGAACTGCTTATTTGAGGAAGGGACAGGAATGTGGAAGAAGAATATTCTTTTTCCCTTTTTATGGTAGACACATAACCACACAAGCCTTGTACTTCCAAACATGGAAATTCAATTCAGCCAGATTTCCATAGTTTCTGCTCATTATATATTCAGATTTTGATCCTCAAGTCTAAGTATAAAAAAGAAAAGCATATTTGTATGAGTTTAATTTAGAGTATAGATTCAGGCATAAACTGAAAACAGTTACACTTTTGATATGTAGTTGGCTTTCACATTGAAAACAAAAAAAAAGCCCACAGTTTCTATAACATACTATTTTTAGACGTCTCAGTGTTTATTCTAATAATTTTTTCCACATTACTATCGAAAATAGCTTAATATTTTATAAGGTGGTTGTCAGTCACATATCATAGTGCTGCTAAGCACAGCTTTGAAGAGCTCTTCTCTTTGTACCTTATTACACCCCACTCTGAGCATCTTCAGCTTTTAAAATGCAGCTGGATTTCCTGCTTTCCAAGCTTTAAAATTAAGTCAATTCAAACTTTTTTGTTTGGTATTTATGAATGGTTCTGAGCGTGCTTCATGTGCTCTTACCACTCATACCAGTCTATTTTTTTTTCCATAACTTGCAAAACTCTTTTTATTTGAAATTTCTAAGTCTGCAAAATTAGACTACAGTGGAGCCTATGACTGCACACTTGCCTAGTGCATAGGTGTGTAGCTTCTCCCTTGTCCTGTGGTACCACAACCTGGATGGAACTGGTTAGCTTATCAGAAGTCAAGCCGATGAGCTACCTGATATATAGGAGAGAGACTGCAGAAAGACATATCTAGTCACAAGGAGCCAGACTCCACTGTTTTGCGCCTTATTTCATGTTCACTATGCAATTGGTTCCCATATAAAAATCCCTGTAAGCTTCATAAGAATGTATAGGGATGAACCTATATAGATTAGTGGTAGGAATATATCCAGAACTGTATCAACAGTACCTATGTTTAAACTAAGCACTTTCATTGACCTACAGACAAGATTTTTGCTTTTTGCCTTTTCTCTTTTTTCCCACTAGTGTTATAGAAGCAAGCTAAAAACTCAGTCAAGAGGACAGATTGGTTAGTCCTGGTTTCATTAGCCAGAAATTGTACAAGAGGTGGCCTCACCCAGTGCATTTGGACAGTCCTCGCTAGCAGCCTATTACATGAGAGCTTTTAGCTTGGCTTTCTAAAGAAACAAGGTTTATGTGAGTATCCTTGTCAGCCTCTATGCATCTTTTGAACCTGGAAGCCATTTTGAACAAACTTTAACACAGGAGTAAGTATTTCAGAAGCAATAAAATTCCTGCAAGGAAATCAGGTTGTTAAGGAAAAAAGCCTATATGACAGAGCCTGTCACATTGGTTCTCCTTTTATTAGGTACCAGAGAATCTTTGTGGGAGAGTCTTCAGAAGTTCCCTGACTGTGGGAAAGCAAAACATGCAATCAACCAGTAGACAGAGTTACACTACAAAACATCCTCCATTGGTTCTGGTGGTGTTTAGAGATACTCGTATTTTCAGAAAATTTTGAAGTTGCAACTATTGCATCTTAGATGATTCTTCCAAATATACCTAGCAAGTTATACGCTTATTCAACAACTTCTTTCTTTCTTCCCACACACATATAGGAGTAGCTAACCAAATAACTGAACTTTAAACTATCACAAGCTATCTGAACATAACACTTCCCTTCGCTACGGTCTCAAGAAGTATAAGGCTCACAGTTTATCCTGAAGAGCTTTTCCAGCATGGAGACTAGAAGAAATGAAAACTGAGGGCTCACATCTTTCATTTCATTTCTAATCAATTGAGCTCTATTGGCATGACAAAGTACACAAGCTAGACTGTATAAGATACCTGTCAAGTCTGGTTCACTCAGACTGGCAACTGGGATTTGATCCCTCGTGTTCCTGACTCATTACAATGAGTTCCTGTTTCGGTGGTATACTGCTATAGCAGGATGCTCCCTCTGCTTTCTCCTTTCTTCCTCCAACATTAAATATGCTTTTCTAAGGTGTGTTTTTTTCTGTTACCTTGTGATTAAATAGACAGCTGTAGTGGCTCTCTCAGAGAGAAAAACTGTCACTTATGTGGGCATGTTCAACATCACTTAAGGTTTTCTAGGTTGAAAAATGTACCTTAAATTTTACCTGAAAATGAGGAGGAAGCTAGTGCGGGTCATAGTGCATTAGTGCAGTATACTCACATCTGGATGCACTGCTTAACAATCCAGTTCTTAGTTTCCAAACCAGCTTAAATTACTCAGTCTTTCCAAGGTATAGCTTCAGGCAGAGCACACCGAATGAATCTAATTTTGAAGTGGCAAATGTATGCATTGCAGTAGTGAGGTCCCTATCCCAAATATTTTAAGTTTCTGGCCAGCTGTAAATCATTAAGGGGAGTCTTGATTATTATTAATACCTGATCATCTGGCAGGTTGGTGCTCAAACACGTCCTGGAACAATACTAAACCCACATAAGCCACTTGGAGCTTGAACACAGTTCAGAGGTTCTCATGTGTGTCACAGAGCAAATCAGACTTTACCTGCAAAAGGGGGCAAAAGTTGATTTTATGAGTTGCTTTAGACTGTTAGACACCCAGCTAATTGTTCCGTGGGACCTTCAGTGAGAAGATACCTAATAAGATTGACTTTGGTACAGTATTGAGCTTGTCTCTGCATATTCTGTAACCATTCTATTAAGTGGTTGCTTTCTATCACACTTTGAACAATATAAAGAGATACTTATTCCTAGGAATATTGTGAAACATTTTCCCTCAGCAAGAAGTACTATTTTATATTTTTCTTTCAGTGTGACCAGGAAGGTATGGAATTCAAATAATAATTTGCCTGTGGAGGTGCATGTCACTTGATTCAAATGTATGAAAATTATGTATATGTTTAAGAGAAAATTACTTTTTTTTTTTTCTTAAGCAACACTATCTTTAACTATTTTCACAATCTCATTAAAAATATGTATTTATTTCTTACTATTTGATTCACAGTTATAATATGTAAGGTTATTTTTATTTACACTTACTTTTTAATCGAACACATTTGTTTGCTGTTATGGCACCACTTAAGAGAATTGAGTTGCTGTAATTGTTTAGTTACTGTTCTTGAAAAAGACCATTGAAGTTGATCTTTGATGTTAGTAGTAGTGTTACATGCCTTATGGAGGAAAGGGGGGAAAAGTGGGGAAAATTTTTGATATCAGGGCCTATCCACACTGGCAATGACATTTAAACAAACAATAAAAATCAATCCCTCCCTCACAATATGAAACATATGATTGTGCAAGAGTAAAAAGCCAACAAAGTAAGCTTGGATATCTCTGAAAACAGGGGAAATGAATTGGGGTTGTTATTCAGTGGCGGAGGAGAAAAACAAGATTATAGTCATGTTTAGACTTAGATTCTGGTTTTTGCAATCAGAAAGTTGTACAAATTACTCTCTTTATTGAAACTGTTGAAAGTGATATGTAAAGGGAGCTGTATATATACATTCTTATAAAAGCCTTGGCTTGAGTGAAGGAGTTACTCCCTGTATCTGCTGTAGTGGAGAACAAATTGGGGGCAACCATCCTCATGTAAGTTCAATATATTTACTGCAGAAGTCTTTTTAAAGGGTAGTTTGGATCAGATTTCTGACAAGAATAGGAACAAAAAGACTGAATTCTGTGATTTGATTTTTAGGAATCTTACATTGTTTACTTGTTATTTACATGGCAGTGCATATATTATATTAATGATCTTAATTGGATGAAATATTTTCCTGACTACAGAGCTTTTCCCAAAGGCTTCTGATGCCTATACCTGTTTCTGCTTGTATGCTATATGATTTATATTACAAGAAGCTGAAGTTTTTGTGTGCGAGAGTGTGTGTTACATGTAAATTGTTTCAAGTATAAGGATTTGTAGTCATTTTAAATGCAAGTCAGTGCCAGAAACACTTGGCTTTAGAGGTGAAGTGCTGAGGGAGTTTCAGTTGTCTAATTTCAGGTACCTTGTGAGTGATTTTTAATAACTATTCTTAAATTTAAAATTCTTGCTTAAGTATCATGTCAAATTACAAATTGTAGTTTATGTAAACTATTTTACATAGTAAATGTATTAGTTTCAGATAATCTGTTTTGTATTTTCCATGTTAAACGGTATATGAAAAAAGATTGATATGTTTTTTCTTTTAAAACAGCATCAGCTAAAAATTAAACATGACAATATTCACCACTTTTTTTTTCAGAATAATTACCAGTAGATTATAAAATTAAATTGGTCTATCTGATTGGATATGTTTTCAAAGTGTTTGTCCCAGCTAGTATTTTTTGATCTATAAGTAATGACCAAAATATTATTTTAAAAGTTAAGACTTTTATGTCTGCAGCAGGTAAATTGATTGTTTTCATAATTCAGCGTATAAAGGCATATATCTTATCCTACTTAGGAGTAATTATGCCCAATCATTTCAGCAAATACACCTCCGGTGTAATTTTCAAGCTCATAAATATAACACATCTTTAGCTCTTGAAGTTAAAAATGACAGTTTATGAAAATGAAAATGTTTGAAATAACAAGTTCAAAATACCAGTCTTCTGGAGCTTTCCTTAAGAGGTGTAATTTTACCGGTGTTGCTTTAACAGATAGCAAACTCTTTCACTTGATAGAATGTTTCACTTGCATTGACTTTCTTTACTTGAACTTGAAAAATACAAGAGCTAGGTATTAGTACAAGAACAAAATACAAGGAGTGAGGGTCTCTGTTTAACAAAAATTAACGGAGGGGAGGAAAGAGATTACATATTGCCTTTTTTCACTGGGACCTTCTAATCCCACAATCATTTACTTTCGGAAAGAAAATATTATTTTAAAATGTATATGCGCGGTAGCGTTTATTTTAGAAATGTAAATCACATGTGCCGACCACAGGGACCAGGCAAAGCGGAAAATTCTCCATTCGAACAGATTACAAGACCTGTGGATCTGAAGTGATCCCTGGTCTGGTTTTAAGGCCAGAACGTCTTTGTTAGGTCGCTGCCTCTCTGCTGTGGGCCGCCCCGACCGCTTCAGAGAGGTCGGGAAGAGGCAAGAAACGCTCCTTCAGAAGAGATGCTCTTGCGCTGGGGTCCCCGCGGCTGACAGGCGCTCTGCAGAGGCGCGTCCCCTCCACCCGCCAGCCCCGGGCCGCTGGGCGCGGCTGAGCAGCCACAGGTTGGCCGTGCCCCGGGCGCTGCCAGCGGGGAGCGCCCGGCGGCAGCCCCGGTGCCGGTCCCGGACGCGCTCCCCTTCTCGGCGGCTACAGCCGCGCTGGGAATGAATATTTACACCCCCCTGGAAAAGCGCAGCTCGCCGCCGCTGCCGCCGAGGGGCCGGGGTGCGGCTGGTAGCCGGAGCTCGTTATCTTCCCCGCATGCGAATGAGCCCGTCCCGCGGCTCTTGGCTCAGGTGTGCCCGGCTTTTGTTTCATTAGATTATCAATTGGGTGCGGGAAGGGGATCCAAAGCTTCCCGGTAGCTCGGCTGCCATATGGAAAATCTGCAGTATTTTGATTATGCTCTATGTAAACATTTTAATATCGGATCCTTAAAATCCAGAGACTATCCCAAAGGGGATTAAAACATAATCCTCTCTTTCTATAGCTGTAGTGGATTAATTTCGTATTCTCTCGGTGGCTGGCTTGCTCCCTGAAGGCTACAACAAAAAGACTCAGTGCTCCTTAAACATGCTATGGAATTGGAAGTTGTAATTGGAGATTTCCAAAGGACAAGTGTAAAAATGATACACTGTTAATACCGAATATTTTTTTTTCATTTTGTGCTTTCAGGAGGAAAAAAAAAAAAAAAATCTGCGAAGATTTTTGGAACTTAGTTTGAACACTCCCTGCCCCGAAATCCCATAATTTGACCACTGTTTGTTATGCTGTTTCTTTTTTACGAAAAAAAAAAGAAAAATAAATTTTAAAAAACCCCAACACAACCCACAAGCAAACGTTTTCTCATCTGCAGGGTACAATAACGCTTACTCCTTGTCGCGTTTTAATACCTCTGACATGTTTACATTGCAACAAATCTAGGGTGTCATCTGAGGAGAACACAGGGCAGATGCCAAGGTACCGGTCTGGGAGCTCAGAGCTTTTTCCTGGGAGGAGAAGGAGGAAGCCAGAAATCCCCGATTTCCCCTGCGTTCAGTAACAAGCTAAGAAGTGAATGTCCCCTTTACCTCCACATCCATCCCCCGCTTTTGCAGCGCTGCCCTCGCCTCCAGGACGTGAGTGCATTTCGCTAGCACACCCGCTAGCCGGGGTGCACCTATTGTCTTCTCCTGGATGTCAGATTATGGGTTTTGGCCTTTTGACCATTAAGTAGCGGTGGCTTTATTTTTATTTTAGCCACACAACACTAGGGAAAAGGGGTAATTGGATTAAATTGATGGTCTTCCTTCTGGGATTCAGCAAAGCCCACAGACGCCTCCTTAAAGTGATAGAATATCGGGTGGTTTCCAGGACGCATCTTCCGAAGGCGGTTTTTTCCCCGCACAAAGGCCCGGGAGCCCATCACCGTGCGCCGGGCCAAGCAGCGGCTCCCGGCCGCCCTGCGGGGAAGGGCGAGGGGAGGGCTGGGACGCTCTGCTTGAGAGGGCAAGTGCTTCTGCAGGGCAGGGAGCCGCTGTCTGCCCAGACCCCCCTTCTGTAAACACAAAGAAAGGGGGCCTGGGGAATAGAAACCCAAATCCACTTGTAATCGTACAAGAGAATCGGGCGTAATTACTTGAGCAACCTAGATGAAGATTGATGAGGCTTTAAAGCGGCGTTTCGGATCGATCACGCTGCCCTTTGGAGCCTGCAGCCGGGCTTCCCCGGCTCGGCTCGGCTCGGCTCGGCTCGGCTCCTTTCTCACCGCGAAGGGAGGGAGGGAGAGAAGATGGAGGCGAGACGGGGAGGGCAGCAAAGCAAGCCCGGCGCATGTGATTCTGATCAGCTGACTAGGGTCAAGAGGCTACCCCGGTTTATTAGGAGATGGAAAACAATAAAATGAAAGAAAATAGAGTTTGTATCAATATTATCCAGCCTGCCATGCTGGGCTGCTGAAAGCTGTCACTGAAACTGTGCGTTTTAGCTTCCCCTTGTACACACAGTAATCCCTGCCTTCCTCTTTATTTGTTTTGCAGCGTAAATGACAAAACATTGTGCAATACGGTCTCAAATTGGGTGTTACAGTACAGTAAAACATTAACAACATGACAGTTAGATGTGCCGATACAGGACTAATTTGGGCTAAGCGAGTAATTTGAAGTGTTGCTTGCAAGATCTGGTAGTAAAGTGTGCGTGCAGTACTAGGGGAGGAGGAGGAGAGGTTGCCCCCATGCTTCTCTGCAGCCCGGGCCTTGCCTCGCCCGCCAGGCCCTCCGAACGCACCCTGCCTTCGGCCCCGGAGAGGGCAGCGCCTGGGGACGGCAGCTGGGAGCGGACGCAGGCACCCTCTGCCATCCCAGCAAGGTCTTCCTCATTGCAGAGGAGATTTTTGACTGCATAAACCAGCCAACCCCTCTTTAGCATTCACTGAGATGCTCAGTTTGCCGGTTTCTAAAAGGTGTATCGGTTGGATGTTGTACCCAGTTTCTCAGTGCTGAGGCTTTTATTATTTGCGTGTCAGCTGTGTGCTTGTGCATGCATGTGGATGTGTGTGTTTATATATGTGTATACAAATTACCCTACACGCTTTAGTGGTTAAATCTAGAAGAGTGTTTTATATTTAATCTTTTCTTTTCAGTGAGCTTCCTAAACACCGACACTGTCGGCTTTAAGAGTAGATTGCATTCATATTGAAGATGAGATGGTGAAAAAGTGATCCCCTGGTGTCTTTTGCATTAAAGTAGTTGGTTTTTTTCCTGAATTAAAACCTAACCATTTGTGCGATGCAGGCTGCCTTTTACAATAGGTTTTTCCCATCCCATCTTTTCAGTGCCCATGCAAGCGTCTCGTTAAGGAATATATTTGAGCAAAATGTTGTTACAGTAATGTTAAAAGCATTAAGTGACAGCAAGTTGAAGTAAAAATGATCTTGCCGTAAATATATTTAACGATGCCAGCCTTTGTGTGCGTGTGGTATTGAAGTAGGTAAAATATATATATACATATATATATATATATGATCTTTCGCGGTACTTTCGGAGTTGAGGTGTGGACCCAGAGTTAAAAGCAATGCCCGCAGGCTTCGGAGGGTCGGTGTGGCGGGCAGGGACAGGGGCAGGGGCTGCTCTGCCGCCCGCCCGGCCCGGCCCGGCCCGGCCCCCGCGGGGACCCTTCGCTGCCGGGTCCAAGCTGTGTGTAACGAGTCGCCGCTATCGCACATAAACAGCGATAGTGTTAACGAGGAGCAAAAGGGCATGAAAAGAGAAGGGACCTACTTCTAAGAGGCAGCTATTTTTCACTCTAACCCCTCTGCATTTCGCTGCTGGCTGATTTATCTCGCAACCCCGGAGCTCCCAGACTCGCCTCTGTCCTGACTGCGGAGTTCAAAGCGCTGACCGCGGGCAGGAGGGGGATCCGCTCGGCGGGTTACAAACAGAGTTTATTAGGGGGCTCGCCGGGCGCTCGCTTGGCGGAGGGAAGGGGAAGGGCCACCGGGGATGGGCCGGCCGGGCGCCTCCAACCTGACGCCGCTGCCCTTGCCTTGCAGGCCCCGTGGTCCTCAGCACGCCGGCACAGCTCATCGCCCCCGTGGTGGTGGCCAAGGGGACGCTCTCCATCACCACCACGGAAATCTACTTCGAGGTGGACGAGGATGACCCGGCCTTCAAGAAGATCGACGCCAAGGTGAGTGCGGCAGGCGGTCCCGGTCCCCGTCCCGGCCCCGGCACACGTGCGCCCGGGCCGCCCCCTCCCTCCAAACTCCGCTCCCGTCTGCCGCCTCTCGCTGCGTTTTACTTAAAAGAAAAAAAAAAAAAAAAAAAAAAAAAAGAAGAAAAAAGCGTAATGTATTAATGATGTTAAATCCTCTATTACGGCAGCGTGCGCGTTTTCCAACAGCCTTTCGCTCGGTGCCTTTGTATGAACGTGGTCAGATTTAGTAGTTAAGCCAATTGCTCTGAAATCCCTGGAGGGAGCAGCAGTCCCAGCCCGCAGCCTTCCCGAGGCACAGCGGAAGGTTTTACCCCTTCCGAGGATATCGGAGAATCCCGTTATTTCCATGTAAGAAAACACGGCGCATTTTGTAAACACTCTGATTGCTGAAATGCAAGTGAACGCTAATTTTCGGGGAAAAAAAAAAAAAAAAAAAAAGGAAATAGGCATGTACCCAAGACTTGATTCCTGGGAAAGCTCTGTTTTTTTCTGAAGTCATTTACTACTACCAATTCCCCAGCGCCGTCCCCCACCCTCCCCTCCGCGAAAACCTCGAGCCCAGCCGCAGCAGAGCAGAGCAGGGGTGCGTGACTTGAGCAGAAACCTTTGCGTGGTTCCTCCCCGCGGAACGGAGCGGGGGGCTGCCGCGGGGGGAGGAGGGGGCGTACGGAAGGGACGGGTGCTACAGGGCGCTCCTCCCGCCTGCATCTCTTTTTATTCATATCGCTGTTGCTTTATTTCTTTGTTACTGCTCTGGAAAATGTTAGAAGAGAGAAAATAGGGGAGGTACTCTTACAAAGACCTTGGGGTTTGTTTTGTTTTGTTTTCCTGCAGAAATATCATAAATAATTTACAAGAAAATGCTAGCGACCTCGTCTGAATATGTTTGTAATAAGGCGATTTCTCTTTGACGACTAATTTCTCAAACTCGGAACTTTCTTCGCAGTGCTGGGGAAAAAAAAAAAAAAATCTGTCAGAATCGTTGGGTATAACGGTTTCGTTAAAGTGCACCCACTGGAAATAGTTGCTAGTGGGTGCTACACAGGCGATCGGCCTCTTTCAGCACTTGTTGACTGTTAGGGTACTACACAAAATCCGCGCTGGTATTTTGCGTTTTGATTTTAAAGCCGCTTTAGAGAAATGCATACTGAGAAGGACCAGGCGTTGCAGTATGGATGGGCAGTTTTGGATCGCTTGCAGTTTTGTAGGCACACACATGTTATTCCCTTTGAATGCCCTGGGAGCGCAGGGGCTTGATTTCTGGGAGTGCAACTGGCAATGTTATCACATTCATAACGGATTTGTAGGTCAGAAGTAATATTGTTGTTCACTTTATTGGTGCCGGCTTGAACCTTTCACCTATAAATTTTATTTTCTTCTTTATTACTACTTGTGCCGAAATGCTAGTTGTATCAGCCTCACTGCTTACTCAGTACACTGGCTGCTTCAGGGCTATCTTGTGTTTCCTCAGCTTTGTTCAAAACCCAGCAGAAACACACCAGCGTCGTATAGTAAACATTCCGAAAATAGATTTCTTTTCTGACGGCTGAAAGAGTGTTACTGCATTATTCGGTGTCTGACAGTTGCTGATGGTCATCTGGAGCTAAATTCTAATGTGTTTGTACCCCCAATATTTCCCTTCTACAAAACTATTCAAAATGCAAAGCCAGGCGCCTGCCCTTAAGTTTTCTGCTTTACAGGATTTAAGCAACTATCCACAGAAAGGCAAAATTCACAAAACATAGCTGCCTCTGTTTTTTCAAGTAGAAAACTTGATCCAGTATTGAAACGCTTACCCATATGCATTTTACTTCATTTATTAGCTTGTAATTAAATAAATCAGCAACAGAAATTAAAATCTAAATCACAAAAGGTAATTATCCAGTGTATTTCAAGTGCATTTTCAAATATATAATTCCAATATTCAAGCGTTATTATATAAGCAGAATCCAAATTTCTTTTGAATATATTTAAATAACATTTCAAGTATATTTATGGAATGTTAGAAATAGAACAAGCAATATATATGAAACGAAAAATGTAAACTTGTTAAGTTCAGACACTTCAAAAGACAATTAACAAAAGTACCATGATAAAATCTACCTTTTTAAATGGTATCTTCTCTTTAGCAGAAAATGTCCTTGAAGTATCCAAAATGGCAATTTAACTTCTGTTCACCAAATCACAAAACACCAACATCCACAATTTCAAAGACAATGTGAGATCACAATATTTGATACAAATTAAAAGGTACATTAGGGTTTGTTCAGGTGGCATATCCGAATAGCTTTTACTCACAGAGGGTTTACATAAAAATACCGGGTTTTGTTATAATCCGTTGGTACCGTTTCTAGGCAGAATGGTAACAATCATGTTAAATTACGGCCAATTTTCCTTTCCAGGTAACATACTTCCTTTTTTTTTTTCTTCTTTTTTTTTTTTTTTTTTCTTTCCACGGGGAACTGCAAAACTCTGACGAAGATTAGAGGAACGATACTTGCTGTTCTTATTTGCTTTTCTTTGTGAAGAGCCTAAGCTATATTCCTTTTTAAAAGAGAATATTATTTGCATTGTCAAGTGGAAATAGTTGACTTTTCGAACAGGCAGCTTCAACTTCATCGGGAAATAAGCAGATTTATCGGTCGGGCGGGTTTTATAGTTACTCTCTAAAGTTTCTCCAAACTTTTCGGGTTGGTAAGTATTTCCCTAGCCAGTCGCCACGTTTGTTTGGCCGCGTTTTCCAGGGCCGAGTGAGGTTTGCCCTGAAAGAGGTCTAAGTTGGGCAAGAAGTAATGCGGGCACCTCCTGCACTGGAGGCAGGAGATGAGCTGCAGTAAAATCCCGTTGAGCCGGTCCCCCAGGCACGACTCGTCCCAGTCCGATTCTCGGGGATGCTTTTCGCATTCGTATGAAACCAGAGTCTTCATGTGATAATTATTCAGGGGCTGGCCCGGCAGCTCCAGGTGACGGTCCCGTAAGGTTTTGAGGATAGAGAGGCATTTCTTCCTGCAGCCGCCCATCTGCAGTCTGTTCTCGGCTTCCGCGAACTGCAGCACCCAGGCATCGCTCTCGGCCGAGCTCTGCTTGCCGGCCAGAGAGTGGCACTCCTTGGATAAGAGGTTGAAGCCTTCCGCCTTGACCTCCGCCACCCTGTTGGGTCCCGGCCAGGGGATGTGGGGGAGCGGCCAGTGGGCAGCACTCCGCGGCCAGATGCCCGTGCATTTGAACGCCGGAGTGATCTGCACGACGTACCTGTCCCTGATTCTCAGCTTCACTTCGCTGGTGTCCGCCACCATCTTAACCACGTCTCTGTAACTGCACTTATCCACGGCTTGAGCCACCAGAGTCTGAAATCTGGACCGGATTTTGCGAGCGGAGAGGTAGCCAGACGCCGTGATGAACTCCACCCAGAGGGACATACTCCTCTTGCGCCCGTCGCTTAACTTTAACACAGCGCAGCCCGGCAAGGAGCCGTCGTCCACGAAGTTGAAAACCCCCATTTGGTTCAGATACAGCACGACTTCAAACTCCGTGGGGGAGATGACTTCCAACCCCTCGTAACGATTGTCCATCTCGTTCAAGGAGCTGATGAAGCGAGGCTCCTGCACCTCCACCTCCTTCAGCACGTCCGACACCACTTTGCAGACTTCTCGGATCGTTTTGGCGATGGCAGCTTTCCTGGCTTGGCATTTCTCGTTGTAGTATTTATTCAGATGATACACCAGCTTGGCCTGGGCCGCGATCATGTTGGGGCAGAGATCCGGGTTGTATACCGGAGTCTCGCAATAGGCTGTGGGATCCAATGCGGCTGCTAAGGCTGGAGCCAACTTCAGAGGAGAAACAGGCTGCCGCACTCTGAAATGTAACAAATGTTTTTCAAAATGCGCTGGGGCTGCTGCTCCTCAGATGCTCTCTTCCTGCTTTTTTAGATCAGCCGTCTTGAAGTGTGTGTGGCGGGGGGGGTGGGGGTGGGGTGGGGTGGGGGGGGGCGGGCGGGGGACTGGAGGGGGCGATATTTTTCCTCCCCCTTTTTTTAAAGGGTCCGTGAGTGAGAGGAAAGCATCGAGAGCTGCACCTTCCCCAGCAGCAAGAAAAACAAAAGTTGCACTGAGACACAGCGAGGCTTCCAGTAGTCAAAATAATAAAACCTCTTCGTATTTATTTATGTTTTCCCGTAGTAATCACTCTGTGTGTGCAGGGTGGTTAATCAGATGGTGGAAAAAAGTGCCGTGTGTGTGTGTGTATATGTCAGAAGAAGCTGGCTGTTGGTTTGTATAAGAGCCCAGATGCACTCGTGTGGAAATTATAAAGGCAGGGCCAGCCAGGCGGGCGGCCAATCGCCACTGGGCTCGTCACTGCAGCCTCTTTCAGCTCAAACCCGGCTAATTAATCCCTCTCTAGGAGATAGATATGTATACACAGACACACACACACACACACGCGCACGCAGGCACATATAGGAAGGTAGAAGGTTACTGGCAGAAAACCCGCCCCGGTCATCTGTACGCTCGGAAATCAAGAGAAATCGCTCTCCTTTGGGTGTAACTTGAAGGGTATTGACGTTTCGAAAGGACTTGGCAAAACTGTGCCGCTCCGCACTGGCTCCCTGCGTGCCTCCCCACGGCCGAGACGGGAATGCAGGTGTATTAATGGGCATCCATCAACTAGGGAGCTACAGACCGGGCTCGCTCCTGCAGGAGCAGAGGCGTAAATTCATTAACTCACACTTGGCGTCACATCACGCTGTCCTTTCCTCCTGATAGTTGTCTGTAACTGCAAGCGAGAAGTTGTTGTGTTTTGGTTTGTTGGTTTTTTGTTGTTTGGGGTTTTTTTTTGTTTTTTTGTTTTTTTTTTTTTTTTTCCTCTCATGAACCGGCCAGTGAACAAGGCAGCAGATTCACGGGAAATTTAGTGTCCTTTGGAATAAAATATTACGCACAGGTTCACGATTTGTATTGTTTTAAAAGATCTTCTGACGGGCTCTAATCGATTTTGAGGTTTAATGCATTTCGGCATTGTCTCTGCCTTGCTTTTTGTGTTTGTACCTTATGAAGGGAGAATCAATCGCTAAACGTATCTGTCAGGTCTTTTTCACATTCCCTCCAGAAATCAAGTAGCAGATATGAACGGTAAATCTCATCTGCCAATTCTTAGCTTCGTTTTTATGTTCCGTATAGCGCTCCAATATGTTGTGAAGAGTGAATGTTCAGCTGCTTTTTGAGACGCACTATAAGTATCTATTAATTTCAAACCTGGACGATTTACCGTAGAGCGAGCTCTGCTAGCAAGCTGCGTTTAGTAAATGTGCACACGGGAGGGATGCTAGCGACTGCAAACATGCTGGCATGCTACTAATCTGACAGTTTGGGGTTTCGTGTGTGTGATGTGTAATTAGCAAATTTCGCCCTCGGTACTTTAAGTGTTAGTAATCAGGACCTTTATTTGCAAATAAACTGGAGTGGCAAACTCTGCTGCTTTGCAGCATTTACTGAGCTTCACTTCAAGAGAGCCCTGAATTATATATATTTAAAATTTAAAAAAAAAAAAAAAAAAAAAGCAAAGCTTTTAATCACTTGGAATCTTCAATCTACTGCCCGATTACTAATTCCTAAAGTAACTGTCACAGGCACATCCATCGCCAAAGAGAAGTCATACCGCAAAGAACATTTCACGACATTTATTCAACGTCTTAATGCGACCAACTTTATTGCGCATCGCGAAGAATTTCTGACTCTGTGCCTGGCTCGCTCGGTCTGCCGTTGGTACGGTGCTCCCCGTGCCTCTTCCTAGGAGGAAGCTGATGCGGGAATCATTTTCTGCCCGTCAGTAAAGCGGGGCGAGGGCTGCCTTGGGGCGCCTCGCTGAAGAACTGCAGGTGACAGGTCGTCCCGGAGAAGCTTTTCCTCTTCTCGGCCGCAGCCCCCCGGCCGCGGCGGGTCCGGCGGCGGCAAAACGCGCCCGGTCCCGGCGCCTCCCGAGCCGCCCCCGAGCCGCGCAGCCGCCGGCCGCTGCCGCCGTCCCCGCCCGGGCTCCGGGGCTGCCGCCTCCCTCCCCCCCGGGGCGGCGGCGTGCGGGGGGCTCCCGGGGCCGCCGGCTCCCCCCCGCCTCCCCCGAGCAGGCACTTACAGGGGTCCTCGCTGGGTCCGAGCGGACAGGCGGGCGCCTCCCCGCCGCCGTCCCCCGCTGCTCCTACCGGCGGCTGCCCCCGAGCGCGCAGGGAACCTGCCGCGGCGGCGGGGGCCGGACCTCTCCCCCCTTCCGCGGGCCGCGGGCGGCTCGGCGGCACCGCCGCGGGCCCCGTCGGCGGGCGGGGAGGGGGAGGCACCCCGCCGGCCCGGCACATCCCGCCCCACTGCCCCCGCGGATGGGGCCCGGGACGACCCCCCCTCCCCGCCGCTCCCGCCCGCCCCTCGGGGCCGGGGGCGATGCCGGTCGCGCCCTGCCCTCAGACTCAGGCGCGGCGGCGGCCGGAGCAGGGCACGGCTGGGCTGCGCGGAGGAAGGAAAAGCGGCGAAGTTGAGTCCAACTCCAGCGGGCGGGTCCCGGGGACTGCCTAGGGCGGGGGAAGGCCCTCGGCGGGGCTGGAGCTGGTCCCGGTCCCAGTCCGGGTCCCGGGGCCGGTTCCCGCCCCGGCGGCAGCCGCTCGGCCCCGGAGCCGGCCGGCGCGAAACCTCCGGCCCTGCCTCGTTGGGGGCGGCTTCTTTGCGATTTAAATAAGAAAGAGCTGCTTCCCCGCGAGGTTACATACCGGCGCCGTGTAAAAACGAAAGTTAAAGCGGGCGGACAAAAGGTTGTCCCTTCCTCCCATCTCCGCCGAGGGAACAGCCCTTTCCTGCGGAGGGGGCACAGCGGCCCCGGCCAACTTCTCATCGCCTCAGCTGCAGCAGAGCCACACATTAACCATGGAAATGTTTCGGGCGAGGTGTTGCTTAGTTTTGCCCCGTGGGTTTTAGCTCCGTAAATCCAGTTGCTAAAGGCAAAAGGCGATAGGTCGTACCCTTAAACTGCCAGTAATCTTAATTTTCATAATGTGGCAAAATTAACTTAAATAAAAGCTACGTTTTAGACCCTAAATCCGAGCTTTGAATATATAATGCTAAGATTAACCTACGATATCAAGTAATGCAGGTTATATGTATTTATTGTATCTTGGTGGCTATGGGAAATATTAACCTTAGTCTTGGCTGGGTGATGTTTGGCACTAAAGGTTGCTGTTAACTTCACTACATCATTTCATTTCACACACACACCGTAAACATTGGATAGTTTGAAAATCTGTGGATTTAGGCATCGCTGACACCAGTCAACCACTGAAATGTAACTGCTGAGGTGACCTGATTGTTTCACATGGCAAGAAGTCGGTGGTTTGATTTAGATTCCAAAAATTATTGCCTATCTGACTATATATGATACCAAATATTAATATTTTCGAAGCTTCTGACCACTTACTGCAGTTAGTTTTTCTCTGTATTTATTCATATATCCTTCATAAATTATAAAAGGAAGGAACACCTTTTCATCACCGAGTTTTATTTTTATATGTATTGACTTGTTCTGGAAAATTGAGATTAAAATCACCTCATTAAAATGATGATTGATCATTTGTCATGGTAATGGTACCATATGATATTGGTGACTTTTACCAAATTACTGTTTTCTACATATTTTCCCCTAATTAGGGAGTACTATAGCAGCATTTGTTGAACTCTGCTTGTTATTTCAAATCTTTCAAACTACAGCACCTTGTCACGTAGTGCTCATGTTAGCCAAAAAGCCAAATGGTGTTGAAAATCTTTGATTGCAGGTACTCGCCCACCCCCCAAAGTGTAATTTGAAAAAGAGAAATAAAAAAAGAAAGTTCCATATATAAATTTCACCAATAATTCCTTTTCATGTGGTGAAAAGTTGAGTTAAAATGCACATGTAAATGCATATGCACAAAAAAAGTGCTTGTATTGATATCACTTTGTATTTCGTATTATATAGTGATAGTTCTTCCACACACAACTACTCATGAATTTTAAAGTTTTATTTTTTAATATCTGCCTATTGCGCTAGGGAGCTTGGAAAAAAAATGAAGCTGAGTTGATTAAATTATTTATCCCTACTGCTGAAGTGAGTTTGAAGGCTCATTGAATGGATCTGATTTCTTGGCTCCTCTTTCTCCCCTTCCCCCCTTATCCTGGTTATTTCATCCATATCATCCTGCCAGCAACAATAAATTTACTTTTTTTCAAGTAGGAAAACTAAAGACAGATATTTGTGCCGCGTTTGCTTTAAGTGTCAGATTATATAACATACGCACCATCATTTTTTTTTTGTGATAGTTGATGGTACTTGCAATTTTCTGTATTATTATTTGTAGTTTACTTTTTGACTTCACTTTCACATTTTGCAACAAATGAAAAGTTGTTTAAATCTAAGTTGCTGCCGTGTTTGCAAAAGTTCAACTTTAATGATGTTACACATTTCATTACTTAGATTTTTGCATATAAGTTTCGTATAATTAGGTATGCAAACATTTTTCTTCCATTATCTACAGTTTTCTGCAAATATTTTGTTCCTTTTTTAAAAAAATGTGATATAGTTCCTTTTTGCATCACACAGCATTCATCAGTGCTAAACTTAATGCACGTATGTATTCTCTTCCCCTTAAAGATAAAAAAAAAAAAACAAAACAACGTGAAAAGAGTTTTCATTAGTGTCGGACTTCGTCATCTTAGGTCTTACAGATGAACTGTTAATGCTTTAAATTCCTCTGTTCTGCAGTCTGTTAAGGGAAAAAAGCAATAATTGATTTGTTTTCTTTAAAATGTTACATCTCAAAAGTAAACATGGAGTTTACACAACTGTAATTTTAGCTTGAACTGCAGAAACATTCAAGCAGGGAAAAAATGCATTGAATTATTCATTTGGTTTACTTCTCCATCAGCTTCTCCAAAGCCAGACATTCCTTAAAGTACAGCGTTTTATTTAAGCAGTCCAACACTGTTGTTTTTTTTAAAAAAGCGATCTGCTTGGAGAATGCTCTTTTCTACTGAACTGCGAGAGGAGCGTGGAATCAGTGGGGATTAACGCCTTTTAATCTACTACATCTGTAGTGGGTCATCCACCACTGCAGAACTCTCATTACTCTCTCATGCTGTATATGATTAAATGACTGAAAATATTCAACATTGACCTTGAAAATAAAGCCGTATGTGTTGGATGAGCAGCTTCCGAAGACTTTATGTCTAAACTAACCTTTCCCCTTGGTAACTTCTAGCCCTGGAATAACGTTGTCTGAGAGAGGACTAGAGCAGTAGCAAATGTAACTTGAAACTGAAGTGTGGGAGCATTTGAAATGCATCATTATATAAATTATGGCATCACTCAGATTGTTCATACTATGTTTTATGAGTAACCCAGCATCTTATTAGTCCAGTCGAAATGGGAGAGTGGTAAGTCTTGAACATACTTATTTTTGTGATTGGTGTTTTTCTGTAAACTGGTTTTGTATCAACTAGCAAACTAAACAACATCATCTTGTAGGTAGCTGATGGAGCTTTTGAAATCAGCAGAAAACATGTTGCTTAACATCTTTGAACACTAGCCTATATAAAGCTATAAGTAAGCACCATCTTTTCATATACATTTTGTCATGTTAGGTGTTTACTGATAATTTTCATGTTGCCAATACTTGGGGCATGTTAAGTCCCCCTAAGGCAAAATGAAACTTGTCCTCTCCCCTTACAATAGCATGGTTATGGTACATTACCTGTGTAACTCACTTTATCTTGATTTAGCTATAAAAAGACATGCCTAACATATTTCAATGCAGACTTCTATTTTTTAATGTAGTGTATAGTGCTCCGATATTTTCTTTCCAAATAGCAGTGAAGAGTTGAGTGAGTTGGTCGTGAGTGATTAATAAGTTTCATTGAACCTTATGAAGGCCCTGATCCTGCCAATGCACACATGGCTAGTGAAACATTCAGCTGGTTCTGGTGAGGTCACGGGCTTCTTTAGGCTCACAGTTAAGTGCGTGGGGAGTTATTTGCAGGATCAGGGCCAAAGTGGGGTAATACTTGGAGGTTAACATCTGAATAGGATGAAATACGGTGTGTCTTTAAAATATCTAGTGCATCAAATACAGGCGTTGGTGAGGAAATATGTTTTGCGCCCAAGTATCTGCTCTTCTGTCAAGCAGAACTTCCCTATTAATTTCATTGTGTTTTAGCGATAGTATTGAATTAGCTTCTTGAGAAAGGACAGTGCTGTTTTGTCCATATTTTAACAAGATGGTCCCACAAAAATGCTTTCCCTAATCTGCTCTAAACCCCTTACATGGAGAGTGAGGTTATTCAAAGGAATGAGTGAAAGATTATGCTTTCAAAATCTCTATTACAACTGTATTCTTCATGTACTTTTGCATATTCAGGATTATTTCTATAACTCCCAAAAGGTACAGAATCTTTTAACAGTCTTGAATATAAGCAACCTACTTGCTAAAAACACTTATTCATTGTTCCTAAAAATATCCTAGCTATAACTGTAATATAAACATGTCAACCAGCTTATTATTTAAGGAAGAAGGGAAGAGATCTGTTCAGGAAAAACTTGATACTTAGATTAAAATGTATTGATTTTCCCACCACCACTCTGAACTTTTTTTCCTGAACTAGTGGAACATTGTCATTGTAGAGTGTAATATTTTATCTGGGGGAGAAATGAGTCTCTTATTAAAAGCAGCAAATCGCGCTAGTTCTCCTTTTACTTGGGTCTGGAAATTTAACCTAGACCACCTACTGTCCTTCCTACTTTTCCCTAACATTTTTTCAGCTGAGCTCTAGGACAGAATATACAGAATTGGATGCTTTGTGGCATAGTGCTGGTGTCATTGAAATGTGAAAGACTACAAAAATAACACATAGTCTTGTAGTTTCATAAATCTCCAATACAGTTGTTGACAGAGAAATACTAGCTGCTTATGGAAATATCTGTTTATCTTAAAGGAATACTACTATCAATTTTTCTTAATAGTAGAAATAGATTTTGCCTTTTGAGCATGTTATCGCTTATAATACATTAGTGCCATTGGAAAGAAGAAAAAACCTACAGTGTATCTATTAGGGTAGTGACAATGTTTTCTCTTAAGTCTTCTTGGTTTCAGATGAGGTAAAGGAGATATCTTTATTATTTTACATTTCTGAATCTTCTTTATTTACAGTTTCAGTTGATACAGAATAATTATTTTGTAAAATTAAAGGAAACTTCCAGGAAAAAAAACTCTTGTGTGGTGTGGTGTGGTTTTTTTTTTTTTTGTCAATGCTGGTTTTAATGGGGTGGATATACTTACGTTGTGCGACATACTCAAAATACATGTCAGGAATAGACTGTAAATATATTCTTTACTGGTTTTTATTTGGTCATTACAGTGGTGATTTTAAAGTTATGCGGTGTGTACAAGCCCACTAAGAGAGAGGTTACTGTGATCAATGTGATTCTGTCTTATTTTCAGTGAATCTTTTACCATGTCTATTTCTTGCTTTCTTCTGCAAAATATTTCCAGGAATGAACTGGCTAATTATGGCTTAAATTTTTTAAAATAACCTTATCAAAAGGAACAGTTAACAAGTGCAGAACTCTTACTAGCCCTCTGAAGCACAGAAGAGTATATGACACATGCTAGGTTGTGCCATAATGCTTGCAATTTTTAGCTACACTTCAAGAGATTGCTTCTTTAAGTAGGTAAAATATGACAGCAAGTATGTTGGACAACAGTTTTCTCATTATATTCTGTGAGTACATTCATTATGTATTATTAGTCCTTAATTGTAAAGATGAAATAATATAACCATTTATCTTGGCAAGCCCATTATTTATAATCTGTACCTTACAAAATTGTGTGGATCTGCACGGGTGTTTTCTTTTACACGTGCTATTCAGATTTTTGACATAGGAGATAAGAAAAAACTTTGCAGGATAAATTTATAATTAACCTAATCCACTCTTGGTAGGTAAACTGCGTATCTTGATGGGGTAAAAGAAGTCCTCTCTCCCTCACCCCCCCCCCCAAAATTCAGTTCTTCATTTGTTTTGTTCACCACGCTGCATTAACACAGTTTTCCCTTGTGTGCATCTGCCAGTGTACAATTTAGCCACGGGCATCTGTAGACCTTGTGGTGATCAGTATTGCAGGCAAAAGCCATATGTGTTTAAATAAAAAAAAAATCTCTTTATTTCATTTGCTGTTTTAACTGGATGGATAACTTTTGTGCCTCAAGACAGAGGAAGAGAAAATACAGAAATAATTAATTGCCTCTATTCTTGAGGCAGTTTCATTTTCCCTCTCCAATATGGAATGCTTGTCAGCTTCCCTGATAAATGACTGCATGTATTTGCATAGATTTTACATTAACACAAAAATTAGTTTTATTTGTGAAAAACTAGTTTACATAATAATGCAAAATCTAGCATTATGGATTATGTTTCCAACTTTGAGAGACTGTGGAGAAATTCTGTTTGTTTGTTTGTTTTTAATTTCAAGGCATATTAGTTTTTAGCTTTGTATTTTGTTTCTATAAAACTAATCAAATCAGGGTCTTTTAATGTTTATAAACTATTTCTTCAGTCTTTCATAGATTTAATAATTGATGGTAGTATGAAAACGACTTCTTTCATAGACTTTTACACATTCTGTTTATTAAATACAGTCTTAAATATGAAAACATTTGCAAAATCTCATGGAAGTGTTCTGAAAAAAAAATGTGGCAAACTTAACTGTTAAATGCACTCTAAGAATATACTTGAAGTTTTGAATCCTGCTATTAAAATAGTGCTCCATCAGGTATTCTTTCAAAGCATTAATGAACTGCATTAGCTTATATGCCAGTGTAGGACTATTTTTTTTCCTATATCTAATAACCTGTCTGTTTTAAGGAATTAGGCATTTCTAGCTTGAAGTGACAGTACAATACCTCTAGTTAAAAACTGTGTTTTATTCACAATTTGTCATGTCCATAAATAAAATTTACAAATCAATCTGTCTGAAATATCTTTGAAGGAAAATATACTGCCCTAATTTTGAGCCAATTGTAGTTATTTTCAAATGAAACGAATTGGATGTTTTCTCATATAATAAACCTGGTGTCTTGTCTAAAGGCAACTGCTAATTGTATATCAGCCCGTTCTCCAGGCCGAAAAAAATACAGATTCATTCACTGCTGTTATTTCATGCTATGTAACAAAAAGAAAATACGCTCCTTATGAAGCATGCTATACTTAATGGCAACTTAAGGTAAAAGAGTGCCTTTGCCACTTCTTGAATCTGGGACACCCTAGGTGCCAGCTGTCACTGCTCAGCTAATGATGACAAATGCCCCTCTCTATGCAGATTGCAGAGCTTGCAGGCTGCTATGAAAGGCAGCCAGATTACCTTTCTTCAGATAGTAACTTAACCTTTTAAACTCAAGTGTCAGAATGAAATTATTAGCTGGGATACTTTCAATATCTGTTTCTTTAAAAAAGAAAAAAAAAAAAAAAAAAAGAAAGAAAAGAAGAAGACAGTGACTTCAAATAATACCATAGCAGCTCCTATTCACAAATTGCTCATGCTTCTCTGATGTTTTAAAAATAGGAAATTGCTGCCACTGTGCCTGTGAGCACTATATGGATTTGCTGGCACTGAATGCATGAATACTGAAGCTGACCTCTTGGTTGCACTACACGGAAATGGGGCCAAGCGGGTGAAATTCTGTCCTTGCTTACATCTACACAGTGTTACTGATGCACAGATCTGACAGATCACAGGTTAACTGATGGTATTTTATAATAGACCTTAATTGATCTCACATATTGTGGATATACTCAACTCTCTCCATGACAGTTCATGTTACCACTCTAAGTCTGTGAACCTCAGTTAGAGTCCAATGTATCAAAATAGCCGGGTATTTATTTTGTGGGTATGAGCAGTTTCATGTGGTTAACGTTAAGTTACTAATCTGAACATATTATGCAGTCAGAGTTTTGGAGTTACTTTCTGGGTTTTCTTGGAAGTAGCTGACAGATGTGAGGATATTACATAGTTCCTTAACAGCACATCAGAAATGTAACACAGTATAAGCACCATATATGCCGCCTAAAGGTGTAGGGTGCTTTTTGAGTGTGTACACATACATGTGTCTGTATTTTTATATGGGTCTATTTGTATGTGTTTGTACACTTAAATATAGAAGCAAACAGATGTATAGGCATTCGTATCAATATGTGTACACATGCAGTAGCCTACGCATGTAACATCCAAACAAAATATATTTCTGTGTTTATTTTAAAATGCTGACATATATGAGCATGTTTAACTTGCACATACTTGCCATTAAATCAGTCTGTACAGTGAACTGTATATGAATATCAGTTTCCCTCTGAGTAAAGCATATTTCACATTATCAAATCTCCATAGCAGTACTCTTTTGGTGATATGATGTATGAAAGGGAGATGCTGGTTAATATTATATTAGAAATGTTTCCATTTAAAGTTTGGGGAAGAGTATTTGGTTTTGCCTGTGCATAACTATGTTAAATTTAACATCCTGTTTTGTTTTGTTTCACTTTGTTTTTTCTTTAAGTCATTATGTTCAAAGTATTTAAAACTATACATGTTTCATTATTTTGAGCAAGTGTAGCACAATCTGGGAAATAAAAAAGACAAAGATCTAGTGTTTCATACTCAGCTTTCTCGGCTTGTTGGTTGAATAGGCATCAAATGAAGTCCAATGCCTGTACAAAAGAAATGTTCCTTGTTTGTATTTGCCCCATCTGTGTCATCTGGTGGCTTATGCAATAGGAGGTGTTATCACATGAATCCAAATGCACAAGCCAGTTGTTTTATGGACTCTTTCTGTGCTTGGAGGAGTTTATAAGTTGCCCACTCTATTGTGTGTCACTCCCAGATGACACGTGCGCATTCTGCTGAGCATATTTTGGGGGTAATTATAACTAATGAAGCCTGGTACACAGCTTGTTCGCAGAGTGATTTATTCTGCTCCTGTCTGATTCCTGAGAGTTCTGTAAAATGGTTATATTGTGCCTTCCACTTTGGACATGTATGGGAGCATGTGGTATTGAGTCCATCTGAGAAAATTTGCTATTCAGTGTACCACAGACTAATTACAAAGATATTGGCTGGGTACATCTGTTTAAAAATATAGGGATGAACTGAAAATTATAAATGGGATCTGTAACTTTAGGGATATTGACTTCAGTATGGCTCTTGTCTAGTTGTTTACTCTTCCCAGACTTGCAGTAACCCACTTAAATGTACTTGTGTTAAATGCCTCAGAGTTTCTCTGAACCCCATAAGTTAAGGTTAGGTTCCCTTTATAGCTTTTAGCAAAGCAGATTTTATTATGCAATTTGAATTCTGGTAATTGATGATATTTTGTGGAAAGATGGATTTAAATGTTGGGAAGGAAATAGCAACAAAAAAAAAATCATTACTGAAGCCTGGTTGTCAACCTTTATTTCACCTTAGATATACCATTCTCACTCTAATTTGTCTTGACTCACCAGTCTCTCAGGCAAGTAAATCCAATGACATTAGTGGGCCTCCTCCTCTGTACAAGTACTCATACATTTGTTTGCCAGGATGGTTTTAAAAATCTTTTTTCCAAGATGCTAACATACCTCTGAAGTCATGAAGTCATGGGGTGCACAGAAACTCCAGGGTTTATCACTTCATCTACCAGATTCACAGATATCCAATCAGGCTGGATGTTTTTACAAGTATCTCAGCATCTGTGTTCAGTTGTAATAGTCTTCAATTATATCTGTCTTCAGTTATATCAGCTTTTCCCATCTTCACCCCCTAGCTCTGTATCCAGATTTGAAAGACTTTTGCATCTTCTTTTCAGTGCTTAAACAAAATTTTCCTTCCCAGAAAAAAAGATTAAAAGTGATAGTACTGCTTGTAGGAATGGGAGAAGAGACAACCTTATTGTTGTGTACATTTTATAAAAAGCATTTTGTAAGGTTGGAAAACAACTGCTTAGAAAATACAGTTCACATCCTTCCTACTAGCTGCATGACTAGAAAAATAGTTTTACTGAGAATGAATTACTGTTTTAACCTGGTTTTGTGAAAACAACCTGGGATGTGCTTATGACAACATTAGCAGCATGATGGGTGAGAAGATATTGCTAGTTCTCAGAAGTGAATCGTATAAGATGACATTCCTCAGCTAGTATGTTAAGCAAGAGGATGTCGTCACCAGCAGACCTGAAGTTTGTCTGTGTCCTAACCTGTCCCAGTAGTGAAGTTTATAGTATCAATAGCATTTTTCAAAATCAGTACTTTCACTGGGAAAGAAAAGGAAACAAAACAAAATTTCAAGCTAACCTTGATCTTCATAACCATGAAGATAAAAGAGGACAGAAGGTCTGCCAGTCACTTCATTGTTGCTCCTGAATTTGTGTGGAGCATGTTCTCCTAGGAAGAGTTTGCAGTGTTATATACCCAAGATGATAACCATCAGAAGGTAAGAGTGTTGGAGAAAAGCTGTTTTCATATAATGGGTATGAATATACCTGTATGTAATGTACATGGAGAAACACACAATTTGAAAACTAACTGGTTTGCCGAGAACAATTGTTTTATAATGTAGCAGTTACGCTTGAGTTGTTTGAAATAAACAGAATTTGCTTTTGGACTGTGGCAGTAAGGATGTTTAGCTTTATGCTTGTTCTGTATTTCCTCCATATATAAAAGCATGTTCTGAGGACAATTTTTACATGATGATTTATGGCGATATTAAATCTGGCCTGGGTTTGGGTTCGCTGATGATACAATTATGATAGGTTTTGACTTTTGGGATAACACACATATTACCTGCTTACCATCCCAGATATTGCAAGAGGTTTGCTAAATTGTCAGCATGTACTTATCATTAAAATCCTTAGATAGGTTAGACATTACAGATGAAAATCAGAATTTTCCACGTTCTATAAGGTTTTCTGGGTTTTTCTTTGTTCTGTGTTAAAGGACTGTGACAAACTACAATGACTGGTATATTAGAAAATGCCTAAAAATGAGCAGTTGTTTTAATTGGAGAAAGATTGTCACACATTGAAAGAATAGTTAGCTGGAATTATGGTTCTGTGCTTATTCAAATATTACAGTTGTTAGGTGTAGTTTAGTTTTCCGAGTAATCTACTCATGTTTAGTCAGAGTACATCTGTTCTATATAATTTTAAACATTTCATAAAATATTTAAGATTAATGGTCCAAATCAAGCACTAGCTAAACCAACGACACTAATTACATCAGATGTAGTTGGGTCAGTGAAGCTTACATGTCATTCTTCTGCACTGACCAAACTTTTCATTTGCGTGAACTCATGTCTCATGTTAGTCAGCCTCTGCAAGAGTTTGCATCAGACCAGAGCATGGCCTTCTGAGAGCTGTAATTTCACCCTCTGTGCTACTTTCCTTTCTTCGGTAAGATGCATTCATGTTATTAATTTCCATTCCTTTGCTACTTTACATGAATTTTGTGACAGGAATGACTATTTAAGTCACCTTGAACCTAGAAACTTATTTATACTATGCCACACTAGGGCTAGTGTGTATGATTGGCTTATCAGTTATGGGTAGGCAAAAATATTTTTTCTTATTAGTATCTAGAAAAATAGTAGTAAAATAATACTCATAACCTACAGTAATAACCATTTAGCAGAAATTGGAACCAAGAATCTGAGTTGATTTTTGGGTGCTAAATTCTTATTTGTTAAGCTCACCAGTGTTAGAAGCGGGCTTTCCTTTCTGCTGGTAAGCCATACCCTTCCATTTTCCCTGGTAGTCTCCCAGATTTATGGGACCAGGCTGCCCAGTTGGACTGTCTGTTTTCTAGAAATTCTGAAAAAATGTTGACGGAAGAGTGTTTGCCATGTTCCACATGTGACAGTCAGTCACACAGTGGACATGTTGGACTGCTTGTAAAGCAAATGTTTAGTGAATACATAAGGAATTTGAACTCCAACCCCACAGTGACCCTGTGGTACTGTATGTGATGATCAGTTGTGCAGGCAAAATAATAGTGATTCAATTAAACCCCAATTTTTATATCCATTTAGTTACATTTATACAGCTTTGTGGAATAGGAGAAATAAATCACAAACAAGAAGACAACCAAAAAATATGCTGTGCTTGGGTTAGAAAAAAAAGTGATTGGACAGACTGAAGATCAGGGCAAAAAGATCAAAGAGAATTAATTTGAAATGGGAGATACTAAAACTTTTCAGGAAAAATTAATTTGAAAACTTATAGTAATATTTGTTTAATTGAAGGGAGTGGACTACAAAAGCAATATAAAGAATCAAAGGGGAAAATCAGAGGACAAATTATGAAGGAAGAAGTTTGATTAAAAGAGTTTGAATTAAAGTGGAAACATGTAGGGTTTTCTTCATATAAAGTACCACACTAAGGAGAAATCCCAGATTTAAGGAATCTCTGCCAGCGCACCTAAGCCCACATGGTGACTCTGATGTTGTGAATCATGCTGGAAAGTGTCAACATTTCCCAGGCTTACTCTGGGCTGTGGTTTAACTGAGCTGGCCTCAATGTAGTTGCTGCTTTTGTGGGCAGAAGTCATTGCTTTGTGAAAGCGAATAAGGCAGTTCTCCAAGAGCTGCTCTCCAGAGCCCCAGACAGTGAAAACAGCAGCCTTTTCAGCATCCTTCACTGACCTAGAGGTTAACCTGTCCAGAGGCTTATGCAATCTATACAGTAAAGGAGAGCTTTATTAGGATGGGAAACAGGATATGTTGAGAAGGAGACAACAGAGAGATTCCAGAAGTTGAGAGGGAACATGTATAATGAAGTTCCTGGCACATCTTTAAACTGTAGATAGTTATATTAACACCTTGGCTGGTATTTCTTTACCTTCTAAATTAAGTCCTGATGAGTAGGACTGAATGAGACCTTTTTGGATGCACAAACTGCTGAACTTGCTTGTATTGTGTGGTACTATATGTTCTTAAATTAATGTTACTAAACATGGGACTTATGAGACCATTCACGAGCCTACATTATTTGTTATTGGTCTCATTTAATATTTATAGAGTGACACACATTTCCATGTTGCCTTAGAGAAATAAAAATTATGATTCTGCCCTCATTTTACAGTCTAATTTTGGCAAATGGAAGAAATAGTGGAAAAAAATAGAAGAGGTAGTGGAAAAGGTAAAAAGGTTGTAATAAATAATGCTACTACTATATTATGTAGGAAGCTTGTATATCTGATTTTTTTTAAAGCCAGTATAAAATGGAATTTCTAAAAGGACAGTGATGTAGTGCAGTTCTGTCTAAGGGTCAGGACTGGGAGAAGCAACAGTTGAAAGGCAAAAGTAGAAGGTGTGAAAATTAGATTTTCATTTGATGTGAGTGTGTTCAGGTTGGCTGAGGCTGCTGAGAATTCAATAAGAGGTGTTTGAATGAGGTGCAGTGGCTAGTACAGGTAGGAATATTTCACTGTCCTTGCTCCCATGTGGATGCGTTATAGACCAAATGGTAGGCAAGCTGCCTATTTTTGCCTGCTAAGTAAGCCAACTGAGCCAAACACTAGTGTTGTCAAGGTTTCCCAGAAATGCACAGTTCAGTGCATGAACACAAAACATTCAGCTGCAGAATTTACGTGTGGATAGGAATGTAGGCTCCATTTCCTGCCCAAGAAAACCCAACAAAAAAGTCTTGGCAATGCTGGGCAGGAGGATGATGACATTGGTGTAACATGATAATATGTTATTTATGTAGACAGGGCCGCAGTAATGCATCACCTCACCTTGTTGCCATATCGGGCCTGTAATGTTACTTTCTTGCTCCTTTTGATGTACCCAGTGCTAACATGGCTCTTCAGCTTTGAGAGGTGGGGTGCTACGTGTCTGAGTCTTCCTTTTGTGTATCTTTGTGGACTCATTTGTAAAATTATCATTTTAACCAAATACTACTATTCTAGTGTTGTGTTTCATTGATACTCAGTGATACATCGCAAAGTTCACTCATATTTGATCGAGTGTTGAGTGAAAGAATGATTCATCTTTTTAGTCATATAGGCTGCAAAAGTGTTCAGAGCACTTCATAAATGTGAGGGTGATATCGTGTCTAGAATACCTCTGTTAATGCAGAAGCACAGAATCCATTATTTATACTTATGGACTGGTTAAAAAAAAAAGGTGTTCTTCAGTATGAATTTGTGCCTTTAACAGCAAAAAGTGGAAGGTCTAAATATCTAATTCTAATAATCAGACATAAGTCCCTACAAAGGTTGAAGTATAAAATATCTGTGCAAAAGGATGAAATTCTGGCATAAAAGCTGACCAGTTTTATAGCTTTTTTGTGACCTTCATGGTAATAATATGTTGCATATAGGAGGCGGTCAGACTTACACAACCACAATTTGTTTTGTTTGGTGTCTTCTTGCTTAGCTGACTGGAGGTAAAAATATGGAAACTCTTTATATATATATATATATACGCATGAAGCAAATAAGTTGCAGTGGCTGTAATTCCTGTTATTAAACCTTGTTCATTTATTAATATTAATCATTAGGTGGTTGTTAATCTGGCTAAAAGACACACAAAGAAAATAGTTTTGTGATAAGAAAGAAGCTTTGTTGCAAATAAGGGACACTGTATGTAGTGCTCTGCACAGTACATTTTACAGAAGCGCATAGGATCTGTTTACCTGGTTGAAATTCAAATTGTTTTATTATGGTGTCAATTCTTTGGTTTTGGCAGCACTTCTAAAGTGTCTATACACAAAAGGACTACCACAGTGAATGAATGCTAGTGTTGACACCACCTAACAAGCAGGGATTATGTGTTTACAGAAGAAGTAATATGATAGGTCAAGTATAAGAGGCACTTCTCAAGAGCACTTCACCACATAATGAGTGACTGACTAGAAAGTGCGGAGCTGCCACTCTTTGGCTTCGTTTCGGTGTTGATGCCTGCCTCTCTCCTCCAAAGCCCTCTTGATCATGTTCAGCTGCTCTGTTCTCATGTGGTGAATAATAGTAGAGTAAAGCTGCTTTTCTGTCTCATTTTTCTTGCTAATTTACACATTCAAGCCATTTTTTGTTTGCTATCCTTATTTGCTATTCCCTTTTGTCAAGGCACTGTTCTCTTTTTTGCCTCAGGCCTAGGAACTAATTTGAGCTTCTATAATTACTTCATGTTTTACACCTGTCTGCATATCATGCACCCCTTGTCTCTGTACTTAAGCTGTATATTTCCTTGGAAGGAAAAAAAAAAAAAAAAAGGGCTAGTTTTCATATACAAGGAATCCCCAAGTTTCTCCTCTGAGTCTTCCTACAGGAGAAACACAATTAAACTGTTGAGATGTTCTCAGCAATGCAGCTGACCTTTTGGGTTCATGAAGGACAAATGAATGCTGTCTGTTCAGACAGTTTGTGTTAAGACATTGTTGAGCAAAGAGCCCTGAGCTTTGTTCCTCTTGAATGAAGCAATGGTTGTAGTCATTTTAAAATCATTAAGAGCCTGAATGCACGGTATCATTCTACAGTGTTTGCTCTACAGCTGCTCTTCTGCTTTAATAGCAGCTTATTAAATTTGGGTCAAGCGCACTCTGAAGAGTATCACAATGAAGAAACTGTTCAAAAAGTTACCTGTTTAAAAAAAAGGCAATTGATTAGATTTTTAACTTAAGTGACAGCTGCAATTCATTGCCTGTTCTTTGTGGTGTCCTGCAGCCAGAGTGGAAGCCTTTTGTAATTTGGTCTTCATTTTGTAAAAGCTTTCTTGAATAATCCAGGGTTGCTTTCCACTCTGAGACCGCCTCAATCCAATTAGGAGTTTAACAAGGGTCAAATTAAGGAGACTTTACACTTCATGTTTGCATCATTAGCCATAAGACTGTTTTGTGTGTGCACGACTGTGTGTGGAGGGAGGAGGGGAGGCTGCAAGATGGGGCAGACACAAAGCTGTCATCCACCATGTGGTGCATCCCGTCGCTGAATGGAGGCACAGCAGGCTAGGAACAACATTTCCAGTTGTCTTTTGGGGCTGTCGTCATGTGGATTTCAGCTGGTACATAGTTGTTTGGAGGTTACAGGTGCTAGCTAGAACTGAGGAAGAAGAGCGCGCTCTGTGCCTAGTCTTTTCTCTTCTGGTAGCCTATTGTTATCGGACAAATGACTGGGAAGAGATGAAGTTAGAAATCTCTTGAGCATTCATTATTTTTGATGAGATGACAACTACCCCAGTTTCTTGTTCTCACTACTCATGCTGTTTCCTGTTATTTTTTGAAAACGTAATTTTTCTGTGTGTTAAGTGTATTGTACAATGTGAACTTTTTTTATACAAGTAGTTTGTTAGCAGGCTTTCGATAATCAGATGTGCATATGGAAGACTACAAACATGCAGTCATATTTTCGACAATAACAAGTAATCTTCTAAAAACGGCGCCAGTTTTACTTATACAGTTTTCGAGTACAACTACATTTTCCTAATGAATTATTTATAGAAGTTGTTGAAAATTAGAGAGAAAACCATAAGACCCTCCTTTCTGTGTAAGATTCTTCTTAATGACAAGAAAAATTCTCCTGCTACTCAGTGTTTAGATGTGTGGGATATTGCTGGAGAACTGTTGCAGTGTCTCTTTAGCAAATGCTTTGTGCTGCTACATACAAAGTAACGATTTATCTAAAAATAACACTTTCATTGTTCCTTCCCCCCTAAACCCATTAATAGGTACTTTAGTATCATGTGAGTTTTCATAGTTTAATCCCTTTTCAAAAGCTTTTCAGAATAAAAGCTCTAAATGGTCCTCAGTATTAATTTGATGTGACTTCTGTACAATATGGTTTGAAACTCTCAGAAGCACGTTTTTACAGCTTACCCTTTTTCACTGGATCAGTGTGTGGAAAATACCAGCTAAATGTTTCATGGAGTCTCTGCTGTAAGCCTTTTTTGTTGTCTTGCAGATGCTATAGCTTTCTAGTGATTTTTATTTAGTACCATCATTATTAAATAATACTTAAGCCAGATCAAAAACTCTACATATATTATTGTTCATTGAATTTAAATTTTAGGAAATGCCACTTAAAACATAATTTTAAAAAAAGTTTTGACCTATCTCTTGAATCTCATTTGATGAGAATTTAGCTTCAACAATAAACTGTGCATAATAAATGGTGATTGATTTTAATGTAGTCTGTGTTTGTAGTCAATCAGATCTTTGTTTACATTTAGACAGGAATAGCTGGCTTTAGGGCTTTGGACACCCATAAATAATGACATTTTTTTAAATGCTCAGCTCTCAGTGAAATATTAATATGATGTGTCTGATGGAAGTAACAAGAAATAATTTAAAACTTGTTCTGTCAACTTCTTTATCAAATGGGAATGTATTTTCTGTTTGGATCACAGTGTGCATAGTGACTGGTGAAATAAAAGCCTTGACTGTCCAATTCTTTTCATAATGTATGTCTCCCGTGGTGGTTTTTTTTTCCTCAAAAACACTGTCTAACTCTGGAACAAGAGAGTTACAGTAGTAACAAATGGTGTGGGGGAGTGTATTTTGCTTTGGTTTGTTTTTCCCTCAGTTACCCCAATTTTAAGGCTTTTGCATAAATTAGTATCACAAATGAATGAAGTGAATGTAAATTGTATGATATAAGCCTGTTTGAAGATGTTCAGGCTGTTCTGAGCTCTAGATATCCAAGAGGATTAGAATAATACGAGATTTAGAATGTCACAGATTTTGGTTCTTTATTACTCAGTTTCTTTAGTCTAAAGGGAACCCAGTCACTTGACTATAGAAGCATTTATTCCAGGTGTTGTTTGCCATGCCCAGGTAAAATAGGGTATCAACAGATATTTTTATATTACAGAAAACTTCCATCACTGATTTGTAGTACTCTGTCTTCCTGACTGACCATTACATGTATATATTCAACACATACCATTTTGGTTTTTTTAACCTGGCTATTTTCAGGAAGGTATTTGATTTTATAATTTCAGTGTCCTGCAGCCTGGAGAGATGCCCTTTAAAAAATTGTAACAAACTGAAATAAAGAATCATAGTGGTTATGAAATAGCGCCCATAACATAAAATATATTTTACACTCTGATATTTTGTGATTGATAGGCTGAAAAGTGCTTTATTATTTCTTCAGAATGAAACTATTGAACCTTCCTATTCTGAGTAGATGTCCACTTCGCCTTCCTGCTAGATCCTTTTATTATAGGTTTTTTTCACTTTATATGCTTTGGTGTATAGGTAGTCTGCAAGAAAAGAGAATGGATTTCACAGCTGCAATGCCAGAGTTTACAGTTGAAGGAAAAGTGGACTTAAGATCAGTGAACATTGCCAGTCATTAGTTCTTACTTATCTACCAGAAAACACAATGATAGAAAAAAGATTTCAATTCTGTATTTCGGTAGGGTGTTTTACAACTGTACATATGGACATTTGTATGTAAACTAGATACAACCTTTGAGGTCTTGGGAAATTATCAGAGTGGACCTTAGTGTGACAAACCTTCTGTCCTTTCTACCAGGATTTATATAGCCATAAGAGGAAAATGATAGCATGATTTATGCATCCGTGTAAGTTTCTGGGATATCACCCAGTCGCCATTTTGTGCCAGTGTCACAGAGATATGAAGGTGTGAATGGTAATCAGGCTGTTCAAGTAAAGCCTAAAAATTTCTGTCAGCTACAAAGGTTGGAATTTTAGATAAACAGACTCAGAACTTACATAATGTCAGGAATTAAATATTTCTTCTCAATCACAGTAAGTCTGTACTGCATAAATTCTTAAAAGCAATAAAGCTTTAAAGGCTGTTAATCTAAACTTTGAGATTTTCTCTATCAGTGTGTACATTTTAGCTACTATTTAGTGTTATACAGATGTTTTCCTCATTTTAAAATTTGTATTTTCTTCAGTTTGTATGTTGGTATAAAACATAATGTCTATTTATATTAAAATGTGAATTTATTTGAATTCTTATTGTAACAAAGTCACCATATACCTTGTTTGGTTTGTTTTGTTTTTCCTTCCTACCTCTAGCATACAAAACCATTTACTAAACCTAGTTTTACTGTTAAAGCAACTTCAGTATAAAATTGATTACATAGTTATCCAGAGGAGGATCAGATAGCAGCTTTATTGCTTTTAGAAGGACTATCTACACTTTTTGTGTATAATGAATTTGGTTCTCTTGAAAGATGCTGGATTGACAGCCCTGAAGACCAAAGTCCTTTATTTATGCATGAGCAGCAATAGTTCTGCCTTTCCCACACTGCCCTCCTGATATGCTTCACCCATGACCTGAAGGATCCCCCTTAGAAGTGACAGCTTAGTAGCCTTCATACCCATTCACTCCTCCAGTCCCATTCTGGGAGTGCCAACAAGAATGCCAGGCTGGTGGTGCCTTTTTGCTGTGAACGTTTGGTAACTGCCTTTCAGGTTGCAGTAGACATCTCATTTTCCATAGATTATTGTACAGCAGTCTGAGGGTGATAACTTTCAGGCTCTTCAGGGTAATGGCAAAACAGAGGTCTTAGGGTAATTAAAAGCAAGACCGGGGTTCAATTACCGTATATAGTCTAGTAAATTAGAGTCAAGTTCTCTAGTCCATTACCAATTTCCTGACTGAGCTAGTCCTCTAGGACTTTTTACAGCATTACTAATGTTCCTCAGACCCTCTTCTTTTACTCACTGAAAGGAAAGAATGCTTTCTGCAAGCACAAGTCACAAATAGCCTGGTTTTCTTCTGGCTTACAAAATGCAAAGCATAACTAATTTGATAGTGGATTGTACCAAGTTTAATTTGACTCAAAGACCTTACGGGCTAATTGAGTTTGTTTCTGATCTCATTTATGGTAAAGTAAATTTAAATTCCCTTTGAGTTATGCTAAGATACACACGTGGGCATAAGCACGGTACTTGATTCTCTGTGTATAATTTACGTACTGGATATATGTAATTAGTCCTTTATGAGACATAACATATAAATGTACATGCAGAATTATAATGGAATAATAGTATAGTGCTAACAGAAATTCTAACTTTTTCCCTGCAATAAATTTATCATATTTTGCATCAGTGATACATTTATATTGGAAATACATGCTCAATGTGTCTGAGCTGCAATTCAGTTGCCTACTTTCACGTGTATTTTGAGAAAAACGTACCAGGCATATGATTTTATATTTCTAGTTATTCCAGAAAGTAACACATACATGTGTTTAAAAAAATGACATGAGAAAAAGAAGGAAAAGAAGTTAACTGTTGTCTTCTGCTGAATGGGCATATTTTCAGTATTCAGTGGAGTATTGAAATATTCCAAGCGCTAAATAAGAATACACAAGCCTGTACATATGAAGAGCTCCACATGTGAATTTATGTATTAGAATGGTAAGATAATTCAGTTATGTATCATTAAATGAAAGACATGTTTCTATATTTCAGAATATGAGAATCTACATTGTATACACACAGCTACATGCAAAGCCCTTGTCATGTTGCTAAAGGTTATCCATGGCTCTTGGGGGAAAAAACTTTAGTTTCAGCCCATTGTTTCATATTTGTCAAAATGATTATGTTCTTAAAACTCTGTATTTAAAACCAGCAAAAATTTACAACTAAATTATTTTTAAACAATCCAGTTCAAGTTTAGAAAATATTTTTCATTCACTTAAAATATTTTAAAACAACAGACAATCTCTTTATGAAAAAGTTATTCAGCTAGTAAAAAAGTAGACAAAAAATCAATCCCAAAATAATTATCCCAAGGAGTGTAACCTCCTAAAAAAACACATTTAATTTGAGAACATCACTTCATAAAGTTTATAGTACTGAATTATTTGAGAAGTGTAGAAACTTAACATAATAATTAAATCACATGGCAGTATTACAGTGACCATAAGTTATTTTTCTCTTCTCTGTGCTCATTAATACAAAATGGGGGGAAAATCTAGAAAAGAAAAATCTTCCTCAATTTCTGGACTCTGCATTGCAGGAAGGAAATAAATAAGAAAAAAGTAGATTTTAATTTTATATCAAAGAAACCCTTGAGGTGGAAAGTTAGGGAAGGCTGTATGGGTTTGTAGCACACAAAATGTCGCTTGAATTTTGCTGCTCAGTAGTTTGATATACTCATTTGCTGATGCGAAATGACGAGGGCTTAGAAAGCAGGGTTTTGTTTTTTAGCTGTCTGTAGACCTAGTGGGGCCTTACAGAACCCAGTCAGCAGGTCATTAACTCTGGAGAAAACAGCTTGCATTAATATGCTCTAATCCGGTATAATTAGTCAAATTACTGCACGCCGACCGGCTTGTCATGTGTTGTCAGATTTGGCATGCAGGCAGGATCGCCAGGGTCCCTCTGGAATGCCACCCTGGATCAGGGAGAAGGGCTCATTTCTAGTACTGTGGATTTCTTGATGAGGAAGGCAAACGGAATCAGCAGCCATAGCCTTACAGAAAAAAAAAGAAAGAAAAAAAAAAGTCAACCAAAAAAACCTGATCTGTTATTATTTTGTTGAGAAATAGGGAATTTGTGTTGTGGGAACTATTTATGGTTGATACCTACTGTTAGAAGCTGTTCAGTTGCTTCTTACAATTTCTGTGTATCTAACAAAACTGGAGATCCGCTGTACTATATAAGATTAACATTCATAAAAAGATTTAAAATAAATAATTACAAGAGGATCAGCTACAAATTACCTACCACACTGTGACACAGATTATTAAACTACCAGCATGTGTGGGTGCGTGTGTGTGTGCATGTGTGTGCTCGTGCGTGTGCATGTGCCCCTTTTTCCAGTAAGGGAGGAGGTTATTAAACTATAAAAGGGCCATATTAGCATAAATTTACAAGAGCTCTTGTTCTGGCGGCATGATAAAAACCTGTGTTACCTTTGCATTAACACTGAATTGCTTGTTGTGCTTTTGGCAATGACAGATAAGTCAGTGTAATTCCCCATCGCAACGGAAATGATGCTCCAGATTCCAAACGCATCCTGAAGATGTCACTGACAATAATCTTCAAAGAACGGCCAGTGAAAGTGGGCTGTATGTTTGCAGGATGATATACTGCAAATGACAGGAAGAATTATGTGAGTGAAGACGAATCTGTAACATATTATTAAGCAATTTCACGAGAATAACAGGGATAAAAGGATAATGGATGAGGGTGTCATTATTACCTTCATGTAGAGGGAAAGCAAAAGCAAAGGTAGAGAGACAAGATTAATTGAGGAAGGGTGAAGCATTCATTGCTCATCAGCTCTTTTGTACTCTCAGCTCCTGAAATTCCAGACAAAAAAAAAAAAAAAAAAAAAAAAATTGCTCAGGGCTGCATTTTAATGCAGCTGGCAAGACAGAGCTGAAAACTGACAGGGCACTTTTTAGTCACCTCCCTGTTTCCATAAACACACAACAGCTATTTCTCCTGGCGTCTTCCTGTGGTCAGAACAGTAAGCTGGTGGGATGTTCTTTTTTTTTGTCACAGCTACTGTTTTTAATTGTGCTTCCAAACTTGGCAGTTTTATCTGTTGCTGGTGTAGAACTGAACAGGTCATTCCCTATGCATTGTTTGCATTGCACAGTTGCAAATGTAAGCAGACTGTACATAATAGATGTCAGCAGAAGGGCTTCTTCCAAGCACAAAGGCAAGCTGGAGTGTCCTGTAACGTTAGTGACAACATAAAATTATGTCAAGGTATCAAGGTTTTACTAGGTTTTAATATACAAGATGAAGAAACAGGAAGTCATTTGGCAATTGTGCAGACCAATCCTGCAGTGTTAACTCAAGTATAATTCCTGTCGAAGTCAAGTTTTGCTTACTCAGAGTTATCACTGGGTCAATAAATTCAATTACTATCCTTATTTTCTGTACATTCTTCAAGTAGCAGCTGATTTTACTGCAGAATATAGTTTTAAAAATATCCCATTTGCTTTTAAAAATCTTGGTATATAATACAATTTAAAAAAAATATTTAAATATTGTATAGATATAAAATGTTTTCCCCTGATAATGATGTTTTCTCTTTGTACATTTTAGTTTCAAAAGAATTGTCAGGGACCTGGATAATTAAGAACATATAATTATTTGTATTCAAAGAATGTATTCTGGGTTTTAAGCCTTCATAGATATAAAAAAGTATTTAGCTACTTTGATTTTCTTTTCTGTGTTTATTTCAGATAAGGAGTGGTTTTGATGAAGTAAACAGAATTGTTTTTTTGGGTTTTTTTCTTAACTGATAAAAATTATTCAAAAGTTTTGACACCAAAGGAAAGGGAAGGAAATTCATTTCTCAGCTCCTTTCTGTTAGGGAAAAATAAAGGAGGTTTTTTAGGAACTTTAGTACTGTAAGGGAGACAGATGAAAACCTGCAGTTTGATAAGAAAAAATACCAGTGGGGAATATGCCTCGCTTGATTGTTTTTTCTAGTAGTGAAAATTGGGTTTGATTACATAAAGTTGTGTATTTCTTAAACTGAACTGCTCATATACAGGATTTCAGAAAGAATAGCTAAGGTCAACAGCACAGGCTCACTCACTGGCAGAGACTGAAACCGAAACACTGGGGGAGAAGGATTTTCTCTGCTACCTCATGCATAATAGCAAGATAAACAGAGAGGAGTACTGGAGGACAGAAGGGGGTTGGGAGCTGGGTTAGGTTGGGAGGGGGCTGCACTTTATTGCTGTATGTTTATCGATCATTGAAAAATATGTGTGTGAAAAGAGTAGATAGCAATTTTGTTCAGTGTTATGCTTTGATACATTAGCAATGAATATGAGAACAAGAATATGAGAAGGTTGTTTCAGCAGAGCGAATGCTGTGCTGCCCAGGAATCAAATGATGCTGTGAGGAGCTTCACAGGACCAGAGGACTCTGTTCAGGTTCATTACAAAGCTTTTCTTAGTAATCTACAGGATCTCATGCTTAGATCTATCACAATATCTATCACAATGACCTGCCTGAACAATGCAACTTAGAAATTGGGTCATCCTACAGGCAGAACACATTTCTGTGCTTGATAGTTCAGATCACGTTCCTTTTTGTGGATTTTACTTGTTCATAGTATATAGTACAGTTATGTTTAAAAGTCTAAAATCACTGCCATTATCAAGACATAATAATCAATAGATAATGGCAGTGATCAGATAATCCTTGTGAGTTTTGCTATTAATGTTCAAAGCAGTTGTTACTAAAGCAAATTCAGACTACGCAAGTTATCTGACTGGAGAGATTAATGTCAGCTTTGTATCTTATATTTTAAATTTAAATAAAAAATTGTATTCGTATTGTGGTGATTTGGCCACAGTGCTAGTGGTTAGACTGCTTAGCATCAGCAAAATCTTCTCCCAGAACACATGGTAAATTTTTCACTCTGTGAGAGGGTGGAAAGATTCTGGTCCTCACACCCACCTCTGTTGTGCTGAGGGAGAGAAGTCAGTCAGTCCATCAGCAATACTTTTCCCCTAGGTTGGCCTATTCTGTTCCGGTATTCAGCAGTGTAATATCTTGCAGAACTGATCAAGAATCGTGGAGAAAGTGGGAATCTAATTGTGTTCCCCTTGTCCCATCACTGCTCAGTGTAATGTTTCTTTGACTTTATTGAGCCTGTGTATTAGAAAGGGGAAGGAGGTAGAGAGGAAAGCATTTTGCCTCCAGAGATTTGATTTTGCTATGAGTAGTGATGCTCAAAAGAGCACAGTGGAATTTTTCATGACTTTTATCTTTAACCTAAGCCACCAAGAAATGTATTTAGCTTTGCAGGGAAAATTCAAACAAAAACAAGTTTTCATTTTTTTCTCTACTGGTTGACCTACTAGTCTACTGAAAATTCTGTACACCTCAATTTTACAATGTCAACATGTGGCATACGCCTCAGGTGGCTTACAGTTACTGGTGATTATGTGCAACCAGGAGAGAATCCAGCTTGACAATGAGATTCTCTGATGATTTTGCTTGACTAATTTTTATAAAAGAGATCTCATTCTTCTACATCCAGACTGTTCATACATGGCCTGAACTAAGCAGGGTGGAACACACAGACTGTGCAAAACTGGCTTTATAGAAAGTTTTGGACAAGTATCTGAACTGATGTGTTCATACTAAACTGAGGAGTAATTCTTGCCCAGGGAACCAGAGGGACATCCTGACAATACGTAGTGATGCCTTCATTGTACAGCATCACCTCCTTTCTGCATGTATTTACAGAATGCAGTAATACTGTAAAAGAGCAGGGTATTGTGGTTATGTTTTATCTGTCCAGTGGCCCTCCTTTCTTTTAGCACCTAATCATTTGAACAGAGTGATGTGTTTACTTTTTTACTCTCTCTCTGTTTTGTGGTGTTTAGGGTTGCTCCCCCACTTTTTAGTGATGTTTCTCTGATCAGAGTTCCTTTCAATCCAAAGCTACTGAAATCAGTGGAAAGACCTGGAATAATTTCAGTGGGTTTTGGAGAAGGCCCCGTCCTTCTAAAATCAAGCAGCTCTGCAATTCTGATCAAACCTTTTGCGGCTTAATGTCCATGAAAATCCTTAGACATTAGTGTGTTCCAGAGGCGTAAAAGTACTGCCATCCTCATCCAAATGGGGTCATTTATCACAGAGGAAAACTCCGATAGTTAATGAATACAAGTTCCAGCTAACTTTAATTGTGTTTCTGTTATGTTATTGTCTATACTATCAGGAGTTTTACTTGAAATATTTGTTGAAATATGTGATGTTTCAGTTCAATATTTTAATTTTCCACCTCCTTGCCCTCTAGTGGACAAACGAGCTCATTATTGTCAGAGCCTGATACATCTGGGACAGCAATTACCCATAAGCAGGTTTTCTTCTTTACATGAAGTGATGTTTTCATGTAAAATACGTATTGGGTTGTTCTACTCTTCGTTAGGATCAATTTAGTTTCTCTATACTGAGGTAGGAAAATGTTACTTCCTGGTGTTATTTGGTGTAAGCTTATAAAAAATTGGAATCTTTTTAGGAGTATTTTGTTCAGTGTCATAAATAAAGACCTCAGCAGGACCAGACTGAGTCTTCCCATATTCTAAGTTTTTAATAATAAGTTTGAAAAGTCATATTTGTTGATTCATTCCACTATAAAATGACAAAAAGTATTTCAAGTGCTTTTTTAATAGAACTAGTTGACATTTTCTATTGTAAAAATCTTATGTTTTTCCATAAATATTAAAAATACCCAAAGTTTTCCTGCTGGTAGAGAAAGCTGTTCCAACAGCAACCAACTGATTTTTAAAAAGCTCTTCCAAGAATAGTGCTCTCACTAGATTTTTTTAATATACATCTTGACTACCTTATTCTCCATGGTAAACATGCTACAATGCAGTGATGTAGGAAATTCATGTCAGTATTGTACAGTTGCATTGGAAGATTGAAATGGCCAAAGAGAGGGTCACTGTTTTCATTCATTGAAGTATTTCACAAATTATTATGGCCTTGTTTTGTTTATGTTTTGTAATCTTTTAAATGAATAATACTGTGGGCTCTTATGGATAAGTGATTAATACCAGGAAGGAGAAATGTACATATCTAGTCTTCCTCCTGGAGCAAATAGGTGTTTCTTCTCAGCAGTTCCTTATACATGGGTGAAACACTCTTCCATGGGAAAAGCAAGTAAGGTCACTCTATAGGTTCCTGATAGTGGGCACCTGTGTGTAAAAACAAATTTGGACTCTCTGAAGTACTTGCAGCTTCTGCTTCAAACTTCCAAAGGTAACAGCTGTTTAGAGCACTCAACATTTCTGCAAACAAGTCCAAAATCAGCATTAATATTTATAATAACTAATGTATCTTATTTAGATGCTGCTTCTAGAAAGATGATGTAAAAATTTCTCTAATTTATTTTCTGTAGTGTTGGAAGTTTTAAATTATTTACAGTATTTTATATAAAGTGGATTTTTCTGTCAGCAACACTGATACAGCTCATTCAATTAGTTTGGTGGGATAGCATCAAAATAAATGTAGGCAAAATTTCCCTCCAGTTCAGGCTTCCTCTCCCTAATTCTGCTGTATCTTCATTTTGCCTAATGATTTTTGGCAGAAAAGGCAGGCAAGCAATTGTGATAATTTTGCATTGCTCTCTGTTAAGTGTATCTTCAGCCTTGTCTCAGTTTCCTGTTCTGTTTTCAAAGGAGAAACACATCTTTTAGCTACCATTTTAGAATACAAAATGGAAAAATGCAAATACTCAAAAGAAATACTGCTTTTTAAAGGGTATTGTGCAGTTTTAGCATGTACAAAAATGCTCAAGTGCTACTACATTCCAAGAGGATGTATAGATTTAAATTACTTCTGTGTGCTTGACAGAGGTAGCTAAAAGTGAATATAACATTATCATAAGATATGGTGATTAACATTAAATTTGGATAGAAGAAAGTTGGATGCTTATCATGATAGGAAAAAGGTTAATATTTTAAAGTGAGGCTAAAGGTTGACAGGAGAAAAATTGAGTTAGTTTGCAAAAAAGAAATTTGTTTCTTTAAGTGAAAATTGGGGTCAAGAGGCTAGAGCTCTCTGCTTCAACATGAATGAAATAAATTAAATAATACCACCATAAAGCAGCAGTGTGTAAGCTGATGATAAAATAATACATGGTGGTTTTGAGAAAGATACTCTCTATGAGAAAAAAATCTGTAGAAATGCTGTTTCAAATCAGTGGGTTTTGGTTTTTTTTTAATTATTACCATTGTTTTCAGATAGAGCAGCTTTTTTTTTTTTTTTTTTTTTCAGTTGGAGGCTTTTAAATTTATGCAGTACATTTAATTATTAACAAAGGTGGTAATGCTGATGTTCAGAGAAAATTACAGTTTTAATAATTACATTCTGTCTAGCAGAAATTTCTATCCTTTCAGGTGGGTGCACTATTCTGTACCACTTCATGACCCAACTCGTGTGTGATATTAGATGATGTTTCCACATCTTAAATCAACAGGAGTTGACTGCATTTCTTTGGTCAATGTAGTAATCCCTGTGTATATGAATGAAGATAAGACATTGCATCAATCTGTAACTAGTCATATGAAAATACCAAATATAGGAGACAGGAAATCTATCAATGTCATTGCCTTTCATCATGTCAATCTATGCCTTCAACACGCAGAGCTGGCAGCTAGTTTACTGTCATCATGACCAGTATGGCGTACCTTTGTTTCCCTAATAATAAGCATATTTTTCTCCATTCTCTTTATCAAATTAATCAAAATAAAATTCCTAAAACATGGAAGAAAACCCAAACAGGCTTCTTATTTCCTGCTCTCTAAAAGATTTTTGTAATCTAGGTAGCATATGTATCAAAATACTAACAGATTTTGTGACAGCACTTGCTTCTACTGTCTCATTTTTCAGATTTCAAACATGGTTAGGGGATTGTAGGTTGAAGTATATTTACATTTGTATCCAGGTTCCTTGCAAAAGTGCATTTGTATCTAGTCTGCTCCCATAAGATGTTTTCATTTGTATGTATGCAGTAACCCACTTCCGTTTGAGGTTGTCCTCCCAAGTCTACAGATAGGTTTTGAGTAATGGTCAGCTCCACTATGTATCCTCCTGCATAAGTTTTGCAGGCTGGGTCCCTGATGGTGAGTTTTAGGCTTTGCTGAAAAGTTGAGGGTCCCCATATCTCATTGGCATGGGCAGTGGGGGCTGCATCCAGTCTCAACTTCTTTTTTCTTTTTCACAGTTCTAGCCATAGTCTTTAAATATTGAAAGAGATGATTACTTCTCTCTTTCCAGGAAAGTAAGATGATGCCTAATTGAATACCTAATATCTCAAAATGGAAAAAAAACCCTATCTGATTAGTCTTTAGGTTAAAAAAAAATTAATACATCTTACTGGTTTGGACCATCTCATCCATACAGAAACATCAGCATGGCCGTGGCTTTAGTCAGCGTATATTTGGCAGCTGGATCTAGATATTACTCTTCTGTCTGGGGTCATAGTTTGTTTTAAAAGGGTTATGTATGAATTTTCTCTAAATTGTAGCAGAGGGTCATGAATTAGTGTCTAAATGTGGGCTTGACAAGATTATTATAGTCTGTATTTCATGCCAGAAACAAAGATGAATAGAGATAGCAAGCTTTTAAACAGACTTTCTGACATCTATAATGTCAGCAGAGAGTGAATGAATGGCAGGATGCAATAACAAATCTTAATTTTTTATTATTTTATAGGGATTAGATGGACCTACATTCATTCATAATTTCTTTCTAAAATAATTACTAAGTACTACATGAACCAATCATTTGCCATCCCAGTTACCCTCCAGATAATGCAGTTGTTTACTAAGATGTACATATTAAGATGCATGTACTAGAAGAGAAATATATTTTGCTTTACATTTAGGAGTAGATAGGGTACACTTAGTTAACACTTTGCACTTTCATTTCAGCTGAATGTGTATTTTTAAGTAATTTTGTTTGTGTCTAGACCTAATAATTTGTTTTAATGCTTGTTGGGGGAATTACTTTTTTTGTTTTTTAAATAATAATTTTTAGCCTCTCTTTCTGTGGATTTACTGATTGTTAGATTTCTGGAGCAGAGATCTACATTAGCAATTTTTGATTATTAAATTTCTATAGCAGAGATCTGTGTTGGCAATTTTTGAATGAGAAAGATAGGATGCCTACCAGTATACTACTGCCTTTTCAGTATAGCCCCTTTGAAGGTACACGTTCAAGACTTTCCTTTTTATTTATTCATGGTCTGTGTGTAAATAGGAAAGAACTACCAGTGTTGAGGCTGTGGGCTCTAATACTTTTTTTTGAATTATTATTCTTAGGTATGAATATTCATTACCATTTCAGAAGCACTAACACCTTCACCATTAGTACTTTGACATAATACAAACTCTAGAGTGATGGCTGTGAAGAGATATATTATTCAATGAACCCAGTTTCTTTGAAATAATAAAAGCACATACCATCAGTCATACATTTTTGTAAGTGTAGCTCTGCCAATGGTTGCAGGTATTTTTGTATCTATATATATGTTGGAAAAGAGTGTGTATACATAGCAATAAATGCAACAAAAGCATATCTAGGTACTGCAAATACTGTCTCATTTTCACTTCTTCTGTAACTGCTGGCATTAATGTTTTTATTGGTCTTCTTTTCATTAAAGGAAAGACAGAAACAGTTCCACTGATGGAAACCAGCATGAAGTGCTAGCAGCTTTAAAAAGTGTTTTTCTTTTTTTTTGCCCCCCAATATGGTATGTAATTGAAACAAAAAGCATTGTTTCGATCCTAATTTTTTTTTCTTTTTCTTTTCCTTGAGCCCATCCTGTCAGGCTGCAAGCGTGAAAGTTATTTTCTGGTGGTGTGATTAGATTGGGGCTGAACTCTCCAGCTGGCAGGCCTGTCTGTGACTGGCGGCGGCCTGTCCCCAGTGCTTGTCATCTCCTGACATGCCTGACAGGATGGGGACAGCAGCCCCAGACAGGTTCATTAGATGGTGTTTTCTACAGCTGGGCTAAAAATAAAAAAAAATAATAATAAAGTAAAAAAAAGAGGCCACGCTTTGTCAAGGCCCAAGCTGTAAGGGCCCTTCTTGTTGGTTTAAAGCAAGGCCTTGTTTTGACAAATTCTGATCTGTGCAGTTTTTAGATTTTCTGACACATTTTTGTTTTCTTCCCCTTTGGCCTACGCTCTTTGCACTCTGCCTTGTTGCTGCTTCAAAATCCTAACACTGCCTTCCCAGGAGAGCAGGGAGGATGCTTGCGGAGGGCTTGGAAGAAAAATAGAGCACTACAGTGAAACAGCAATAAGTGTTCATTTCCATGGTGATCAGCCCAATGGCACAAAAAACAACCTTGGGACTCTCAATAAGCCAATTACAAGAAAGGTTAAGAGTTTTATAGTGCCAGAAACATGCCATCTACATGAGAAAATAGTATCATTGCTAGCAATCTACACTGTTAAATACATTGCTGTCTGGTGCTGCCAGAAATGTGAGCTGTTTATGTTATTTTGGATTTTTTGGAAACTGCCAGAGTTTTCAGGTGGTACTGTCAGGCTTTAGTTCAGTACATCAAAAATCTACGTGGCTGTAGATTATAAAACAGTTAAAACCAGTAATAAAGTTATTTGAAAGCATTAGGCACATCGAATGTCACAGTGTTAACATACTCTTGAGTTTCTTACAGATTTGTATCAGATCTTCATTTTAGATTTTTATCATAAAGACAAAGGATTTGTACATTGTCTATAATTAAAGAATCTCCTATAAAATATTTTTGAAAAGAAAAAGACACTCGATACCTTATTTTTCCTATTGCAATTCTAAAGTACCTATTGACCGCTTTAATTTATGGACTGGTGACTGTAGTTTGACTCCAGGGTTACCTGATGTTTTTCTGAGGGAGTGTCACTTGATTCTGGACATTTTAGGTAGCTACAACATGCTGGTGTGTAAAACACTTCTCTAGCTACTGGGAAAAAAAGGAAAATGTTTACTATTTTGCTTACTTTGCCCTTCTACTTAGGACTGTGGAGAGCGTTACAGCCGTTTATGTTTTCTGCATTTAGCTGCTTGCAGTGTGAGCACTGTGGCTGGAAACCAAGCCCTTCATTCACAGAAATCCTACCACTTACCTTTCCTTTGTATTGTTAGTTACTGCTGCTTTAGTTCATGGTCTCTATGACAACTGTTTAAATTGGGATGGGCAACTGTCATCTGGAGTATTACTGAAAGAAAAGTGTTAGTGAGCACACAGTTCCATAGATAGACCATTTCAATATAATCCAATTTTAATTGAGCTCCAGAGACTTTGATGTGCTGCCGAAGGTTGGGAGAGAGCTATTCCAGGGAGAAATTAAAGCAGCCCAGCAAGGCTTCACTACTCCAGACTGTCACCGTTTTAAATAAGCATTAGCATCAGACTTAACCTTCCCCTATGAAACATCTCACTTTTATTTTCCCCCAGCTTTTTCTTCTTCTTCTTTTTTTTTTTTTTTTTCCAATACGTATAAAGGCAAAGACACTTTCATCTTTCTATATACATTTCTATATTCCCTTGATTAAGTTTGAAAAGCATGTACTGGACCTGAGACGCATCTAAGGCTTCTATTGGACCTTGTATTGCAGTTCATAGAAAGAAATAGAAGCAGAGTGAGGATTAGTTAGCAACACTCAAATGGCATGTGTTGGATTTTCTCTCTAAGGACTGCTCTAAAAGTACCCCATCCTTGTGCTAAAAAGTTGAGTGGTGACTTATTTTAGCTTGGTTTCATCATTAATTCCCTGTAATGTAAATGAAGAAGAGCAAATATTTCATTGTAGACTGTCTTACTAACAAAACTAGGTTCTTTTTATAGCTATGTGTCCATGTATCCACTGGCTGGTGGTTTTTTTTTGTTTTGTGCATAATAGCCAAAAATAGTCATATAACAATTACAATAACAATAGCAATTAGCAGACTTCTCTCTGGTTTTACACAGTGAGATTAGAAGGTCACTGTAAACTTTTGAACTGTTGAATTAAAATCTCTTATGATTGCTTCATTTAATTAAACTATATGATCCTTTTGTACCATTTTCTTTTTCACTCACAAATGTGTACACATGCAAAAAACTTCTAAAATGAAGGAACTTCATAATAATAAAGCCAGCCTGAGGATCACTGTATGTTTGCCAGTATTTCAGTATACATTGAACAGCATTGCTTGTTAGAGAGCTAAGACATGTTTTAACATTAATTTTCCTGGCTTTTAGTTTTCCTTTTTTTTTTTTTTTTTTCCCCTCTTCTCTTTATATCTGACTTCCTTGGCTTTCAGTGAAAGAAAAGCAAATTTGCAAGATGCTGAGCTCTCTGGCTGCTCAGTACTCTCAGCTTCTACTCCAAACAGTATGAGCTGGGATACTCAGCTACAAAGAAAAGATGCATCTTGCAATATCAGAGATAGACTATTACATAGGGTGCTTGTATTCTTTAGAAGGAATGTGATATGCATCAAATCCAGACTTAATGGTGGTAGGAATAGAGCCAATCACAGTACAGGCAGTAATCTGTCTATACAAGTTAATAGGGTTTATTGTCTACTAAAGCAATTAGCCTGTTACCCCCATAAAAGAAAGGTAAGAATCTAGATTAATAGTAGAATTTGAATAGCTGGCTGTTGTTATCTATTAATTTTTTTTTTTTTGTAATCTATTAAAAAAAGTGGAAATATCAAATCTATTTGTAAAGCTTGAGGTAAATTCCATTTTATTAATAATTTTTTAAAATTAAACAAATGTTAAGAATAAATTAATTGAGGCTATATGAAGGAACCCTCTTCAACTGGGTTTGGCGCACTTTTTCATAGTTGCATAGTACCCAGAAGTCCATAAAATCTAAATACCTTCTGTGGTGGAGTAGCTTGTAGTGGATAAAAACAGAGGCACATTCACACAAAGTGTCTCCATATGCTGACAGGTGTTGCAGTAATTTCATACTGGGAACCTAGAGTTCACCACAGGAAAGACTGTGAGTATGCCCAAATTCATGACATGCAGGTTTACATTCCAGTTGGCTAGAAATCTGAAGGGGAGGGAACTGTATATTTAATCTGCTATAGCACTTCTTCCCCTATCTATTGCAGACATCAGAAGACAATATGTGTGCCCCAGAATCCATTTTTGGTAGCCAGCTGAGTAGACTCTTAAAATTCCTCCTAGCTTTCTTGAGAATTTTTTGTATAGGATTAGACCCCAAAAAAAGTTGTATCTATCTATCATTTTGACCTTTACATTGTTCACATTAAACAAGCTGATAACTATGTGAAAATACACATAGAATATACAGAATGCACGTACTAAAAATATTGTGTAAACTTGGCTCCAGTTATTGACATAAAAATAATTTATGGGGTTTCTACATTCAGTTTACATTTGATACATATTAATTTCTGCAGTTTTTATATTTTGTGTGGATTTATTTTTCAGTGCTTAATTACTGTATCTGATAAAAAGAAATGTTCCTTAAAGCAAGTATAGAATGTATAGGTACTTCTGAAATAATAAAGCAAAATGTGTAATGAAATGCAAACTAATTAAATTATTATTTAGTTACACCAGGAAGTTTGCAAGCACTCCAAGTTAAAATTCTCAGAGGAAACATTGCTATTCTTTCCTTGCACAGACTTAGTAATATGAGATAATGTTCCATATATAATAATAAAAGGTATAGTAGAATTTTGGTTGCTGTGGATTAGGTTTTTTCCAGTGCTATAATTCCTTGTCTTCTGCAGTAGTGCAAAAGAAACTCATCTTAAACTCATTTTAAGTGGGTTAATAAGGAATCAGTTGGTATGGCAATATATCAGGAAATGAAGATATTTTGATGTATGTTCATCATAATTCACAGGCAGTGTAATTGTCCTCTGGGGACATTAGAAGTTGACATAACATAGAGTAGCCCTGAATCTGCTCTAAATTCCAACACCAAGCAAACTGACTTCCAGGAGTCTCTAGTGCTTCAGACCCCACACTTCTAGGCACAGCTGAGCATGTGGCAGCTGTAGAATTCTGAATTTCTTGAGGATTATGCTTGTCTGTTACAAACTGTAATACAGAAAGTTTGGGGATAGTGAGGGTCTTGTAGATGTATAATATCTATCACTTTATAAATTCATATATATATTTTTGCTGATAAAAATAAATTTTAAATTTATTGCTAAAATTTCAGTAGTAGAAATTACTCCAATTATATTCCCAAATGTTGGGATTAATAAAACAGCTTTTGTGTATGAGGTTAACAACAAAGTATTACTGGTTTATTGTCAATCTTATAAAGGATGAGATATTAGGAACAGAAACTTAAAAAAATTAAGCTCTGTAGTAGGAAAAATGTTGTCTTCTAATTACTTTTATAGATCTTAGATCATGTGCATTCTGCACTGAGTAAATCAAAAGTGAAACTGTTAAAATCCAAGACACTTGCACATATCTTCTATAGGACATCGAGTTCACATCTGTAAAAAGAGGGACATAAACCTATCTTTCTACCTGTCACGTGGTAGGAAATGCGTAATGTTTAACAAAACTCTGTATATACACTTTTCTTAAGACCAATTATAGTGCCTTCAGTTATTATAATGTTAAGGATTTGCATCATGGTGCATTTGAGTCTTTAGATACTTTTTATGGCATTGCACTTTTGAATAAATATATCAGTATGCAAGTTCTAGAAAAAAAAAAAAAAGACCCCGAGGATTTTGTGATGGCTTTATTCTTGGGAAAGAACGCATAACATTCTTGTGGATACCATACGTTCTTTATTCTTCAAACTATTCCTACATTTTTTGCTTTTGCTGAGTCCTAAAACTTGATTGAGTCACTTAGTGCAAAGGGAAAACTAATGCACATGAGGATGGAGTAATCTCCCAAAGACACAATTTTAGAATGTAGAAGAACGTGAGCTTCTTCTAGTCCTTTCCAATAACTGGATGGTCAGCACACTCACCTGAAAAGCAGGGAGTCTTGTTTCACTTCTTTCCTATGTTTGAAGGGAGCAGGTTGCCTTGTATGTTGGTAAACTATGACCAGCAAGCAGTGCTTACTTTGCAATCCCTACAAAAACATGGCAGGAGTCAGGGAGCTTCCCTTTCAATTGTTTAATTGGTCGTACATGTGCAGGAGCTTGTGAGGAGCTGCTTGTCACTGCCATTTCTTGGGGCAGCACACAGCTGAGGCAGCTGACGCAGCTCACTCATGCACTGTCCATTTTGGACCAGTGAGGAGCACTCCTCCAGTCCTGGACCAGTGAGGAACACTCCTCCAGCTGCGAGCTGCTCATGGAGAGCACAGCGGTGAGGTGGAGCTGGCAACACCCTTGGGGAAGGATGTCATTTGTGTTCACATACCTTTGAGATAAAAGGGAACTGAATGTGAGTTCCTATCCCAACTTCTCACTTTAGGCAACAGAGAACTTGTTTGTTTTCGTGCTGGTGTTTGAATCTAGTCCCGCAACTTTTCTCAGCTAAAACTCAGAAATTCTGTCAAATCCACCACTGTTTCAAGTTTAATAAAACTGGATTTTTCTGTCAAGTAACTATTTAATGAATAAATGTCCAGCTTTGGTTTCAAGTTACAAGCATTTATCAACACTATCTTCTCCCTGGATTTGTGAATATTACAAGTCCTTTCTTTCCATAGCTTTACTTTTGCCAAGGAGATCCAGAATGAACCAGCTGACAGAAAAACAAGCTCTCCATTTTTAATCCTGAAAAAATATTTCTAGTTTTTGCTCAGATCATATCAATTTTATGTCTGTTCTGGCTTGTCCACACCACTGAAAATGTAATTTACACAGTTCTAATTGAAAAAAATTGATTGCATTTCACTGAATGTGGTGCTGAGGCAGAATTTCTCAGAGCAATTTGACTGTAAATACTGAGATCACCATTCGCCTGTTTGGATTAATCTCTAAGCATGAGATGTAGAGTGAGAATGGAAACAACAGTTCTGTTGAGATTTCTCACTAGATTTTAGTCAGATATCCCATTGTTGCCAAAGTCAACACAAAATCATCTTAAACCTTGTGAGGTAACAGGCACAATCTGCTTCAATCCTGTTGTTAACTAGAACTAATTGAGCTTTTCTACTTCAGATTTTGCCCCAATATTTGTTTCCTCAACCTCTGTGTTTTGAGTTGGACTGTGCTCTAATATGGCTTTCTGTGGCACTAGAATATATTTACCTTTTGCTTCTTCACATGTGCTCTTGACCCAGTGGGCACCATCAGCTTTATTCCCGGTTTTAGAATCCTTAAATCAGCTGAAACTTCTGCTTAAAACAGTAATTGTTGGAATGTAGTTTGGAAGTAGAGCCTAAAAAAGGCCTCTGCCTCCCTTTTCTAAAGTGGTAATGTCTAAATCTGCTACCTGCCTCTTCCTGATACTACTCTTCCAAAGAATTTCAGTCCCTTGCTGGCATTTTAGGGCTCTCTTAAATTGACAATCTGTTTGCATGTTGCATAGAAGGGAAACCATGCAAAGGCACACAGATGTGTAATGCCCATAAAATGAATGATTAAGAATAATTATTATTCAGAATTCTGTTTTCGCTTTTTTCCCACGTCAGTACCACTTATCCTTATATTTAAAACTATGCATGGGTGTTTCACAAAGGCAGAGCTAGAAATAATGCGTTTAGAGTACATAAAATATTCTCTTTAGATTATTTTAATCCAGATGTTAACATTTAGCAACAGTGTTTCCGTATCTAGGAGCAAGGTTTTTTTAACTCTAATAACCTTACTGCGGCTGCTTCTCAAGAAGTCCCCATATCCTGTCCATTGCTTCCCTCAAACACAAAATCACAATATGCAAAACCATTTTACCAATGCAAAGAGGAAAATGGCCTGAAAATGGGCCAGCTTCAAATAATTTTTCAGATGACTGAAAATGAATGTGGGAATAAGAGCGTCAGTTCCTGTCAGCTGAGCGGGCATTGTTTTAATGGATACTGAAGAGGTATGCTGACCAGAGAAATCAAATTTAAAAAAGGTTGGGGTGAACAGAACCTCATGTTCTGTTTCAAGAAAAGGGGCCTCTTGAAAGCTTAAAAAAACATTGGAAGTAGAAGTATAAGCTGAGAAAATTTGGCAAGGAAGTAAAGCCCAAAACCACAAAAATAATATCTGCATTTTTTAGATCCCTGAAGAGGAGGAGAAAAATGAAGCAGGAGTGCCAATATTTATTTTTAAAAAAAGTTCTAAAAAAGATTTTTAAAACTGATGTGAATGGAGAAATTATAATGGCACATAATACTCAACTCATCCTGCAGAGTATAGTATCACAAAGAGCTACTTGAAGGAAAGCTTTTAAAGCTTACAAATAAAGAAACATTTTACATAGAAACATATTATAAAGAAGGGGAAAGCAGATCTTAATGTAAAGAGAAATTGAGAATGTTTTACTAGACCAAAGTATGCAAAGAAAAAATGATAACGTGGTATTTTGATAAGATTTTAGAATTGTTTACTCTTATGTGACTATTAGGCAAAAAGGATGTTCTTGAAGTATCTTAAACGTATACCAAAAAAGAAAATAGTAAGAACTCAGTCAAACACTAGGATATTAAATGAATTTGAATTGGCCCTTCTGTCTACTTACGTTCTCAATTTTCCATTTCAGAAAAGCAGAATACAAGGTGTTTCATTATTTGAACTTACCTGATTTTGAAATTTCTTAATAAATGTTTTCTTTATGCACTTACATATCTTAACATGATATATCCCTTGTTACAGTGTATGCATATTTTTCCTGCTAAATCTGAAAGTTATATTCAGTACTTCATCAAACATTTTGAAATTACATAATGCTTACTCAATATGGTATTTCATAAACTCTAAGAGTCTGGTTCCATGCCATTAATGTCTGTCATTTCAAACTGTATTTAGAATACATGAAGCAATCATGCAGTCTGCCACGTACTCGTAGTGAGCTCCGTGTTGTTAGATGGTTCTAGAGAAGAAAGTTTGCTGTATGTGCACAGGAACCATGTTTTTTAACCGATGAAGAACTGCATTCAAAATTTCAAATTTTCCTTGAAGCAAATGGAGATGCTAGCAAACAGTTGTAAAAGGGAAATCCAAATCCCGACAGGAGAGAATGATTTTTAGTAATTGTTTTCATGTGTTTCTAACCTCTAAAAGTGTACAGTGATGCTAAATTATTTTCTGAATACCTATCGTGTACCTGGGTCAGGTGCATAACCGCACTTCTGTAGCTGGCTCTAGACAGCTATCTGATGAAACATCTATTCACTGTGATATGTTTTTGTGAAGTACTCCATGTTTCACTGGCAGGCATCTTCTTTTAAGTGCTGAGGTTGCAAATCTGGAAGCATCCTATAACACACTGATGTTGGGAATGTACCAGTGCCGTGATTTAACCCCAGCCAACAGCTCAGCCCCTCAGAGCTGCTCACTTATTCCCCCCTGATGGGATGGGGGAGAGAATTGGAAGGGTAAAAGTGAGAAAACTTGTGGATTAAGATAAAGACAGTTTAATAGGTAAAGCAAAAGCTGCACACGTAAACAAAGCAAAACGAGGAATTAATTCACCTCTTCCCATCACCAGGCAGGTGTTCAGCCATCTCCAGGAAAGCAGGGCTCCATCATGCAAAACAGTTACTTGGGATGACAAATGCCATAACTTTTAACATCCCTCCCAGCTTTATATGCTGAGCATGACATCATATGGTATGGAATATCCCTTTGGTCAGCTGGGGTCAGCTGTCCCGGCTGTGTCCCTTAACTTCTGCATCCCCAGCCTGCTCACTGGTGGGGTGGGGTGAGAAGCAGAAAAGGCCTTGACTCTGTGAGCACTGCTCAGCAATAACTAATGTGTCTCTGCAGTATCAACACTGTTTCCAGCACAAATCCAAAATGTAGCCCCATACTAGCTACTATGAAGAAAATTAACTCTATCCCAGTCAAACCCAGCACAACCAGATAAGTTCCATGACTTTTATGGTTACCAGGCTGTTATGAAATGGTTAATGTGAAATCAACTGATGCTCTGTGACTGAAGCGTACTATTGCTCTATTGCTTGCTATTTCAATTATAACTGTAAAGGGTAGTAGCTTTTCCCACAATGATAATTTATTTTTTCTTCCCTTCCTTGGCATCTTTTTTGTTTTCTTTCCTGCCTATTCATATACAAAAAATGATGAGGTGACCACAGATTTAGATTTTAACTTTTTCATTATGGACCTCTGAGCTCGCTTTATACAGAAAGCAGGAGATAGTTTCCACCAGACAATAGAGAGGCAAAAGACCCAAGCAGAACCTTTTGGATAGTTCATGCCCATCACAACTATGTTTGGTTATTTTTCAGGAGGGTAGTGCCAGACCGACAAAAATACATCTTTTTTTTTTTTTTTTCAAAGTTCACAACAGGATTTCATTGTAAAAAACAGTTTCTCAACCTTAGGGAATATTAAATATTCATTTGACAAGGATGGTCGAGGGAGCTTCAGAGGGTTTCTCTTCTCTCCTTGGCAACTGTATTCACAGAAAAGTCTGTCATGAGAAACTGTATGTGAGCTCCTGACCTGGAAATCTGGAACACCAAGGCTATTTTACTTTTGTTCATTTTGATAACATAGGTGTCAGGACTGCAGTGTAACTGAAATGAACCAAGATTTCTTCTTTCTGTCTTTTGGGACACATGAGATAGATAGACTTATAGTTGGCTCTTGCAGGTAATCTGTTTTCCAAAAGTTGGTGATGGTGAACGAGGAATGAAATACAAACAAAAATCCTATTCAGACAAAAGGACCACTGTATATGGGGATGACAAGGGCTTATTTTGTATTGGAAGCTTTGCAAGCTTAGTTACAAAAAAAAAAAAAAAAAAAAAAAAAAAAAGACAAAAAGGGTACAGTGTATAGTTAATACATAAATTAGTTGTAGCTATAATTACCACTGTTGAGTTTGGTGAAAATTGTATCACTGGACACATATAATTCAGAACATTTAAAACACTGGAAAATAGAGAGATCTGAAAAAATTATTAAGGTTAGTGGACTATTGGAGGGGCAGATTGTGAATATACAATACAGTGCTTTTAAGCATATGTCTCCAAACCTTTGAATCAAATAAAAAGATGAAGGGTTGCTTTGAGTTGGGCCACCAGGATGCAGGAGCATCCCACTAGACCTTACTCAGTCAAGACAAATCTGTTAAAATGCAGAGTGAATAATTTTTTTGAAACGCAAAAGATTGAAGTTGAAGAAGTGGGATTTTGATGTCTAAACTAAGGACATGCCAGAGCTCTTTTCTTTAATGTTCTACCTAAAATAGTGGTGTCCAGGTTACAGATAAGAGTAGCTACACTAAAGCACTGGATAAAACTGTCTTTGTAAAATGAAAAGCTATCTTCAGTGGCAAAATTACATTATTCTTGGAAGTTCTTCTGGTCATTGATAAAGGAAAAAAAATGCATTTAATTTCAGGAAATGGCCATTTTATTCAGAAAGCATGACTCTGGGGATCATTTTCAGACTGTGCAAAAAAAAAAATCTATAGGAACTTTGGAATGTATCTGTGGAAATGCAGCAAAAAATTAACCAGCTCTACTATACATAAGTGCAAGGCAACCCTGTCCCTTACTGCTCTTGTTGTTTGACATTATTAGTACAAATGGTAAATAATAATGAAGGAAATCAGGGAATAAGTGCTTTGAAAATAAAAAACCCCATAAAACACAACAACAAAGTTATATTTTATGTTAATGTATATATGCATTTTGCACTAGATATAAGCAAAGCTAGACAAGTATCAATTGATGTTACATGTTACAAGTATCAACTGATACTTTCATTGAGGAATCAGGTTAGAATTAAAATACCACGAACCAGAAATCTGATTCTAAAAGACAAATGATGAATTCCCATTGAAAATTAGTAGATTAAATTCACATACATAGGCATTGGTGAATCACCCCAAAGGGCTATTTTAAAAAAATACTGAGCAAAATACAAGCAGTAAGCAACAATTCTTTACAACAGGCTGGAGAAGTGACCATTCTTACCATAAAGTTAGTGACTGAGAATAGATAAGACTTGTACAGGTTGTTTTCCTTGATTTCCTTATAGCACCTGATTTTGTAATTATTTCATTTCCAAAAGCAATAATCAAAAGAAAAGGACCAGAGTATCCTTTTACATGCTGTGTCTGTTGCTATGAAATACTAAGAAATGGAATAAAGCAGCAAAAATAAGCCTCAATACTAAAGTGTTTCACTTGTGGACATAATCTATCAGGGGTTCTAGCATAATGGAAACTAGTATTTCTGATCTTCTGGTTAATGCAGTGCTTCAAAATTCCAGCTGTTAATTAACAATTAATTCATTATCAATAATTGAATAATTACTGAAGTAGGTTTATGATTAAAAATGTCTTGACTCTTAATTGGAAAAAAAAAAAAAAAAGTAGATATCTTGATTACCTCAGAAATAAAGTTAAAATAATGGAGCCTTCATATCTGAGCCAAGTAGGAAAGCACTTCAGTAATGGTTCTGCTTCTTTTCTGTAGAACTTTCCATCTGAACATCCCAAGCTGCTTTACTAATCTAATCTAAGTAAGTGTTCCAATAGATGTTTTTCCATATTACAGAACCCTGAGATTTAGAGACTTCTCATTCACCTGTTAAGGTGACAGCTTCATCTTACTGCAGTGTATCCTAGCAAATTTTTATTCTTGATCTACCATCTGGCCAGTGGACCCATTACTATCTTTAAAACATACTCATACTTCTGAGTAAATGAAAGGGTTTTACAAGTAGAAGTAACCTTTAAACCAAACAATTGCAGCCGATATGAAAAAATGAAGAGTGTGCTCAGTTCACATGTAGACATTGTTGGTTGATTTTTATTTTACAAAAAACAGCTTATTTGAAACATATCTAGAATTCCATGCTTAATCATGAAGTTTCAACCATTAAGACATGCCTAGAACAAGAAGTCTTCACAACTGTTTTTAGGAGAAAAACTCATAAAGCTATCAAAATAACGAGCACTGACTCTAAATATAAACAACAATGAAATATTGGATGGAGCACATGGTAATTTTGGCTTCAGATAACTAGGTAACATAATTCCAGTGTCTTTTGGTGAACGAAGTGGTTATTTGCATCCTTTTATGAATAATAAAATATACAATACGTGCAGTCTGTAAAAAACGTAAAATAGCCAGGGCTTCATTCATGTGATATGAAAAAGTGAAATGCTAAAAATCATCCTGGAAGAAGAAACAAAAGTATAAACCTTTTAAAAGATTCTAACTCAGAAAAATGAAATTACTTTGTTTTGGTTGTTTTAACGAGAAGAAAGAATTCTGCAACAGTGTCAGTAACTTCTGCTGTGAACTGTAGATACCTAATGACGGAGGGTTTAATGCATCGGTTGAAAATGGTGTTAGATGAATATTATGGAGGATGACAAAAATGGGTAGTATATCTTGGACAGGAAAACAATACAACAGAAATACCGAAATAATTGAGATGATTTGATATCAACATGATAATCTGATATTTGTAGGACTAATAGACAGTTAAGAAGAGTGTAATTGAGGACAGTAATTGAATTATAGACTCCTTCCTTTCCTCTGATTTCCTATCCTTTCTACTGCTTTAATGGAGTGCTATCTTAAGTCATTCATTTCATAGTGGGGTAAATGTAACTCTATGAAGTTACAATTGCTTTATACTTGAGTAAGAAGAGGAGGAAGAAAGAGGAAACCAGTGTGTGGTCAGTATACAATGTGCTTTTAGTGTTGACCTATAATAACTAAACTATGGTATATATCAAAACATTGGAAATGTATTACTGTGAATCATCTAAAATGTTAATACAGAGGATATAGTTAGTATTAAACATTTTTCTTTAGAAAAAAGTAGGACAACTAGAAACATTTTTGAAACAAAATGTGAATTCCTGAAGCATGGTGTTTTGTCAAGGAACTAATTCTTTAGCAAATCTGCTGACTGCTGTAGATCTGGTTACAGCTATATACATTTCAAACTCCTCTCTCTGGAGACTGTTCTCATCTTTTAGCTTTTCAAACTTGAGTGTTTTCCTCCCTGTTTCCTCTCTGTGTCTTAAGGACCCATGTATTTACAAAAATTACGTATCAGATAGCAGCAGAATACATTCAAAGAAGAAGGGTGCTGAAATCTTCACAGTCATTGTTCTTAACCATCTGAATTTCACATGCATGATACCACCTGTATCCTAGCATCTGATCTCAATGAAAGACTGAAGGAAAATTTGGTTTATTTAGCTCATCAAAGAGAAATCTAAGCAGTAACTGGATCAGAGTCTGTAATTACTGACACAAGGAAAAGTTATCTGATACCAGAACACTCTAATCTCATATAAAAAAGGTGTCACGAGATCTAGTGGCTAGAAGCTAAAGTCAACAGAGTTCAAATTAAAAATAAGGTGCAGATTTTTTAACCATTGCAAGAATTTAGCATATGAAGTAGTAATTCCACAGCTGGCCTGTGACTGAATGGAGGGAGTGTATAGTCTCTTCCATGTGTCTGGGGGATCTTCAAAGAAATCAAACCCCTTCCCTTATTCAGGGCTGTGTTTAGTTAGTGTGGAGAGCTGAGGTGAATGAAACAGTACCATCAGCCACAATGTTGCTCTAAATTTTGTCTGTAACTTCTCATGTAGACATTACAGACAGTGTGTTCCTCTGTCCAGTTTTTGTCAAGGACAGAACTAACATTTAATGCTCTTCAGTGTGCTGAAGCACATTTGTATTGCTGCTGTTGTTACTGTCATTTCCGAAATAGACTCATCATGGTTATGAGAAAAAAGTTACGGAGAACAAATTAACAAAAATCCATGGAACTCATTTAACACCAAGTGTACAAACTTAAATTAGCTTTTTCATATATGAAGACATGTTACTAACTTGAAGCTACATCAGTGAAAAAACTGAAGGAATAAAATTTCTGTTACCTCAAGCATGAAGGATCGTTGACAGCAGCAACATATGGTCTCTCTAACATTTCCCTATTCAGAAGTTGGGGGAGGTCATGATTACAGAAAGCAAAGACCTCAACTGAGTGACTAAAGCACCGCAAGCTGGTATACCAACAGCTTCTGTGTAACTAATGGTGAACAGAGAAGTAGTCTCTCCAGTCTGAAATCTTTTTGCATTTCCCTTTAGTGAAGGTGTTCATTGCATTTCATTGTTTCACTGAGGCTGCAACTCTCTTAGTGACTGCAGCGTAGGGGAAGGCACAGTCTACAGAGCCTGAGAAATGCAGCTGGGTGTAGTGAGGGCATGGTCCCCATACCAAACAACTAACTCCTCGTAGGATGAAGTGTCAGGGTCTCAGCTATGGGCAAAACCCACTTGAGCAGAGGTGGAGGGCTGAAGGCAGCCTTCCAGCTGATAAGGAGAATTGGAAAAGGGTTGTTCTACAATGCATGATACTGCTAGAATGATAACTCACAGATGAAATTAGTTAATAAAGCTGTTACCTCAGTAAATTGTGTCTTTTTGTCTGTTTTCCTGAACATCCAGAACAGTGAAAGACTGTAAAAGATCATTTAAGTATTAGTATCTCATCTTAGACCAATAACTTCAATTGAGAAACTTACTAACTGAAAAAGCACTGCTGATTTTTAACTATTTTATTTTAAAATATTTTTGCATTAATTTTAAAATGCAAAAATACAAATTTTTAAATTTTGTTCATGGTTTGAAATATTAGATGTACTTAACTTCAGAAAAATTATTGTGTTGACATACTGTTCTAGCTAATTTCTGTATTTATTAATGGAACGGAGGGAGATCTAATTTATGACCCTGAAATGGATGTGAATAGCAAATGATATTATTTTGGTTGTACTTTGCACATAGCCTCAGAAGTAAATCTGTTATGCAATACATAACTGACAACTGTGTCATGCACACTGTTGGAAGAAAATACAGCTAAGCATAATTGCAACTGTGTCCATTAGCCTATGCTTACTTGTAGAGTTTGTGGGTTTTTGAGGAAAATAAGTTGATGTGACTCATAAGAAATAGGTCTTAGGAATATCAGGTTATGGTACTTACTGATACTCTTCTAAAAGCTATACTTCATTGCATTTTTTAAAAACATTTAAGTTCATGTTTTAACTCACGGTTTTTAAGTGTTAAAGAGATATGATAACTTAATTGTACTTCATTGATGGGTTAAGTTTACTATGTTCTTATGCAATATTTTAATGAAAAACTCCTGCTGATAACTGTCACCTTGACTTTCTTTAAAGGTCCTTGCCTATACAGAAGGCCTTCATGGAAAATGGATGTTCAGTGAGATTCGGGCTGTTTTTTCAAGACGTTATCTTCTCCAGAACACAGCTTTGGAAGTGTTTATGGCAAACAGAAGTATGTCTTTGTTTATTTTGTTGCATTAAAATGTACTAGTAGTTATTTTGTGTGTTACTTATTAATCTTAGAATTTAAACTCTGTGCTTCCTTTGGTGAAGTGCTTATGTCTGTGTTCAGTAATGCTTACTCTTGTATGTATTCATTGCATTTTGTATTAAAATCAATCACATAAATCAATCTCACTGATTTCTGTGCAGCAGTGAGATTTATTTATAAAAACAGATCATTGAAATTGGTAAATTCTTCAAATATTTGTTAGGAAGTTTGCTTTTTCTATGATCTTACCCCTCTCCTTCATTTTCTGTAAATACTTTACTGAAATATCTAAAAGGATATTTCCTTTTCTAATTATAAACTGAGTTAAAGTAAAAAGGACCAGATCAATAAATGAATCCACTCAGTTTTCTCTGTGCGCTACTCTGAATCCCAGTTGAATGGTTGGTGAGGTGTGTCAGTAGTCTTTTGCCCCAGGGAGCTCTAATGTAAGTTTTGATTTAAACTGGAGAGGGAATTAAACAATTTCTGGTCCTCTTTTTTGTAATGCACCAGTTAGAAGACCGAATGCCATGCCATCTACTGAACAGTTTCCCAGCCTGATAAAAGGTTACATGGGTTAATAGTAAGCTGCGGTTCTTCTGAAGCATACCTTACTCAGGTTTTCTGCAAAAGGGGAGACTTATTACCAAACCGTTAACCAGCTAATGATACATAGGTGTGAAGTATGCTGGGAGTTTCTGTTCTAACTTGGATCCTCAGGAGGATAAAAGTGGAACTGACTTCTCTTCCCAAATAAAAAACAAAGAGCATTTTTTAAATATATGCAGGTGGAGAAACATACTTCTGCAGGTGGTTTACTAGTCCATATTTTCTCTTCTTCATTTAGCTTCTGTTATGTTTAATTTTCCTGACCAAGCAACAGTGAAAAAAGTTGTGTACAGTTTACCACGTGTTGGAGTAGGAACCAGCTATGGTTTGCCACAAGCCAGGTAATTTAATTAAAATAGTTTCTATATTTTGTGTTTATTATGTTATACAAATGATATTTTTAAACATGTCAATACTAAAACATTATTCCTGTCATGAAAACAGATTTTGTCATTCTTAAGGTTAGTTTGAGAAACAATACGCTGTACTTACTATACATCCTGTTATTATGAATAGAAGTAAAAGTATTGTAAATTATATCTTTTTAATTACAGGAAATAAGTACCTTCCAGTGAAGGACCAGAAAAAAACTTATACCTTATCTCTTCAGAGTCTGCTTTCAGTCAGGTTTTATAAATGTATAGACAAATGTTGATCTTGCTGTGATTGTTATGCAGGACATGGTACTAAACTTGACTGAAAATTATTTTTTATATATATCTTCTCACTCACCTTTTATATGAATGTGTAAGGGTTTTACTTCATTGCTCATCAGTATAGTAGCTATGTTGCAATTTCCAAATTTCTTCCATTCATTAGTATAATGCATTATTCTTCTGTTTCCAAAATTAAGGAGGATATATATTTTGTAAAAGACCAACTAAGGTTCAGTTTTAGAGATTTTCACATACTATGGACAAGTACAGTTTTTATTATCTCATCAACATCAATATCAAATCAGCCTTTGGTCAGAAATAAGGCTGGAACTTGTCAGATCCTATACTATAAAAGCATTCATATTTCAGTGATGGGTGAAATGATCTTCATGTGTACTTCATTGAGATGGGGGGAGGGAAAATTTCCTGCCTCCTTTTTTTTTTTTTTTTGTTTAGACCTAAAATTGTTTTGAGAGTGTAAGAGAAAGTTTGGTGAAAAATGTTTAGGCACAGGATTAATTTCTGGTCAAAATCAAAGAAGAACAAATAAATATAAAGGAGTGAGGAAACAGCAGGAAATTCACAAAATATGGTGCTTTGAGTTCAGATCTCCATTTGGCTTGACTTGGCCAAAAGCCAATTACTTAATCATCAGTGTAATGCCTGGGATATGTCTTTCTCTTTCTTTAAGTCATTTCCTACAAACTAAAACTTCATATTGTCCTTGTTTTATCCCAGTGCAGAATGTGGAAATACTCTGAAATGTCAAAGCATTTGTAGGATTGGAGAACTATTTCATTCCCAGCTGAACATCATTCCCTGTCATGAGCTCAAGAGTCTCATGATGCTTAAGGCTTGATCTCCTGAATGTGCTGAAGTTCTTAGGCAAACTGCCAAATTTCTCAAGTTTTCACTGAGATCAAGGGGAAGTTGGGGCATTTCTTTGGAAGGTGCATCTTGTTAATATTTGCATTGCTCTTCCAAATGCTCAAATTAAAGGAATTGCTGTCTCTAAATGGAAAGTAATAGTATTGCTTTCTGAAATAAAAATGGCCACATGTTCTAGAACAAACAAAATGCAAATTTCTCAATCAGAATTTCATATCTACAGTGACATTTTTTACTTTTGAAATTCATATCCTTTGTGCATTATTCAGTGAATAATTGTCTGAAAAAGTTTGTTGATACATAATTATTTGGAAAAGTTTCAGCTTCAATATTATATGCAGTTATTTCCATACCTTTTTGATTAAAGTTCAAGTTGAATCGAAAATGGGCTTGCTAGCCTTCAGAATAAATCTGGCATATGGTAGCGAAGTTCGTTTTTCTTTCTTGTTTTTGCATAATCATGGTATGATTTATGCACAATAAAGACCCTGTAATCATGTTTTTTCCTTTTTTTTCTGTCTACATACCCTTACTGTCTTCAGTAGGATTGCAAGTGAAGTAACTGAGGGAAAATCTGGCTTTATAACTGCTCTGCAATTAATATTTTATTGATGTTAGAATATAGTTTTCCTTCCTATGAATATGCTCTGGAATGCTAATTTTTAAAAATATGCTTATTTGTATAACTAACATAAGGAGAAATTATGCTGAGAAACCAAAAGGAGCTGCTATGCTGAGTAAAATGTTATACTTTTTTTATGGCCCATTTTCCAGATTAAGCTGTACTTTAAAATATTTTTAAAAAAACAAGTCTTTCTGGTTGTTTTGGTTAAGTTCTTTAGTTTTATTTTTGTAACTAATATTTCCTCTCGGATACTACTCTGATAAACATTTCATCTAAAGTTAATTACATTATCGTAAAGAATTGCATTCATGATGGAAACATTCTGAAGGAGTAATTTACTTTTAATGCAGTACACGGATTTTAAGTGCATTTCTGTTTTCATAGGGAAATCCTGCAATTAACAAAGATGGAAGGAAATTGAAGGAAAAACCAATATTTATCATATTCTAATGGCACAAAGCATTAGAAGTAGGCAAACTGGTATCTCTTCCCAAGACTGTTACAGACCTGCTGTTCTGAGCAAGTCTCCAGTTTGCTTCTTTGCTACCTTTCCCAACAGCCTGTCTAATGCTTTGATTCAACAAAACATCCAAACCTGTACTTAATGTTACAAAGAAGTAATTACATCCTTAAAATTAGTCACATGTTGAAGACTTCAGTTTGATTTGGTAATCAAATTCATCTGTCTTTGATGAATGCATTTTCACTGTTCCTGAAACATGTTGCATTGATTGTAGTTTGCTTATGACCTAGCCATATGATACAACTGGGCAGACAGTACTGTGCCTTTTATTTAACTTATTTCTATAGCTCCATATGATTCTGCATAGGTAGAGTAATATCCGCATCTTTACAATACTATTAGCAGACCACTTTTTAGGGTTCTAACACCTCAGGTGTAATTTACTGATGCACTTTCTTGAGGGTAACATCACAGCGTAGAAACCAACTGTGAGGTGCCTGATGATTTTGTAAGTGTACAGAGATCAAAGAACTGGTAAACGATACAGTATCATACTTCACCACTAAACATGTGCTAGCACCTTTCACTGAAATTCTGTGGGCTATTAATGCATTGGGTAAAACAATGGCTCCAGTTATTAAAGCTAAGAAATACAAATAAAGAAGCTTTGCTGGAAGAAAGCATATTTTGGCTGGTATGGTAACTATATTCAACGTCAGCTCAGCACTAGCACTTATTCCACATCAGTAGCTTGATGATGGATTTTCAGATCTTGGTGTAGCTGGTTGCAGAGCTTGGATTTTGGGAAGGGAGAGAGGTAGGAAAACTAAGATTTGATGTCATCAAAGCATAAAACCTCTTTTAGAACTTTGATTAAAAGTGAATATTGATGAATCTCTTGGCAGAAGCCAGTGACTTTCCCAAGTCTTTTTTTTTTTTTTTTTTTTTTCTGAACAGGAGCAACACAACAGAAAACATCATGCAGGTGCTACTTTTTTTACAAGATACTTAAAGATTGTATTGTAGCTAACTAAATTAAAAGTAATTGTGAAAGGGAGTGGATCATGCTCCACATATGGGATATATAACATCCCTTCCCTTAACAAAATGCCATGACGTGTTTTCTAAACATTTTTAAAGCATACAAAGCTTGAAAAATTGGATCATCCCCTTGTACATCAGAGAGTCTTCTGCAGATTCCATTTTGAGTAGGTATTTCATGGTTCTCTACTAGCAAAGGAAGCACATTCATTTATACATCTTCATACTGGTGATGGCATATCGAAGGGAAGAAGTGGTTTGATCAAAGTTGGGTGGATTTAGCAAAACACAAAACAGTGGGTCTTCCTGTGTTAACTGAAACAAGCAGGTGTGGAACCAATTTATTGTGCATAATTTTTTCCAGTCTCTGCTGAAATAACTATGAATCTTTCAAACACCTTAGCTATAGAGTAAATAAAGAGCTTTTTTAGTATATTTTGATTTTCTGTAGAGTTTGCTCAAATCAGGCATTCAAATGCAAAGTCCAGCACTTGACAGTTTATAGATTTTTGAGACTCCCTGGGAGATTGTGGGTAAAATCTAAAAGCAGTTACTAAGCTGTACTGATACATAAATGTTGTTTTGTCATGGGAGGAACAGAAAGTCTGTGACAAATGCTTTGTAAATTTAATGATCTCTTTAGTATTTTTATTTTCTGTATTTATTAATTTGTGTGTAGCATTAGTCATAGTTTACTGGGAACAATATGTCTTTGAGAGTTCCACTGTAAAAGTAATTGTTATCCTATAAAATTCAATCTAAAGTATGATTACATTCAGATAATTCTTTTGATAAATTGTTCAGAAGAAGCATAATAGAAACAACTTAAAAAATTTTTGTAATGTCTCCTGTATACTAGTAAAGTGTATTTACCACTGGCATCCTAGAGTCTACTGTAAAATAAAGCTAACCAAGCTGGCAAGACTTAACAGAGATTTTTAAAAAGAGAAGTGTACCTACACTTGAGTGGCCATTTTTGTATGCCCAATTTGTAAGCCTAAGTATGGCAGACATTGACAACCTACACATTGACAATTTAGACATTTAATTGTGATAATTTAATTGTGATCATTCTTTCTCCAGAAGTAGGATTTAGTGCGTGGGTAGGAGTATGTACATGTATCTTTAGAAATAGATGGTCCACAAATTTGTAATTTGACACCTTGTATATGACTTTATTTTAAGAAAATACTCAGCATTGAGAGTCTAGAAATAGTACACTTAGTGTGCTTAGTGTGCAGCTGAAAGCTGAAGCTTTGGGTCTCTATTTACTCTTGACAAGCTATATAAATACTAGGTGCATTCTTTAAATGCATTAATAGGCTACACATTAGAGATCCTCTTTTTTTTTTAACAGGTATAAACATTTTCTCTGTTTTGATCCATTTATAAGATTTAAGTTTCTGTAACACAAAGTATATGAGGAGATGAATTTTTCTTCTTCCAAAGATTTTCCTTTTCTTTTTTTCAGCAAGGACTGTTTTCCCTAGAAACGTGTTGTGAGCAGTGAGACTATTTCTGCTTGTTGCAGATTTTTTTCTTTAATGCATTAGTGTAGACTGAATCTAGTCCCCTATATTTTACCAGCCAGGGGCAGTATATACAATGGGTAATTTAGAACTTGGTGCACAATATTTGGTTATTGTGATGTTGTCAAATTCAATATAGAAGAGCTGAAGTTTTCTGCTTTTCTCTTCCTTGGCACAGTAGTTTGGTTCTTTCTCCCTTATCCAGTCATTTAAGTTTTAGAAAATGTGTGGAAATTGAGTATCTTAGAGTCTTCTACTCCTTTTCCAAATTTGAATGAAATGCAATTCAGAAGTTATTGTGGAGAGACAGGCAGATGGACATGTGAGCAGATAACTGAATAAACCTTGTTTCTTTCAGAAACCAGGCTATAAATAGAAATCTCAAAGCTTACTGCGATATAGGAAGGGATCACGGGTAGCTCACCATGGAGGAGGTGTCCAAACTGTGGAATAAATATCTTCAACCCATGTGCTGGAAATACATGGCACTTTAATCTATCACTCACTCACCTTAATGAACTTATCTCAATGTATTCTTTTGAAACAGGGAAATGGTATTCCTCTTTTATTCCTGCTGGACAAGCCAGGCACCAGGAGGTCTGCAGTTTCTTTTACTTCTAGTCTTTTAACCAGATTCAGAATAAAATAAGGCCCCAAATATATTATTCTGAATTATTACAGTGCTGTAGTACTGGTAAAATTAAATACAGATTTTAATTTTAGTAATTTCTCAAATAAGGGTAATAGTGTCTTCTTGACTTCATTAAACGAAATAAAAAAGCCTCTGAGAGAATCTGAAATTAATCACGCTAATAACATTGCCCTACATCTTAACATTTAATGAGGCTCTTAAAAAAATAATTCTTTAAATGTATTTCCTAGGAGAATCTCTCTGGCCACTCCCCGACAGCTTTATAAATCCTCCAACATGACTCAGCGCTGGCAGAGACGGGAGATATCTAACTTTGAATACTTGATGTTCCTCAACACTATAGCAGGTAAGGCTTCCGACTCTTTAATCCTTCATAATATGTTTATGTTTGTTAAAGTCTTAAGCACCATGACTTGATAGAATACATTTATCCCTCTAGAATTCAGCTGCAGCTTTATGATAGATTCTGAAACACACACATTAAATTTTATCAGAAAATGCACAACTTATCACTGAGACTTTAGATTCATGTATTGTTGTGGAGGCTGTTCCTTGCTCCCCTTCTGCCATTTCCTCTGCTGACAGCTTTGTCTGAAGCTTTATTAGAGTCAACAAACCATTGCCAGAGAGTGTCTGGAAATAATAATGGGAAAATGTAATTTCGCTACTTCATCATTCTCAGCAACAGCAACTAGACAGCAGAATAACAACAGTATTCTGCCTAGTACAGATGTCACCTGGATTGTGGTATGATTAGATTACAGCATCTTTTCTCGTTTAGTTCTTTGAGCTGAAATATAATATCAGATTAGGTATTTAAAATGAGAAATAACTGCCATAGACATCCAATCGTTATTGGCAAAAGAAGAGCTTTTCTGGCAATTGTCATTAATTAAACATTCACAATGACATTATTCCTTTCACCTTTCCCTTTTCTATGTGCTAACTCCCGTGGCAATTTTAAATGTAAAAAGCAGCAGTTTTCTACACCATATACAAAGATTTCCAGGAGGTTGTCTACTATTACGATTCCTGCCTGTAGCACACATGCTGCTTATGAACCTGCCTGCAGAGAGCCTTCTTCAGACATTTCACTCCAGTGATCTTTAATTTGAAACCCAAATTAAATTCCACAAGGCATTTTGTACTCCACTGTTACAAGTCTCATCTTTACTTGGTCCTGACTTTTATACTTGAGGTTATCCTCAGGCCAGACATAAGACAAATTTAAGTGTGAAACCCAAAGGTAGTACCTGTTACGCTGACCAGTCTGAGGACAGTCACTATGTTCTTCCCAGTCGGGCAGTGGCAGAATTCAGGAGCTGTCAAACTAACTTGCTTTGAACCTTTAGGCTTTTGCCTCTGTGCTTATATGGTAGTCATCTTCTGTGCATCCAGTCTTACAGACATTAATAAATGTGTCATCAAATTATCCCAGTGTGATACAGAAGTGCTACTGCTGAACAGTTGGAAATCTGAGAGCATGTTTACCTTGTGCAGTGGAGCACAAAGCAGAGTCCCTGAAGCTACTGGAGACCTGGGCTGGAAAGCCCATATGGTGCGGCCCAACACAGGCTCACCAGCTTGGTTCACGAGCACTATAGCCACCGTCCCGCAGATCTCTGCTGAAGGAAGGAGCCCTGCTGAGCGGTTATTACCTCTGGCGCAGCACCACAGGAATGCTGCTATCCTGCTCCTGGACATCAGTCTGACTCCAGCCGCTCTGTGTCTCTCACATCCGCTGCCCTTCTGGTGATGAGGAAATGCAGGCAGAGCCTCACAGGCTCCCTGACTGCCTCACCTGAACTTGAAGGGTTTACTGGAGAGCTGGGAAGTTAGCCTAGGTCCCCTCAGTCCTTGTCCAATATGTTACCGACAGAACCGTCCTTCACTTGTAATTTCCTTTTTATGCATTCATTTCTTCTGTAAGCAGCATGTCTAAACTCTTTAAATGAGAGTAGACAAGAGTGGAGCCAATTTTTGATAAATTACTTTTCATTTTTAATCAATTTAAAACTCCAAGGTCATTTATTTTTAGGTACATCACCAAAGCATCCAAACCTGAAAGACATCATTAAGTCTGAAGTCAATTAGGAATTGCAGTGACACTTATGCTAAAGTATCCATCAATAAACAAGTTTCAGCCTAAAGAGTTTCCTTTCAGAGTATCTCAGAGGTCTCAGGAAAAATGTTTTTTGACCTGTTGTTTGACAGTAGTACTGGTAGGCAGGCTTTATAGCCAAACACCTGGGTAGTTGCATGAGGCAAGTTTCTTTTAATGTTGTCTAGTGTCATTCACCTGCCTTACAACAGGATGGCCTGACATTTGCACTCCAGGTACCACCTGCTATACCAAAGGTTTGGAGGATTATTGACTCTATTTTGTTTGTGTGTCTATGAGCTTGTACTGTATTTGGAAAAGCTTACAGCAGCTTGGTCAGTACCTTAGTAGTGTCTCTCTCTGACTCAAAGCACTTATTTTCTGGCAGATTTTTTGCTATCAGTTTCTTACTGGTAAATCTCATTTGTTCATATAATCTCATTGTTGTTAATTGCATAACCTCACTTGCTCATTTTCACAGCATTACCTACCATCTTATGAAGTCTTTCAGCAGTGCATCATCAAATTCAAATTCTAATTTAGGTAAAGACCATATTCCCTGAAAGAGAGGGAGGTAAATTTGAGTCTCTAGAAGCAGTTCAGCTTAACTCTTTGTCTCCATCTTGTATTAACTGACTCATTTTGTAAAGTCATTCTTTTTAATGATGCTTTGAGGTCACATGGATCAACAAATATATGTTTTCTGAAGGAGAGCCAATATGCTGATTGTTAAAAGTTTTGGAAGTGACCAGTATTGGTCAAATAAAAATTAATACCATGCATACTCTTCTACTAAGATGTCAACAATATGTTGGGTAACATTTGAAGACATTTTCCTTGCCACAAAGAATATCCCTTACTCTGATTTTTATTTCAAACCCATCTGCATTGCTTGGCTTTTGCTAATGGGTCCTTACCATTCTCTTTATTTTCTGCTGTGTTTTCATTTTCCAAGAAGGGTAACAGTCATCATGTTCATGTATCACTGTACGATCTCATAAAAGATTTTGGAGGGATGTCTAAAAGCAGCTGAGATTCTTGGGTGCTTTCCCAATCAGCAAGAGTGCTGTCACATCTGATAGTGTTCCAGCAGGATTAGTGAAGTAAAGGGTCCACTGACATCACCTATGACTATTGCAGGTTAGAATGGCCTTCAATGCAAAGAGCTTGTAAGAAAGCATGATTGCATTGTTGTATTATGTTCTTCCTATTTCTGCTTCATTTTCTTGAAGATTTTGAAGATTTGTAGCCTCTATGAACACAGATAAATAGATTTCAGTTGCTAATGTCATTATAACATCTGCGGTCACTGATGCACTCTCATAGAAACTTGTGAAGTTTTTTTGAAAACTAGAATAAAATTTACTGTCAATAGCTGGACTCCCTGCCAGTGACACACACACATAAAAACTTTTCTGAAAACAACATAAGAGAATTAAAACTGACTGAAAGCCAACAGGCGATTCTACACATGGCAATAAGCTTTTTATTCCAGTTTGGAACAAACCCTAAATTTTTCCAACATTTTGACAGAAGAAAAAATCCCCCAAAGTTCTTTTTTTGAAAGATAACCTTGTTTTGTAGTTCTAATGAAGTCAGAACTTCAGCTAGGAAGCTGACTTCCAAAAACTCATGAAGAACTTGGGGGTATTGCAAAGAATCTCTTCATAAAATTCCTGGCAAACCAGAAACCCACCCACAATGGAGTGTATGTGAGCTCCAAGTCCAGTGGCAGAGGAGAAAGCATCAAAACATAAATATATGTTATAAAGCCTAGAGGTTCTCACATCCCCAACCTGTTTCCTGGCTCCACCATTGCATGGCAATCTACTGCCAGGGCTTGAGATCTGGGAAACTGCGGGGTTGAGAGCTATGAGGCAGCCTGATTGACACCACTGCTTTTACAGCTGTGCCTGTGCTTCTGTAAATCTTCTGTTGAAAGGTATTTCTCCAAAATACTTCCTTTACAACAAATAGGTGTTTTTCGATGAAGCACTAAAAAAAATAATATATCTACCAGAAATACAGTACTGGAAGCAAAGTATCTCTACTACATGTTGCCCTTGTTTTGATAACACTGAACTGATAACTGTCCAGATACATCTGTGTTAAACAGAAACAAATTCTTATATGGACTGTAGACAGGACCCTTGTCAGTCAGAAGTAGATACAGGATTTTCTATTTTGTATACAAAGACAGAGTATTGACTATATTCATGACCTCCTTTGCCAAGTAAAGACAAGACATGTATTTTCTTTTCTTTCTTCTTTGGAAATCCAATTTCCAAATAAATTTTTAATTACACTCTTTTGTAATGAGACCGCATAAGAAATATTTCCTTAGAAGATACAACTTCTTTGCCAGTAATTGTTCGTGTAGGCAGCAATGGCCTAGTTTTAGACTATAACTGTTTGTTTAATCAGCATCTTCTTTTTTGACAATATCATTGGTTTTAGCTATTGAGAAATACAAGCTTCAAAATTTTTTTATTCGTGTTGCCATTTAGCTCCTACTGGCTTTTTCAGCATATCTGAGCTATAGCTTAGTCAGTTAAGAGGTGTGGAGGTTTGGCACTTGTGGATTATGTGGATTATCTGCTGGTAATTGATACATAGGTCCCTTTGTTGATTTTTCTTCTCTTCCAAATAGATAGAGTTCCACTAACGAAGTGCTTTAATACACTTTTTTGCCAATTCTTTGTAGCTTTCTTTCTTCTTACAATGGTCCTTAAGTAGCATCTAGCCCTTTTTACAAAACGGTAAGAAATCACTTATGTTTTCTTGTGATCCTTTTCTGAAATTATTCAAGAAACAGCAGCCTTGGAAGAGAGACATTTAGAAGTGAGGCTTCTGACACCAACTCATTTCTTTCATTTGTGACATGCAACTGGGTCCTTTCCCACAAGAAGTCCTTTGACTGCTCGTTAATACTGTTAATTACACAGACTGGTTGGTCTCTGTAGAACAGGACCACTGAAATAAATATATGAATCTCTCCTTAAATCTCTCTCTGGTTTGCCAATTTGTCTGTCTTGACAAGCATGGCCCCTGGCTATTCTATAAGTTCTTAATCAATGTTTGAAATACTGAAGTGTCCCCTTGGAAAAAATCCATCTTTCTATGACTTTTTAAAAAATCTTTACATCACCCTGTTACCACCTCTGAAACATTGCCCGACTTCATTTTTAGTTTAACTGTTTCTGTTGTGATCTGTACTCATGACTTAATAACTGTCTACTTCAGCTATCACAGTTCTCTCTTTCTAGATAATTTCTTACCCAAGGATATCTGATTACCATCACTTGCACTGGCCTGATGTCTCATTGCAATTTCAATTCGAAATTACTCTCCATTTTCAAAACTCTTTAAAGTCTTGTTTCAACCTGTTTGTCTGGCCCTCTAGCCAACTATTTTCTCGCCTCCCTATTCTGTTTCCAAGGTCTTCACCTCTTTCTTGCCCTCTTTTCTGACTTGAGCATATTTCATCATGTTTACAGCTCTGGGTTTTTCTCCCAAAGGTAAACACTACACTCTGCTACTTATCAATCAGTCTCAGTGTTATACTCTCTGTGCCCCTGGTTTTTGTCCTGGTTATGTAGACATAAGCCTTCCTGGCCACCTTCCCCCTCCTCCTACCTATTGCCTTCTCAGGGATCCTTTAGCTTTGAATGCTTGGAACCATCTATGATTATTCTAATTGTCCTTTCTTTAGATGCACAGGAAAAGGCCATATTGCATGTGATCAGCATGTATGTCAACCCTCTGGGTGATATAGGGAGCAAATAATTTTTACTATTCTCAGTTACAAGATTATTGAAAAAAGTACTTAAAACTAATCCCACTACAGCAAAAGGAATCAAGAAGAGTGGGAACAGGAAGTCATCTTGTAATATGGTTGCAGTGCGCACTGTTTTAGTTAGAAGTCTAGATTTCAAATCTATTTCTCAGTATTTAACTGATTTCTGCTAGGTTTTTTTCTTTTCAAATTGCAGAATGAGTGTTTGCATTTGTATTTATTAGAATTTTAATTCTTTTAAATCCTACCTGCCACAGCTTTTAAAAGAAGTGGAGAATAATTATATCCATAATTTTTGTAAGTCATTTCTCATAGTGGAAAGGGATTATTTTTAAAGGTTTTTGGAAAAAAATGACATCTTCAGTCAGGTAATAAATTCAGATGAACTTCTTCCCCCTCCCTCTTTTTTTTCGCCTGTTTAGCATTTTCCACTTTTTTACTCTGTGATGTACAAGCCCTCACTGGTTAATTATGTATATATTTAGCTACTGCATGTGTTGGGCTTATTATTGTCATCTAATTAGATGTAACTCGAACTACTTGCTTCTAGAAAAATCATTAAAAATTCTTTCCTAATGACCTAGAGATGACAAAATGTCTGTAAAGTGTGAAGAAGCAGACAAGCACAGGAACATCGCTCTTAAAGAGTGTTAATCCAGATGCTGCAATCATCTAATTAAACAATATTTTGCTGTCATTAACATTTTCACCAAGGAATTGCAGTTATAATTTCTTTGTCAGCTGTCTCTAGCTCACTTTACCTTCAAAACTAAAGTGCCATATAAAAACGTTAAATTGGATGGTTTAATTAAAAAGTTTTTTTTAATGAAGAAACATATCCAGTATTTCTGAGATCTCATTTACTATGCCTCAGTTTTATTGTTCAAGTAGATTAGTGTCACAGGCTTGCGATATTTAATATTCAGCCTTTAATATTAATCTCTGTAAGCCTACTTGGGGGAAAATCTGAAGCTTCTGAAAAGGTATAGGGACTACCAATAGCGGTACAGGTTTATGTTTTATATTTATTCAGCTACAGAAAGAACCAAATAATTCTTGCTGGAAGCACCAGACAACTGATGAGATGGCTAAATATATTCATCTGGTGACTTTACTCTGAAAGTAGTCATTGTGAATCCAGAACTGATCAAGAAAGCATTCCTAATAAAGTTAAACCACTAATATTTATGCATGTTTAGAATTAGGGATCTGTAATCCCATTATAGGCCTAGATCACTGTCCTCCACTCAGATAAGCATAGATGTGTGGTCTTACCTCATCATTTAGGTTTGGTCTCCTTTCACAATTTAAATTATGGTTCATCTTCTCAAGTCTTTTTTGTTTGTTGATATTAAAAAGAAAATTGTTGAATTGAGAAAAATAAATCACTAACTTTTTTACTAAACAAATTAACAGCTATTCTTTGTAGTTAATCTCTTCATAAATAAAATATGTTTTATAAATATTCAAGTAGGAGAGAAGTAAATATTTTGTTTATTTTTTCACAAAACTATGATTATATTTATCAAATACATGATCACAAAGGCTCTGTTGTTTGTAATTTATCCTACTTAAACTGAGGGATAAACTGCTTCAAATTATTTCTCACTGCGGGGTTAAAAAAATGCACACAAGAGTTACTGCAGTGTCCTGACGTAGAGTTAATTCCACATGACAATTTGTTCATGTGTCCATACTATAAGTAACTTATCAAAACCACACAGTAAAGGAGAACTCGTGTACAGCAGCTAGGCTCAGGATTGCGTTTTTTCTTGCGCTATTCACATATTTATGATTTTCCTATGTGGAATAGGAACAAAAAGTCAAAATCTTGTTGGCTGAATACTGAAATTGAAATTAAATGAATGAAATGAATGTCAAAATTAAGTAAAACCCCAATGTGGAAAATCTCAATCTTGAAATAAAACATCATTTTGGATAACCCTAAATTTCCTTTCAAAATTTTGCAAAAAGATGTTCTCACCCTTCCAAATGTTTTTATAAAGTGTTTTCAGTTGAAGGTCTTTATAACTGTGAACTCTTTTCCATAAAACTTTTGATTCTGAAGAATCGTCATTTTTGCTTATGCTTTGTAATAGACTACAGTCATCTCAGTCATTCTCTTCCTGAATCTCAAATTTCTTTTAGTCTGCAGTCTACATAAACACAAATGTCTTCCTTTTGTGGAAGCTTTTGCACATTCTTCTTTTACTTTAATTGAGGATTCTGATGGTGAGAAAAACTTTGATTGTATAACGGTATAGTTTTATAAAGGCCGTATTTTATAGAACCTTAAATTTGACAGTCTCAAGAAACTTTACAAATCATATGTAATTAATCCCTTGCCAAAAAGGAAAATAATATTCTGATTTGACAGATATGGAAAATGAGGCAGAGTTGTCCTACTTCAAGACATATAGAGCCCCTCCAGAAAAATGTAAAACAATTAATATTCTGCTAGAGAGTACCTTTCCTTTTCCTTGCTCACATGGATAAATTCTGGTGTATTTCTTGATTTAATTGTTTGATACATTCTCATTCTGTCCAAGAGTGGTTTTGCATTCATTCATTGTTGATATTAAAGAAGTGGGTTTGTTTCTATCCATCTTTATTTGTGTGTGGCACACAGTGCTGGTATTACTTTTTTTAACAAAATTGTAATTGCAACTCAATTTTTTTTTTTTTATAATCCTGTGAACATCTGTGTTCAAAATGTAAAAATGAGGACACACAGTTGTTAAAAAGATACACTTTTCCTGTTTTCAGTGAAACTATGTACAAAATAGAAACATGCTTCTTGTTCATCAACTTCTATTGAAAAAATAAGGTGTTTGTAGAGTAGTGAAAGTTTCACATTTCATTAAGGCAGAGCTGATTTTTGTGGAGAATTGAAAATGCTATTCAGAACAAGGAAGCCTGTGTTTTCCTGTGCTGGGTTTTATACCCCAGGAATCTGTTCAGAATCTGGAAGGAAGCAGTTAGTGAGACAGGGCTGTAAATCTGCTGCAGGACTGGGAATTGTTAACCTGGGTTATTTCAGTCTGCTAATTATATTATATAAATACACACACACATATATTTATGACCTGATTTTGTTTTTTAAGACTCATGTTGCATATTGTGTGGTTCTCAGTAAATCAATATGGTGGATGGTTCTGTACTAAGCAACTTCATTTGTTCTATCACTGAAGTGTTAGATACTACTAAATATCAGCTGAGATAGAAATAACAGACTTTCCCAAACACACTTTTCCTGGTGATGGATTCATAATTTTCAGTTCACTTCAGTTGCAGATTGTTCTTTTGAAACTATAAAGATGGCTTTTGCACATTTGAGGCACTGGGATGGTAGCAATGTTTCCTTCATTAAGTTTGGAGGGAGTGGCCTGGGACAGTCAGCTGTCTTTTAGGAGGGAGAAAAATATTTTTAATTTTCAAAGTGGTTACAAAATAGTATTAAAGCAAACATGACTTCCTCCACTTTGATTCCATGATTGCTGTGAAATCTCACCACTTCTTCAGTGAAGAAGAGCCATGGGGAATAATGGATTAATATGGTCTATCTAGGATAGACCTAGATTTGAAAACCTCAAATTTAGCCCCTTGCTGTTTGGAGTCTCCTTTAATCTTTGCCAGCTAATGATACTGCATACAGTTGTTAGGAAAATAATAGTCTAGTGGTTTTACATTTCAACATTCATGCTATGAAAATAGCTTAATGGAAATAAAAAAGAAAGTGTTTATTGGCATATGGTGCATTTTAGTTGGTCCTAAAAGATACTGTGCTCTTTATATTATGCTGATTTCTGTGTTGACCTCTGATTCAAGATAAGTGCATCTAAATGAATACTTTTGTCTGGAAGATTTACACCTGATTCTGTCAAGTGGTGGGAACTGAGAACATGTGATGCAACAAAAGTAACCGCTAGATTGCTTTTCAGCTGGAGAAGTGGACACTTTTTTCTAATTCTTTAAACATTTTCTTTCTTAATAGGACGAACATACAATGATCTGAACCAATACCCTGTATTTCCATGGGTTTTAACAAACTATGAATCTGAAGAGTTAGACCTGACCCTTCCAGGGAACTTCAGAGATCTTTCAAAGGTATGCTTCAATTCTGTTAAAGACAGTCAGCCAGACCCTTCAGGAAGAAATTTTGTTTTATACTTATAGTCTGGTTAAGTTAGGTCTTTATCTTAAAGTCGGAAAAGTCTGAAATAGACTTCTCTATTTTAGAATAATTTTGTACTGAATCTCTACATTATGCTACTTCCATGTCCCTGACTGATCTGGTTCCAAACCTGTAACTCCTCTGTACTTTCTGATATGGATCACATCAGACCACTTCATCTCACTAATTATCTCCCTTAGTTTTTTAAAGCTGATCCTTTGGAAATAAAAAGCTTGAACTAATTTTTCACTTTATTTTGCAGTGACTAGATGAGTAATGTAATAGCAGCACCTCCTTTTGGTTTAATAATTATCCAGTAAACAAGTACTTTGTATTTTAGACCCTGGAGTATCTGGTCCCTTTCATTATTTGTGGGTTTTGTCCTTCAGCCAGACTTGGGCAGTTAGTGCTTTATAATTACACAGTTCCTAGTATTTGTTTCTCTAATAGCACCAGACTGCCATCTATACCCAGCTGTGGTCCTCTGATTGTGTCAAGAGACTGGAGAGAAGGTGTGTTGGCCAAGCATAGCAGAAGCATATGGAGGGGCTCTACACAAAAAAACGGGTTTGAAACTGGGTTGTGGGAAGTCTCTTCCCTGGTGCCTATCAACTAAGAAAGTGTGTGTACTTTCTTACTAGTGAAGGTGGGTAGCCTTGCAACATCCCCAGCGTGACGTTTCTGTTGTCTGGACATGGACAGCTTTCTTTCATCCTTGCCACAGTTCCTCAGCCAGGAGGGAGAAGTTGCCCGTCCAAGTTGAGTGAGTCTCAAAACCATAGGGGGCCGTCATTTGCTGACTTAAGGAATGAGGCTGGAGAGTAGAAAATGACCCCCAAGACCTGTGCTGCAGTCCTGTGCTGCAGCCCCTGCTTTTCCTTCTGTTGCTGGAGAGGGATGAGAGTTTCTGTGGCTTCTGCCTTTAAGTCTGCTTTTCTTTCCTCCTTTTCCTGCACACACACATCCTGGGCAGCAACGGAGAGATCCCACCTTGGGTATCTCATAGTCTCATATCCCTGTTGGAAAGAGTGTGCTTGCAATACCTCCAGATGTATTGTAACCATTTCTGGAAGCCTGCTTTTGTGAGGCTTCCAAAATAATTCAAGTAGGACCTGATTGCATAATAGCAGATAGAGACACCTAAGTTTTCTCTCCCTTTTTTTCTTAGATAAATAAATAATTAAATAAAACCAGAAATTAATCTACATTCACGGTATGCCTCAAATGTAAACAAATTAGTTGAGACTCTACTTACATTATGTAAAACTTCTGACCTTTCACAATATTATAGGTATGTTTCACAAATGTGTTTTTCAATTCTGTAACACCATTGTAATCTGTGCCAGGAACAATAACGGAAAATCCACAGACATGAGCTAAATAAAGACCAGTGATCATCCTGCACTGGCTTGTTCCCTAGCATGTATAAAAATATTTCTGGTTTAGAATTGTTTGTAGTGATAAACCTTTCATTAAGATGCTTACACTTTTCAAAATCTCTCAAACTCACTTCTTGCTAGTATTAATAGCACTGCATGTGGTGAAGTGCAACGTGATTAAGACAGCGTCTCAGGAGTCCTTCATTAGGTACTTAGTTTTGGTTGAATCCAAATTTTTATGGCAGCCTATTAAAGTATGTAATTGCTACAGGAAGTAGCATGATAGTTGAATAGATAGGTTTTCCTCATGAGTTAGTAAAGACTCATTATGGAATTAGTGCTTGTATAGCTTATTCAGTATCACTGCACTCCTAGTAGAACTCTCCCTTGAAAGGAAATATAAAATCAAGTCCCTGGTTATTTATGATTCTTCAAGAATCTGTGCAATGTGCACAGCAGTATTTTGCCCGAGGACTTTTTCTTACCCAATTTGATAACTGCATTCTTTTATTCAAAAGCTACCAGTGGTTTCCTCTGGAAAAGCTAGGGTTTTGACCACTAAAAAAAAAGCCTACACAGAACTAGTTAAGGAGAATGGTCTTTCCTTTCTGGCAATATCTGGGCTGCATTTATCCCATGGATGCGTGAGAAAACACGTGCAATCTGTAAAGTGTTGTGGGATCCCTCAGGATAAAAGGGGTGTAATTGTCAAATTTTTCCAGTGTTTACTATAATAACATCTGATCATTTTACAATGGTTTTAAAAGGAAAAATAGATTAATAATTTTTTGTAGAAGACAGTGGCCAGTTAATATTAAATGCCCCTCTTTGTGCACTTGGGCTGTTATGCATTACTTGCATCCTGTTTCAATTTGTGCATTATCAGTAAAAATCTTCAAAATCAAAACATATCTGAAGTATTTCCTTGGCAATTCTGTTTTTATTTTTGATATCGTCCTGTATCTGTAAGTAAGCCCCTTCTTTCCTTGTTAGGGAGGTGAATCCTGAGTAGCCTAGTGCTTAAAAGCAGGAGTTAGTGATTTATTGTTCACATTATTGAACCGGGGTGTGCTATTAAGCCTCAGCCAGACCTCTGGGGCAGGCACACACAGTATCCTTTCCATGAGGAGCCACTTCCTTCTGTCAGATTTTACCTTGCAATGGAGAAATATTCCTGCAGATTTGATGGCAAATCAGAACCTCCAGCTAATCTGTTGACGGATAAAATATCCTTTGTCGATTCTTGGCTTTCTCTCTTCCTGCAAGTTTGCCCTTCTTAGGTTTCACAAAGCCTCTGTCCTTAAAGTTTAGTAATTAATACCTCTCAAACAATCTTTTGAAATTATTTAGAATTTTAACACTATTATATATGTGGTAAAAGCACACAAAAGCAATGAAATTAAAAGAGAAAACATCTATCATGCTTTGTTTTGTTGATTGAAAATAGTTTTGGTAGTTAAATGTAGATGCTAAATCTAACTTTCTAAAACATAACTAATTTGTGTATTATCACACAAAGTTCGTACAAAGCTCTGGTGTCAATTATGATAATTGACAGTACTTCTTTTGAAATTTTTTAACCTTTGATTCCTAGGCTTTCTGTATAAAATGTGATACACCACCTTTGCAATATCACAACTCCTAAGTGAACATACACAACAAATGCAATTCATGTGTTTTGTGGAAATGAAATTAGATGTGTTTGGCTTGCTTATGATGTTAGTGACAGAGTAAAACATATGCCTTTTGCATTTAACTCAAACTTAAATATTTACATTTCTGCAAAGCTGTCTTGGAACATGTAACTTGTCCTTTCCTTCTATTCTATTTTATTCTGTTTTTATGTAGCACTCCTTATTGTGGTACTTTTACTTCCAGATGTTGTTTGTTGCCTCAGAACAATTATAGTTAAATATTAGTCTGAGAATTCCTCTGTCCTTTTTCTTTGAAGTGTTTGGAAATTCCCCTATCAAGGCTTTTTTTTCCTTTTACATATAATTTGAGATTTAAAACCAGGGCCCATGGGCATAGAAGGTGCCATAGCAGTAGGATATATTGGACCTCTCATTTGATTAGACAGTGTAGGCTCAAGTTTTATTCATTACATATACAAGGTTAAAGGTTATATTTATTGTTTGACAGGATGAAAAGCTAATGAAAGAGGCTGTCATAGATACATAGATTATCTTTTCACTATCAAACCACCAGGTGATCTGCTTATTTTCTTCTTTATTGAGATTTCCTTTGGAAGAATACCCATGGTATTAAACATTAGTACAGGAAATGTGTATGCAGCCCTTACTGTACACTGAGTTTTGGGGGATTTCAACACACTTAAAATGTAGTATGGTTTGTTTGTGCAAAATTGTATGACTTTTACTCCTAAATTATAGTGAGTGCATCGGTTTGACATGCTGCATTGTCCCTGCTCATTAAAGTGTAAATGGGAATTTCTTCTCATTTACTTCCAGTCATACCTCCTGTTAAATAAAATGATTTCTTCACCAGGCAAAGTAATACTAATATTGACATGTGTATGAAACATCACACGCCCATTCATTGAGTGGAAAAAATTATATTTTGTTAATATAGAAGGTGTTTGACTGACGGGTGGTGATAAGCATAACCACTTTTCCTTATTACTGTGCCATTTCAAGAAAAGGAAGTGATAAAGCCCCAAGGCTTCTAAATGTAATAATGCAAATGAACACATCGAAGTGTGAATATTTCAAGGCAAACCACACTTAATACTTCCAAAAATGTGTAAGCTGTGGAATGGAGTTTATGGACTTATCAAGAGCCACTCTCACTGTAAAAATGAAATCGGTTTCTGTAACTTCTCTCTTTACCGCATGCAACTCTACCATCAGAAGAAAAGTGAGTTTGATTCTCATTTGGTTTAAGCCACACAGTTAAACATTTTATTTTTTTAAATAAGAAGTTTGTTTACTCTGTGAAACTCTGGTACTTTGAATCTGCCAGAACTCTTGTATTTTATAATGTTGATATTGATGTGTTGAAGAAAAGTTGTTTACAAATTTGGATAAAATTAGAATTTATCTTAAACTTTAAAGTACCCTCCTGAGAAGTTCTACTTAAAGGTTGTTGTTTGGTGGGTTTTTTTAATAAAAAAGCAAGCAGTCAGGAAGAGCTCAGTCTGTATTCAGCCAGAGCCACATAAAGGCATGCTCAAGATTTCTTTTGTACCTAGCTACTATTTTGCACAGTACATTACAAAAAAAAAGACATAAACAGATAACAGCTGCATGAATTAGAGTCAAGATAAGCACACTATTTCAGTGGCTGCATAAATGGGATGCTACGTTCAGTTATGCTCTCATGAGAGAATGTAGTTCTATGAAGATTGCTGGCAAAACAGTAAATATTACATGAGCTAACATAACATGTCCAGTGGATATAAACACTAGATGTATTGACAATACACTGGTTCAAAGGCCAGATGTCTAAAGAGATTAGCCAGATGAAAAAAGAATGTCATGAATAACAGTGTGTTTTTAATGTTAAAGTAAATACTTACTTTATTTTTAAATGGAAAAAGAAGTATAAAATAAACTCAGGCAGCTTTTAGTACATCAGAAGTGAAGTGGCTGAATAGGCATTGTCATAAAGTGAGTTCTTTTGCTTGGTCGGAGTAAAGTATATCTTATAATACCATTTTATGAAAAGTTAATACTATTTGATATGAGTCTTTACAAAGGGCTTTTTTAATAAAAAGACAAATAGTGTGTTTGGAAAAAGCATTTTATAAAACATTATAGAAAGAACGTTTTATTTAATGTTCAGAACAATTTGACTCAAATTCAGTTTCTGGACTAGTCTTATGGTTAAAGTACTGGACTGAGACATAGTATATGGATTGATATTTGCCTTTGTATTGTTTATGCAAGTAATTTTAACTAGTTTACACAGCAGTAGAATCTCACTGAAATGGAAATAAAATTTTCTCCCATTATGTGAAGGTACGGGGATTGATCCATAAATAAAATTTATCTTCACTTTATACCCATGGTGTCAGAATTAAAACCATAGTAGTTGACTTTCTGGACTGAGAATGGCACTGTAACACTATGGAAAAGTGACCAAAATTGCATATACCCTACACATTTCACAAGAAATGTCAGACTACCATTACTGTAGAACATGTCACCTAGCAGGACACATGCCTCATCAGAGAAAATCTGAGTTAGTTGCTAGTCTGTACAACTGAGTTTTAAAATCTTTACAGAAAATACATGTCTTTACTGAAGGATGAACTTCTACCATTTCTTTGGGTGACAGCATTTTGCCACATGGACGTTAAAAAAAATTCTAAGGAAGCTAGGGGCAGACTTCTCTGAATTTACTCCGTGGCATTTCATTTAGGGAAGTTTTTGCTTTCAGAAAATGCCTGGGCATTTGGAACACAGAAGCTGATCTATTTGTGGTTAATCAACAAGTTTTTAAATTACACAACAAAAAAATGTGAGATTTGAGTACTTTCCATTAATGTGCATAGAAGTGGTTCACATAGAGGTCACCATTACTGCACAGAAAAGGAGAAAAGGGGGATCAGATGTTCCTTGTATTTATTTGCCACAGGCCAGAGATAACTGATGTAATGCTGAACCAGAAGCTGCAGAGTTGTACGAGCATGGGCAGCTCCCAGCTCTCCCTGTGCAGTGCTGCAGTGAGGCAGCTGCACTACTTCTGAGACTCCAGTTGTCATCTCTGCATAAATGGTGCTGTGTATGCATGTTAGCTCCTCTAGAGCTAGCTCAGGGATTTCTAGCACACCTTTGTATTGCAAGCGATAGTCATACCTAAGCAGTTCACCCGGGAACACTAGAAATCTTTGTGGAATGGCAGAAATGAACCTGGATCTCCCGAATCCCAGGCTACCATCCAGATCACTAGTTCCTCAAATCCAGGATCTGTCCCAAGAAGTCGAGGTGAGACTTTCTAGCTGAAGACAAGCTCTACCTCACCTCCTCCTTTCTTTCTCTGCAAGGACAGGTAATTCCCAGAAAAGGTTCTTCCCAGAGATTTCCACATGAAAATTTCCATGCCGTGCAAGAAAAGAGATGAGTCTCGTGATATTTTTCTCTAAAGATTCCATTTTATTCAGCAGATATTTTGTGCATTTCAGCATTTTTCTTCAAATGAATCCTAAAGTAATTGAAAGAAAAATGGATTCAGACTCTGAAAAGAATATTGATGAGGATGAAGGTAATCTTCAGAATACAGCTTTTTAGGTTTATCATTTAATAAATTGAACATGTGTCTTCTGAAAGTAGATTATTTTAGCTACTGTGCAGGCATTTTTACATGAAAATGGGAATGCACCATTTTACAATCTTACATCTTTTATCTTTTAAATTGAAATAACACTTCTCCGTGAAGAACCTAGAAAACATGATGGTGTGTTTGCATTAGCGTTTTATGTGATTTTGGAAAATCATTGTCAAGTTCTTGAGTGAAAGTACCTTTTTCATTGAATACAACTATATATTTTTTTTTTTTTTTAAAAAAGGAGTTATTTAAAGCTACGGGTTAAACCATCATTAAATTTTTGCTACTCTATAAAATAAAATACCTTGTAATTATTTTTGAGCATCAGTTATGCATCACAGTTCTTCTTACTGTAATCAATTTACAGTGAAGAATGAAAACACATGGCTTATTTGATGAAAGATATCTGATTAGCTTCAAATATATTTTGAAAGGCCTAGAGTTTTGATTTTCAGTCTTGAATTAATCACCATATCGCTTCCCTACTGTACCTTCAAACATATATATACAGTAATATTGTGACAGATGATGCCTCTGTCTTCCATAGCCTCAAAATTCACTGCAGTGTAGGGTAAGAGGTACCTTCACAGTGGAGGGAAGAGATATTCTCAGGGTGTATTTTCCATTACAAAATACAATCTCACTGATTTGTCTGCCATTTTGTGTTTCTTTCTCAGAGGGGGTGAACGTTTCCTGTTAACAGACTAGGGTGTGAATTACTGCTTTAGCTTTTGAAATGTGCGTTTGGGGATGGGAATTTGTTTTGCCAGAGTAGTGGATTCACAGTAGCTTAATGAGGGTGGTATCAGGAGGTCCCATGCAGTCCCCAAAGCAACCCAGAGCCCTGATACAGCTTAGCTAAATGCACATATATCTACACAGTTTGTCAGTCTAATAGGAAAAGAATGTCTTTTAATAAGTTACTCTTTCAAGAAATAGGTTGAACAACCATTTTTATATATTGGCAGCTTATAGACTATAATAATGCCAACATGTTTCCTGACAGTGGCAGGATGTGTAGCAAAACTGAGTATAACAAAAATGCAAATATTTATTTCTTCTTTTTCCAGTAGTTGGAAAACAAGCCTGGAGAGTGTTAGGGAATGGCTCATACTTCTTTTTCAACAATGTTTTGTGAGGTCTTGCAGTGCAATCTGCACCAGATAACACTGATCCTTAGGGATTACTCATACATTTTACACTTATGAGAAAGCTATTAACATCTCCATGACACAGCAAAGTATTAAGCATCCCAAGTGTTTCATGTGAAAAATACTGAAATCATAGTTTTAAAATCTAAGTGTTCATCAAACACTGCTATTTAAAAACAAGTTCTAATATGTAAAATTGGAAAACGTGATGTTCTACGTCAGCCTTTTTAACAGCCATCTCAAAAAACATAGCAGCAGTGAAGGAATAAAATACTTGTAGCTTTAAAATAGTTCGGTTACATACATAGAATAGTGAAACAAACTGATTTGACCTTGTACTGCTATTTCCATTCCAAATTACTTTGCATTTTAGCTCAGTAGAAAAATTATGCGGTAAAATGAAATGTCATAATACCTGGTAGTATTTTGAAAAGTGTCAAAGTCCTTGAGTATATGTTTGTTGTCAAGTCGTAATTCCCTTAATAATATGAATTCTAACTCTTAATCTTTGATTAATACAAATCAAGTAATCATTTAAAATTATATTAAGGTTATACAATTATTATGTGTGGAATTGTGCTCTCCTCTAAGTATTAAACTCTGTGTGTTTGGTCAATTTTACTGCAAAAGCTAAAATCTGAAGATTCTTTGCAGATAGGTAATAAATGCACTACTACTAGCTCATCTGGAAAAACAGATTTAAGATCACTTATATATTTATTTCAACGTTTTAGTTACTTTCTGTTGTATTTTCTTTATCCCAGGGACTTCTGGACACACAATGACCAATACATTTTGAAAAAAATTCTGAGCTAAAGTAGGTTAAAAAAATCACAGAAAAGCATGTATCCGCTAAGTAGACACACCAAAAGTAATAGTTCCTGCTACTATCTTACATTTCTTTTGGTTTTTACCTAATTTGTATAGATTGTCTGTTACATGTGCTCAGAATGGACTTTGTGAATAATTTCCAAATTCTATTGTTTTTAGGTACAAAGCTTGTTTGTTTTGCTCAGTAAAATGTGGCTTTGTTCAGTCAGAAAATACATCCAGTCCTGCAGGACTATGCATGGTTTTTAAGTATTTCTGCTTAGGATCACCAGACACCATCAGCAGTTCTGCATGAAATCTTTTCATCATGAACTGTGCGTTACAAAGTATCCTGTGTGAGCAAAAGTCAGTTTTCATTAGCTGTGTGATTATGGTGAATGACAGCAACAGAAATATTAGTTTGGCCTCGATGCATTTTAAATGCATTTTTAGAAGTCTATTTCCAGAACAATGTTAACTGAATTAATTGGGAAACAACTCATACTTCAAGAAGGTCTTGAAAAATCTGCAGATGTGGATCACTTGTATTTGTCCTTTAAAATAAATAAAGTCATAAGACTTTTAGTACACAAAGCCTTTCAAAAGAAAATCTAAGATTACAGCAATCTGAAGGGATTACTACAGCATGGAATGAGTTTGGTTGCAGAGTCTCTCCTGTGTAGTGAATCTTAATGCAGAATTAACCCATGACATATCAGACATGCTGCCCTTCAGCTGATAATACATTTGACCTCTTCCCCCTTTGCAGCCTATTGGTGCTTTGAACCCAAAGAGAGCAGTCTTCTATGCAGAACGGTATGAGACATGGGAAGATGATCAGACTCCACCTTATCATTACAACACCCACTACTCTACATCTACTTCTACATTGGCTTGGCTTGTTCGTATTGTGAGTATTTCTGTACCCTGGTTTTTACTAATATATTTTTCTACAGCATCTCTTCTGTCACTTGCCACTATTTCAATTTTTTTAATGAAAGTACCTTTCTATCAAAATCTTATTGTTCTTCCCTACGTTAAAATCTCAGAAGTTCTCTAGATATACTGTGTATATTCATTTGTAGTGATCAGGGGGTCCCTCCAACCCAAACAATCTGAAATATGTTTAGACACAAAACTGTGGTGTAAGGTCACATATGATGAAGAAAATACATCTAAAACTAAATCCATCTAAAAAAAAAAAAAGTCTCTACATAATAGAGAAACTGATACTATTCATATATTCATTATTTTTCAGCTAGGGACAGATATATGCAACATTAAAGAAAAATCTTTTGTAGAAAGCACATTAAACTGTGTCAAACTGAGAGGGGAATTATAGAACCAGTTTTATATTAAAGCAGTATGGAGTAATACTTTACGCAAATGAACAATGTTTCTCAATGGATTAATAACTTACAGTTTTCAGAAATGTAAAATTGTAGATTCTAACTTAAGCTGCTGTTTCAGTTCTGGAAACCTCATACTTAAACCCAATCTTCACAATCAGATCTAGGGAAGGTGGCCAAACTTCAAAGATAGAATGAATCTGAATTCAGTTTACATGTTAACACACTGAATTACAGAAAAAGGAGTGTTGATGAGAGACTGAAAGTTTAACAGAGAAACCCGAGTTAATGAGAAGTTGAGTCACTGTGTAATTACTGAACTTAAACTATACCCCGCCAATAAAAATCGGTTGCATAAGGTGTATTCTAAGTATGTTTTGCGCACAACCAAGCAAAGCAGAACTGCACAAAGCTTGACATCTGATTTTTCACTCATCTCAGCTTCCCTTAGACATGTCCTGCTTTTCTGCTCAGAAGGGAAGAATTCATGTGTCTATGAGTTCAGGATATACTTCTTAACCCATGGGAAACTAAACGTTGATTACACTCCTATATGGGGTGATCACTGTACTCCTTTTAAATGTTGCTAAATTATTCATATACTGTGAATACATTTTATGGTTCACATGTGCTTCTTTGTTGCCTTAAAGTATATTAAAAACAGTGGGTTTATTTGCATGTTTATGTATTAATTTTGGCTGCTATTCAACAAAAGATCCCCTCTTGCTGTTTGGCAATTTCTTAGGTCTAAAAGTCTGCTTACAGGCTGAATGTACAACACACCAAGGAGTATTCATTTCCTGTATTAGGCTAATGCTGTGTCATTTTTACTACTGTTGTTTATGTAATACCGTAGGTGTTCTTGCTCTCTCTTTTCTGACCTAAAAGAGCGAGAGAACAAGGTCTCTGCCTTGATGGCCTTGCAATATAGACCTGACAAATTATTTTTGTTAGAGCGAACAATATATGTGAGAATAGAAAGCAGAAAAGGAAAGGCAGTGCTTTCCAGGGAAGAGATTGCTGATGGCAAGAAGGTGAAAACAACAAAGGGACAATTTAAATATGGGGCACACCTAGACAGATATTCTAAAGGTTATTTAAATAGGAGTGACCATCAAAAAAAAGCAGTCACTAGTGGGAGAAGACAACAGAAGTGAGAGGGAGACAGACGTGGGGAAAGTTTAAAGCTCAGAAAAGGGAAAAAGGAAATAACATGATGAAATCGGATAAGGCTGCATACGGAAACCCAAAATAAAGATTTGAAAATAAGTGTGTATAGAGACAGGAAAAGATTATGGGGATTATAAAGTCATAGTGATCCTTAGAGAGATATTTTGGGCTACAAATTAAAGGATGAAAAATCCTAAGGGAGAAGATTATGCCAATGAAGTTGATAGATAAGGCTAAATCAGATTTCTGGAAGTTAAAGTAGGATTTCATGCTCGTGAATTTTTTGAGCTAGTGTTTTGGTATGAGTTTACGAAGAAGACTGTGTAAGAACATTTTATAAAAGGCAAATTACAGTCTAGTGCAGGAAATTGACAATAAGAGATGCAGAGATTCAGATAGAAAAATGCTTTCAGTATTTTAAGGGGTTGAAGAATATTCATGGGAAAGGGTGTGTAACAGCAGAGCTTTTGGTAGAAGGTGACAACAAACAGAGTGAAAGAGAGGAGTGGAAAGTAAAATCATGGGAGAAGACTACATAGACCAAAGAATAAAAGAAAAGGGAAAGAAAAAAGAGAGAAATGGAGAGCAACCAAGCAAACAAACAAACAAAAAGCTATGACAAAGAGTATACTGGGAATGAGATAGTCTAGACAGAAATAGAACAAACCAGTATAGAGTAATGGGAATCCAGGGGGAGAAACTATGTGCCTAGGCATTTGGATTGGAGAAAACAGTAGTTTCAGTAGGAGAGGACCTTTCAGTCACTCTGAAGTATGTATGTATAGAGTTGTGTAATTGCCATAAAACCTTAAAAATTTTTTTGAATCTTGCTTTTTGGCTTTGACAGATGCAATCTGGTTCCTGTCAGTTCTCTTCAAAACATTGCTTGTAATATATTTCTGAGTCAATTCTCTGATAATCTGCTCCCTACTGCTTTATATTTCCCTCTGTTGCTTTCCTTTATCTGATATATCAGGCTACTTTTATAAAAGGCACTTTATGCCTTAGCCTCAGTTCTGTCCTGTTTAATCAAATTTGATATCATCAATCTCTGCCTTCATTTTGTCATTAATAAATTTTTCACCGGTAGTAGGGTTTTGAGTTCTTTTGTATACTAAGACTGTCCAGTAAAAATCCATCTTTAAAAGTGACCCATTTAATTATGTTTTCAAACATACGACAGTGGCTTAGCATATAATATGCTGAGGCTACTGATAATTGCAGCTAATATAATAATTTTAATATTAATTTTTGTTCTTCTGCCTTTCATTGTACTTAATAGAATAGGGTGTAATCCTTAACTGAAGCTGTGAGCTACTACTGCATCTGCAAAGCTTCTGTTTGTATTTTCTGTGAGCTGGTTGTACAAGTCTATGTGTGCTCCATTTTCTCTGTAAGAATGCTAGAAAAAAAATGAAGGCAGTTTCAGGATAAGCAATGGTTCAGCCTCACCAGGCCATATATCAGTTTGGTTATGGTCATTTTGAGGGTTATATAGCTGACCCTGAAACTTTCCCAAAGCAAGATAATGCATGCACCCTCCTTCTGTACAACTGCTCTACACACACACACATACATGTGTGCATGCACAAACTCATATGTGAATTGAAATTATATTTACCTGTACATGTATTAATTTACCTGTACATGTTTATTTAAACTAATCAATTGTACATTTCAGGTGACTACATCATGCTAGAATTCTGAAAGGTCAAGAGATAACCCTTTAATTAGCTACATAAGAAATGAACTGAGCCACAGCCTAGAAATATTTAATGCTATAATTACAAATGAATTCCACATGATCTCCAGAAACGTTAGGTTTATATCCAAAATCAACTGTTTCTTGAAAGTGATCAGCTTTCTTTCTAAATTGAGGGGTAGATTAAAGATTAGATAACTACTTTACAGAGGTAGCTAATGAATGTCAAAGTCTACCGTATTGTTGAGTTAACAATTGTTCAGGTTAACAATGATGATAAAAGCGAGCAGAGAACGCCATGATTTATATAATAATGTCTTCCCCTCCTTTGAGGTGTAACTGACATCAAACCATGGTTAAACATTTTTGCACATCACACATCTTTAGATACAAACCCAAGAAATTCTGCTTATTCCGTAGGAGCCAACATCGCCCACAAGTTTGCTTCAGCAAACAGAATAAAAAGTGTTCTGGGAAGGGATGCACTGTTCTGTTGACTTAGTTCCATTTTTGTATAAATGAAATTAAATATTCATAGTTTATGGCTAGGTGACCTTACCACTTGGTTCAAGAGCATTTTTTTCACATGCTTTCCATCTGGACCACTGAGTATATAAGTTGCAGAATGCTACATCAGAATGCCATATACTCCAGTGACTTGAATATCAACCTGAAAAGTAGACAGAAGAAACAGAAAAGTAGGCAGTTGAATGAATTCTGGCTTGTATAATGTAGAATGTGAATATCAGCATTTTCTTCAGATTTTTGGGTGAAATAGACTAGAGTTGTGGTGCAATTGGATGCTCTCAGTAGTTGCTGTTGAAGAGGTTGTGTTTGTGTGAGTCAGTTACATCTTCATTGAAAGAGAGACCAGTATTAGAGAGCATGATTCTCTAAGGTGGTAGTTAAGAAGTTGTAGAGAATAATTGGTTTCCAGTTAATGTTACAATGACTAAGTACTTGTACAAGGTAAAAGAAATTCTGGATTTATTATGAGTCAGGTCTGATTTGAGCTGAAACCCCAATCTTTTGGTGAGATTCAAAGGTGGGGAAGACTTGAAACCCCAAATACTCTCTTTTTGTCCTCTTACAAATGACTGAAAAGACATTTTTGTTTGCCATAAGATGTCTTAGAATGACACATCCCTTCCTCCTCCCTCCTCTACTTCCACCATAAATGTTTCAAATGGGAGTAGGCACAGTTAAAAGGGGATGGAGGGAGAGAAGTGCTGTCGAATGGAAAAATTCCTTGTTCCCACAGCTCAAGCTTGTATTCATCGTAATCAAGTACCCCACAAATTTATCTTCTTGTTGGCAGTGAACAAGGCGTAAATTTTATTCAGAATATTAGGAATGAGCGAGATGGGGTTATAATGAAAACATTGTGCAGCTTTATAGCTTTCACAGCAACAAAACCTTTACATGAAATGACAGTAATCGGTATCATAGAGTAACAGTATTTAAATGAGTATATTGAATACAGATATGAATTGTATTTATATAACATAAGCACTTGACTTTCCAGAGAATAAAAATTACCTTAAAATTATGTGAGAGGTCTGAGATAAAGAAAGTGAAAGCTCTGAATTTCTTCTAAGGATTAAAAATCTAAAAAGATAGGCACAACAGGTCATAGCAAGATAGCATAATAGGGCACCCTGTAGTGCTCAGCTATTAAAAGTTTAATCCTTGATTATGAATTTTTTTGCTTTTGTATATTTGTCTCAGATGCTTATAAAATAATGTGGAATTGTGGATTAATGGAATTTTGGATTAATATTTTTACATAATTTACTGTAATGAAATAATTTTTCTGGTTTCTGCTTTTTTTTAAATCCATCAACTGCTTCTTATTTCAGAACCTCAGCAGTGACCCACAGTCTGCTTCACAATGATACTCACAACAAATTACACATATCTTACAAAGAAAAAAGTGATAGATAGGGGTTGGTAGAAGACAGAATTATTTGTGCTCAGATCAACAATGTATAAAGTCTTTTAGTATGGGTAAGCTAGAAAAGTAGCATAATTTGCAAAGATTGCTATTGCAAATATATACAGGGATCTGGGGGGGAAGAATTCAGTCAAAACCAAAATAATTCTAATGTTAAAAGAATTTATGTAAATTCAATATTAAAATGATAATATTAATAGGATTTTAAGATAAATTATTATAATCCAATTCCTGTGTATTTTGTTTGCCATTTGCTAGCTCTGGGTCCAAATCATACACTTTTTCATTTATATTTTACATGAAGTTCACTATATGGATCACTGTAAAATCTGGACACATAAAAACTTAATTTCTTTTCTTTCAGTATTTCAATTCATTGTGATACTTTTGTACTGCTCATCAAGTTCAGCTACCGTTAAATGTTAGTATTCTGTTCAAATTATAAACCTCTTCTTCACTTGACACACACTCTTTCAATAGTCACAAGTGCAAACATAGTCATTGTACAATGGGATTTAGGGTCTTCCAATAAGAAATGATATTGTGATGATTTGGTATTTAATTTAGTTATTTTTAATTAATTATTTAACACATATTAAGATTCTTTGATGGAAATAAATGCACTGATGAAAGTATATTTCTTAAATTGTTACCTATTATTTTGAATATATCTTTTAAAAATAAATCCCCAATGTATTTAGAGAAAAAAAAAATACTGAAACCCCCCCCACCATTCTGTTAGCGGTAGAATGTTTTGCATTATTATAATGAAAGTTATTCCATATTTGCACTGACAGACACTGAAAGATAAAATACTGTCCCTGGCTAAAAAAAAAATTAAAAAAAATGTTTGTTCAGATATAAACAATTCCCTTAAGCTACTTCAAAGGTACTGGCATACTATGATGACAATAAGAGAGAGATCCCATTCCTTCTCATTTAGAGAGAGAAATTTAGAGTTTTTCTTGTCTTTGAAAAAAAGTAGCCTGTGTTGACTGTTATGTATGATAGAAACAATTAATTAGGAAGACATGCAGAGTAAAGATTAGAGAAAGAATGGTCTCTGTAAGTCTGAATTCCCTCTTTTATTTTCCTTTTTGGATTCTTTCACTACCTTTGCATCCATGTTTTCCTTACGTATATTTTAATTGCTCCTAAATGCTATGGAAAATGAATTGCTTGAATCTTCTTTAATCTTGGCTAATTTAAACACAAGGTGTATAGTGTGACATAATTCCTATTAATGGAGGAGTTCCCTGCTTTGTTCAAAAGTTTCAGAAAAGGAGATAGAAGATATATAGAATAAAATGCAAAAAGCAGATGGGTAATACTGTAATAAGAATTATGATCTGGTTATTATGAATTGCTTTGATTAACAAAATTTCCAAATGATCAGGACATGCAAGGAAATAAATTTATATGTGAATTTAATGGAAGGCACACTTTTTCAAGCATTCGCCATCAGACTTTGGCAAAGAGAAAGACATAGTTTCCATCCATGTAGACATATTGCCAAATATTAGTTGAATCAGAGAGCTAATGGAGTGGTGCTGGAAAACCAGGGAGTTGGCAGTGATCTCAGTATTCAGGTTTTGCTGTCAAATTAAGGATTTGGTCCCCTGTCAACCCCTTCCCTGCAGTGGAGTGCAGTGACATAAAAATGGGTTCTCCAGACTGTCTAAGACTTGAGCTCTTCCTACCCAAAGTTAATAGCTATTTCTATTTAGTAAGTATTGGGAGTGTGATTTCAGATAGAATTAGCAAAAGTAAAAACTCTAAATATTTCAGCTCTGTATCTCTGCCCCAAAGTAATGATAAAGCTAGATATCCTGTAACCATAGCCTGTCTCACAGTGACCATAGAGCCATTCTGCCCACCGTGAGGCAAAGTGGAACCTACTGAGCTCTTTTAAGTTAAATGAAAACAAAAGGAAAATCCAGGCAGGGGATTTTTTAAGATTTTATTTTGGCATACCATCTTACAAGGGGTAGGCAAAGCATGGTAATATAAATAACACAGAGGGTGTTTATGATGGTTGCAGTGAAGTAGGCAGCCATTGTGAACTGGAATTAAGCTACATAGATCTGCCACTGATGAATAATTAGTCTTATGGAAGAGTGAATATATAAAATAACCTTTCCTGCCAGAACTCAAGATCTCTGTGTGTGTAAAATGTGTTATTGCCAATAAATGTACTAAGATATTCAGTACAAATACCTATGCATAGATACAACTAAGGTGCCATATTTTTCTTTAATTCTGCCTTTATGAAGCATTTTGGTCTGCAACAGTAATTTGGATTTTGTTAGAAACCTGCTGCATGATTCCTTTTGCTGTTTTCTTAATCCGTCTTCATTTCGCTGACTACAGGAGCCCTTTACAACGTTCTTTCTAAATGCAAATGATGGCAAGTTTGACCACCCAGATCGAACCTTCTCTTCAGTAGCCAGGTCTTGGAGGAACAGCCAAAGAGATACCTCAGATGTGAAGGTAATATATACATTAAATAAATCAATAAATGTGCATTTTCATTTATGGTCTTTTGTTTTATGTAGGGACAAAGAGGGGTTTATATTTCATATCTTTATATTTAGTACACTAGATATAGTTTAAATAAAAGGTAGATGTTACTAAAGATTATTGTTCTAACAGAAACCATCAAAGATTCTTTGAAGTTGAGTGGACAAAAGGTGTTTTGTTTTTAGAGAAAAAAAAAACCTAACTGATCTAATTTAGATCAGATAATCAGGAGATGGAGAAAAGCCCAATAAATTGTTCTTTCCTGCTGTTAACTCAATATTTGGCCCACTCCATAAAACACAGCAGGAATTGGATTTGACCTTAAAGTGTCATATTGTTATAGCTTGCCTAGCTCTGGGTTTGCATTGCCTGGGGCAATTAATAAAGCATTAATGACAAGACCCATTAAAAATGTTGGCTTTTCTGTACAGCTCTAGCTTTTACTTGAATGTGCCTGGGGATATTATGCAACAATACACATTAGATTAAAACAACTTCTACACGATATACAGAAACAGCCGGAGAGCAGGGTGATTTTACTGTTGTTATTCCTTACCTATTGTTAAATACAAAGGGTTATTGTTCATATACATAGGACCTTATCAGAAAGAACCCAAAATCTAATAATATTTTGAATAATATGGTCCTTTCATGATTCTCATTTTCTAGTAATGAAGTACGCAAAAGCTGCAGTATACCGTTAATTGTTCTTTTTTTTATACTTAATTTTAAAGTGAATATGTCTCTCTTCTGTTTTGATACTGCCACTCATACTAGGAAATGCAAAAGTCAAGGTCACATTACCATTATATTTTTCACTTAACTTGACAAAAAGAGAAGTATATTTGTCATTTTGTTTTTATTCCAGAGCTCCTGTTTGCATAAATATTCCAGCAGTCTCAGAAGTGTATGTGGACAAACTATGTTGTTATTATTCAGTTACTAGTTAGAATAACAAATTGTAAATTGTATGGCCATCTTAACATATGGGAGAAAATGCTTTTTAAAGAAAAGAAATTAACCTAAAACTCTTAAAACGCATTTCATGTTTATTTGTGCTCCCCTGGAAATCAGTAATATTTTAAGTACTATCACTGTTACCTTTGTAAGAAAAACAAAGGAAATTTCAGAACATGGAAGGAATTTGAATTAATATCTACTATATATGAAAAGCAGCCATTTCTTCAAATTCAGAGTGCTGACATTTTGATTTTTCCCTTTCAATGAAATCTGGTTTTCCTGGAATTCCACCAAAATATCTGGGAAAATGGCTTCCTAAGAGTGGGGCTGAAACAAGAGATAAGAGCCTTAAACTGAGGAATAGGGGAAGACAGTTGGAAGTGACTGTAATCTTCTTGTCTGGCTTTAGTACTCAGGAGGAGGGCAGTTATATACATGAAGGCATTGCAAAAGATAAAGGAATATCTGTGGACAGACTGAGGGATGGTATTCAAATAGGGTATATAATTAGTGAAAGGATTGTTCCTAAACTAGCAACCGAATGCATTATCAGTAAAAAAGAGCTGAAATATTTGTATGAAAATACCAGGAGTCTTGTGAACCAAGTGGGGGTAATTTAAACTGCTGGTCCCAGCTATTGCAAGGATGCAGGAATTACGGAGGGATAAGAGTTGCATTACAAAAATGTATTTGTATTTTAAAATGTCAAGTTATTAAAATAAAAAAAGTATGAAAAAGATGTTCAAAACCAGATACCTTCAGAAAAGGAAGGCAAAAGGTGAAGATGTGGGTTAGTTATGTACTTTAATGTCACTGAAAGTATAAAAGGGAGTTGGGGATAACTTGGATAAAATAGTAACAATTAAGGGTCAGAGTTGCACTGGGGAAAAGATTGTAAAATAATGTATTCTAGAATACATTTGGGAGTCTGCTGTAGAGACCCAGAGTCAGATTTAGATATATATACATTTCTGTTATGCCATTAGAAAGAGAAATACTACTTGAAGCTAAGTCATTACAGAAAATCTAATATGGGAGGCACAGATGAGGTATGTTAGCCAATAAATGTTTTCTCCAGATAATCCCTGACCTGTCTGTTCAGGGATACTTTAGGGATTAAAGATGCTGTTTAAAATACAGTTTTGTTAATTAATGAAGATACAGGGAAGGTGGGTTTAGAAATTAACCTTGAATTGATTTATTATGAGTTGATTCATCTTAAGATAAAAATAGATAAACAAAAGCAGATTCAAAGCTGAATCTTTAAGGGATGCTAAAGCAAATAGAAAAAGTTCATAAGCTATCTAAATAAAAAAGTAAAAAAAAGGTAGAAATGAGAGGAGTTTTTTTAATGTATTTAACACCAGCATTCAATGTATTGCATCATCAAATTAATTTGTTATATATTAATACAAAACCACTACTGGAATAAGTCTACTGAAGTACACTTCAGTAGTCTAAGCAATATATGTCAATGCATTGCTGTTTTATGTTCAGTTGAACAGGGAAACTTGAAGATCAGCAGGATGGCAGAAAGCTTGTAGTGAGACCGAAGCTATATCCTTAGCATTATAACAGCTAGAATATCTCATGGCATCTAAATTCCACATGAAACAGTCTGATTAGTCATTCGTTTCAGAGCTCTCATGTTCTTGGAGAGCACAAGTTTTTTGTTTTTTCATTGTTCTGTTTTTTTAGTATGTATACTGGATAAAACAAATTCTTAGTGCTTTCTTTGCTGGGAACTAGCTAGTGGAAGGATATACCCAAACTGGAGGGAGCCATAAGAAGAGCAGCAAATGTGTTTAAGGAGTTGGATACAGGAAGAAAAATGAGTGTATGTGTGGGGAATTAATGTCTAAACGTGAAGACATGGTAACATAAATGCTATGAAATATGCAAACATATGAAAGGGAGAAGAATTGTTTGTCAGGGAACGAAGAGGTAGACCTCAGAGGAAAGGGATCAGAGTTGAAAAACACTTACTTAGCTAACAGAGTATGAAAAGTTAAAGTGAAATTGAGTATTCTGAATTTGAATATCCTCACAAGGGGAAGTACTAAACCCCTTAATTCTGAAGCTTCTTAGAAACATAGACTGGCAAAGCACTGAAAAAGCATCAGGGACAATCATGAATTGGCAAGAGGATGTGCTAGCTGACCCTTTAGGCCCTTTCCATTTGTAGAGTCTGTGTTTCTTAGTGATAAATCAAGAATGAGTATAGCAGCTAATTGTTGCTGTTGTTTGTTGCTTAAGATCTTAATGAACTGCATTTCTCAATGTCATGACAACAGGCCCAACTTTTCCCTGAGGCCTTGGAGTTCATTCTGCAAAAGGATGGGAAACTGAACTATTATTAATACTACAAATACCTCATTTTTTCAGATCAGTTGTGCTACTGCTTGGAATGCCTTACAGGCTTTTTAAGCATTTTAATCAAGTTTTCAGGAACTGGAAAAGCAGTGAGGTTTGGGGAATCACCAAGAAACCCCCTCAAAATCTCTACTCATTTTGCCCACTGTCCTAAGAACTGCAACCACTGTCTTGCACAACAAAAGACCTTCACCTCTGAGAGTGTGAAACATCCAAAAATCCACGTTCAGCTGTCTGGCATCTTGTAATATTTATCTAGCAGTCCTGTGAGAAAGTAGATAGTGTGCAAAAGAGAAGATGTATAGAGCTTGTGTGAGTACAAAACCTTAAAGCATGTTCACTGTCAAAGTGTTCTGCATATTTGTGTAGCTTCTTCTGGCTGCACACACAGTTATAAATGGGGGTCTTTGGCAGTGTGGATTCCCACACAATATACATGCTGTGAATTGTTTTCCCAGTCTAAAGATTTTTGAATCTTTATAGTAAATATTAGGTGCGTGGAATATGGACTATCCGTCAAAGTAGCAAACTTTGAAAACTGTTAAGAATAGCAAGTGTTCATTATTCATGTATTCCTTATCATATAGTTGAAATTCATCTGAGCTGCTTTAAATACATTTAATCTCTGATCTCACTAATCTCATTAATTACTGTGGCACAGGTTATAAAATAATTTAAACACAGTGTGTATAATGAATTAATCTGACATTCTTCAATGGTGTCTATTGTAAGACGGCCACAATTTTTGCTTTCAAGTACTGTATTAAATAATCATATGAATTGCCTAAATTCTTTATTAGCAAGGTCTAATTAAAAAAATACTTTCAAAATTAATTTTTTTAGGAAAGTAAAATCTGTATTATGATTTCTTTCATCAGTTATTGTTTAAGAAAGAAGACTATGAGGTGCTTTATTCTTAAGTGCTTAAGTCACTTCTGAAGTAGGTCAATTTTAACTAGTAAATTCAGATTTTTAAGCAATGCAGACACTTCCCACAACAGTGTTCTTTTGCAGTCTCAACGTAGTTTTAAAAGAAACATACAAACCACTTTTAAGAAAATCTGCGTTAAAATTTAAAAAACAAATACCTGATATTTGCAAAAGAACTTATATCTCTTTAGGAAGCTGCAGTTCTGTGGGTCAGTCTCCTTTTTTCACATGCATGTGTCTTCTCTGGCTGTCGCTCTCTCTGTTCCCCCTTTCTCCCTTTCCTCTCCTTCCTTCCTTCCCTCTCTCCCTTTGTGTGTGTGTAGTCTCCTCTGGAACTAAATTGTTTCACACTGAGCGAATGAAAATAGGGCTGTGGCAGTAGTTTGATCAGTCTGAAAAACAAGCTATAATTACTACATCTTGAATTGTGGAAAAAGGTACACTACCTTTGAAAAATGTAGTGTATGGTACATCATTGCTTAATATATGATTATCTACATAGACAATTTTGTTCCTTTTGTTGGAGCTGGTTTGGTTCATTTTCAAAGAAACCTGTTCACCTAGAGTGGCTGAAGCAGAATTAATATGGTATGTGCTATGTTAGGGTGGTAACACACAAGTGAGAACCTGCATAACAGAGTTTACTTTATTGTGTCTCCCTTTCTCAACATTGACCTTCTACTGAGATAATCAGTACAAGCTGGAGGAAGAATGAACGTTCATGGAGTGACCTTTGAGGAAGCAAGTCACCCGGAAATGACCATAACTTGGCCAGTCAGCTTTCACATTTTTTCCTTTTCACCTCCCCCCTGCTCCAGTCTCTGGTAACACTGACTTCCCCAGAACCTCCTGTTCAGGCACTAATCTTTCCTAATGCCTCTCAAACTTGTTATATTACTTTTTGAATAGTGTGTTTAGAAGTTAGAAAGGTAGCTCTGACAAAATGTCATTAAGGTGCCTTAGTGTGAATTAACACAGTTAATGGAGGTACTCATGACTGACTCATTGACCCAGTACTAGGCTCTTGTGGAATTAATGGATGCCAGGGGATCAACCTTTTGGGAGGAAAAGAAAGAAAGAAAAAGAAATGGCAGCTTTAAAACCTTGAAGTGAAATATATTAGAAAAGTGAAAACGTCTGGGTTGGATTTGATTTCATTGGGAGGCCATAAAATGGTATACCCTTAGCAAAACATATTAAATAGAAACGTCAGATTTGATGCAAGTGGTGTACAATTATGATAGTGTTAATAGTGGTCCTCTATCACCCCAAGACATATTTTTAAAGTTTAATTTCTCAGCAGCTTGGATTTGTCACAGGCTTGTAAATTAGAAAATGCATTTGGGGATGTTTTCTTATATAAAGACACAAGGCATATAATACTGTTAACTATACCTTGGGGTTTTAGTATAGCTATTAAAATAAACTAGAGATCACATTTACAGACAAGAAATGTCTGTTATAATACTCATTTTACTTTTTTTTACACCCCTCAGTAGCTTTACTGCATCGTTCTTCGTCTGAGAAGAGCCAAGCTTCTCGGGCAGTTTGAAAGGTAGCTGACTATTAAATGATAGAAAGCTAACCTATCTTATTAGAAGTGTGAATGAAAGGGGAGCAGAGGAGGTTACCAGCTTGTGAAATGTCAGGGACAACTAGACAGAAATTACTGCAAATAGGTTTAGATCACTAGAATCCCTATTTTTATTAACTCTTTGAACTCTAGATATTTATTGTGGTAAGAAATTACCCATGACAGGTTATGTAGTCAGAAAGATTTATTTAGAACCTTTGATATGTTTTGGCAAGAGCAAAGAAACCAATAAAATTTACGGAATTGTATCAATTAATGCAAAGTTATATATCAGCTGAATGGCATACAATAACAATATGCATCTAAAATGCTTAATTGGTCTCTGAATATTTTAAAAATACCAGGCTTTTTAAAAATATTGATCTTCTGTGTCTTTTCTTTGCACTCCCTCATTTTATGCCTGCAAACTGATGCAACTTCTGGGGCAGCTTTTTAATGTTCCTATTTTTGATATTTTCCTTCATGTCTTGCTTTACACTGGCTGAGTCAATGTTTCTAGTGTAGGAAGAAAATATTTTGAGATTTGTCTTTCATGAACATTTTTAGCTTGAAACATAAACTTCTCAAAATCATGGTAGCTTCAAACAAGCATTCCTTTGCATAGACCTGGCTTTGCTTTGACCTTTTACCTCTAGTGCCACTGAAAGTGCAATAGGAGTTTTAAGGATCCCCTTATCAGCTATTCTGTCTGTCAAGTGGAAAGCAAATTGGGAGACAGAAGGTCCTCTGTGTCCCATCCCCTGGTGTAAATACCATCCCTGAGATACATTTTTCCCTTGCTAATTTCTGAGTCTCCTTGTTCCTGTCTTCCAGAGGAATTTAACAATGACCCTTCTAAAGTATGAAGCTGGTGATTTGCAAGAAGCTATGTTGTATGGCAAATTACACTGTGCATAAAAATGAATGAGAAATAGCAGATCCTGTCAGAAAAGCATGCAATCTTAATCTCTGATCTAAAGACCACAGAGGTTGATAAAAACATTTATTTTGGCTTCTGTGTGATGAACATGTGATAAAATATAACAAGGCCAAAGTATATATAGGAGTAAATTAAGTTATGCACTTTTTAGGAATAATTCTACTAGCTAATTTGGGGAGGTTAAAATAATATTTTACATATCTGTAACTAAAACTTAAACAATGTAGCAATACAGAAGGCAAAATCATTGTCCTTCACTCAGATTTTTAGGAGCTGAAAGGGTGTAAAGCTGGTAGGATAATGCTTTCCAAACATGTAATAAACTATGCAAAGAGAAAACAGTAATTTGTTCTCTGTATCTGGGATGGATTGATAGCTAGGACAAGGGAAAATGGACTTAGATTGTGTAAAGAAAAATTGAGGCCAGGCATTAGGTAAAACTTCCTCAGATGAAGAATACTGAAGTCAGTTGATGGAAGGATTGTGGAGTTCCTGTCACTCCAATTCTGGGGCAACAGGGTAGACAGATATCTGTCAGGAAAGATGGTATAGCTGAACCTCTTCTGGAGCAGAGGAATGGGCAAGGTCATCTCTCCAAATGTGACCCTGGAAACAGATATTTGATGTATCTGTTCCTTGTCCTTAACAGTAAAAGCACCAAGAGAGCTGTCTCTCTCTAGCTATAATCTTTATTAGAATATGAACTGGTACAAGCCCACTTACGAAACAAAGAAAACCCAAACTCTGTCTGAGAAAAATGTAAATAGGTTTTGAAAATAACTCTAGCCCTTGCTAGTGTTATCCTTTCCTTCATTCTTGTGTTCATTCTTGCAATTTTCAGTGACTTCTTGGTTAAAGCAATTCTCACTGGGCCCCAGTTGTCATCTTGCTGTCTCTGCTGAGGTTCATTCCTGTCTGCTCCTTCCTTTTCCCAGCTCCCAGGCTCTGTCCTTGCTGTGTGCTCTGTCCTTGTTAGTCCCTTCTCTCTCTGCTTCTCCCAGCTGTACTTCTCCAAGTGAAGCACGCTTAGGGGCCCTGGGGAACGAAGTATTCACCTTTCCATCCTCACCCAGCACCTGCCATTGGCATGAGGTAGAAGAGACAGCTTCTTTATTTTTTCACAGTGGAATAAACAGTGAACACATAAAAAAAACCCTTTCTATCACACTTCTCTAGATTGTGTTTTCCATGCTTCTAAGTAGCTACACATTTTGAAGATTTTTCCAAATGTTAGCAAGTTCGTACCTACAGCGTGTCACAAGTTTTCATAGTGGATCTATGTTTTAGTATATTTTCATTCATTCTCTAGAAATGAGAAGGGGATGGATTTATCTGAGTGGTTTCTTAGTCTAATTAATAGTGGAGACCCCAAAATTACAAGGGGAATATCAAAAGCTACCAAAGAAAACGGAATGGTTAATGCAAAGTATGGGAAATATGTCAGTATCTGGGAAAGGTCACATGCAACATTGTTTGTATCTCAAGAAAAGGTTCAATTCATGCTAAATAGTACTCAAAAAAGCAAACAAAATTGTGCTAAAAATAACATCGAAGAAACTTTTGAGACTATAATAAGTGGATTTATTAAATTTTTTTGAAATACTGTGTTTAGTTTCATTACTTTGACAAAAAAAAAAAAAAAAAAATACCAGAAGAAGTGTAACTGAAATGATTAAGGTTCTAGAGAGAGTGTTATTTGAAGAGGATTTAGAAGTCTGGCAGTGGTTAGTTTCCAGAGCACAGGAATAAGACAGGTCAAACTAAACACATACAACACAATAAATCTTATGAAGAAAGTTAATCGCATGCTTTCTATTTATGTTTTCTGTTATACCAGACAAGGGAACATTAAATTACACTGAAAGCAAATAGCAACAAAGATAAAATTACTAAATGGAAATACCATTAAAAATATTTAATTACTTAAATCCCTTTGTTTCAAGATACCCCTGAAGTCAGAACGTTAGTAGAATTCAGTTAACGCTACATGTGTCTCTAGGTAGCACAAATCTTTCAGATACGTTAGATGTAAAAGTTCACAATTAGATCCTAGGTCATTTAAAACTGAAAAAGGAAATTTAAGAGATAACGTATCTTTGATGGGATCAAGAACTTGCTTGCTATTTGACATTGCAGGTTAGTACACCACCATGTTGCATAAAAAATGGTGATAATTAAAAGCAGTGGTATGCGTTTCAAGGCTTTTATACAAAATAGAAATAAACTTTGCTTACTTTTTTCCTTTAATAAGTTCTGTTTCGTTTGAATATTGACGTTTAATTCAATTTTGACATTAATATTTCATCATTCTGAGGTCCTTATGACTGTTTCTTTTCTTTAAGGCAATGCTTTTAGTTTGTCAGTGATTTCTATGGTAGCACATGTTGGGTTTTGGCCAGTTTTTAGTCCCAAGTTAGTAGTAGTTTGTTGAGCTCTAGAAAGATTAGTGTCTAGTTTTCTCCAACTGTGAGGATCATTCATTCTTCTTCGGGCTTCATTAGAGAACACCTCGGGAACGTGAGAGTTAGAAATACTCTGAGTAAATTAGAGGTATATGATGAAATTTAGGATTGTCAGTAAATTTTTTTTTTTTCTTTTAACCTTATAGGATATTCAGGATTGCTTTTAGTTTGACTTTGCTCTAGCAACTATTTTATTATTTACTGCATGTATTTTTTTTTTTTTTAATTACAGCTCATTTCATAATGAGCTATTCAAGCTCAGGCATGTCTCACTTGATTAGTGTTTTGCACTGGTTAGATATTAATTGGCATTGCATTGTAGTCTAATCTGAATTCAGACTGTTTATAGTATGTTAAAAATGATGTAAAGAAGCAAGTAAATTGCCTCTCTGAACATACTTAAAATTGTAACATAAATATTCTTGTTTTTTTTAAAATTTAAATTAATAAATTTGGAAGGACCATCTATGCTTTAACTGCTCTACTCTCTATGGAGTTGCAGATCAGATTTAATTAGATAAGTTTGTGTCTGCAGTGATTTTTTTTATGCTTCTCATGTCTGCAGCCTTTGAAAGGACCACAAAGAGACTCAAGTTTCAGGTGCTGTGTCATCAGTTTTGATCATGTTACACAACTGAATGCCATAATGCTTTTAACAATGTAATTTTGTGAATTTAATCCATATCTGGATATTAGAAAAGAGATAGCGGGCTTTAAAGCTTTTTTGTTATTGCAGTTCAATACTTATTGCTAAAATGATAGCAACAAATGGCGATATTTATGTCAAAATGCCTTTCTATTTAGCTATCCTGGAAACTGGGAAAAACTTCACACTCTAACTTATCTATAATGTATTAATACACTTCAGATGATCTTTGCTACTCAGCTATTGATCTTTCACAGTTTAAATATCATGTATTACTGTTTTAAGGACATTTGTTGTACTGACATTTCTATATCCATGTATTTTTGAATTTTTCTTACAGTAGAAAAATTAATTCACCCTGAATTTTTTTTCCTTATATAGGTTATCAAATTGCCAACTTTTCTTATGCAATTAAAGAATATAGAGAAAGTAAAATCAAGACAGTATATCAGCAACTTTTTTTTCCCTTTTAAATAGTTTAGTTAAATAATGATTACAAAATCCAACATATTTATAGTATTGAAGGCTTAGTATACACTTTCTTGTACCGGTTATTTTGAAGAGATCTCCTTTATTGATATGCACTGCTGTCCAAAGTTATCCTATTCATAAAACCAGATATGGGAAAAACAAAGACTGAATATTTCATTATGAAAAATATGTTTGACCGTAAGTACAAGAAAACATACTATAAAATTTCTTAAACAAGTGCACAGAAGCATAAACAAAACCAGGAATGTTTTAATGTGTACTACAACAGAGCCTGATTCTGGCAGCACCATTTAGAATCTCTGTATAAATGTGAAATCTCATTGTGTGTTTTCTCCTTGCTAGGAGTTAATTCCAGAGTTTTACTACCTACCAGAGATGTTTGTCAACAGTAATGGCTATAATCTAGGAATCAGGGAAGATGAAGTTGTTGTGAACGATGTTGATCTCCCCCCATGGGCCAAGAAGCCTGAAGACTTCGTCCGTATCAACAGGATGGTAAGGTGCACTTTAGTTCAGCCTAAGTAAGAAGTTCTGTGTTTTAACAAGCTAACCTAATGCTGGTTTTCATCTCCTTGTAACTAGATTTACAGAAACAAAATAAAAAATGAAGGAGGATTTGTATTCTGTCTTGCTTGACAGAACCCTTTATTTTACCCTGGATTTTCCTTCCATGTGCCCAAATCATGGAAAATGAAATTCAGTTATTTACTCTCTCATGAGAAAGCATCAGATGGGCATGAGCTGGGCAATACAGGATAGCCTGGAAAATTTAAGTCTGTTCCTCCTCACCACCTTCTACATCAAAAAATAAAAGGTTATTATAAATGCTGGTATCCTGCAAGATATATTATATTTCTTACTCGACTGAAGCTATGCACTATGAAGATACACATCAGGGATGAGCTGGAAGTGTAGAAATATGAACATAAGCCAACAACTGCGAGAAATTTTGCAAAAGAACTGCTCTGATGTAAAACACCAAGTCTGCAGAATTTAAGCATGAAAACCCATTTATCTATGTTGTATATATTTTGCCTTAATTTGATAGATAATGATTTTATTAATGATAGAGTTAATACCTAGTTAATGCTTCTAGTAATTTTTAGGAAAAACAAGGTATATTCTGATGTTTTGGCCAGCAATAGTTCAATTTATGGTATTGTCCTGGAAATGGATCTTTCTTAAAATGCATATTGCTTGTCTTGGTTATAGAGTCAGGACTATACTTTCAATAAGCCATGTGTTTCCATACAGTTGCAGAACTGTTCAGCTTGTGCATTACTCCCTACAGTGCTTTTGTTGTAGGATTATAAGTCTAGCAGTGTTGCTTTTCTTCTAATCAGTTTGGCAATTTAATTTCAAGAACTGTCTATTTAAAGAAAATTGTTCTTCAGGAGATGATAGAAAAAATAGCCATTTGAAGTTTGAAAGAATAGAAGAATATTATAGAAACAAACCTACTCCTAGATGTATATGATTGAGAAGTGTCCTCCATTTAGAAGAGTAAATGGCTTGACATATGTACAGCAGTCTCCTAAGGAAGTAATAGCAAGCTATCACTTGAGACATACAAAATGAACTACACAAAGCATGAGAAAAGTGTTCCAAGGAGTGGTCCTTTGTTGGCAGGAAGAAGCTGAACAACATTTTCCTTCTTTTTCTTGGCTGATTTATCTTATAGCTGCATACATTATAACATTCTCAAAACAAGTAATTGTCACAGCTGGTGGCAATAAATTCAAGTGCAATTTTACTAGCAAAGAAGGAGGTGGCCTCAAAGCTCCATTAGCATTCTGAAGTGTGGGATGCACAATCACAGCTACTCCAGAGTGCCCGTGTCACTGCACAGAGCCCTTTTTTGGACTGCGGTTGTGGCTAAACCCAAACTGGGTGCAGGAGTAAGCACACTAAAGTTGACCAAGAGGTTTAGTTTTGACATCTGTAAGAACAGAAGTCTGATACCTTACTGAAAAAGGATAAACAAGCTGCCACCTATTGGGGAATATAATGAGAGATGCATATTAATAACTCCCTTCAGGTAATTTTATAATGAATATTCCTTCTTGTATCCTAAATTGTGTTTTCTCCATCTTTCCTTTCCACAAAGATAGAATGATTAATAGCAGGATAAAAGGCACTATGTGATAAGAGATCACTTGAAGAAAAGCTTTAGTTTTAGTTTATTTGATTTCTCTCATGCAATTTCTCTTTTTAGAAAATAGCATAGAAGCTCTCTACAGAAAACTTTTGTGCTGTTGAAGAAAACAGCTGCTTGCATGAATTTAGAGTGTAGCATTTATGCCTCTTCAGGACTGTACTTTCAAGAAAGACCAATAGTTACAAGCTGGAAATACCTTTTAAATATTAACCTGTAACAGCACTAATGACTGATTCCATACATGTGTAAGTATGCTCAGACTGCCAATAGACAGACAAACTGATGTTAAGGTTCAAGTACTATTAGAATTACAGGCTTCAACTAATTGAGTACTTCTCAGATTTCTAAAATCAGAAATGATCTCACTTATGTATCATACCCTTCCTATACAGCATCATGCTGTTATTATACAGTTTTGCCTGGAGGCAGTTTACGCATGGCCTTTATTCATCCCAGCATCTACTTTTAGCAAGAGCATGATCAATAGCTAAAATTCAGTTCTACACAGATACATGCTATCTTCTAGTGAACAGTCTGGTGAAGTTCACAAATGATAATAAGGTTGGGAATTGCGTAGAAACCAGGAGAAATAAGCATAGATTTATTTGAATTAGATGCAGAAAATACACTCGAAATCACCTTGGGAGGAAAGAATTAAAGATATTCAATAGGAAGCAGAAGTCTGGAAACAAAAATAGTACCAAAAATAGACCAGTAGCGAGGTAAGGGTGACAATGAGCAGCAATTAGATTAGATAAAACTCTGTAATTCTATATTCACCAAAAATAAGTGTATTTTGATGCCATCTATGGAGAATCATTGCATCACAGAGGATGTAAACAGTTGTATCTGTGTATAGTCCTTTTGAGACTGCACCTGGAATACTGAATTCACTTCTGGGAGACTAGAAGTATTCACATTTGGATGGAGTTCAGAAGATAGTAACAAAATGAATAACTGGGATGTTTAAAGAGCATGATATATGCATAGTTTTTTATAAAGCTTATAATAAATTAACAAGTAGCTAAAGAAGGATAATCTCTTTCACAAAAATGCAGATAGTATGTGTAGTAAGAAGTAATGGAATTACGTTTTCAAAGTGTAATAATTTTTCAGAAAAACTTCCTCACATAGGGTTTTATTAGCACATACAGTGAACTGCCAGTACTCTCTCGTTTTGGTCACTAGAACTAGACTGTTCAAAGTAAGGAACAGATATAAAAGGATTGGAAAGTTTGACATTCTCTACCTCATGTCTGATTCCATGTTTTGAACTGGCCAGCAGATGTATTATTCAGTTAGGTCATCCCCAGGCCAAGCTTTGGCTGTTATACAAGAATCTATCTTGAGAAAAAAAACAGCCTGGGTGTGGTGCTGACGTGTAAAACACAGCAAGCTTGTGCAAGCCTGGAATTTCTACAGCAATTTAGCAAAGCAAGTAGAGAACACGTTTGCAGGAAAGCCACAGAAAATTGAGGAATATTTCAAGTAAATGTTGTCCTGATCCCTTGTCTAATGAAATCAGCAGTAGTCATTTCATTTCAGTGGAAAGGATCCTGTGTGATACTGTGTAACATACAGTGGGATCTTGTTTTTGCTTGCTGCAGGCATATATAATGTGTAATTTAATGTGGGAGTAAATAAAAATCCTTATATATAGCCAACTTGCACATATATGAATGTGAGCATTTTCTTTAAATAGCAACAAGACGTTCAGCATTTCATCCTGAGATTTACCAAAGCAAGTAGAGAACAGCCTAGAAAACATCACAGAGGCACAGTGACACAAATCAGCGTAATTTAACCAATTGGTTAACAAACTTTACTAAAATTCTGTACAAATTAATAAATGGCAGGCAGGGTTTTAGTGTTGTTTTAGTTGCTTGTTCAGCTGGGTGTTTTACACTTAAGCTAAACACAGGAATGGAAATGAAAATGGTTTTCCATCAAAAGAGATTCCTTTAAACTTATGAAAATTAGACTTACTATAAAGACCAGAAAAGATATTCAGTCAAGTTACTTTTAAGACTTATTACAGTAGCTTCTAAAGCACTCAGTGTATACATCAGGGATTGTTGTAGCAGTTTTATTTATCCAAACAAAGCTAGACTGATTACTACGGAGTTACTCATGAAACATTAATAAAGCACTATGTTCAATGCTAACATGATTATGGTCTGACCTCGGCAATGGCACAAAGGACAGAGGCAGAAAGTGTCCCTGATAACATTACCCTAATGCAGGGCTCATCAATCATAATCTCCCAGTTTACCAGGAAAAAAAAACCCCACGCATAAAATGTTCCACAGATGTGCATCTGTAGTCCTACTCAGCCTCTCAGTCCCCACAGACTTAGAGCGGTCCTGAGAGCCAGAAATAGAACAGATTCAGTCAGTAAGTCAAGCATGTTAAATCAAGGCAGGGAACACCACTGTGAAACACTGAAGCAGAGCTTTTATAATAAGCATTCTTTAGTTTTGAAACAAAAGATGCAAGATTGTGTAATTCAAAGTTAATTATGATGATATTTTCATTATGGCTTATGCACATATTAAATTACAAATTACAGTGTTGAGTAAAATGCATTCACTATAAATCATATTTTTGAGAGACTAAACTGTGTCCTGTTTTTGTTATACATATTTTGTTCCTATTACATAACTTACTAAGATTGAATTTTCTTTCTGTCTTTGAATGATTTATTTGCACTCTTCTGCTGCCAATTACATTTTTGTACAGTTCCCTGGCTATTCAGAAGCATGCATAGTATTTCATAATTAAAAAGCTTCTTGAATAGTCATTAGAAATGTCTATTATGAAATCTCTGTGCTATGAGGATATGGAAGATTTATCATTTATCTTTTCTCCTCACCATTGAGAAGCAGTTGACATTCCTTTTTTAGCAGATAAACAGTAGATAAGATTTGATATTACTTCCTCAGTAGTAGCTTTGATTTTATTTTGTGTATTGCCAAGGTTTGTTCTCAATGCAATTAAAACTCATTCAGCTAACAGAGATTTCAACCTAATTTGGAAATGGTAGTGATTTTTTTTAAACCTTCTCTATTGCTGAAGAATCTCATTTACATCTTGAAGACACTCACATAAAGGATCAGTTTCTGTGCAGACATCCCTGAATAACCCAAATCTGTAGAATGCACTTCTGTGTCACTTTTGTTAAAAATAATTACTTTGTTTAAATGAATATAACTAATTTCAGATATCAGTATTGCCTGTTTACTTTATTACAAGAGTCAAAGACTTTGCTCTGATAGTCAGTACAAGAAATGGTAAATGAAACAGATATTAGGTGGAGAGAATCTGTGTATTCAATGGCTGCAGAGGGGCACAGATCTAAAGGGGAGAGAAGAAAAACCCAGCTCAGGCTGAGACAGCCAATGGTCTGTTATTGAGCAGATTTGCAAAACAAAAGTGTCTCAGAGCAGTTTGAAGAAACATTTTTAAATATACTGAAGTTAGTAGCAAGATATTGTGGTAGGAATTCTTGGAGAGGCAAACAGCATATAGCTATGGAGGGGCGGGAAACAAGGCAGGAACTGCAGAAACAGGAGGGGCAGGTGCAGCTGTGGTCCAGATGAGGGACAGCATTAGAGCTTTCCTCTTGTCTGGTGACACAAAATACCTGGATAACACAAAACATTGTGTTAGAAAGAGGTTGGAATAGCATATTTTACAAATCCAGAGCTCCTGATACTTTACACTGCACATAGTGTGCATTAAAATAAAACCCAATGCCTCCTACTGGAATCTTTGTAAAAAATAATGTTAACATCAAAGTAGGATGAGCAGAAGATGTACAGCATTCATACTCCACAAAGGTCTGAAAAGAGCTATAGTGATTGATCCCATTAAGCAGTAACTTGGCTTATATTAACTTTACTTAGTATATACATAAACTTATACTTACTAATGCCTATTTATATTTTATGATAGCTACAGGTCAGCTTTTCAGCCTGTGGAACATGTGTGCAAACACACAAAAAACACAGTACTTTTACTTCAAAATATGTAAGTCACTCCACTGTAAACAGAAACAAGAGACCCCTTCCTCAAAACAAAACCCATGAAAAAATACTGACTGGAATACTGTTATTTGAAAATTAATCCCTAATAACAGTGGTTCAAACAAGTTCAGTTTGAGAGTGCCTGAATAAAACTCTGTTTTCTGTACATTTTAGTTATAATAGAAAACAAGCTGCATATTAGCTCATTTCTGTTTATCAGTAAGAATGTTTAAAAAACATAAATATTATATAAGTACTACTTATTATTGCTTTTCTAAAAAAAATGTTTCCTTATATTTCATATTGAAAATATGCTCACAAAATTAAAGCCTCCAAAATGCTTTAAAGCCAAAATGTTCTTGAAAAATGATGTTCTTTAGGGCAATCACCAGCCTATTTTAAGGATATTATTGTTATATTTTTCTGTATGATGTTCCTACTGTACCTACAAATTATTTTTCACACAGCAAATTCCCTCACCCTATTCCCTACTGAGCACTGCATATTCTTGAGGAACCAAACGATGTACCGTTGACAGTGAACAGCTCATAAATTTTCAGGAGGCACTTACATAGAGGGGGAGCAGCCTGTGCATTAGAGCAAATTAGGGAGAGAATTCTGCAAGTATCGCATGAGTAGCGTTGCAGAAGTACTTGGAAGAAACACCAGCAAACCAGGTCAGACCTGACATCAGCAGCTTTCTCCTGACTAAAACAAATCGAGGTTATAAGGCACAGATCAGGAGCCTTGTCCCCACCGAGAGCCAGTTAGGACTTTGTAGCCTTTTGGTGGCCCATTCTTCAGTGCACCCTACCTATTGTTCGTGCCCAGTGCCATACCCCACAGGACACCCCGATGGGGAAGACGTGAACATCGCAAGCACCCATCACAGCCCACAGCTGGAGGCTGTGTGGTGCTAAGACCCATGCAGAGCCACGGTCCTTCACAACTCTGGCTCCTCTCTCCACCTTCCACTCCTGTCTCTGCCCCAAATCCCCCACCACACTGATCTTCCACCACACAGTGCCTGGCAGGCACAGTGCTGTTAGTCTCCTTGCTACCACCAGCACCCTCACAGCCTCCCTGACAGCAGTTCTTCTGACTTCCAATTCTGTGTGGAATTCTGAAATTTATATTTCAAAATAATTAAATTCACTCCTTACAAATTTCCGCAAAGTTTCCCCAAGAAACTAAGGTTCTTCCCCAAGCGCCTAAGGACCGACCCCAAGGTTCTTTAAAGAACCATTAGACCTATAAAAATAGTACAATAGATCTGCTTAAAGAATTGGAGATGAAGACATGGCATGCCGCAATTAAAAAGTAAATCATTTATTTAATAAGTTATTAAAGAACCATTCATCCATGTGAAATAGAAGTTCTCCAAACCTGCCAGGGTCAGTAACGCCTTCTCTGGTGTTACTGCTGAGTAAGGGCTGATCATGCAAGTAGAAACTGCCTCAGGGAAACATAACATAGGCATTCAACTCTTCTAACTCTCCTAACTTGGAAGGTCAAAGAAGGTGTACCCCCCTGATGAACATGACTGACAAACTGGTAACAATGGACAAGAAGGCTGAGGTATTCAGCAACTTTTTTGCCTCAGTCTTCACTGGCAACCTCTCTTCTCACACCTCCACACCTGTTGAGTAGATGGACCACAAGGCAGGGACTAGGGAAGCAAAGTCTCTCCCACTGTAAGAAGATCAGCTTTGTGACCACCTGAGGAACATGAATATATGTAAATCTATGGGACCTGACAAGATGCATCCCAGAGTCCTAAGGAAATTGACTGATGTGGTTGCCAAGCCACTCTCCATGATATTTGAAAAGTTACAGGAGTCAGGTGAAGTCCCTGGTGATTGGAAAAAGGGAAACATTGCACCCATTTTTAAAGGAGGACCCCAGGAACTACTAATCTGTCAGCCTCACCTCTGTGCCTGGGAGGATCATGGAACAGATCCTCCTAGAAGCTATGCTAAGACACGTGGACGACAGGTGATTTGAGACAGCCAACATGGCTTCACCAAGGGCAAGTCCTGCCTGACCAACCTAGTGGCCTTCTATGATGGAGTGACTACCTCAGTGGACAAGGGAAGAGCTACAGATGTTGTCTCTCTGGACTTCTGTAAGGCCTTTGACACAGTCCCCACAACATCCTTCTCTCTAAATTGGACAAATATGGATTTACTGGATGGACTGTTCAGTGGATAAGGAATTGGTTGGATGGTCACATCCAGAGGGTAGTGGTCAACAGCTCAATGTCCAGGTGGAGATTGGTGACAAGTGGTGTCCCTCAGGGGTCCGTACTGGGACCAGTACTGTTTAATATCTTCACCAATGACATAGACAGAGAGATTAAGTGCACCCCCAGCAAGTTTGCAGATGACACCAAGCTGAGTGGTGCAGTTGATATGCCTGAGGGATGGGATGCCATCTGAAGGGACCTGGACAAGCTCAAGAAGTGGGCCTTTGTGAACCTCATGAAGTTCAACAAGGCCAAGTGCAAGGTCCTGCACCCGGGCCAGGGCAATCCTCCTATCAATAGAGGCTGGTGGATAAAGGGATTGAGAGTAGCCCTGCCAAGAAAGACTTGGTGCTAGTGGATGAAAAGCTGGACATGAGCCAGCAATGTGCACTTGCAACCCAGAAGACAAACTGTATCCTGGGCTACATCAAAAGAAGCATGGCCAGCAGGTTGAGAGAATTGATTCTCCCCCACTATTCTGCTCTCGTGAGACCCCACCTGGAGAACTGTATTCAGCTCTGGAGCCCTCAGTACAGAAAAGACCTGAACCTATTGGAGTGAGTCCAGAGGAGGCCCACAAAAATGATCAGAGGGATGGAACAGCTCTCCTATGAAGAAAGGCTGAGAGAGTTGGGGTTGTTTAGCCTGGAAAAGAGAAGGCTCCAAGGAGACCTTATTGTGGCCTTTCAGTATTTAAAGGGGCCTATAAGAAAGATGGGGACAAATATTTTAGCACAGCCTGTTGCAATAGGACAAGGGGTAATGGTTTTAAACTAACAGGGGATAGATTTAGACTTGATATAAGGAAGAAACTTTTTATGATGAGGGTGGTGAAACACTAGAACAGGTTGCCCAGAGAGGTTGTAGATGCCCCATCCCTGGAAACATTCAAGGTCAGGTTGGATGGGGCTCTGAACAACCTGACCTAGTTGAAGATGTCCCTGCTCACTGCAGGGGCATTGGGCTAGATGACCTTTAGTCACTTCCAACCCAAACTATTCTATGGTTCTATGATTCTAACACCAGGGAGAGGATGTTGGAGGAGATAATGGGTGAAATATGCTCATTTGGCCCAAGCATTTATTTTTTGAAATTTATTGTCCCACCTTTAAATAGTCAGAAGTTTTGCCATTTTCCTGAAATGCTCTCCATATTCTAGAAATAACAGTGCTATTTTTGACCAAAGCAAATGTCTAACATTTTTTTTCATTACTTTTTAATAAATAAATAATGGATGCCAATGCAAAAGAAAGTTATAAATATGCAGAGTTTGGAGGAGGAAGAGAACAGTTAGGCTGCTTGCTGTAAGTTGGTCAGAGTGGATGCTGGAAAGACAACAGGCTTTAAATTCTATTTTAAGTTTTATTACATACAAAGGAACATTAAAAATTGAGTATTTAAAAGTTAGGAAATGCTTTATTTATGGTTGCTGTGGCATACTTAATTTATCCTTGCATGCTAACATTCTGAATGCTAAATGAGGTAAAAGTCCTATGAAAAAAATTATACAGGATGTTGTAGTTGCTGAGTATATCATGTTGCACACACAATATAATTAAGGACCTGCATTTCTTAATTATTTATTGGGAGACATGCTTTGAAACAAAATGGTATGTTTAAGTGGCTTTAATGTTATTTAGATAATATTAGTCACAATTTGCATATGAAGGCCTCTGATTTTGAAAAGGAAACAACAAATTTTTATACGGTTCTCTGCAACATTTCTTTATAGCTTCTTATGGTATGCTGAACTTAAGCCCTTGAAAACTGAGCTACATGTCAGCTATTAAGCATGAGCCTTCTCATCTATTTTCCTCAGAAATAACAGTCACCATTATGGTGAAAGGATCCATTTTTCTACCAAAGCACAGAGATTTCCTCTTCCACATGGGGCATTACAGGGATAATGTCTGAGGAACGATGGCATGATTACTCAGGGAGACAGACCCATGTGTCTTGCCCTGTCTGTGGCTATTCCTGTGTGTGGGGTGGTGGGCAGGGGGCTGCTGCCGGTGGGCAGTGCATGGCACAGTACTACCATGTCCGATGACTATTTCTGAAGCAGTCTCACAATGTGGCTGAATAAAATAAAAATACATTTTTTCCAAAATTTATCCCCCTGTAAAATTTGAACTTTCCTGGGGCAGGCATGAAACTCTGTCCTAGCTGGAAAGTGTTTATTCTGGAAAGTGTAGTGCTAGAAACAATGGAGGAATTAGGATTTCTCAGGGGAAGAAAACAGAAAAGCAACAATCTTTGAGAATTAGAAGTATTAGATATTGTAATATAGAGTGTTGCTGCCAGCTCTGCCTGTATGCAGTGAGTAGTAGTAAGCTTGACACAGATGTTAACATAATAAATAGTATTAAGGCTGGTATTTTTTTTCAGAGTGAGCCAGGCTCTTTTCAGTGGTGCCCAGTGACAGGACATGAGGCAATGGGCACAAACTGAAACATGGGAGGTTCCCTCTGGACATGAGGAAACACTTCTTTACTATGAGGGTGACCAAGCACTGGCACAGGTTGCCCAGAGAAGTTGTGGAATCTCCAACCTTGGAGATATTCAAAAGCTGTCTGGGTACAGTCCTGGGCAGCCTGCTTTTGGTGGCTCTGCTTGAGCAGAGAGGTTGAACCTGTTAATTACAGAGGCCCCTTCCAAGCTCCGCCATTCTGTGATTCTGTAACTTTTTTTTTTTTTTTTTTTCTAATCGGAAGTTAGTTTCCAGATCTGGGAAATGAACTGCACTTGTTATGATCAAAGGGAACTAGGAGCATGACACTGTACAAAATGAAGACTGTGATGGAGTTTGGGCAAGGACATGTATAAAAATTTGGTCAATGAACCATGAATCTTTATTTTAATACCAGTTCCTGTTTATCACAGTTCTTCTTCAAAGGTAACATTAGGAAAGAAGGAATGAGTGGGCCAGGATGCCATCTTAAATACGTGATGAGTCTTTATAGGAGAATGATTTGTGTGTCCAGGTACAGGCTTATGGGAAACTAAGACAGGTAGTCTGGTAGAGGGGTAAGGAGAAACTGTGTAATGTCTTCAGCTTTTGAAAGCTTCATTTCAGGCAATGATATCTACTGAGGATGCCAATCATGTCTGATAAAGGCACATTGGTTGGATCAAGCTCAAGGGTGATACTATCATTTCCTCCCTCTAGAATTAATCTCTTTCCATATGCTGAGCAAAGGAATAGCAAACCTTGAACCCATTTTTAAACTGGCTAGTCACAGCCTGTGTTTTCTCTGGTGAACCAACCTAATGTCAAAAATGAGTGTGAAAAATACTTCTCTCCTTTGAGAAATCAGTCACAATTTACACATAGAGTTCAGAACCTTATTTTGCCAATACAGCTTTTTAATCCTCAAGTTTCCATTTTAGATTTAAGACTAATTAGAACTAGTTGGAAAATAAGTTAGAAGATTGGGTTTTTGAAATTGTTTTCTCATTTTCATGAGTTCTTCTTGACAAATTACCTAACTTATTTGACAAGCCCAAAAATTAATAGTTAAAACCCTTGCAGCTGGGAGAAACCCAGTAGCTGAGAAGAAAATTAGCATGATATAAAGCTGAAGGAAAGAGGAATATCTTTTTAGTGTGTCTCTCAATATAATTAGTTCTGTTTTTTAATATTTGAAGGATTTAAAATATTTCAAATAAGCCTGAACAGGAAGTGTAATGATACCCATTATGTTTCCTCAGTTAATAAGAAAAGGTAGGACATAATTTAAGCATGAAATTGCAAGATGGAATTTACTTCCTATCTCTGAATTTCACTTGCAGGCCCTGGAAAGCGAGTTTGTATCATGTCAACTTCATCAGTGGATTGACCTTATATTTGGCTACAAGCAACGAGGACCAGAAGCAGTGCGTGCACTCAATGTTTTCCACTACCTAACATATGAAGGCTCTGTGAACCTGGACAGTATCACTGATCCTGTCCTCAGGGAGGTAGGTGTTTACTGCCATTTCGTTCTAAAAAGTGCTGTCATCTCACAAGAAATGGTATTTTTTCCATCTTTCATTGCTGGAGAAAATTGTTGTGTGTGACTTGATTCAGAACTTGGGCCCTAGGTGACTTCAGAAGCAACGATTAATAAACTAGCAATGAAACAGATGTCCCAAAGTATTTTGTTTGCTTGAAGTTACTCATAGATGAATGATCAGTTATGATGTGGGAAATTATAATGTAATATATATTCTGCTACTTTTTCTGATTTACTTTTATTAAGTTCACTTAGTAGAACTGAAAAGCTGAAAGAAAAAACTGCATCATAGTCATAGGGAAAAAATGTAACCTTTTCAGTCAGATAATGTTGATGAAAATATGCATCTGAAAAAGAATATATTTTCTAGAGTGACAGTAGCAAATATTCAGATTACTTTTGCACATAATCATGTAAAGTATAATCAAACTCTTACCAAAATAAAAAATGGTATTTGTTCATACAAGTATTTATGTTTGTATATACGTATGTGTGAAATATTATACATGCACATATATACAAGTGAATGTTTTAAATTCATCAGTAAATTTTTTAAAAAAATGTGCTAGCTATCCTGATAAATGTTTCCTTCCAGTGTCTGTATTTGTCTTTAGTTAGAATATTAATTTGAATGATCATTTTCTAATATCATCTATTTGTTGGCTAAAACAATTGAAATTTGGTGAAAAGTGTAAAGAAGCAACAGCTGCTAGATGAGTACCGCTGTGATGAAGCTGTACACACAATCTTCCATTCCCCCAGATAGCTGCCATCTGCTGTATGCAAAACAGTAATAATTTATACATTGCCAGGCGCTGAGTTTTTGTTTGTTTGTTTGTTTTCCAATCTTGAAGTTAGAAATCTACAGATTTCTGAAAGAGATTCTAGAAAGCGTTCGTATTCAGCTATATATTGGGTTTTGGCATATTTTTTAGAAGTGTGTTGTTGCATCTTGTTACATTTGGTGCTTTTTGAGGAGCAGAACTGAAAAAACATTGGGACCTCTAGCTTCCTAGAGCTGGATTTTCACACCATGCACTGCAAAGCTTGTATTTAGTAAACAGTTAGTATTTGCTTAGTTTTAAGAATGGGCAGAATTCCTTTGATTGCACTGCCTCAAATTTTTAATGTTAACATCTACATAATGGTTTTCTGGGTTTAAAACTTTGAGTTTGGGAAGAGTCAGTAAAGTACAAAACTGGAGATATGAAGGAGCAATGCTTTTTAAAGTGTAAAACAGGTGTCAAGCACCATGAATACAAGGGATTTGCATGGTTTAAGGTCCTGATTTGCATGGGCAGACTCCTATGTCTTGACTTTAAGGGTCTACTCCCACAGGGCAGCTTGTAGGATTGAGGTCTATCTGTCTGTCTGTGCACCTTATTTAACATCTTATGACATGATGAGACTCCTCAGCTCTCCTGTGGCTCTACTTACATGCATAACTTGTCATCAGAAATTTCAAGAAATTCATGGAGATGTTTTTGTTCACTCGTACATCTAACCTATGTCCTGTCAGTCAATAACATATAAACCTCTTAGGCTATTTATGCTGTGTAAACTTCTAAAAGCACAATTTTATCTTCATTGCCACAAATTAGATGAGTAAATAAATGTCATTGTTAGCAATGAGAAGGCAAAATGTTTAGAAAAACGAATCCTCCTAATTTTTGTTATATATAGACACATAAAGTTATATGCATGCATTTAAAAATAGAATGCTTTCTCCTCCAAGAGATCTCAGACATTGGTCATTTGTGGTTTGTTATAAAAAGGTTAAAAATATTTTTTATTAATTTTTAATTAGAAATTACAATACATGTGTAAATATAGACAGATTTAGAGCCTTATTCTGTTTCCCTGAGCTCTATTTATTAAACTAGCAGACCTTCTCTGGCCAGTAATAAAGCATCTGACATCTTGATGATCTAGTAGATCAGGTATTTGGATGTCATGTTTCTGTTACAAGTATATATGTTCTATATACATTGTTTTGTTGTTGTGTTGTTGGTTTTTTTTACTTTATTCTGGCTTTTACTAGATATTCCAGAAAATAAATTAAAATCAAAAAGATCTTTTAAAAGCCTCTGAAGACCACTTATAAATACAGAAATATAAGGATGGGAACACTAGCACCTTTAAAAATACTGATAACTATTGTTTAGTATGTTCCACAGCAGCAGGTGGTGGTGTCTGGCATCTTAACTTAGAAACACTGCAATTTAAAATTAATTGAGCTTTGCAGTTATCCAGGAAAATGCATCTCTCACTATTAGTTTCTAAATAAACTGAAACATTTTTGTTCTGTCACACAGAAGACGGTGAATGTTCTCCATAAATGACTGTAAAATAGGCCAATAATACAACCTTATTGGCAGTGACCATTATCAGACCAATGGGCTCAAACACGGCAGTGGCCTCCTCAAACTGTGGCTGTAACTAATTTCATATTGAGCTGAGTCCCAGCAGAACCTGTCTGGTGAAATAAGGCTCCAAATTAAAAAAAACTGCCATTTAGGTCTGAGCTGATTGAAAGACATCGTTTGTAAAGGCAGATCCCCATGACCTGTTCGTGCTATACCTTGGCCCTTTCACTTTCACCATTTGCTTGAGCACCTCACTTAACCACAGAGGAATATGTTGTTCTTGGTTTTCTGTGAAGAATGGTAAAGGAGTCACTTCAGTAGCCTTCTAGCTGGAGCAAAAATATATTCAATGATGGGATAACTCATCCCTGCCATTCCTTGCAATCTTTCTCACATGCATGGGGGAGCCCTCTAAGAACTCTCTACTGTTTAACACTGGGAAAATGGACAACCTGTGCTTTTGTTCTGTTTGGACCTATTTAGTAGAAGACTCTCCATCCGACTTTTCTATTTTGCAAATTCACAGTGGGTGAAACCAGAATGCTGGGATAGCATTAAATTTTAGTTTACTAAAGTCTACGAAATCACATATGTCTGCCCCTGTAATAACTCTTCGGCAACTTAAGATCTGCGCTGGATGAGTAAAGTATACTTGTTTCATTTAAACATACTGATTTTGATATTTCAAGCAACTTTGTAATTTTCTGATACCACAAAAAATACTTGATCACTATAATTTCTTTCAGGTAGTGATGAGGGCAACATGAAAGTGCTGACTTAAATGCTCCACAGAACGTATAAAATTAAATTTTGTTTTAGATATTTTATGATTAGAAATTAGGAAATTCTCCAGTTCTATCAGTTCTAATGGTCTCTCCTATTCTGCACATGGCAAAGTCATTTTCATTTTGTAATAATAAGAAAAAAATGTGTAACAAACATTTTTCAAGCCCCAAATTATTCTTCTGTTAGTTTTTTTTATTGCAACCTTTTGTATTCTATTTGTAGATTTTTCCTTTTTTAAAGTAAAAGCAGTGAGGTGAAAGCTAAAACTTGAAGAATAGCTTAAGGGTATTGATTCATTCTTACTTGACAGGTGAAATCATGGTTGCAGCACTAACCACAGCAATTACAGCATTAAAATGTCAAGAAATTAGAGGTCAGAATAACAGATAATTTTCTTCCTTTTGTCAGATTAAAAATTGACATTCTTTGACAGCACAGGATCTCTGGCTGAGAAAATTATGACAGCTTAACTCATCTTGTACTTGTAAAGCAGTAATTGATAATGAACTTTACCATGACAGTCTTCTCCTGTGGAGAAACATGACAGAACATCCCTGGTACAAAGCCTGTATCTCTTTTTAATATGTAAACAGTAGTTATATTGGACATTAGATGTTATTTGGAATTGTCTTTACTGTTAGTTTACATCATAATCCAAATCCTTTCCACTGGACAGATTTTGCTGACTTCAGGGGGTTGATGCTGAGAATGCTAAAGAACAATATCGGAAGTGTGGTTTATTTATGGTGCTTTGATGTTATTGGTTCACTTCTTTAGGAAAATATAGATCCTCCCTTGGTTTCTCCCCAAGTGTCTATAGATTTTAGGAGCCTCATTTTTCCCAAACACCTGGAATCTGGACACTCAAAAATCCACAGAGTTGGGTTTTTTTCAAGTTAGGAACTTGTTCCTGTATGACACAAAATGTTGTGGCTGAAAGGGAACAGCACAGTTATACTGGTCATTAGAAAATGCAACAGAAGAGCTAAAATTATTTTCAGTACTATCTTGTAGATTAAATACAAACTAATTAAGTGGGCAGTTAGTGCACATGTAGTACTGAAAGCACATCTAGTGTGCAGAAAAGTACTATTTCATGTTTTCTGTTTATTTGTTTAAAATCATAGCCAGATCTCTATTTACTTTTTTTTTAGACCTTCAGCTTGTTTGTGATTAGAAATGTTTTGAAAAATCAAGTGGAACATTATATTACACAGCTATTGGTTTGCACTAGACTTTAGACTAACTTTGTGTCATACTTGTGTTCTGTGTGAGTTGCAAATACAGCTTAGCAGTGCAGTACAGACTTTCCTGTGACTGCTGCATCTTCACCAAATGCTTGCATCCCCCCAATCCAAAAGGAATTGCAAGTGTGTAGGAAAGCCAGACGGTGTGAAGCTATTGGGCTCAGATATTTGTTCCGAGCAGCCACCTGTCAAAATACCTGAGCATACTTGCAACTCACAGCAAATTGAAAAATGATTAAAATTGTGAGTGTTTGACAGGCAGTTGCTGCGCCCGTAAACTAATCCTAGTAGGACAGTTTTGCTGGCAGCTAACAGAGCATATGGCCTATGCAATATTTATTTCTTTGGTGGTGACTTGATATTTAGCATATTTAAATAATTTGAAAAGTCATAATGATGTGGTAGACTTGCAGTGCTTTTCAGTTACCCTCATTTCTGGGTTTTATTTTTCCTCTTATATTTTCTTCTGTTATCTCTTTCTTTGATCTGACAGGAATAACAAAGCATCCCTCTGGATCTGCTATAGTGAAATATGCCCACAGGAAGCAGAGTAGATCACATCAGTTTTCACTTCTTTTTTTTTCCCCTTTCCTTTTTTCCCCCCTCCTTGCTGAAACACTCTTTGCTACTACAGAGGGCTGACATGATAGGGCTGTCAAGACTCAGCAAGATAGATACATCTTTAACAAAGGGAGCTGGAATGCTAGCCTTTCCCTGGTGGCTGAACCTGGCAAATTTATGAGGAAAAAATTAACACACTATTCTAATAGCACTATATAATGCTTTCAAAGTAATATCAGCCCTTGCAACCATGTGCTTGTTCTTGTTTTCGTTTGGAGTTATTCTTATTTATTCTGATTTCATTTTTGTTAGATCTTTTTCTTCTGGACACTGTTTCTTTGATGTGACAAAAATATCAAAACCACCCCTATGGATCTGCTTGATTGAATTGTACCCGCAGCACTGGCCACTTACATGTTCAGTTGTGCTTAATTGCCTCCATACAAGGGCTAGCCTTTGCTTCCTTTCTAGGAGCAGTCCTGCATAGGCATGAATATGGATAGTGGTGAAATAAGTAGGAAGCTGCAAGTAGCATCAATATCTACTTTTTTCAAAGTTAACTGAAGGAATCTGTATAGCAAGAACAGTTATTCAAGTAAAAGCTGTCACTGAAGTGGAAATTATTTTCTTATATGCTAAGAGCTCTGTTCTTCTCCAAGAAATGTGTATTTGCATCCTGTTGATTTTTGTCAGAAAGTCTACATCTCCTTCACTCACAAACACTGTGTTTCCCAGACATACAAAACAGGGAATTTTTTCTGAATGTATACCATTCTGAGGAAAAACATCTTGGTTATTTTATAGTATTTCTGGTCTGTGAGTCTGTTTTGTATGCATTAAGAGATTATCAGCAGAAAACTAAATGGATTTTTATGTTTCACTCTGGGAGCATTTTTGGATATAATAATTTTTATGTCTTTCCAATGAGTTTCAAAGCTCAGTATCCTCTTCTGCAAATGGGAAAGGAAGAGTTTTTACTTGCTGTCACTTTGTTATGACAGCTCTCTATAGATCAAGAAGAAAAACACAGGGATTTTTAGAGGGCAAGATATTTATTTCTGTAGGTAAAGATTCCTGCAGAAGACACTGAATACAGGAGGAGACACCTTAAATCAGATATTCAATAAGGAATTAGTGTAAATTGCATGAGGTCACTTACCATCCAGTGATTGCCCAATTCTTAGGCTTTTATTTTGAAATTAATGTGTGCTCTTGTTTCTTGTTCAGGGGAAAGGGCTTTGAGAAGGTGTTTACTGCAGAATAACTGAAGCATTTTATCTGTGCATCCAATTGTACTATGAAATAACTTTTTGGGAGTACTTACCCTACGTAACACAAGCCATTTATGACAAGAACTCAGAAATCATGATCTGATCCATAGGATTCCAAATCAATAACATCCTTCTACCATTGCTTAAAACAATTATCTACAGTTAGATTAATGATTGATCATGATATCTCCAATTAATTAATGTATTAGAGATGATCAGGTAATCAGTATTTTAGTGAATCTGTGCTGATCTGAGTTCACAACCATTCCTGGATTCTGCTGTTATATGTTTATGGGGATTCAGAATCCTTTCATAGTCAAGAAAATACACAGTCCCTGGAAGTAAAAGAAAAAAGTGGCATACAGGTGGTTTTTTGGTCCAAAATGACATATTAGAAGGTTTGAGATTTGTTTATTATTCATTGTACTTGTGATTAAAAACCTCAGCATCCAGACAGAGCTAAGCACTGCCACTCTGTACATCACCAACCATTCAAACTGAAGAACTGCTGATAACTTCTTTAGCGGATGAGACATCGACCAACCCATTTGATAAATATTTCAGGTAATTCATTCATCAAAGGAATACTAGGGTGAGTTTGTAAATAACTCATAGCCCAGAAAAATGTCTTAATCTACCTTGAATACTATTTGGAATAAATTATTTGGCCAGTTCTCATCTACATTAGAAATTTCATATGCATTTTTGTCAGAACATCCTGGAGTCTTACCCAAATTGAGTTTAATGTTTTGCTGATATAAAAAGAACATCATTAACCACAATTGCTCTCTTTTATTGCAGAAATATATAAAATATAGGTCTTGTACATGAAAATTTCTTCTGTATTGTCTGGTTATTTTGTTTTTCTCCATATGGATGACAGGTACCAATTACTGATTTTTAAAATTAGCAACAATTTTAACATACACTTGAAGTAGTATTTTATGTGAGAGAGACAGAGGGATATGGGGTGAAAATTACTGCAGCTGATTGTAACAGAAATAGCTGGAAGGGGCTTCTTTTTTCCTATTAGCACAGATTTCAGTTAGACTATGGTGTCATTACCTCAGCATAAATTAACTATTATTCAGAACATTTCACACACAGCAGTTTATTGGAACAGATATTACTCGGTCTAAGTATGTAGTCATTCACTTAGAAAGAGGCAAAACTGAGCTTTCTAAATGTTTTAAACATATTGATAATGTGCCTCTTTAATGCCATTTTGAAGCCTGTGTACAGTATATCTATATTATTGTTTTCAATTTATGTCAAGAACAAAGTGAAGTTTTGAAGTATGCGTTCTGGGAAATAATCCAAACAGAATTATTCCTTTATAAGCTAAACCCTGAAAATAACTGAGAACATTTATTTTAAATGTAACAGTATAACCTGTTTCCAAAACTGAAATTCTAATATACACTGAAGCTTCATGAATACTATATGCAACACCTTTCAGTATGTATGTTTTACCTACTTCCTTGTCAGTCCTATTTCAGCTCTTAGTTTTGAAGGTTTGCCTGTTCTCTGAGATAGTTCTTGTGTCCTGCACTGGATAAATTGAAGGCTGACAGATGGTTGGAGCCTCATCATAACCGCAGTTTGTAGTGAAGAGTATGTGTTTTTCAAATCTCAGAGCACCTTCTTAAGGTGGGAACAAGGCAGAAGATTTGTGATAGAAAGATGAAACTGAGAGCAAAGAGATAAGCCAGCATTTACTTTCCATTCAGATAAAAAAAAGAACCACTAGTGTTATATTACCACATTCTTAATCTAATGCATTTTATTTCATTAACAAGATTTTACTCATTGAGTTTTGCTATTTTTTTTTTGACAAAGCAGAAGTAGAACATGAAGTCACACTTTTAATTTTATATAGTTTTATATTTATAAAACAAGAACAAAATACGCCTGCTAGATACTTTGATTTACTGAGTCTGTTCTGCTTTCCAAGCATTAAAAAATTTCTTCAGTGATCATGTTTTATTTCAGTAATAAACCAGAAGAAAAAAAGTCACAGCTAAAATGCATTCTTTAATGATTAAGTACCCTTTCCTCTTTTATTACTGCAAGCTTTCAGAAGGACTGTTCTGTTGTTTGCTTCCCCGTTTTCCTCATTTTCTTCTGGTAGGGGAAGTTCTTAATTGTAAAATAAGTAGAACTAAATATGATGTGTGTGTTCTGTGTAATGGCTTTCTGAAATGTGTACGTTATCCTTCTGTCAGTAAAGATTACTCATTAGTTGAGCTATTAATAATGTTTTCCATGACAGTGATATTCTCTAGACTCGATCCTATACCTTCATTTATTTACTTGTACATCAAAAGATATCAGTGTCCCAGTAGTTCAAAAGACTATCTGTTTATGATCATCTGAATTCTTGTCAACTACTGGCCAAATTGTCATGGGGTATGAACAGTTGCTAATAGATCCCTTTTCTCTCATGTTTTGGTTGAACTTCCTCATGAGCATGGTGTGTTAGTCCCTATGCTGGTGTACCAGAAATGTTCAGAGAAGAACATCCTATTGATGAGAGGACAGAGTGAAAAGGGGTGTGTAGCAGAAAAGCAGGAATATAGAGAGTAGCTCATGCCAACTGAGATAGGGATATTAATTGGTGTGATGTCAGATTAACTAACAGTTACAGGATCAAGTTCAGGTTTAATGGCAGAAGTTTCCTAAGGTCTATAGGCTGTAATATGACTGTTCAAATCTCAAAAGAGAAATCGTAGAAGCCTCATTAAATGGGTCATTTCAAGCTAGAATAGGCAAATACTGTAAAAATGCACTGCTAGGGAGAATATACACTATGGGCAGATAGAAAAATTGGGACTTTTAAATCTATATCTTTTATTCTGCTACATTCTGTTATAGTAATAGCTGTAAGCATCACATGAATGCAAGTACTTTGTCACTAACTATGTTAAGTCTGTGCCTCATGGTTACACTAACTTCCATCATAAGTCTTTGCATCTTTTTTGTTTTAATTCAGGATTATCTTTATAAATTTTTAATTTTTGACAAATTAATGGTTAATGTAGAAATTATTTTTTAAAAATTGCTACATTATGGGTGGAAATTTTTCAAGACAGTCAATTTAGCTCTTCGGAGCTCTTCACTGTTTAAGTCCCTCTGTCTGAGGGGTTGGTCCTTTGCTAAGTCAATAGTTTGAAAAAAATGCAGTCAGTAGATGTCCTGAGCACCTGCCATGTATAGATTGCTATCCAGAGTTAGAGTTTACTACACTTTCTACAACCAAACCCAGTTGCATTTAATTTACGCCAAGTCACAGAAATTAAATACTGTCCTAAATATGCACATTCCCTTTTTTATTTCTTATATTGCCAATTTTGTCAGAATGTTACACAAAATGTATAAATGTGTAGTAGTTTTACAGAATACAATGTAAATTCATGAGCAAGAGAACAGTATTGAGGAGGGAAGTGTAATTGAAGTGGAAGAAAAGTAAGGAAATAACTTGAGACATTTTTCTTAAAAAATCGATAAATTCAGTTGATGGACAGAAAAATAATGAAAGAGGTGGTGGAATTTAAGAATTTTTGTTCTTTAAAAAATCATTCCCTCCCGAAATAAACTTGTCATGCAGGAACTTCGCATACATTTATTGTTGATTTTAAAAAGTTTAACTGTGAATTTTTAAAGCTCACAATTTAGCTTTTAAAATAAAAAGCATAGTTAAAACCAGCTGTAAGCATTCACTGTTAAAGCTCTTAGTCACAACGAAAAAAAATTAATTAGAAAAGAGTGGATGAAGTTTCAAAGTTTCAATGAAACCTCCTGCTGATATTACTATTGCATTTTTATGGATAGGATGCCTATGCTTAAAGGCCTCTCCGCTCCTAAAAATTACAATTAAAAACATATATGGTGTCTTAAACAAAACCAAAGACAAGGGGAGGTAATAAATAGTATTAAACTTGATGTGGTCCCCAACAAATTCTCCCTTCCTACAGTACGGAGTAAAATTTTGCTATGTGTAAGAGGCAGTGCACTATTCCAATGACATCAGCTTCCCTGAAAACCATGAGAAGTAGCCCAGTGCTACTTCCTTGGCTCCACTCCCAATTACTCCCCAAAGCACTTAACACGTCTAGGGTGCTTGTATTTTATTCTCATCCTGGTTATTTTTTCCTTTTCTTCTGGCAGCTGTGCAGGTACCAACAAAACCAGGCTCTTTCTGCTTTTGTGACCTTACCTGGCTAGCAGAAGTCATGAGCCATTTGGTCACACAGCTTGAAAGTCAAGGGTCCTTCAGAAATATTCTCTTCCCCATTTGTTTCGCTTGATGCATTGGCCTGTTGAGAGCTGTGAGTGGAGGTCAGGTTGACTGCTTCTGCTTTGCAGACCATGCCATGGAATAAAGACAGATGCTCAGTTTTGCTGTTTTGTCCAGACTAGAGGTTGCTCCATGTCTCTTTCCCCAGCAGATGTTCATGAACAGTAGAAGTTTCTTCTTTCTTCGGCCTCAACGGAGAGGAAGATTAACAAGAGATTTTTCACAAGTACCTTCTCTGTTTTGTAACATTTCTACTCCTGGACAATATCTGGAGCTTATTATTGTAGGAATATAAAGGTATAATAATACCACTGTCTTCACTGCCACAAAATCACTAGCTTCTGCTTTCAGCTCGGTATTCTGGTGATGGATCAGTGACATGTGAGTTTGAATTTTTTTTATATAATAGGAAAACCAAAAGTGCCTTCAATTTTTGCCCAGAATAAAGCCCTACATGTGCTGTAGTGTTTAACTGAACAGGTCAGGGTGAGAAGCTTCTCTTCATGTCTGAAGAAAAGAAATACAAATGAGGGATGGAGGGGAAATGGAATTGCATGAGAAGATGAGCATTTACACAGCTCCTGTCTTCTTGGGGGAGGGAGACGCCAAGGTGCAATGGGAGCATGAGAAGCCAGGTGAACAACAGAGGCGAAAAGGACAGAAAGGACATTTGGAGCTCTTGATGGAGAGGAGGAGGAAGGGAAAGGGATAGGAAGCCAGTTCTTGGGAGCCTTGTAGAAGAAGTGAAGGATTCATAGGAATAGAGAGCTCTTGGTATGGTTGTTAATGCAGAGAAATGATGTTTGCAGCCTTCCCAGAGCTTTATGGGATTTTTTAGTCTTGACCTTTGGGACTTTTCAATGAATTCACTTTTTTCATTAGTGAATTCATTGAGATATTGTAATCTAGTTAGGCATTTTAAACAAAAAAGACTTTATTTTGTACTTTTGACTTGTGAAGTTTAGCAGGTTTCTAAATGCAGTTGATGGTGTTTTGAAAAATACTACTGGCAATTTTTAGCCTAGCACAACTGGAACTTCAGGCTTTCTGGCTGTTACTCACTGCTTTTCACATGTGGAAACAATTTTAGCATCCCAGACAGCAGCAGTGTTTTTTTAAAATTACTCTAAATTTTAGTGACTGCCAACTAAAGGATGCTAATGACAGTTTTCATGTAATTTTTTTATTCCTTCACTTCCTCTTTTGTAGACTTTGAAAATCTGTAGTGGTTCCGGTCAGAAAAGAAGCTACATTGAAAAATTCAGAGGATAGTTCAGTTCTTATTCAAGGAAATGTAACAAATTTATCTCTGCTTTAGAAAAGCCTTGAAATAACTTTCATTGTTGGAGATAATGCACTTGGAATCATAGGAGCCTTTTCAGAAAAGAAAGTTTGTGTCAAAAGTTTGCTCTGCTTCCAAGAAAAAAAAATTCCATCCCAAAGATCTAAAAACAAAAATGAAGATTTCAGCATCCTGGCTTGTATTTCATATGCAAAAGAGAAAAATAAATTAGTTAAAGGATGACATAAGGGAGAGGAAAGGAAACACTTGGCTTAAAAGCAAAAACTCCTGAGTAGGGGTGTCAAGAAATAAGAGGTGTGACAAATCTAAGACTGTAATAGTAGATTTAAAATAAAAAAAAAAAAAAAAAAGAAAACAGAAAGATGCAGGCAAGGATAGCTTCAAGATTTTGGAACTTGAACCTGACGACACAAACTCAAGAAGAAAGAAACAGTTTGGCCAGAATAGAAGATGATATTCTGAGCAAGATCTTGCTAACACCTAAGAGTGAGGACTCTGTCTTAGTAACAGGCTTTATACAACAGGAGGTACAACATTGAGGCAACAGAACTGGTTTGGTTTGGTTTGCAAATACTAGCCAGGACACATCTGCAATTCTGCATATTGTGATGCTTTGATTACCATCACATAAAGGAGTAATACAAAGGAGTGGTATCAACAGAGAAATTCTGTGTTGCAGGTGTACATTTTAGTAATTTGCATTGCAGAATCAAGATGTCAAAGACAAGCTTGTTCCATAGACCTAAACACCAGATGGGAAAGATCATCTAGATTGGCCTCTCACCCAACAAATCACACAGAGCATTTGTCCATGTAGCCTTTTGAATGTAACTGTAAGTGTTGGTGTCTGAATAATGAAAAGAGGATATGGAAGTGTTTCCTTATATAGGTAGAGTTTAGGTGATAAATTATTTCAGTCAGTCACCTTAAAGACTTATCATTTAAAAACAAGAACAAAAATTACTGTTTTAAAAAAAAAAACAAGATTGAATGTCTTCAGAAAAGACAAAATTTCTTGTCAGATCGAGAGGAATCCTTGTTTCTGACATTGTCCATTACGTAACAATAGGAAAATTATTTCAGGGCAATTATCAGTCATCTACAAATAAAAAATCCTGATTGCCCAGGTTTCAAAACCTTAACTATTTATGGCATGAAGTTACATATTTAATGAATTACTTTATGATGCTATTGCATCTCTCACAAAAGTAATTTAGCAGTAAAATATTTTCTAATGTGTTGTACTCAGTAATTTAATGATCAAAGAAAGCAGCATTTTCTTTTATAAACTTAATACAGATTTGGGAGAATGATGACAGAGCAATGATTTCATTTGGCATGACATCAATGAACACACAAGAGTTTCAGTAAATGTTACCAATCTGTATGGGACAGGAATTATTACAAATGAACAACTGAAAAAGATAATGGCATGAAATGAGAATAATAAAATGTTCTTTATATGAAGGGCGACCTCATTGCTCCTTACAGCTTCCTGAGGAGGGAAATTGGAGAGGGAGGTGGTGATCTCTTCTCCCTGGTGTCCAGGGACAGGACACATGGGAATGGTTCAAAGCTGCACCAAGGGAGGTTTAGACTGGACATTAGGAAGCATTTCTTTACTGAGAGGGTGATCAAACACTGTATCAGGCTTCCTAGAGAGGTGGTCGATGCCCCAAGCCTGTCAGTGTTTAAGAGGCATTTGGACAATGCCCTTAACAACATGCTTTAACTTTTGGACAGCCCTGAAGTGGTCAGACAGTTGGACTAGACTGTTGTAAGTCCCTTCCAACTGAAATTATTCTATTCTATTCTATTCTATTCTATTCTATTCTATTCTATTCTATTCTATTCTATTCTATTCTATTCTATTCTATTCTATTCTATTCTGAAAAATAAAATTTTGAATGTAATTGTAAACAAACTATAAATAAATATATTACTTTTTTCAGTTCCAGCCTATGTTTAGAGTTTTGCACGGCTTTGACTTTACAAGCAAAGGGATGCTCCCTATCTGCCTTGTATACAGGCAAACAGCAGGGAAGAAAAGGCAGCAAAATTGCCACGGGCTGTGAGCAAAACCCACAGTTTTAAAAATTATCGCAACTATAAAAAGAAAGTGATGAACTGAGCAACATGGCCTGAGGAGCCCCTATAACAACATAGACCTTGTCAGAGAAATTGGGAGTTAAAGCTATTTGCTTTAGAGCATAACAGTGTTTGCTGTAGTTTTTAGTGTAATTTAGTGAGAGAATTTCACTATATCAGTGGTAAACTCCTTTGTTCCAGGCAGAGTTGGAAGTATACAAGAAAGAGAAAAACTATAGAAAATTGTTTTTTTTTTCCTTCTGGTATAGTTAGGGAGGGGAGCATTTCACTTTTTGACATCAGCCCTTTTCAGTGTAGTAAGTTTTCTGTGATTTTCAGGGGAATGGGCTGCTGGAGGGGAAAAGGAAGTATTTGTGCTCAGGCACACAGGAACCTCACATGAGAGTATGCCTGAAAGGGTAAGGGGTCACTCTCAGCTAGACCTGCCTGGGCTGCAGGATATCCATCTTTATGGTATTTTTGCTTCAGCTTCTCTGTTTCTGTTTATGAGAGGTATTGAATTTATTTCCCATTTGCAGTGTATTAACCAAATGCTTGCTTAAGCTGGCAGAGTGTTTAAAATATTTTTGTGTCATGAGACACAATGTATTGGACTACCAGGGACAAGAATGGGAGAAATATAAAGGTGAAAGAGGGAAGAACTAGGCATCACAATTAGTAGCTTAATGAGGTAAGTGTGAAAGTTAAAAGGCAGTGCTCTCTGTCACCCATGTGATTCATGCCTGTAAAGAGAATGGGAGAGCTTACTTTTCACATTCTTACTCCTTTCGTAGTACTATTTCCTTTCACAGAGGAATGAGGAAGAAGTTCAGGGGTGGACTGACTCTGGGAGGAGGCTGAAGGTCAGCTCTGAGCTATTGGTCGTCTGCTGGGGAGCCATTTAATTGCACACTGGATCCAATGAGATACCTCCTGTGAGGGGAAGGAGCTTAAGGTTGCCCCTTCTCCATTGTTAAATTAATAAAGTAGTGACCTGTGGAGAAAATCCATTTCTGTGCCTATCTTTCAGTCCCTTGAGTATCCTGATTAAATAACCGACTGTATCAAAGCCTCCAGACTAGTTGAGTCATTGCTTGTGTTTAAACTACAGCAGTTTTTTCCTCCAAACATACAATAATAAAATGGAAATCAATAATCTTAATCTAACTTATCAAAAGTCCTGAAGTTATTGATGCTACTTAACAGCTGTAGATGCAAATAAAAAAAGCACTCTCTCACACCACTCATACAAAACAATAACATTTCAAGCTGCTTATGCTACCCATCAAAGGGCTGTCAATCACATTTACTCTGAAGAAGATGGTGTTTGGGGGCTGTTGAGCATGCTGGCTGCATAGGCGGGAGAGCACATAAAGGATTCCTGTGTTTACTTGGATGAAAAAATGAAATAAACTTTCAGGAAAGGCAGAGTTGGATGACTATTGCTGTGGAGCATATTTCTCAAATGGCTACAGATTTTCGCTCTTCATTGGACCCAGTCCCCATGCACAGGGGAAAATGGATTGTAGAAAAACCTGAATGTGGTACACAAGAGGAACAAAACACACCAGGATTATGGGAATTAGTAATAAAAAAACTGAATATGTAAAAAAAAGTAATAAAAACATAGAGAAAGTCAGATAATACGTAGTTTAGAAAAAATAACTGATTATGTCAGTAATCAGTGAAGATGAATAAAACAGGGCCACTTCACATAAGAATAAAAACAGTCTTACTATCTGCAATGCAGTCTGGTTTTAGGAATTTCTTTCTTCCCTTCATGATTCAAAGTAAAAGCGCTCATGCTTTTATGTTTCTTGTGTTTTGTAGTCACCAGACATCTCTCTCAGTAAAAAGGAAGTTTGCAAATGAGATGGACCATTAATACCTTCCTTGGTGATTTTACCTGCATTTCTAAAGAACTTTTTTAGAGAAAAAGTATGTTAAAATAAACTGCTTCATGGCTTAGCCTTTTTACAAAGGTATGTCAAAGAGCAAACAAACCCTTCACTTCTGTAATGTTTTAGATGAGTCAACTGAAGCATTTTGACTTAGATTAGGGCTGTGCTTCTGAAATGAATCTGCCGATTGTCCCCATTTGCCATGCTTTCATTCACACTGCCGAGCAGTATGTGGGGTGTGTGAACTGGCTTCTAAGTCACAGAAGCAGTGTGTTCCAGGGGTGCAGCTAGCAGAGCTCAGCCACTGTTGGGGTCTGCAGCACACGCTGGAGCCAACCTGATGGGAAAACCCTGCAGTGGGCACGGTTTCAGCATGGGCTCCTCAAGAGAAAGGTGGCACTGATCTCTTCTCCCTGGTATCCAGTGATAGGACACATGGAAATGGTTCAAAGCTGTATCAGGGGAGGTTCAGATGTGACATTAGGAAGCATTTCTGTACTGAGAAGGTGATCAAACACTGAAACAGGCTTCCTAGAGAGGTGGTCAATGCCCCAAGCCTGTCAGTGTTTAAGAGGCATTTGGACAATGCCCTTAACAACATTCTTTAATTTTTGGTCAGCCCTGAAGTGCTCAGGCAGTTGGACTGAGTGATCATTGTAGGTCCCTTCCAACTGAAAAAAAATATCCTATTCTATTCTACGACCAAGTCTTCTGCTCTGCAGCTCTGCAGCTCTGCTCCTGTTGAGTTACACTGCCTGCTGATGGAGGCATTGCCTTTGACCACTAAAAATAGTTCTTGCACCTAAAGAAACAGATTGCTCGAATTATTTAATGACAGATTTGTATTTCTTTTGACCAGAATTAAGAAATAAACCACAAATACTTCAGTAGACTGCATAATGAGCAAAGCAGATGTATTGAACTCTTAATTCCACAGCAAGCTGACACTAAGGACTGATCCTCCAGGTTGCAGAAGAGCATCCCAGTGCCCTTGTGAATGTACAGTCTGCCTTTAAGCATAAAAATTGGAACCCAATCATTTATTTCATTGGAGCAAAATACATTGAGGATATTGTTCATTGTGTCTAAGATTAGTACCATTCACAAGATCAGATGATTTGATATATTGATTTCTTAACCAAAATGTACGTAAACTTATAAGTGAATTTATATAATATATAATATCTCTCTATAATATTGTGAAATGGCCAATATTAAGTGCTGTTAAGTTGTGTTTTGCTTGATTGCATAAATTAGGATGTGTGAGATCAACTCATTTTAAATTTTGAATTGCCAGCAAGTTTGCAGATATTTTTTCTTTCCTTGTTCTGACCTATGATTATCAAACAATAGTCTTAAGACCCATTTTCTCTTTCTGCAATACATGATCATATCCTAACAGATACTCCCTGAAGTGTCTGGAGTACAAATCTCATTTTATGTGTATTAAAAACAGTGGGAAATCTCAAATCAGCTCACTAAATAGCTTTTCTGCAACACCTTATTAAGAAAGTAAAAACTAATATAATTGCCACTTTGCTGTTCTGAAAGCGTTAAATTTGGCAGCCACTGAATTCCAAGGTTATATTGTTTCTGCACAAAGGACAGTTGAAGGTGAAATGAGAATAAACTTTATTTTATTAAAATTTGTATTAAATTGACTAGAATGTGTGTCTCAGGGAGTGGTGTAGCACTTTGCACACAATACTCAAGATCTGATGGAAGAAAAGGAATTGATTAATTCAAATGAAATGTTTAAGACCATTAAATAAATCTAAAGTTTGGTGATTTACAGTTCAAGAAAAACTGCAGTGTACACTTACCAGTTTTCAGATTAATTTCAGATACAGCTAGAGTTCTCTTGTAAACAAATCAATGTATTACATTATCATTCACAGATCTGTTCTGTACCTGCTTTTCATTTTGTGTCAAGTGATCTGATGGGAGGCAGCATTAGGAATACCCTTGGGCCAGTCACTTTATCTCTGTATGCTTATGTTTATCTTCTGTGTTAAGTTTTGACAAGGTTTTTCTGTCCTTTTTAAGTGTTGTGAGCTCTCCTCCAGAGAGGAATAGCAGTTGTAGCTATGCACAGCTGTGGTGTTATGCAAACTATAGTCTCAGTGCAGTAGTTGAATATTATGGGTACTTTTTCAGAAACATTTTTCAGTTTCTTTAATGCTCCTAAGAGTTGTCAGTTTTACAAATGGTATTTTTAAAGAAAAGGATAACATTACTGTCCACAGGGTGGGGGAGAGGAGGTTGTCTTGTAAATGCAAGCCAGCAAAAATATTCAATATTCCCTGAATATCAAGGTTTTGATTCTGCATTTGTTCTGGTTACAGAAGGACTTGGCATTAACTCAAATGTTTTAAAATTATGGGTGCGTAAAATATGCAAGTGAGTATTTACCGGGACATCTTCAGCTGTAAAATAATAGTTAGTTTTGACAGTTGTGTTTTAAGTGTCCATTCCTCATAATCTGAAAAACTCATGCTGGTTTATTATCATATTCTGCTTCTCTTTCTCTTCCTCTATTACTATCATAAATCTACCTGAACTGAGAGGCAGAACCAGCAAAGTTTATATGTGCAGAATTTACAGCCAAACAATCAGAATTTGCCAAGACCGGACAACATGAAAGTAAACTTGTAAATTAGAATTGGGCTACACTGAAAAAAAAATTTAATAATTCATTTCAGTGTGCCAGTGAGAGAACAGAAGTATAATTTAAAGGATCACTATAAAGGGTGGGAGAGGAAGATCTGGTTTTTGTTTAGTATTGCTGCCAAATACAATTCACACTCTTATTTCAGCACAGAATTCTTTCAAAAATTAAAATTAAATTAACCTTGATAATTATTTGGAAAAAGAAAAATGGAAATTACTTTTCTGAAAATATTATTGACAGATCTGTGTGGAAGCATATATCACAGAGTGCCTGATATTGTTAATATTAGTCTTTGTCATTTTGAAAATTAAATTCAGAAACAAGTGCAATTCTCTTCCCTTCTCCCCACCAGGCAAAACAGTTCTAGAGTACTAAAAGTAAATAGAAAATACTACCTTCGGTTTGACTTGAAGTGAATTTTGTGTTCCTGTATAAAAAGTGTCTGCATGAGTGAAGGTATCTACGGTGTGTGAAGAGATACTATTTGTACGGTACATATAGATAGTTGCTGTATAGACGTGTACACACAGACACACATATGCCCACACAAATGAGTTCGTTTTGTATAAAGTTACTCTATGATTTTAAATTAATTCATCATTAAATTATGTTGATAAAACCCAAGATGCTCACCAGTTCCCAAGAAACACCCAGTGCCTTGGAGAATGAAGTTAATTCTGAATTAGTCAAAAAAACAAGAAATCACCTGTGCTGGGATAATTACAGCATCAAATGCGCTAGGGCTACGATCCATTGAAACTCCTTCAGTCGCTTGGCTGGACTTTGCATTAAGTTTCTTTCTTGCCAAATGCTTGTTTGTGGTATTTCATTATATACCTGTCAATCTAGGGCATCAAGAGTGGTAGACATTAGTGACCTATTAGGAAATCTCTCTCTAACATCTGTTCTTGCATCTATGCTGTGAAGTGGAGGAAAACACAGATTGGCTTGTAAGACTTATAAAATATGTAGATTGCAAGGATTCTTCTGTATCATGAAGTATCTTTTGTGCTTCTTACCATTTTATGTCTGAAAGAGATAACATGATTTACCAAGATAGTAATGTTTTCAGTGTTTTTCCATGTTTCTTGTGTGGTAGCGAATGAAAAATTCATAAAGCTCTCAAGAAAAATAAGGGTCAGTAGTGCAGGTTACAGTATATATATAGGTACATAATGCACAGTGCATTTCAAAATCTGCCAGTTTAGTTTTCTATGAATGCTTTAGTCTCAGTTTTACAAGGTCAAATAAAATAGTACCTGTCTGAAAAATAAGGAGTGTTCTTTAACAGTATTGCTTTTACAAGCAGCAATATTTTGCCAAAGTTCTTAAGAATATATCTTAAATATATTTTTGTTTGAATGGACTGTTTGAGTAGTGGAAGCATCTCAGTATATGGGCTGTATTCTACTTCCTATCAAATCACTCCAGATTTATTCTGAAAGTAGATTTAAGTCTTGAAGAATGCATTGGATTTGCTAAGTTTTTATTTCAAACCTGTGAAGCCTGAAAGCTCATGAAAAAATACAATAAAAATAAACATTAAATAAATACTCAGTGAATGTATGCAACTTGGAAGGATTTTTACATTAGTCTGAATGTGCCTGGCAAGATTTGTTTCTGGCATTTTTTTGTTTTAACCTACTAATGTTGTTGTTGAAATAGTAATTATTTTGGTTTTATTCTATTCTATTCATGAATTTTGTTTCTCAGTTTGCTCTTCTTTCCCCCCATTTAAGATTCCAGAGGCTTATTTTATTAGAGATCCTCATACTTTCCTCCTTACAAAGGACTTTATTAAGGTATATATGTTCTTTTTAGTACAAAAAAAAGCTCTCCCAAGACCTGAACTGCATGTCCTCACAGGTTAACATTTTCACATATAACGCCAGTTACTGGAAATGAGTATGGTTAGATGGTTAACTGAAGCATGCTTGAAAGGAGAAGCAAAGCTTGTCTACAAAATACTAACACTTGGATGAGTCCACAGCCTGGGAGGAGAGCACCGGGTGAATTTTCTGGACTTTTTTCATGGCTGACTTGGGATATGCCTGCATTGTCACACAGTGTGTTGACCTCTCTCCTTGATGCATATTGCTCATGACAGTCCCTCTCCCTTGCCCGCAGGCCATGGAGGCGCAGATACAGAACTTTGGACAGACGCCATCGCAGTTGCTCATTGAGCCCCATCCACCTCGGAGCTCTGCCATGCACCTGGTGAGACATAACTGATGGCTGGGAATGCATTCCCTTTGAACCTGAGGATCCTTTGTAGGTCATAAAGTACCCATTAAGCAACACTTTTAATGCCCTCCGTTGCCCATGCAGCCATACTTTCTCCTGGCAGCAACGGCTCGCAGTGCTCTAGCAGAACAAGGTGGAGCTTTAGTTTTCTATAGTCCTGGCTTTTCCTGTCTAATACTGTATTAAAAGGCCCTACCTTCTTAAATATACGCCTGATAAATACATGTCTGCATTCTTATTTCTGCAAGTACTAGGAATGACTGCAGGCTTTTCTTAGAGTGAGCATGTTGTTTTGTTTTGTTTTAAAGGATGGTTAGGGGCTGATTTATGAACAATGCTTGCTTGACAAAAATGAAGTATATGAGTTCAAATTGTGCCGGAATCCTCTTGCCTGTTCCCCTGGGAGAATACAATGTATATTTCGAATTTCAATTTGAACTCCAGAATTCATTCCTAACGCATTCTTCTCTGTGCTTCTTGCAAAGAATGATATGAAATAGCCAAACTGAATGAGACGAATCTCTGTGCCCCTCGGTGCCTTTGATTAAATGCTTAGAGCTAGATATTTTCTTCTAAGTTTTGTAAATCGACAGTAATACGTGCAGTAGTTTCAATCATTTTATCTATCTACAAGGAAACCACTCTATCTAGTTGTACACTGCAAAAGTGGGAATTGATCTGGAAGTGTTAGCTGTGTTATTTTAAGTAATGTATAGATGTCAAACATACATAATACTTATATTCTTAAGATATGGATAATATATTTTTAATAATAATTTAAAGTGATAAGTAGAAAGGATTATTTGAACTTCTAGAAAGAATTCTATTTGTTATAACAGTGGTTGAAAAAAAACATATTAAAAACAGTACTTAATAACATTATTATTTTCTATGTACAAAAAACTGTCACTTCTAGAATCATCAAACAGGTTTATAATTACTTACAGACTCCCTAATAAGTATATACTTTACATAAAATTAAATTGTCTATGTTTGAAAGTGCTGTATTTCATTAAAGAATTCATTAAGAAAAATTAAATATCTGTGAGTTTTTGAGTCCCTCTTAAAATTTCTTTTTTCAACCATTGTAGTTTATAGCATTTATATTTATGATGTATTAATTGTTTAACTCTTTTATTTAACTCGTACTTCTATTGTAAGAATATTAACTGCTGTATAATTTTACATTTTGCTGTATATTAATTAATGCTAACAGTCATTTTGCGCCCTGTAATGATAACCCTTACCATACCTATTCTCTGCTTGCCCTTGTGTAATGATCCAATAATAGCTTCTGATCTTGCTCTCCTCCATCACTAGTGTAGATGTGCAGGTAGTGTTGTTTTCCCTGTATGTGCACATGCTTGCCTGCTCTTTTTTAACCTTGTTTTCCCTCAGACCTCCTCACTAATTGTGTTATCCCTTCTGTTTTCTTCTGCTCTCTTCTCCTTTCTACTCAACAGTGTTTCCTTCCACAGAGCCCACTCATGTTTAAAGATCAGATGCAGCAGGATGTCATCATGGTGCTGAAGTTCCCATCAAATTCCCCCGTCACACACGTGGCAGCCAACACGCTGCCCCACCTGACCATTCCTGCCGTGGTGACTGTCACCTGCAGCAGGCTGTTTGCAGTCAATCGGTGGCACAACACAGTAGGTAGGTTCTCACAGGCTTGTTTCATTCAAATGTAAGGACCATAACAGTGCAGCTTTAATTTTGAGTGCGATTTAGCCAGATGTGGGTTAATCTCACTGACCTGCCTGTGCACAAAAAATTACTGTTTTTTCTGGTTTGTGTCAAATAATCAAAGTTTGTCTTTTCTCTGGTGTCATTCCTAGAAACACTCTTCCTAACAGCAGCACATCACCATGGCAGCCAATCGATTTGTGGTTACATCAGGATCAGCCTTTGATATAATGCTTTTCAGGAGAGTGCTGCTGTTCTTGATGCAGCTGATATTAATATGTCCCAGGTTTCAGGAATACATACTGACATACTACAGGGTGTACATCACTGTCTCCTGCTTGAGAGAGATTTCAGGTCTGTCCAGGAGCTTGTCATAAGCCTTCCCCTGGGTCACCGTTAGATAATGTGGGTCCCTAAGCAAACCTAAGCAGCCAGACACTGAACTATTCTGAAGAGAAGTTTCCTCGTTCCCTCCCAAAAACCCACCCAACAGGGTCATCCCAAATTTGCCTTCCAGCTCGTCTGCTCACCTCTCCATATTGCCACTAGGACTGTCCTGTCTCTCTACCTGGACATGTAGGTGCTGAGGTTGTCCCAGGCATTACTGAATAAGTGGTGGGGCCTTGAGGTACATGAGGGAGTGAACAGGTTTCATTTTTATGGTATCTTCCTGCTGTGATATCCCTTATGCTACAGTATCTGGAACCTTTGAAGGTTTCTTACCACCTGAGAAAAACAAGAAGGTACCTGGTATTTGAGAGTGTGACTCAGTAGCTGGCTCAGGAACTTTTTAGGGACTAGGCAAAAAAAAAAAAGAAGAATCCTCCACTTTTTACATACAGGACAAACCCCTGGGCAGAAGTAGGTCCTCCTGGAAAAGGATTTGTGATATTTAGGTTAGATGTCTACCTCCAATAGACATAAAGGGATTCTAGATTACCTAGGGATTTCACTGATTTACATGTAAACATCTCCTCAGTGAATAATTCAAGTCAGGTGAAATGGATCCCACCTCTTATGCACAAGGCTGGCCAAAGACTGGTGTTACAAGCAATAATTAGAGGAATGAATGGCACACAGGCATGCGTTGGATGATAGAGGAACTATCAGAGCACGTAAAGTTAATATCACTCTGAATTCTTGAATACTAATATAAGATTTAATATTACTATTATTCTGAACATTTAAATAATTTTAGCATGAATATTAAATTTCGCATGTATTCTGAATGTACCTGTTTTTGTAAACAAACTTTACATGGCGGTTTAGAGAATGTGACAGGAACAGACCAGGATATCTGATTGACTTTCACAAATCCATGCATTTATGATATTCCATCAGCTGCAACTGCATTAGATGTAAAAATGTTCTGCCCATTTCTTTAAAATGAAAGAGGAAAATTTAGAGGGAAGAACAAACAAAACATTTTTAAAAAATATTACGTGACAGTGTCCTCAGTGGAAGACCCCAATGTCAGAAATGATTCAGAGGTACAGAAACTGTCCTCTGGTATTTTAATACTCTTTTGCCTAACATTGGTTGACTAATTCCTAATTAGTTCCCCTGGATTTTTCAGGGATGCTGCCCAAGTACTCTGTACCCATCATCATTCACATCTTCTCCATTTGAGAAGGCTTATTTAGTGCTTGAGTATGCTTTTTCTCATCCAGACTGTCCAGTGAGGGGAAGCCAAAATTCCTATCCATACTTTACTGTGACGGAGTCAAGGTCACTAATGTTTTAGTTTCCTGGATTTCAAGGGTTTCCTTAACTGTTATTTGAAGTCATCTAGTTTAGTAAAAGTCATGTTGACCTTTACAATGCATGTGACTGTTAGGTTTTAGTTTTTCATATATACTCTTGTAAAACATATAACGTTGCAAACATGCAGAATTCACATCATGAACCAAGCATGAAATAAACTTCACACCATTTGAAAACCTCTGGTGTAGATTTCAAAGAGAGGAATACTTTCTGAATATATTATAACAGGAAGAGACGGGAAAACAAAACTGTTTGGAGAATCAAAACTCATTCTAATGATTTTACATCCTGCCTGGCAATGTCTTTTATTTTGCAATTTCCTGCTATTACCATAATACTATTTTTAAAAATCACAACTCTAGTATAAAGGATGCATTCATCTGCAGAAATGTGTACAGACCACTTTTACTGTTGTGAGGTGTATGTAAAGCTTTAGGGTTTCTACCAGTAGAAGGCGTTTACATAGTCATCTCACAGTAGAAGCAAATGAAGTTAATATCAGTAAAGATCTGTCCCAAACAGGTTCGGTTTTGAAAGGAGAGAAAGGAGGGAAGGAAAAGTTCTCAAAGCAATGTTTTTCAGAAGCTAACAGGGCCAGCTGTAGACTCTGTTTTCTTTTACCTTTTCTGGTTGTCTATTGCAGAAGTAGAAAATGCAATAGTTGCAGTAGTAGAAAGTTGAGTTTATTCTCCAGAATGTCCTCTTATGGAGGATATTCTTGTGCAACATGGCAGTTCCTGACAAAAATTCTGGTTTTAGTAGTGACCATTGTGATTTATATGCTAGGGAAGGTGCTCAGAAGAGCCAAAACAATGCTATACATGCATGACAGCAGGTAACACTAAATATGCATCCCCTGATACACATTTGAACAGCTTAAGGACTGCTCAAGATAGAAGTAATAGGAATAATTGTGACAAATTTACTGTAGCCCACAATTTCCCAGCTAAAAATTCTAGATAAATCCGTAAAAAGGTCCAAGTTTCTGTCACTTACAGGTTTCCATATGTAAGAAACTCATAACAATGTTTAATCCAATTATTTTTCTTTTCTGTGCTATTATAAGATCTCCCCCAGTGATAAAACGTAGAAAACTTTCTCTGTTACGCTATTTTAAAGGAGTTATTTAGTGAATGTTTGTGGCTGCATAAATCATGATGAAATTAGTGCTCATGCATTTGTAGTTACTATTATATAACTGAATTAACAAATGCATATTTGTGTAGCACAGAAGAAATCTTAAAAGACTCATAGAACTAGTAAGAAGTTACTTTTTTTCATATGTAATAATGCGATAATGTGGTTTAGAACCTAGAAAAATCATATAAGAAATGTAGACAACAAGGTTGTCATGTGCTTTATTCTTCCTTTCATGCATAGGCCTTCGAGGAGCCCCAGGATATTCTTTGGATCAAGCCCATCATCTTCCAATCGAAATGGATCCATTGATTGGTATGTCAAAATGAAAATGTTGCAATATATTTGAAAACAGCATTTTCAAGAATTATTGATTAAGCTATATTTGTATATTATGCTTCATTTAACACAGGAGATAGGAAAATATTTATTCTTGTCAGTCCTGGAGAACTAAAAGCATTAGCTATTGATGCTGAATGAATTACATGAGTGCTATTTGTTATTAACATCACCAGCAATTGGTATTTAAGAAACAACCAATTAAGTCACTTACATTGTCAGTCCATATCTATAATTCTGTTCTTTTATCAGGTCACATTAGTAAAATAAAATGTGAGGGTCTGGTAGAGTTCACATATTTTCATTTCTTACAGCCAGTAGTGTGTATCTCAGTGCAGATGCAGATTCATTTCCTTTCATTCATTTTATGGTTTGGATTGTTCAAGACGGCATTACTAAATTAGTAAAGACTGGGTTTTAAATTGATACATAATTGTATTTTTTAAATCCAAAAATATTTGAGAATTGAGTATTTTGAGAAGTAGCATCTGCCAAAACCGTTAGATTGCAGGACTTGTATTACTAACAGCCCTTATTTCTCTTTAATTGCAACTATTTGCTTTGTGGTTTGTTTACATTTTGCCATAGGCATATTTTTGAGAAAAATTGGGGATAGGGAAGGTTCTTAGAGACAATTTTGTAGCATTGATGAGAAAAAAAAAGCATTTTTAAACATCTCCAGATGAAAAGTTCCTTTTTCTCCTGTGTCAATATTCACAGTTGAAAGATTTATATACAAGCACCTCAGGAGAGTTAGTTTCCTCATTCTGTATGCTTCATTTGCTCATATAATGTCAATGGTTTTCTTTTCAATTTTCTCTCAAAAGCTAGGGCACAACTATTGAGTCCACCTGTTCTGGAAATCTGAGTAATTTATTATTGATTATCTTCCAGTGAATGGACATAGAGGGTCTGGTAATTTAAATATGTGTTCTTGGAATGTATATAAACATGGTATTAGCTTTTACAAGCAAATTTAAAATAAGGGGTCTTTTTGGTTGAGTCTCTTATTTCATGCAGTGGTGAGCAATTTAAGTAGGATAACCAAAAATAGTGACAAAAGAAATTTCAGAATATTGTCTGCATTAAGTCGTGTTCCTACATTGGGAGAAATCTGCCTCTCAGAGTGAGTTTTATCTCACCTAACTTCAGTTAGCTGAAGTTAGTTGTCAAGATTCCCTCCATTGCTACTGTAGAAAGAGAAACCATCCTCTGGAGTTGTCTAGCACTTGGATAGCTATTACAGCATGAGATGACTTGCCATGTGAAAAGTCTCTCTCTCCAGTGAGTACAGAGAGAGTGTAGATAATTAACTTAGATTATATACTGAACTTTTAGAAAGTTAATATTAGGTGAGAGGGAACACACCTTTATTGTATTGTCGAATCCTGTCTGTTGTGTCACAGGAAGTAAAGAGCACATTAGCTGGTTACTCCCAGTCCTTCCTAACAGCTCTGTTTGACAGTCAGGGTGGCGGGATTCTTCATGAACCATTCCTTTTCCCTCTCTCTGGGGGAATTTCCAGGTGGCGTTGCCAGTTCTAACATTACTGCCCATGGCCTGGCTCCTTGCTTGAGGAGTAGGTGATAAGACAGTGTTGAAAAATCACATTAGATTTGAATAGCTTTATTGGTTCAATCCTTATATTTTTGATCCAGTTAAGCATCTGCAGGTATGGGGTATGTCAAGGTCACACAATACGAGCTGGGATATTTTCTGTAGAAGAGATACCAACCAGCAGGAATTTACTTTCTGCAGTCTTGTTAGCGTTGACTTGGTATTTTAAATGGACTTCCATCACTTTCCCCTAGTTCAGTTTGGTTTTGGAGAGTACTTCAGCAGAGCACTTAAAATATTACCACATATTACACAGTGCATCAGGCAGTTCAGAAGAAATTCTCATCCCCTGTAAAATCTTTTGTCTTATTCAAAGGGAAACCAGAAATCTCGCAATAATTTTATATTTCTGACACCCATATAGACAGCTCTAAATGTTCATATTCAAAATGCTTACTCAACAACAAATTCACAGTTCATTGAAAGTTAAACGTATTCATTTTCTCCTGTAAGTGGATGACAGGAAGGTGTTGGAATGGCTTACTTGTAAAATGTGTTTTGCATTTCGTTACAGCCAATAACTCTGGTGTGAACAAACGGCAGATCACAGACCTTGTGGATCAGAGCATCCAGATCAATGCACATTGCTTTGTGGTCACAGCAGATAATCGCTACATTCTTATCTGTGGTTTCTGGGACAAGAGCTTTCGAGTTTATTCTACAGAAACAGGTGACCCTAAATACAACTATCTTTTTCTTCTTAGGTCACAAAGTCTTAATACTACCATATCTAATGCCTGTGCTTACCATTCAATAAATTATAAAGGGCAGTTTATAAAATTCTTCATTATTGTTTAGGCATAATAGCTTTAAGATGCTTTTTTTTTTTTTTTTTTTTTGAAGATAAAGGATTTAAAAGGAAAGAGAAGGACATACAATTTTGTTAGCGGTAACTTTTGAATACTATGGTTGTATTCAGGGAATCGATCATATCAAAAGGATCAATCAAAATTTTTGTTACAATATTTTCATGGCTGTATTGTTTCCATCTCTATTTATTTAATGTAATAAGGAAGTAGGTTGCATACCCTGCTACGGGGAACTAATATTTTGTTTCTTTGTCTGATTGCTTAGCCTAATATCATTCAGTTGTCATGGTTGAAACCAGGACATCAGTGTATTGCAAAAAACTGATTGCAATAATAGAAAGAATGAGGTGATAATCATAGTAAACCTTAGTTTGACATTAACATGGCACAAATATACATTTTTAATATAATCATGTAACACCATTATGGAAAAGTTCATATGCTGTCTTATGCATATCATTCATTAAATTCACAAATAGTGTTCTAACAGCATAGCTTAAATACTGATGGAGCAGCAACTCCACTTAATATTCAGTGACTGCAGCACTGACTTGGATTTTCAGAGATAAGGGTTAGGCTATGGATTGACACAGAGCACAGCCCTCAGTAGGAACATAAAAAGAGAAAAAAAAAGTTTTATCTTTGTGATATTTTAATCTTGTTGTAGCATGTAGTGAACTCTAATTAAGGGACACGAGGCAAAAATTACATTTGAACTGAATATTTGTTGATGATTTAGTTAGTGATTTCTAAATGCTGCAAGTACTTAAAAAACCTGAATTTGTATCACTTTGCACTCCCACCAGGAAAATTAACTCAGATTGTGTTTGGCCACTGGGATGTCGTGACTTGCCTTGCCAGATCAGAGTCCTATATTGGTGGTGATTGCTACATTGTGTCTGGGTCTCGTGACGCTACATTGCTGCTTTGGTACTGGAGTGGCCGACATCATATTATAGGTGACAATCCAAATAGCAGTAAGTATCCTGTAAAAAACACCTTCCTGAGAGGTCCTCTGTCACACCTATTGATTTTTAGCATTCCTTCTATCAGCTTCAGAAGGTATTACCAAATATATCGATTACTTAACTTACAGGTTGAAAGTTGGTATAAGAAGAGCACCACATGCTAAGCAATTCATTAAATACTAGCCAAAAAAAAGTTTAAACAGTCCATGCATGGTAACAGTTAATAGTATGGGAGTAATTCTTAAATTCATAATCACCTTTATCACTTACAGCATCATGTCATCATAAACTAGATGGTTATGGCCTTTAAGTGACAGGACGTATATCACTATATTTTGACTTTCCTTTCCCCAGAAATACTTTTTGGCATTTTAGCTTACTCCTTTTGTGCTACAGCATGCTATATCAGCTGCTTGCCTTTTCAAAAAAGGAATGTCTCACATGCCATGGAATTAAATAAGTCTCTTTGAGAAAGGTCTTTCTATAGGAAGCAAACCTTTGGAGAAGCAATGTGACTGAATAAAAATAGAAAAAGATAAAATGTCAGGAGGAGTTTACATTTCATTTGCTGGGGACTAACTATCAGTGCTTTGCAGAGTGAAGGGGACACAAAAATAGTAATATTAATTTATGTAAGAAGGCACTTAAAGTACACTACTAATTTACAGGATCCCTTCACCCAAGCCAGAAATGTGACCACAGCTAAAGACAAGAGCAACTTTTATCCATGTACGATAGCTGTTTTGTACAACACTAAATCCATTTCATTCAAAACAGTTTCTGAATTCTGATGATTATTTTAAGCACAAGGATATTGCCTCTTTAGATAAACATGGAAGAATCCATCACTATCAATTTTGATTTCTGGTTCAAGTACTGACTGGAGGCAGTTGTAGACCTGTCAGTTACAGACATCTAAGTGAAATAATTTCTTCAACTGAATGCCTGGTATAAAAGTGTTTTATTTGTTACAAAGTAAAAATTTTGTTAATTTTGCAGCAGCTGATTTTTTATTGTGCTTTAATTTTCTTCCATTTGTCTATGAACAAAGCGGAGACAGATAAAAACCTCACTTTCTCACCTGACTTTCTTTAGTTTTTATAACAGAGAATGGAGAGAAGAAAAAAAAAAAAGTGTTCCATAACAAATTTCTCTATTTTTTATGTATATTACAGGGATTTCTTAGCTCTTAATTCTCAGGTAGGGAGGAATTCAGTCAGAAAAGGAATTTCATGTCAGGACACTCTGTTTAGCTTGACACCATTTTGCTTCCTTGAATGCCTGTGTCATTCATACCAAGTTTTAGGAATTTCTATGTTAAGAGTCAGGAAAAAAAAAAAAAAAAAAAAAAGAGCTTGCTCCTTTCATTGAAGAAAAAGTGTAAGACTTTTCCTTTACTTCATTTGATTATGTCTTGGACAGCCTTGCCATTAGCATCTCCCTACTGGCTGATACAAACTGCTCCAATTCTTTTGCAGATAGACTTATTTTAGTTCTGATACCTTTTTGACATCATGAACATATCTGAATGCAAGAAAGTGGTACTTTTTGGAATCTCAGGTTTTATATCTTAGCTGTGAAACTTTGGAAGTGTCTGCCTTGGAGATCTTTCATTTTATGAAAAGAAAGGATATCAGCTGGCTGACGAAATCAATGAAAAAAGAATTTTGTATTATTCGCTCTCTGTCTCTAACTCTATATGGATAAGGTGCTGTTTTGCTGAAGAAAAGGCCTTTTAGTCAGATTAATGGGAGACTGTGCTGCAGATAGTCATGTCCAGGCAAATATCTCACAGGCACAGGTAGCAGAACTCAGGAAGATTAAATACCCAAGTCCACTCTGGTAGCTTCAAAATACATTGATCAGATTTCTTACTACTCATGTGGAAGACATGTTGAAGACTCATGTTGAAGAAGAGTGATGTCATCACTATTATTGCTATCTCTACTCAGTGGATTAAAGTTACCATGGATACCAGATCTTCACATGTTGTAAACATATCCTTATTGACAGATACTTTGACTTTTCATGAACATATACTTGAATTTTCATGAACATATATCAGTAAGGGTAGATCACATGCCTGAAGAACATAGGGAAAGTGGACACTTCAAAAGGGAGAGCCACCCTGCAGGAAAACCTGGATAAGCTGGTAGAGTGGGCTAAGAAGAACCTTATGAATTTCAACAAGGACAAGTGTAAGGTCCTGCACCTGGAAAAACATAATCCAGGAGTGCAGCACAGGCTGGGTTCTACCCAGCTGGGTAGCAGCTCTGTGAAAAGGGACCTGGGGTTCCTGGTGGACAACAAGCTCAATATGAGTGAACAGTGTGATGCAGTCGCAAAGAAAGCCAACAGAATGCTGGGTTGCATGAAGGGCATCACCAGCAGAGGTAAAGAAGTCATTATCCCACTCTGCTCAGAGCCTATCAGGCCACACCTGGAATACTGTGTTCAGTTTTGGTCCCCACTATACAAAAAAGCTGTGGACAGGTGTGGAGAGAATCCAGAGAAGGGCCACAAAGATGAGCAAGGGACTGGGAATTCTGTCATATGAGGAAAGGCTGAGAGAATTGGGTTTGTTCGGCCTGGAGAAGGCTTAGGGGAGACCTTATCAACATGATCCAGTATTAAAAGTGTGGCTACAAAGAAGATGGAGACTCCACTTTTAAAAGGTGGAAAAGATGAGGGGTAATGGGTACAAGTTACTCCTGGGGAGATTCTGATTGGGGACAAGAGGAAAATTTTTCACAATGAGAACAATCAGCCACTGGAATAATCTCCCCAGGGAAGTAGTGGATTGCCCAACACTGGACACTTTTAAGATTCAGCTGGACAGGGTGCTGGGCCATCTTGTCTAGATCTTGCTTTTGCCTAGAAAGGCTGGACCAGATGATCCTTGAGGTCCCTTCCAAGCTGGTATTCTATGATTTTATGATTCTGCCTTTCAAAACTTCTACAATTACTAAATCTTTCTGCTGAAGTAATGACTACTAGATTCTGTTCCCTACCATGAACACACATGGTAGTTGTTGTACGACTTATTCCCTGTATACTAATTTTCAGGAGTGAAGCATTCTCAACAATCCTTATGAAAATATGTTTAAAGTTTTACATAGTTAAAGCCACCAAAGTAGTAAAGAAATATTTCCTAATCTAATCTTCTTCTATACTTACTGGTAGAAGATTAAGATTTAGCTTGTAGGAAAAATGAAAGTGAGATGTTCACTGTAGGTCAAATCCAATCAGTTAACATCTTTAGAATGAATTTCCAGAAAGATGTAGATGATATTTGCAGTGGAAAAAAGGGGGATTAGTTTTTTAAAAGCTGTCATCTGGAGACACAGATAAGATATTTTATACCACAGACTGTAAGAAGGTGAAGAATTCAAAGAAAAATGTCAGATATAGTAATTATCTGGGTTAGATGTTTGACTTTATAATGATCTTTTAAGCTGAAAGACAGTTAATTATCAATTTCAACTTTGATGCATCCAGTTACCAAAAGGAACTTCAGCTATTTCAGAAAATGTTAAGGGGGCTAAAAAGCAAGCCCCCAGTCCTAAACAGTTTATGTAATTTAACATCTGTATAGAAAAATGTAGATACAATTTCATTAGAAAACATAGCAATCACAATCATTTATTGTGAAATACTCTGGGGCAAAAGATTGTCAGAACAAACTCCTTACCGATTCTGCTAAAATTTCTAGAATTCATGAGTTCGATAAAATCTTTACTAAACAACATGGATGTCAATAACATAACTTGTCAGACCTGTGTAGAGCCTTTTGCTGAAATACGTGTGTAAGCGTGTGCTCAGAGGGTGACCTCAGCTGTGTCTGTAGGAAATACAGAACCAGCTTTGGTTTAAAGAGGAGAATGGAGAAAAACTGTGTCTTGGATTAGTCTTTCAAGTGTCTTGAAAACTAGCCTATGAGAGCATGATGATCTTCATTTTATAACTTTAAAATAATTTTTCCAATCAATGTGTTTATTAAGTTATCACTTTTATTCTACAATAAGTATCAAAAAGGAGTTTCTGGTTCAGTTTGCACTTGTCACAGTGTCTTGACACTTCTCACAATTGCTGTGAAAAGAATGAATTTTTACCAGATTTTAAATACAATGTTTTCCAAGGAGTAGCTTTAAAAATAGCTTGTAAAAAATCTTTCTGGCTAGAATGTTTGTCCAGGAAGTGGGAGACTAAGTTCTTGGCCTCCAGAGACTGAGGCAATTCAAACCTGCATTCCCATATACACAAGCATATGCTGACTATCAGGCTATAAATTAATGTGGGAGGGGCCCTGTGTGAACCTCCAGCTTTGGTGGAAAGCAAAATTCTTTTCTCTGCTCTTGTTTATGCATCTTCTGTGACATGATGATTGGATAGAAATAGAGATAAATCAAGAAACCAGGAACCAAAACTGCGTACCTTCAACAGCAGTATGTAGGGCAAATCTTCTCCCTACTCATACTTTCCCTGGTCCAACAAAAATTGGTTTCGTGGCTATGCAATGGCTAAGCTCTGATAGCAGTGATAGAAATTGTCTTTATCCAGCCTAGACTAGAGGCTGGTGCCTGGGGATGCTCCTGGAAAGTGTGAGATGTGGCATTAATTCATTTAGGCTGAAGGGGCAGTTGAATGCAGGTTTTTATGTACGTTTGAGCCTCCCCTTATTTCTTTATCCTTGCTTAGGTAAGTACCACCTTTGAGAAAAACACTGAACTGAATGAAGCTTAGTCATCTTGCCAGGGTCAGATACCTAGTTTCTAAGCCAAAATTGCCCATCTGAAATAGGTAATCTGAATCTGCACCTTATTAAGTTGATGACCACGTTATATAAATCAGCTGCAGTTGAGAGAACAGTGAAAGGAATCTGTTTTCTTTTAGGAAGACACGGCACATGCAAAAGACATAGTTTGCTTATTTTAATTCTTTGAAGTGATCTGGCAAATGTAAATCTTTACAGTTCTAAGAGACTGAATAGAAAAATTATTGAGATGGAGTTTGACAATCTGTGTTTTGATTTTTTTTCTCTTATGATATATTGAGATTTGTTTTAACTGAGCGCTAATTTGTATACAAATTTCTTCTCACATAGCAACTGTATTAGTCATCACAAAAAGGAGCAAAGAGAGTACATGATATGCCCTGGAGTTCAACATGTATCGTTATAGTTGTTTTATATTTTATGATTGCTTTATTGAATGTCTCTTTCAAACAAGTGACTTCGAAAATGAGAATTATCTCTGAGTCTTTGAACAGATACCAAAGTGGATGATAGAATTGCAGAAAAGTGAGGGACAGATGCTTTCATCTGAAACAGACACAAATTCAGAAACTAATTTGGAAGTGATAAAAATTAATTTGCACACTTTAATTGGAACCAGACTCCTGCATGAAAGAAAGGAAGAGTAGGCAGCTTGTGCTAAAAGCTGATTGAATTTTTTGTCAGGTAAGTATGTTGGACTTGGCCGCTTATCCTCTTGAGCCTCTCTGTGCAATATATTACATTCACCCTCTGACTGGTGTTCTTTAAAAGGATCAATGCTATTCCTGTTTTGTCCCTAGAGCCTGAAATTTCATTGATCTTGGGACTTGACATTTCTTATTACCTATTGTAGCTTCCAAGAGGATGGTCACACGAGGTGTGAGAGTTAACCCTGCTTTTTCTAACAGGAACTGTCCTGACCATTGGAAAATATTGTGTCTATCAGCCCTAAACTGGGTTTGTTTAACATTATAACATAATCCTCAGAGGTGCTAACAATTCATCCTATCCCAGTGAGTATATTCTGTATATGCCTGAAAGGGAGGGTAAGCGCTACTGTGAAGAATCTTTGTCAGGTTAACCTGCACTTTTTTTAAGGTCTGTCATGAAGTATACCTTTATGTATTCCTTTTACATAACATAATTTTGAAACAATTTCAAATTGTGAACATCACAGTTTTTACGAGTTTATGTCTTGAAAGAGTAGTTATATTCTGAACTCAGAATATTCACTTATTCTTTTATATCCCTCTACATTTTAATACCCTATAAAATGCCCTAGTTTAACCTTGAAAAGGCAGCAGTTTAGAAATAGCCACCAGTGTGATCTGTACAAAGTGGACTGAACAGCCGTGTGAAGGTCCTGCGGAAGCACGTTGGCACACATGCAATCTGCTTTGCTTGTTTAAAGAGTTATTATGGTACTTGTATGTTTGTGCAATTTAGGTATTAATTTTTAAAATACAGTATCTTAGCACTGTTCTGCCAGAGTAGAAGCTCTTTGAAAACTAGTGTATAATTTTTACTGGCACCATCTCTACTCTCGTAGCCAAAGACATCTCTCTCCTAAGGCTGATACAGAAAGGTAAATGAGCCAATAATACACCTGAACTAATGCAGTTACATCTAGCATTTTATCAACAGATGTCTGTGCCTATGCTTTGTTGCTTGTAACTGTACAGTGCAGGGTGGTTCAGTAGCTTGCCAAAGTTCCCAAAGCAATTTAGTGGAAGAAATAGGAAGAGAAGCAGCAAATCCTTACTCTCCTTTCCTCCACTGTAATTTTCCTTTTGGGGTCTGGATAGGTACAAGGTACCTGAAAGTCTACTCATCTAGGTGAATTGTTTGTAGATATGTACAAGGCTGCTCACATTCCTCAGCAAATAAACCAGTTCTGCTGGAGGTGAGAATATTTTTAATATATGGATATATTTCTGTAGGCAATCTTTCTTTTACAACCGTTGCTCCCTCATGTTGTGGACATTGTTAATGGCTATGTCCTATTTTGAAATATTCTTATTTATTGGTCATAACCTTATCTTTTCATCAAACTCCAAGATATTTTTTTCTGGCAGGAAAAATTCAAGGTTATTGCATTTCACTTCTATGAAAGCCACTATGATATTTTTTTCTGATGAGTATCCCCTCAAAAGTGCTAATAGTAAAGTAAATAGTAAAGTAAACTATTTTCAACAAATAATTCAGCTATAGCCTTGTACTTGCATCCATCAAAGTCAAAGATGAAATGGAAGCTGAGATTTGCCTCATGTTTCTTTATACAGAAGACTCCTAGATGTGTCCCCATAGCAATCTCTACATAATTCCTGGAAAAGAACAATGTGAGAGAAATAGTAATCCTGTCTGTTCTCTTTATTTTCTTCTTTTTTTTCCTTACAATGTGAGAACATCATTTGTTCCAGAAGAACATTACAATAGTATTAAGCATTATATTTTTCAGAGAGAAGGGAAGATGTATTTTATTTTAGGCTTTGTAGAAAAACTTATTTGTTTGGAAATACAGCAGATTATTATTTTTTTTCCTTCTGCCCTCTAGTAAATTGGTTCAAAGGTGCTCCTTTGGGGAAATTACATGGAGTTTACAGTGATGGTATCTCAGTTCATAGGTAGGATTTTTTTCACCTGCAATTCCCTCAGAGATTCAGCCTTTGACCTCTGGCTGCATCTATCAGTAGTGATGTGACAGTGACAGAATATTTTGCTAGATTTTGAATGATTCCTGGAGTTCACAAATTCTGTCCTTAGCAATAAAATGTAATATGATTGAGGTTCTCTTCCCCATGCCACAGCTTTTCCTGTAGAAAGTATCACTGAATAATTTTTTTTGTTTGAGCCCTAAGGGGAAAAATCCTATTTTCAATTACTGTCGGACTGTTACTCCAAATAATGATATTCTGTTATTAATTTGTATTTATTGAAAAGCAGGACTCAAAGATCTATGTTTCAGGGCAGTTGTTTCTTATAAGCATTTTCCTTTATAAATGAAGTCAATGAAATATGCTCCTTTTTCATATTCTGACATTTTACAGTTTCATGATATTATAGTGTTTTCCTACGAAACACTGAGGAAACTCCTTTTGAAAATTACATTATTTCTTTTCCATTAAAAAATTTCTAACTATCTAATAATTTCAGTCATTCACCCTTGCAGTCTGATGACATGACTGTATACACCTCTGTAATCAGAGCTTAAGGCAGGATGAACATTGAGCATAATTCCTCTCTCTTCCAGGGCGACAAACAGGAAAAAAAAAAAAAAAAAAAGAAAAAAAAAAAGTGGGAAATTCTGAATTTAGTTGAATAGCATTTTTTTTTCACTTTTCTGCTATGCACTTGGAGAAGAGAAAACCTCAAAAGGAGATCGGGTTCTCAGCAGCAACACTGATGAGGAAATGATAAAAATCTAAATCTCAAAATACAGCTAGTATTTGATGAGATACACAAATCATCTTTCTCTGTTTCTTCCAACATCCATCCTTTCCTAGCAGTAAAGCCCAGTTTTCATTTCACATCTTCAGTTTCCAGGCCAGAAAGATTCTTTTCTTTCAGGCTAAGTTAAAGATTGGGAAAACAGGATTTATTGGGGTAGCTGTTTTCATTAGAGATAGGAAATTGTTAATGTGTCTGTACAATGCAATGATAAAACCAGGTAGATTGACTCCCTGTACTATTGGGTCCAAAACTGAAGTCTGTAAATCCATGGTTCTCAGCTGGTTCAGAAAGATAGTATAATATGTGGAATTATTATTAAAATTTTGATGACAGGAGACATTAGGGTTTGACAAGAAATACTGTAGATTCATGCTAAATTTTCAAGTATTGTTACATACAGTTCTGGCTACTGAAATTTAAGAAAGAACTTGGAGTTAGACAGACACAGAAATGTGTTTCTACAATGACTAAAAAACGGCAAGCCTGTCACTGCAAAGGAGTTTGTAAGAGTTTGGTTTGTTTAACAGAGTCAAGAGGAAAGACCGAGAGGGCTGATTTATTCTGTAAGTACATCAGTGGGGAAAACACAAGAGAGGGAAAAGACCTGAAGCTAAAGGACAGTGCTAACACAAGAACAAAGAGATACAAGGTAGACAGGAATAAATTCAGACTGAAAATCACATTATTTCTCCTTGAGAATAACAAAGGTCTGGAACATTGTTCCAAGTCACATACCCAGATAGCCATTTCATTAATTTATGAACAGGTTTATATGATGTGAGTGTCTGCAATAAAAAAGACTAAATTCATTGACACACAAAAGTCTATTCAAGCCTCCATTCCTAAAGCATATCTTTCAGAAATTCATGCGATATTGCTCAGGTAGTTCCCTTTTTAATCTGTTTTAGTGTTTAACTGTTCTTCCAGTTAGGAAACTACATTTTATTGCAGAGTTGAAAAGTGTGCAGTCATTCACCCATTGGACCTTGCTGTGCCATTAGCTGCAAGATAAATTTCTGGGCTATTGGACATCTTTTATGACTGTGACTCCCAGCTATGGTGGTCAAGTCACTGCTTTGCTGCCTGTGCAGTGAAGAGAGAAAACACTTCAAACACTGTGCAGCCTCCTCTTATTCTCTGTATCAGTTGTGGCCCTCCTTTAAGCTTATTTCTGTAAATGTGGGTACAAGACTTTAATCTTTCTGGTCTACAGTGGCAAGATAGGTCTTGATTCCTATTTCCTATTCTAGAGTATTGCATTGAAAGTTAATGCTGAGGGACTTTTCCTTTCTCGCTCCATAAATCCTTCTCTGTCTCACTGCCTTCCAGAACAGAATCTCCTCTCCAGTGAGCAGAGCTTGTGCTTGTCCAGGAGCATCAACCTTCCACCTGGCTTCATTCAGAATAAATAAAATAAACAAAACACATTTTACTACCTTTTTATTTAACTAGGCAGTGCAGAGAATGTTATAATAATGACTTTCTCCATTATCTTTGTACCAGTTCTATGTACATGCATATCTTACCAGCAAAGATTTTTATATTATCCTGTAGACACCATTATTGGTTAGTATTCGATCAAGAATCAATTCCCAGCTCCTTACTGGACACCCTAATTTCCAATGTCCTAGCATAGTAGATACCTTTCTATGGACAAAAAATTTTAAGCTCTGTCATTGAACCAGCTTCTGTGTTGTCCATAGTCAGTTCCATATAAACCAGGTTTAAATAAAAACATTGTATTACTAAGACAAATATCTTGAAAAAAATACATGGAGGCCATTTTAACATAGCCATCTTTATCAACTATACCTGTCATCCTGTCAAAAACAGATAAGAAGCTCACTTGACAAGACTACCATTCCAGTACAGCATGGTGACTGGCATTAATGAGATTTTTTTCTTCCGATTCTTTGTTGACAGAACTGTGGATTAACCATTTTGTTATTCTGCATAAGATTAATGTTACAGTAATTCATCTGCAGTTCCCTAGATCATTTCTTTTATCCCTTTTAATATTTGAAGTACACTGGCAGAACTCCAGTCCTTTGGAATATCCCAATTTTCTATATTTCATTTCTGCAAAGTAAATATAACCAGATTAAATATGTGTTATCAAGCAAATTGCTAACTTTTAGCAAGTTAGTCTCTGCCTGGCAAAGCAGTATCAAATACTGAGCAATTCCTTACTGCATATAAGAGTTTCACTGTTAAGATGTCAGCATCTGTTATTCTTAGAAACCACAGAAAAGTTGCTATTTGTCTCATAAACACTCCACAAATACCCACTTGTTTGAACCCAAAATAAAATACATTTATCTCCTGAATGTAAAAGATAAATATTTAGGGAGTAGTCTATCCTACTCTTTAATAAATTAAATGTGTTGAAAAAGGCACAGGTATCCATAGTGATATATATAAAATTATGTATATCCATAACCATTTTTAGGTATAATTTTAATCTATAAGCATTCAATGTGTTTCTGAATCAATAATGTCTGTGCAACATTAATATCTTTCTAGTACAGTGCTGTTCCTTCTCTCTTCTATCCCCAGTTTCATGAAACAAATTAAGATCATTAATATAGGAACATCCTCAACTCATGCTATTCTTTAGCATCCTAGCAGAAGTCGAGACATGTATGTTCAATAGCAGACTTTTACATTACAGTGCTTTTAATACCACCACGCTTTGTGTTCTTTATCTGAAATACACATTTTCAGTATTTTTAGGTCATAAACCAGTGATGTAGTTATCATTTGTGTATTGTAAACAGCATGTGGTCCATAATTTCTAAACCAAAAAAGTTTGCTTTTTGTTAATGTATGAATTAATGCATTGAGATGCTGTGCTTATGAAACTTTATGATATCTGAATGTATTTTACTCAGAAACCTAAGTATGAGATATTTAAGCACACTGCACCTCTCTTTGATGCTTCCTCGTTTAAGGCAAATTACAGCAAAGTTCCTTTGTTGATGAAACAGGTGTGGTTTGGCATTCCTCTGTTGTTTCCTTTTTTTGTTTTTCTTCTTGTGTGTTTTTTTAACAGGTGATTATCCAGCTCCTCGTGCTGTTCTAACTGGTCATGACCATGAAGTTGTCTGCGTGTCAGTCTGTGCAGAGCTGGGACTCGTTATCAGTGGTGCTAAAGGTCAGAAATGGTTTTATGATTTAACTCTTAACATTTTTAGAGCCTTTTTTAGTTGTACTTCTCAGTCTTCCCTCAAGCCACATATACTTTAATTATCTAAAGTCTCCTCTACTAAGGTGTTATAATTCTGGGGGTATCTGCAGCAGCTTACTCTAAACGCTATTACTTACTATCTGGACTTACAAGGTTTAGACACAAATTAAGTTGATCATTCCTTCTAACTGCTAGCCTGTGCTACTATTCCCCCCAGCTCTGGAAGAGAATTTGATAAATATTTATACAATAACACAATTTTGAAGAAACCTGTTGATAGAGACCTGTATTTAAGGGAGGCCCAGCTCCAAGTTCTCCACCCTGATCTTACTGAATGGCAGTTTGTAGAACTGACGTCAGTGTCCTCAACAAGGCAAGCAGGGTCAGTTTGCTTGGGTTTGGATCTGTGGACAGCATTTCATCCAGTAGTTTTATTTTTTTTGTAGTGGACTCCAAATAATGAGGAGTTTGCAGGTTTGTTGTTACCTCTCTTCTATTAAACAGAGCCATCTGTTCACTCTTTCTCCCTGTTACTTATCTATGGAATCCAAGTATCCAACAATTGCTAACACAAATGTTCAAAGTAGCTTTCCAAACCTGCAGCAGTCTCCTGTGTAACTGGTAATCGATGTAAATAAAGCACCCACCTCAATGACTGTTTGCTTCATCTTTCTTTACTTTGTATCTCCTGCATTTGGTCCATTTCACTTGTTCTGCCCACCTTCTCCTTTTCCCCTTAATTCCATGTCCACTCTTCTTCCCCCACTGCCTTCTCTCATTCAGCTTATTTTCTTAATTTGGCAAACTGCATATCTTTTTCCCTTTTCCTTTCCTATTTACCTCCCCCTCCTCCCCTTTCTCTCTTACTTTCTTTTGTGCTACATTATCTCTTCTCCTCTCTTATTTCCTTTCTTTACATTACCCTTGTCCTTCCTTAAGGTTCTTCTTCCTTATATATCTTCCTATCTCATTTCTAATCCACTCCTACATCCACATCCAGCTACTTGCTTTCTCTGTCTACAGTGATGTCTGTTTTATTCATCCCCATGGATATTCTTGTATTCATTTTTTAAAAGTTTGCTTCTTCTGAGGGTAAGAAGGATGTGATGCTTGTTCTGCCCTCTTTTGCTCACAGCTGAGCTCCTGGGTTATGGTCTTTTATACTGCCTCGGAGCTCAACATTTATTTTCAAAACTGAGTGTGAAACTTTTGAGTAAAGGCATTTTTACCAGGAAATCCTAATGGGTCATTAACTCTCATAATGACATAGTACATAACAGTTGTAGGCAAAGTCAAGACATTTATGAAAAAAATCTACAGTGATGCTGAACCTAAAGTTTTTTCTTGCAGCACTGCTATTTCTTACCTTTTAAGGCAGCTTTATACACTCTTACTGACATAATAGTGTGCCCTTTCCAACTATGTTTTTTGCAAATTTCCTCTTATTAAAATAGCTGGAATCTGTACTCAGTTATCTTCTGCTTCACTAAGTATATAATGCTCTGGTAACTTACATATTTTTAGAGGTAAAGGCTGCTGGAGGATGAAAGACTTTTACATGAAATCCAGAATATGTTTGTAATTGATCAAGAGAACTGGAGGCTCAGTCTGTCCCCTGAGTTACTCTTCTCATATTCTTTCTCTTCAAACTCTAGTCCATATATAAATGCAGACAGAAAATCCCTTTTTTATTGCTGGTTTCCAGCAGATGCCTGTTTTAAAGCTTCTTCTTCAGTTTCTGACCTTTCCACTCCCTTTCCAGCTTCTTAGATTGCATTTCATGGCAGTGCTGTGTTGCTCTGCCATCCTGCCTGAGCACTGCCTGTGCTCCCTCGTGGGGACGCTGTCCCTCCGGAGCTGGCTGTGGCACTGTGATAACACATGCAGCACTCGAGAATCTGCTGAGGCAGGGAGACACCACATGCAGGACTCCTCTGAGAAAAATCCTGTGCGTCAGGTTGATGTTTGCACGTTCTTATCCAACAAACACAAAAAAGAGTGGTTGGCCTCTATGTCTTTACAGTAACATCCTACATCAGATTTTCTTTGTGCCTTTTCATGTCCATGACCACTTGGCTATGAAGGCATTACACTTTTCTTTTGAAAAATCTAACACGGTAATTATTCTAAAGGTGGAAGAATCATTTCTTATAACATTCTGGCACTTCAGTATTTCCAGAGCTGAAACTCAAGTATTTGAGGAAATAATTCCATTGAAGTCGTATCCCGTGGTCCCAGTCAGGCTTGAGGTCTCTCTGCATAAGTCTTTATGCAAATACAGATAAAAACCTGTACCAGAGGGCCCACAGACGAATGCACTGATGCTGTGATTCATTCTACCTGGGCAAACCCAGCTGCTGTGTGAATTTCAGAGAAGTTAGAAGGACTTAACATGAGGTGGCTGAGTCTGCCAGTATGAATTTACTTTCAGGGTCATGAGCCAGTTGTATAAGGAAGAGATTACTGTGCTGTCCAGGAGTATCCTATGATTCATAAAAGAAAAAATTTAGTATTTACCGTGACTCATTACATTTATCACAGAAGAGACTTTTTTCTTCGTAGGAATACAGATCTCACTTTCACAAGAGCTTTTCTCATAGGTCTGGAAATGGAAATAGCCTAGTTTTGTGTCTTAAAATGTACATTGTAGATTTCATACTTGGTTTTTTCTTTCATCAGTATTAATAAAAAGACATTAAAATCTTGTATTAAAATCTCTCTGAAGTAAATGCAGATATAGTGTGGACTCCTAAAAGCTCTTATAGTCCAGATAGCTTAGTAACTCTGTTGACTGTCGGTTGACTCCCATTGCTAAAACAATTTGGGACTGAAATCTCTGCATATAACATATTCATTGGGGGAAAGGACCTACAGGAACTGCCATTGTCTATAGGAGAAATATGCAGTGATACGATTATATGCCCTCTGGGAGTTGCTCCTACTAGTCACTGATAGGGCCCCATCTGTTTAATGTGAACAGGCAGGCTAAAGAGAGTTCATGCTGTTGGAGGAAGGCAGTAAGGCTGAGGCTTATGAATGCTTGGAAGGAGGAAAGAATATTTTAGAAAACAGATCGATGACAACTCCTACCAGTTTAAGTAAATAATAAACTTCCACTTTTATGCATGTTGTATCTATTTTCTTAATATGCTTGCATTTCCTTTTCTGTTGCATATTTTAAATTCTTTAAGCAGACATTGCATCTTCTTGTATCTATGCAGGACTAATGTGATATAAATGTGTATTATGCATTGCTTTTGTACACAGCATATATGTTTTGTATAAGCAGCAAATGTATGATATATTATGTTTTCATGTACAGAAGGTCCTTGTCTGGTACACACAATTACTGGAGATTTGCTGAGAGCCCTGGAAGGAACAGAAAACTGCTTGTATCCTCGCTTAATTTCAGTATCTAGTGAAGGTCACTGCATCATCTACTATGAACGAGGACGGTTCAGCAATTTCAGCATTAATGGCAAACTCTTAGCTCAGATGGAGATCAATGATTCAACCAGGGTAAATCTAAATGCAAACAAACATTTGTTGTGTCTCACCCTGATTTATTAAAATAAATTGAATATATTTGCCATGTAGTTTAAAGGAAATCACATATGTAAAATTGCCGCCTCCTGGTTAAGTCATATTCAAACACAGATCCTCTCGTCTCCATCTCCAAATGCAAAAATGCACTTGAGCTTTTCCAGAATAAATAAGAACAAATTGTTTATGATCCCACACGATTCCTGGAATTTTTGTTTGGAATTAAATTTTAGTGGGAAATGTGTCTTTAAAACAAAATGCTCTGAAAAGAGTCCATTCTTCATTTATTAGCCAAGACATGAATTCGTGCCTTCAGGGCTCTGCTCTGTCACTATCACTTGAAGCAGCATTAGGAATGCAGATTGCTGCTCTGCTTTAGGTGTTAGTGATGGCACCAAGTATTGTAAGACAAACATTGAAATGTTATGCGCTGAACTCAAGTCTTGGAAGATTCAGTTAAAGAGCTTTTTGGTTATATATCATGTTTAAAAGCACAAAATTGTTTTATTTAAAATCTGGAAGTTCAAAATTTGTTGGTTTATTTTCTGATTGGGGAGAAATAGGAGTGGGAGCCTTTTTCTTCAAATTTAAAGTGGGCAGAGCTAAAGAAATGCTTACAAGTTGATTAAATTTTTGTAGTATTAACCCATTTCCATAAAAGCTAACTGTGTGCTTGGGTTTTTGTCTTTTTCTCCTGAAGGCCATCCTCCTGAGCAGCGATGGGCAGAACCTGGTGACAGGGGGAGACAATGGTGTAGTGGAAGTATGGCAGGCCTGTGACTTCAAGCAGCTCTATATTTACCCTGGCTGTGATGCTGGCATAAGAGCTATGGATCTGTCTCATGATCAGAGGTGAGTTTGTCATTAATATTTGTATGCAAGTGGTAGAATTACACAAAGTATATATATCAATGAACTTTAAGGTATGAATTTATGATACGCAGTCATTAACAGGATATGGTACAGAACCATTACCCCAGTTGTTATCTTGCTGATTTATCCGACTCAGCATTTTTTCTGATCCTTGACCCTCATAGCGCTATTACTTAACATTAAGGCGAGATCTTATGTCATTGAAGTCAGTAAGCCAGAGACTCAGTTAGCAAAATATGAGTAAAATTGCATTAACTTAAGAACATAGGAATAGTCAGACTGGATTGGCGTGCATTAGTGCATACTAACCAATGTCTTAAAACCAATTACAAAAGTTTGTGGTACATTTCTGATTTTCAGCTGTGTAGAACTTCTTGGGGTTGCATCTAGACTATAATGTGTAATATTATCAGTGGATCTATCCACAAGGAATGAGTGTGGTCCTTTTCTTTGACCTTGAGCAATGGAGATGCAGTGTACAAGCCTAGATTTTTGTAGTCATTGCTGTGGCACTAAAATGCACAGTGTAAATGTAGAAGATATATGAAACTGGTCCCTCAGTCTTCCATTGTAATGTGATTATAATGTAAGCCTATATGTGCATTTATACAGGGTTATGAGTGGATTTGCTGTTTACATCATGGATCAGTCTTGTATTTCTTATTAATATACAAACTCATGACATGCAAAGAATTCATAGGATATTAGAACAATCATACAGCATTAATTTCAGTTTATTTTTCTTACACTTTTCAGCATTGCTATGCTATATACCCATTTTGTAAAGCAACAAAACCGCCTATAAACAAAATACGTACCTAATTTACTCATGTATGAGTAGATGACTTGAAACAAGTTTTTCATCTCAAACTTAGTCTAATTGAAACTAACTTACTAGAAGAGACCTATTCGCTTCTGGGGTTTTGCCAATTTATGCATACAATACTGTGCTCTGTTTGAAGAGATTTATTTACACTGCAAAAAATTTCAGCTTGCCTGTTTTCTCTATCCCTTATTGTAATACCAGTCTGGGAAGCCCCAACTGTGCAAAGTGCTTTAAGTACCTGCTCAGCTTTAGTCACATAATTAAGCAGAGAATGGCTTATGTATGGTTTGATAGAAGTGGTGATTAAATCCAATTTTAAAACTCAGCTACCAGAAGTAGAGGATATGTGATAACTGGAAAATCACGTCAACTATTACCACCAGAACAACACAAATATGGGGCTACATTTCAACATGAAGCTTTTTAGGAGTACCAAGGTGTGATCAGCTTGTGATTAAGGGAGCAGTTCAGTTGTCTTTGCAGAGGCATCCCATTCTGTCTGGGAGGCCCAAGGATATCCAGCAGATCCCAACTGCAGCCCCAAGTGCAGAGGTCCTGTGTCCCAGCTGCCAGTCAGCATAGGCATGTCAGCCAAACTGGGGCACTTCCAGTGGCACAAGGTGCCCAAAATTAGGCAGCTGGGTTCTAAAACACCCGAAGGAAGGTGTTTTGACATAGACAACTTCATGTGAGCTACAGGAAGAAGCCCCTGTAATAATTTACTTGCTACAGACTGTGGAGTCTAGAGGACAATCACCCTAAAGTACATGCCCAGTGACCTGTAGAGAGTTGGTCTTAGACTGCACTGAGGGTACTGGTTAGGGCCTAATTCAGTTGCCTACACATAGCCAGTGAGTACTGTTTGAGATGACTCAGAGGTCTGAGATACATACCTGGGGTAGCACATATGACAAAGGACCTAGTGAAGACCCACACCCTTCTGGAGAAGCAGCTGGAGGCTAGGCAAGATATGCGAGAGCATGATGCTTTTACCTATGTGAAGGCAACTGAATGGACTTCTAGATCGCCCTTGACTATATGGGAACATGGAAATTTGGCTCATATGTCAGCACCTAAATGTAATGTCTCCATCACAAACTGAATCCCATCACAAACTGAATCCCCCCCCGCCCCCCCCCATGAGCTTAATCTTCAGACAGTGTTGCAAAAAGTGCCTTGTTCTTTTAGATTTTTTACCGTTTATGGTAACCCATTGCTTGAAAAGGTAAAAGAGGATTAACAGGACCATCTTTCCTATCTTTTTCAGAACTCTGATTACTGGCATGGCTTCTGGCAGCATTGTAGCTTTTAATATAGATTTTAATCGGTGGCATTATGAACATCAGAACAGATATTGAAGTGGAATGAAGAACTGAAAGCCCAGGTAGAGCTGAGAGCACAAGTGCTGCAATGAAAGGTGTAGTCTCTGGTGGAAAACCACGTCTGCATTGACCTCCGTTGTACATTCCATTACACCCAGCAATAGCTGTACATTGTAGTCAGCAACCATTTTACTTTGTGTGTTTTTTCACAACTGAACACCAGCTGCTGAAAAGCAAGCTTGTATCATGTAAATTATATGAATTAGGAAATGTTTTGGTAATTATTTCATATATCTTTGTTTATTGAGAAAAGGTAGTAGGATGCGCCACAAAAGACTTTTGAAAATTCTGGGGAACCTTGTGTCCAGTTATTTCAATGTTTAGGCTTTGAACCTAACATGCATCCCATCTCCAGCCTCTTTTCAAGCTGAGATAAAAAAAATACGTTTGATACTTTGTACATCAGATGCACATCTTAACTTTAAAGGGATACTTTTGTAAAAGTAAAACCTTGTATAAAGAACAAAACTGTTTCTTAATTTTATTGTGGAGTTACAACTTGCATGTACTTTAAACCTGATGTCTTGAAGGAACAGGTGCATTCACACAAATCAAACTGGAGATCTGCCTAAGGGTACAGCTTGTGTTAAAGGGTTGAATTTGGGCGCAAACAGTAATTTTGACATTTCCACCAACATGTTTTTCACTTTTTGAATCTAAACTTTACCCCTCTTAAGTGGAGTTCTGCTCATGAAGCATTTGGATAAAAAGCCATCATTTGCCATATTTATACTTTATACAATAGAAATTAAATTCTTCCCTTTTAAATTCAAAGGCTAGACAGAAAGGGAGCAAAGAGGGAAGTTCAGTTTAATGCTTTGTAATGCTTAATGACTCCCAATACAGACAAAGTGCTATACTTCTGGATTATTAACATTTGGCATATAAATCATGGGCAAGAGAGCCCCCAGTGTTTTTTTCACTTATTTTTCCTCTGAGCAGCTTGGTTTATTTGACAGCCTTAGCTTCATTGTAAAGGTGACTGAGGTTATTCTTTTTGGTTCTTCTGAAAATCTTACCTGAAGCCACTCAGACTAAGGCACTTCATGTTTTACAATACTGTAATGATAACTATTGGAATAATTTTCTGCACATTGTACTGATCAAATTACACACCCAGGGGTATATACACTTTAATTCATGTTTCTTCTTTGTATATTTGGTGACTGTATTGTCATAGATGTACATATTGTGTCGGTAGGGCTATGAGGCATGTAACAGGAATGTAATTTTCTCAGAATTTACACTCACTTGCAGTCATTTATTTAAAAAGATAATGGATTCTTTGTATTGGCACTTTGCACCAGAAACATATCATTATTTATTGATGTGATTACTTATTTGTTATCCACCTTGTATTAGTAAGTTTAGCACTGAATTTCCTTCTTCATTGTTGTTTGTATTTATAAGATTCTGAAATCATGGGGATCAACGTAATGATTAAGTTATTCATCACCCGTCTGTAAGCAATATCTTGAGTTTGTAGCTTAGAATTGGGGGACTATTGAACATCTGGAAGACAAGTTCATTTCATCTTGAGATCATGGTGAAATATTTTGGATATATAAATTCCTTAAGCTATTGTAACCATGTTTTATTGCAAAGATGTAAAATATGCCAGATGTGTGTGAGTTGGAAATCAAAAAGAAAAATAAAATATGCAAAGAATTCAGTGATTGTTTTTCATTTCAATGAACTTTTCATCAAAACATTCACATTATCATTAGGAACAAACAATTATTTTAAGAAATCCTCTCTTATATGCTATATATATGCCAAAAATTATGCATGCCTGGGTGGTTGTATTTACTGGGGTCTCAGGAAATAAAATGGAGGTTACAGAGTGTGTTTTGCAACTCTTTTGATTGTCAGTACATGAAAAGAAGCTACTAAAGATACTTTGATCAGCAGAAGTGAAAAATCAAAGCCTTTAAGGGATATTTAGGGTCCTTGTGAACAGGCAATAATCTTGTATAGTAAACCTCGCAGAAAGCAAAGATCTGATGAGAGCCATTTTGGGTATCTCTCAATATGTGATAAGATGAAATTAATTTCAGCTTATTTTGGGCATTGAAAGTTAGATATCTACACTCCTTTCATAGCAGAACAAAACAGGTGGGATAAATTGCCTTTTGGAAATGCTGAGGTCCCTACAAAGATTATAGCAAGTGAGTAGAGATTGGTAGTTATCTAAATGTCAGATGTCTACTTTAAGGTTGTAATGGTAAGCAAAATACTTTCCTCATAATTAGAAAACTCCTGACTGACTAAAAAGCAGAATAACAACCAACACTTCAATTTGTTGCCCCACTCATTGCCTTTCCATTTAGAAGGATTGTTCTTTAAACAATTATCAGAATGAACTAAAACCAATATTTGAGAACCTTATTAGAATACAGTACACATTTTAGCAGGTATCTTTTTATATCAATCAGCTTTTGAAGTGGCTAACCGGACTTGATTGTTTTGGGGATGGAGGAGAGATGGGAGAGGAGATGAGAGGATTGGTATGTTAATAGTGGCATGTGAAACAGTTTATTGATACATCACAATGTCCATTCCATTATTATACAAGTATCACCCCTAATTTCATATTTTATTCAAAAAAAATGATTAAAAAATGCACCATTGCAGTTAAACAAAAAATTAATATCACTATTATCTTAATTAATACAGTTTGCATGAAGTCTCTCAGCATTATGAGAAGTACAATTTAGTAACAAATTAGAAGATTTTGTGCCCAAGCAAACCTTTGTATGAGACATTGTCCATGGGTTACAAAAGGAAAAAAAAAAAATCCTACTGTATTGCATTCATAGGTAAGGGTATCCAAACAAGTCAGACTCATGATAGTAGTAGTAGTAACAACAATAATAATGTGCTATTTCCATTATGGTTTAAGTTACAAAAATGGGGGTTTCCACAAAGTCACAGGACAAGGAGAATGTATTAACAGGCTTTTACAGTCACATAACTGTGCAACTAAAATACACCTACAATGAAAATAATGCACAGTTATTGACTATGTTCCTGCCAGTTAGTCCTCGATTAAGAATTGGACTATAAGCCAATGCCATACCAGGAGAATGATGCAACAGCTATGGGTCTTGTCCAGATCCTACCACTGTTAAGGAGGATGCTGCTTTCTCTACACAAACAACAATACAAGGCTGCAGCATTTTACCCCAAGGAAAGACTAGTTAGGCTCAATTTACTGGAACAAACTTGGATAAATAATGATTATGTTGATAGAGAATCTCATGGGTTGTGCTTGTAGAGCTAAAAATGCTGCCTGTGAACAACAGTTGTGGTGAATGCTTGTTATAATATCATGCATCAGCCCTGCTGACAAGTGAGCAGGATGTTTGAAGCAAGCCTCGTGCTGCCGGGGATAAAAGCGTTTGAAGCAGAAACAGGGAGCGAAGGGCTGACTTCTGATAACAGCAAGAGAAACCACCTCCTGATACAAGTTGTCTAGTACATATAAATATTTCATGTGGAGAATTCTAGCTGGAGTTTATGCTCACATTTTCCAAGGGTTTAACTGTGGTTTTATTTAGGCTTTTGTGTGTGTGTGTTACTTGCAGACACTAAAAATGAATGGACTAAAACTTATGCTGGTATTTAAAGAAGAAAAGTACTGGAAATTTATATGTCTATGCAATACAGTACAGTTTATAGACTCTCTAACCCCACTGATTAGTTTTGCAACATCTACAGTTAAGTTTCAAGATCTGCAACTGACAAGAAAAACAAGTCTGTAGATTACTTTCTTGTAAAATTTATAAGCTGTGGCCATATAATTAGTTTACAGAGGAATTTATGAAGATGAAAATCTGCCAAACAGCTGACTCAGTTTATGTGTCCCTCTGTGGTGACATCATGCCTAAACAGCACTACAGCTCAGCATCATTAGCTAGAAGTAAGTCCTCTCTCAATAGCACCGCATTTGCACAAACAAGGACCTGGATAATTAACATGGGTACCTACCTGCAAAATTCAGAGGCTGGAGTGCATTTTATTCATGAAAGGATTGGTGTAAGGGCTCTGTGTGCCTAAGGGTGCCACAATGCCAAGCTACCTTCAGCCTAGCATTCCTAACATTGAGCAGAGAATATGCTTTTATGCAGAAAACTAATACGCAAAAAAAATCTCCTCTGGTGCCAGAAGATTACAGAGAGCTAAAAGCTATCAGCACCAGTGGATCTGGTTTAAAATTTTCATGTCTGTTTATACTTTGAAGAGACTTAGTCTTGACAGGATGCTGCAGTGACCAAGCCCTGTGGCAAAACTAATCCTAGTATCATAGCTATGCAAATTTAAGAATGATGCACTTCGTTTCCTTCATTGTGTAGCAGAACTAGTGATCACCAGAAAAGGCAGCAGAAAAATTGAAAGTGATCTTCCAGTCTTGTTGTACAGCTATATATATAAATACAGTGCTCATAGCTGTTCAGATGCATTAGTTTGTACAGAGCTATCAAACAGGAAATAAAATAATGCCTGGTGGCCAGTGTCCCTGCATGCACATCTTTTCAAATAATAGTAATAGAAAAAAGTGACTGGTTCAGTAGGAAGGCAGCAGGACTCTGGAAGGCGCCAGGGGCTTGGAAAAAGTCAGAGAGGGACAGATTTCTTCTAAAACAAAACACTTGGTCCATTTCTTCCAAATAGGCCCAAACAGATTGGCCCAGCTCCGGTCCTGCAATGTCCCTTTCCCCTCTTTCCTCTACTAAACCCTTCTGTCCCCCTTGTTTTAACTTGCCATGAAGAACAGGCTGTAAGTTGGACTTTGTCTCTCCTACAACCATGTCCCTCCTGGTACCCATCACATGCCCTCACTCACCCTAACTGCCAGGGAGAACTAGAGCAGATTCAGCATAAAGCACACACATGTGAGGCTTCAGAAGTCCCATATAAATCTCTTCACCAAGTTCCTTGTTGTCCCACTGTGAGTTGCACGAGGTAAAAACCTGAAATGAAAAGGGTATCCTACCTTTCAGGTGTCTTCGAGCAGAACCAGCGGTCATGTGGGAGTATTTTTCTCCTAGTAATTAGCACAGGTCAGGGCCCTTCTCTGACCTGAAAGCAAGTGGCATGACAGCCTCTAGCCATGCTGCCAGACTGCCTGGGACCAGTCCTTAACCCATCCTAGCCCATGCACAATGCAGGGCATTGTTTAGAGGGCGATAGGTTAACGGTGTGCCATACAGATGTGTGCCATACACACAGCACAGTGCCCAAGCCTCCACCTTTCATTGCTCAAGTTGCTAGATGTAGTCATGACACCTACAAGGAGTCTCATTAGCCTATCAACCATATCACACAGTCATGACAGATGGGACTTGGGACTCAGAATAACTCCCAGCTACAAGTTTATGCACAAGACCGCTCTATCCTGTTTGAACACTATACCCTAAGACTACAGCTTTTGGATGACTGACTACAGCTGTTGCAATAACTTACATGAAATGTGCTGAGCTTATTAAGACCTCAGTGCTTTTTGGCAGGCAACTCACAGTCCCCTTGCATGCTGCCTTATGTATACCTTTACATGAGTGAACGTCAACACTGACTGGCAAGAGCTTCTGCTTGCTTTGTAGCCCTCAAGAGGTATGCGGTCAGGGACCTCCTTGGCCATTTCTCCATGAAGCTCATTGACACCAGCTTCAGATCCATGAAACTGGTTACCTTGGAAAGAGGTAATAAGCTACCATCACCATTGCTATAGCTTCCTCTGTTGTCAGAGCCTCACTGCAGAGGCTTATGCCCTAACTTGATAAGTCCCTCAATAGCAAGAAGCTATCTTGTGGGAGATAAGCCTGCTAGCCAGACACCTACTGCAGCACTTATGAATATCAGGTGGGAAGGATTCAGCTGGGACATAAATCTCCAGATGTGTAATGAATGAATATGGATCCTGTGCAGGAGCTGACTACAAATAGCGTGATCACATACACCCCATTCTATGTAGGCTGGGATTAGTGTCCCAAGGGTTGCTGATCCTTCTTCATTGATGGATGATCTGGCCCAGTACACTAGTCAGGAATGCCTTCTGAGTTCCATGGCAGCCCATAATGAATGTGATGAGGCAACACATACACAAGTAGACAGCTCAAAGATTATGTTTTTCTGTAAAATGCAATTCCTTATTTGATGGAGGGGTAAAAGGATGCATTTTGAATGTACGTTAAGGATAGAAAACAAAAAAAAAAGATTGCTTGCCTGCAACTTTTCTTCAAGATAAGTTGCCTGTAGGGACATTTTCAACCTCTTGCTCAATCTCTCTCTCCCCAATCTCTCCCTGTTTCTGGGATCCCTTTTGTCACCATGTATTTGTCATGGGGAGGGAAGGGACCACTGTGCCTTTCAGAGGCACTCACAGCACAAGTATGCCTGCATGCATGTATGTGTGTGTAAGGCAGCTCAACTATGGATCACTCATTTTGCTACTTAGGGAACTTTCTAGCAAAAAACAGGCCAAAACAAACCAAATCATTATATCGCAATGCTAGATGGTACCAAGGAGAAGAAAGAGACCGGTAAAAATTCTAGTCAGGGAATCTGGCAGGACCTGGGCTCAGGGCAAGTCTAGGAGCCCAACCCCAGGTCCATTTTTTTGTATCTAAGGCAAAAAGAAGGAAGGTGCCTGCACTAACAATCTTAGAATAGACAAGATGTTCATAGTAACCTTTCCAGATTAACAGATGCAGTCATTCACAAAGCAGGGTTTGAAGGATAAAACACTTGTATTTATATTGCCACTACTTAAATTATACTCAAATCTTGGTTTTAGAATCTAATATCTCTATATATTTAGCCTGTAGAAAATCATATTATGGGACTGCAACTCCCGGAAATGTCCATTTCCAGGCATTTAATGTGGATCTAGTTATAAGTGCATAAAACCTCCAGTCCTTCTTGAAGACTGTTTTTCTTTTCAGACATCAATGTTTGCAGTGATTTCTTTTAAGCGTATCTTCAGTAAAAGTCCTCCTCCTTAATAATGCTCATTGTCACTTTCCATAAAAATTAGCACTTAAATACAAACTATGCATGTTTCAAAGCATAAAAGGCTAAGAGAACAGGGAAACTTTAAACAAGCATTAATATAACTGCAAAGTAGACCCACTGAAAGGCTTTCCAGAAGAAAATATTTGAAATCTCAAATCAACGAGAAATTTATGAACTCAAAAACAAATCAATTTTTGACAGAAAAATAAAAAGATAGGATTCTGCCTTGGGCAAGTGTGGGACAATCAGAGTGTCCTCTTCCTGCATCTTCCATTGCTTTTAGCCTTTGGAAGTGGGTTTCTCACAGAAAAATGTTTCTGCAGGATTCCAGTGGAAACAACTACATTTTCAAATACTGACATGGATGTGACTGTTATTTCTTCATCAAAGTGTTATGCATTATAAAATAAAAGCCTTTAATGAAACCATGTTATTCTTTTCAATAGATTTGTAATCTCATCAAAACTATATCGTCTGTATATTTTTTCACAAATTATTGTGATAACAAACTATGTCATTATTTTAACTCATCTGTAAATTCCTTACTAACTACTATTTTCCACGGGATCTTGTCAGGATGACAGGCCTGTCATAGTTTGATTCATTTTTCCTTCTAATAGATTGGCAAGAAATTTTGTGTTTTAATCAGTTTATAAAAAATAAACAAAGCAAAAATCAATAATTCAAAAGACACCTTCATCCAGACCCTTTAAACTCTTTGAGGTTAATTACAGAATACACTGCCTTGAGATATTTTACATCAGCAGAACATTTAATCTCAAACATGTGGAAATTAAGTAATCTCTATTATTTAATTTATAAAATTTTCACTGAAAGAAAGTGACTCCTTGTAGTGTTCAAAACAATATGATATTTTCATTAAGAATTCCTAGAACAATATAGTGCCACCTTTACAGACCCACAGGTCATTTCTTTGCCTTGTGTAACATTCCAGGCTAGAGGGATTTCTACAAGAAGTTCTCAGCTCCCTCGTCATTCCAGAGGACCAGAATGCCACCAGCCAGTGGGGAGAACAGACCCACTTCATCCAGGAATTGAAGCAGTAATGTCTTTCTCTGGTGTGGATAATTCACAAATGTATGGGACTTAGCTTGACCAATTCATGAAAATGTAAGACTTTCAAACAAGACATTTGGAGGGGAAAAGGGTGATCCCCATCCCTGACATATTAGCTGAGATAGGGTTTTCTCCCTGTTGTGGTTTAAACCCAGCTGGCAACTAAACACCACACAGCCACTCACTCACTCACCCCCCAGTGGGATGAGGGAGTGAATTCGAAGACTAAAAGTGGAAAAACTCATGGGTTGAGGTAAAGACAGTTTAATAAGTGAGGCAAAAGCCACCCACATAAGCAAAGGAAAATGAATTCATTCACTACTTCCCATTGGCAGGCAGGTGTTCAGCCATCTCTAGGAAAGCAGGGCTCCGTCACGTGTAGTGGTTACTGGGAAGACAAACACCATCACCCCAAACGTCCCCCGCTTCCTTCTTCTTCTCCCAGCTTTTATTGCTGAACATGACCTCATATAGTCTGGGATATCCCTGTGGTCAGCTGGGGTCAGCTGTCCCAGCTGTGTCCTCTCTCAGCTTCTTGTGCACCCCCAGCCCGCTCACTGGTGGGGTGGGGTGAGAAGCAGAAAAGGCCTTGACTTTGTGTAAGCACTGCTCAGCAGCAACAAAAACATCCCTGTGTTATCAACACTGTTTCCAGCACAAATCCGAAACATAGCCCCATACTAGCTACTATGAAGAAAATTAACTCTACCCCAGCCAAAACCAGCACAGTCCCATAGAGAAGTCTGTTCCAATTAAGTCTTTTCTTTGCATTTCCTGAACTAAAGAAATGGGGATGGGGGAGTGGAAACAGTGTTGGAAAGAAACCTGTTCTTACAAAAAGGGGCAGAGATGGCAGCTAGGACAACACTGAATGACACTGTATCTTGAGGAGACAATGCAGCTACACAGGGCCTGTCTCTTCTGAGACCCCATGTTTTGTTTCGATGGGCTTTATTGATATAACATGGAAAACAAGAGTTGCTAAAGTCAAACCAAAACACTTTGTCCTCCTCAGAGGTAGTGCTTGATTACACCAATTCCTGTCAATCTACAGTGCAGAGGCATCCAGAGTACTTACCTTCTGCTAGCAAACCTGAAGATGTCCTATCTCTCCAAGATGTTCCTTATTGTGATAGTGTGATAGAACTTTTTTTAAAAAAAAAATCTGCAGAAGGGTTACTTGCAGACTCAAATGCTTGTTTTATTAAACCAAAGGCAAGAATATACAAATATTGCATGATAGGAGACAAAGATTTATATCAGGCTGGAAATCGAGAAAACATTGACAAATATGTTACAAGGACTGATTTCATGTTTGTGTTCCAAACACGCTTAGTTTCCAGGCCAAAATGAGGAGGATTACAGTTACTGACTCACTCCCAGGCTCTGCACCTCACGTGTCAGGTCAAACCACCTTCCACATCGCCAATAATAACAGTGCTGCAGGGCCAAATTAGGTGCTCAGTTACACCTGTGCTCCCCTGGGCCACAGATTAGGCTGGCGGTGATAGGGGTGTAATCCCCGCACGGTGGTGGGGCCAGGCGGGTGTTGCTGCCTGAACTCATTAGACGATTATGTTGATGACGTGTGAGAGGCACCAGCTGCTCCCCACCAAGGCGCAGCACCAGCAGCCCTCACGCATGGTGGCTGCAGCAATAAGGTTTGGAGCCAAAACACCTGAGTTAAATCAAATTACTTTACTGACACCCTCTCTGCTTCTTCATTCCCATCTGGTTATTAATCCTGTAGCTGTTTTAAGCCAACAGCATGAGAAAGTAGGGGAAGAGGAGCTGGGGCTTCAAACCCCTACTCTGAGGGAGACACGTGCCCACTCAAGGCAGGAAGAGAATAGTAATTTTGAGCATATGATGGGGAAATTTAATATAAAAAGTGTGTTCCTTGTGCACTGGACACTTCCTGGGGCTGCCAGGGGTGGGTGTGGGACAACACCTACAGTCCACCTTATTTTTCATTTGGAGCTCGCCTAATTCCTTGTTGGACTAAAGCAGTCACACACATTATGGTACAGGCTGGCCTTTCAACCACATATGACAATAAATAATAAAAAGCAGCTTTCATGGATTTACAGGCAGCTAGCTAGCTCATATAACAAAAAATAAAGGACTCATAGGAATGTACTTAGTGGTTGACTGGAAAATAAATGACTGGGGAGAAAACCATGAAGATATAAAAGGCAATCATATAAATGTCACTGCAGATGAATACACAGCAACCTTTTAGACAGAAGAATTGTTACTCAAAAAAAGGAGATACTGTCCAGTTTAATGAGTGTCCTAAGTGCCAGTGATGATGTATACTGACTGGAGATCTTTTGCATATGTTCCAAGATTGTCCAGAGTAACACACAGTGGGCAACAGACACTAATAAGCAAATGCATATGATCCCTTTGCAGCCTGAAATAAAACTACTCATTTTCAAGACTGGTTCAGGAGGCGCTATGGTGTTTCCTGTCTAACACTGTCTTCTCAGTGAACTTGAGAATACTTCACCTTTAGTTTTTCAGTCTGATATTGATCTCAGTGCCTTTTGATGTTTGAAGGGAAGAGACTTTATATAAAACCTGGATTTTAAAATACATCTAATACAATGTCAAATAATGAGTACATCATTATTTAACCATTAAACTTATTACTACATAATGTATTAATAAGTTTAGTAAACATAATTTTCTGTAATAAAGTGGATCTCCTATAAAAAAAGTTTAAATGTAAAAAAATATTTTTACATATAAAGTAATTTCTGAGAAGACTGTGAAATTTAAGGGGGATTTTATAGAGATATCTACTGTTCATGTACAGACAACAGCTAAATAAGGATTAGAGTGACAACAGCAAAAATACAGGGTTCATTAGCAACTATTTTTTTACCATTAACCATTTATCCATTTGTGTGCTATCTAGAATTCTTCTGTCACTTAGGCCTAAGTCTGTATGTGCAAACTACGTCTAAATGTGCAAAGTACGTCAAACATGGAATCCTCATGCTTCTGTATTTCCCAAGAGTGTTCAAGCAACTCCAATAGCCAATTTTAGCTCAAAGCCATGTTTTTGGTGAAGCAAGTTTTAAACTCAAGCTCCTTTTAAATTCTGCCTTTCTTTCTATTTACATATGTTTTGTGCAATATTATTTATAATTATATAGTGTATATTATATAATGTAGCAAAACAGAAACAAAGAGGTTAGTTACACTATATCTTAAGGTTATTATTGGTTAGAATAGCTACTACTAGAGAGACTATACCTAATTGTACCTAAGAAGTGTAACCCAAACTTCTGAAACAAAATTAAAAACAACTAAAAGCATTTTTCTATTTGAGAAGGTTGTCTAGATTTGTCAAGTCACATGTACCATTGAAAATACTTCAGATCACAGTCTCTGTTTTTAATAGCCATGCACCTAGAGTTGCTAAGGTGCACTTGGTATAAAAATTGTTATGAAACAGGTACATTTAAATGTTACAATTATAAGCAACTTTTTTTGAGCCAAGATTACTCAAAATTTATAAGATCAGTAAGTCTACCTTCATGATTGGCAGTTGTCTAGAGAAAAACCTGTGCAATCGTACTGGTTTTATCATGGAAGTGCAGGGTCATCAAATACTGCAAAATTTTCATGGAGTTTTTTGGACAATCTTTTAAAATTATTTTCTGCTGGTGATGGTGATGGACTGGACAAGTAAGAGGAGCAACTTTATCAACAAACTACTCAGCAAAGATTGTCAAGCAGCAGCAGATAATTTATATAGCTCTGATTCCCAAGACATTTCCCGAGAAGGCTAGATGTGCCAACAGGAGCTGGGCTGAGCATCACTAGGTCATATCAGACAGAAGACAAACACAGGGAACTGGAAGCACACAACTAGGTGCTTCAGCAACCACATTTTCCCATGAGATAATGGGAAGGGACAACTCACACTCCCTCATGGCTTTCCAAAGCTTTGCTAAAAGTACCATATTGTCCTCTCTTCAAAGCAGAGGAATCAAGTTGCCCTGCAGAAATCATACAAAACACTGCTGTTCAACATGTTGTTCCCTGAAGTAGGAATATCCAGATGAAAGAAGCTGGGAGGAGCACCACTGTTGTCTGACAACACAAGCATCCCCAGCTTCTTAACAGGTAAAGCCATGTTGCTGACAAGCAACCTATTAGCTCTGTCTTTCAAAACCTTATCTAGGGAGACTGCTGTGAAATCAGGGAAAAAAATAAGAATACAGCTGTCATAACACCCTGAGTGAATCACCTGAGTGAACTCTATCTTCAGAAACCAGTCACTCTAACTGCAAAGCAGAGTTGGAGAGCCCACCTTTGCACTGGTTCCAGCGGATAAGTAGAAAGTGACACTTGGTAATGTTAGGCTAAACGCTTCTCAGGAAGTCTATATCTGAATTAAGGAAACACTAGATGCATTCCTTGGTTTCACTAACAACTTCACTTTTCCTTATCTATCCACTACACTAAAAATCAATGTGTAATTGAGAATGCAGAGGCTAAAGGGACTCAAGACACTTATTACACAAGACACTTAAGCTCAGTGCTATTTACAGTAGAAAACTACACTTACCAACAAGTTAGTTGTGAGAAAATATTTTCTGAAATTTTAAAATTGTTTCACACATTTCAAAAAATTGTAATCACACAGATCTCATGCAAAAGAAGACTGACAGGTAATTAGATACAGAATGAAGACATTCTGAATTGACTTTACCACTACTAAATCTAGGTTATAGTGATACACTGGCTTACAGGCCTGGTTAAATTCCAGAGAAACACACTTCATGGCAACATTTATCTGTATATCACACTTGACACTTAATTTATCATAGTTTTCTCTGTGTCTTCCAGGGGAGAAGAAAACTAGTCTGAAGTCTGAGTTTCTAACAAAAGTCTGGTGTGACCCCTGAATTAAATATCTGATTCATTAGGATTTGAATTGTAACATCTTGTAAAAACATCTCCTGAAGTACCGATTCTGGTCTAGTGTGTCCCCAAACGAACTGATTCCCATTGAGACAAGTCAGTAAGGAGCCTGTACATGTGTTCGTGTCATTCAGCTATTTATCAATACGCAGATGGGTTTCAAGTCCTTTGGTTGGGACCTTGTCAGCATGGAAATGCACCCACTAAACCCAGGATTTGTTTCATCCAATGCTTTGGCTGTCTAAGATCAGATATCCAAATCCATACATGTCACCTCAGGATACCTTTATCATCAATGGAAAGATGCAAACAGGCACTTGTGGAGAGAGAGTCATTTGAACTATTGAGATACCTGTCTTAGATATCTAGGATACCTAATGACAGAAATCTTCCTGTGGTAATACATACTTATTTCTCTCCACTGGTAACAAATGCACCCTGGGGTGACTGACTCAAATGTAAATACCTCTCATCTGTACAAGTTAAGGCATTTCAAAGTGGTGTTGACCACTGAGCCCCTCCTTTCCATTTGGTCCAGCCAAACCTGGACTCTCCCTGCCCTGTGGGTATGGCTTCTTTTCCCACCTACCAGGTAAAGTGGGTCAAGAAGTGGATCAGGCTGGAAAGAGATACCTTCTTCCCTTTTTTTGTTGCCCACTGGCTTCATTCTTGGCTGGATCAGTTCTTGGGGCCACACTGCCCAACCATACCCTCTCTGATTCATGTTATAGGTATCCCTGGAATAAGGTTAAAGGAGATAATGTATAGAGAGGTGGGAGATGAAACGGAGAAGGAATACAAAGGACCCCCAGAGAGGGATGAGCTATAAAACCTGGTATGATCTGCTGAGAGTGGGTTGTGCCTGGGGAGCACAGCCTGAGGGGCAGGTTCTGTACATTGGGAAGCATCTACTGTAAGTCAGGCAAATAAAAGGAGAGGGGCTTTTCCGATTGCATCTTGGTGGCAGTAGTTTCAGCATGATTTTCTTTCTGCTGTGTTTCTTTCTAAGCACCTGTAACTGTGATTTCTGTTAGCATGTTGTAAATGAATAAATGGATTTGCATTTTACTGTATCCTGATTTGAATTAAGGATGATTTCATGCAACCTGCTTACAACAAAGAATTCCTTACACAGGATACAACAAATCTAAACGACAAGGTCAGGGCTACAAGAATAAGTGACAAACTCACCAAAGCCCTTCTTGAAGGTGTTTAAAGAATTGCTCAGCACACATCAGTAAAAGGTGCACAAGCCAGGCTAAGATCTGGGGATCAGGTGAAGAAGTGTCTCCCAGATACCAGTAATAGTCAGAAAAATTCCCCAGTGTTTCTAGCAGTATTTGAGAAGCATGTTTGGACTCAGAGATATGTCCTTAGCTTATGCAATTTCTGACAATTCAAAACATTCATCTAAGGGTATGTCTTTATTAACAGACTGGGAACCACTGTGTCCACAGCAGGAGTTTGCAGCCAGACCCATCATCTGGGCAGAGGAAGGGAAACATAGACAGGAGAGAAGCCTCGGCATGCTCCAACAGGTCTCTGATCTGAAGACAGGAGGCATTTCGAAGGATAAAAATGAAATCTACAGCATCATGCCCTAATGAGAAGTCATAAAATAACATATATTTTCTATATTTTGTATCTGCCTTTTAAACTCGATTGGCTAACGAAGCATACAGCTCAACATTATCCCATTTTCTGTCCATAGCTATGGAGCACAGATGCAGCAAACAGAGACAAAGCAGAATTAATTTGTTAAATAATTTAACTAAACAGGGTGAGTTAAGTAGGTTCCCACAAAATTAAATTCATTATAGCAAGAGGGCCATACAGATAGCACAAACACCTGCCTGAAATACCTGGAGAAACTCCACAGAGAAAATTTCAAAATCTCCCATGAAACTGTAAAAATTGTCTTGTGTAAACTGTTGTGCATTTTACATTTTATTTGTTATACTGAATTTATTTTATTGTTGGGGGGAGAAGAAAAATGGTTATTAAAAACATTTGATTTCAGTCCAATGTTTCCTATAATTTTATTTTGTCAACAGATGGGGGGATGTCTACTGAGCATATAATGGGTTTATCATTTCTCAAATGCAACTGCTGCCAAATCTCTAAGGTTAGAGTTTTCTCTCAGCTATAACATTGTGAAATCCACAATAACTATATTGTAATTCACAAATGTTTCTTTATGACATTTTAAATGAAACTAAATTCTCTAAAATTAGTATATTTGTGTTATTGTGTAGGTGCTGCCTGGTAATTAGCAAATATTACCATCAAAGCAGAATGGTTTGATGATAATATTCATTGGGTGGAATGAGCTCCTGAATGGCTGTTGACCTTTGTTCTTAGCTAACACTGATACAGAAGTGTATAAATGGCCAAATACAATATATCACGATTTCTAAGGTTGGTTTAAATTATACTACTGACATTTTATTACATATATTGGGCTGGCCAGCTTTTAAGATTTTATGTAGTGTTTGTTTTGGAATGGAGGTCATTTCTGTGGTTATGGATTAGTAGTGCAACTTGGCTTTTCCCACTCCTTGTTACCTCAGGCTATAGCTGGAGAATATTTTTTTGTTTGATATTGCCAACTTAGAATTTATAGGTGCACAGCTCACACCACCAGTTGCCAGAGGCACGCATAAACCCTTCTTCCTAGCACAAACTATCAATATATATCCTGATCAGAAGCGCACACTGAAAGTAATGGCTCTTTGTTTCCCTCTGGCTGCAGAGTGCCATTGCTGGCCATGTAGGATTTGGATAAGAGGAAAGCAGTGATCGTTACTATGCTCCAACAGATACCGCAGCAATTTTAACCTGCTGATACACAATACAATGAAATAGCCCTACTTGGAGCCATTCTACAGAGAAAATCTGGCCAAAACTTGCATTTGGTCTGAATGAGACCAGAAGGACTCAGTAGTTAGTACCTAACACAGACCTCAGAAAAGGAAGAGAGGGCAATGTGAAGGTGGTCCTCCTCCTCGTCTTCCTCCTCTGCTTAATCAGAGCATTACTGGCAAAGTGAAATTTCTTCTACAAATCACACTTTTTCAGAAATGTGAGAAGCCTGGAAGAAATATCTTTTCAAATAGAGATTTTATCAGAGAAAGGAAGCCCAGAGTTGTGCCTGCAAGGTGCTGATTTGAGGTGAGAGGGAGTCCTTAATTCAGAGCAGTTTTTAAAAGTCAAGACCAGTTTGAGGAAGACTGAGTCCCGGGCGGGTACTCCTCACATACCCCTGCACACATACAGGCATGGAAAGAGTTCACCCTTCATCAAAAGTGTTCAAAAGAGGCTTTTATTGCATTCCAGTGGTAACAAAAAACCTCTCCTAAACCACAGGAGTTATTACCAAAAAAATATTAAAATATCTGTCCTTTATTCAAATCTGCCATGGAAAGACCTTTGCAACATCAATGAGAGATCAGGTAGGCTGCAAAATTTATGCTGTGTGGGGGAGAGGTTTTTAATAAAGGCATTAAAGGAGAATGGATGCTAAGCATGACAAACATCTGCCCAAGAACAAAGCAGGTGAAAACCATCTTCATCTGCCCAAGCCTACAAATGCTGCTTGCATCCTTCCTGCCATAGAAACAGGACGCTAAAGGCTCAGCTTTCACCATCTCCAAAGGCTTGTCCAGAAATGTGGAACAGTTGAAAAATACTTTAGACTGTATAATTTAGGAGACCATAAAACCAGTAGGAGAGTTTGAGAATTATTTAGATTTATGAGCTGATGGAAGTTACTTAGACATCCACACGGTCAGAATCTCTTCCATGAAGTCAAACTGCTTAAAGATCAAAGTATCTGTATCAACATTATCACCAGGCATCAAAAAAACCCCGCGACATACAACAGATGCCCCTTCTGTCTGCCCTCAAATTGTCAAGAGTTAACAATTTTCAGCATTATTGGGCAGGGCACACAACATACACATATAACATAAAAAGGGAGGGAGGCCAGGTGGAAAGGACAAAAACATAATTGAACAAGCATTTGGATGGAACACTAAAAATAGACAAAATTGTACATGCCTTTGCTGACTTTTATTATTTACATTCATAATTTTCATGCTATACATACCACTGAACATAGAAACTCTGAACATTAAGACATGTGCACATTTCCAGCAGTGATGAAGACCAGCAGGCATGTCTAAGCAGAAAATGAAATAAACTACTAATATGCCTTTAAAGGAAGTGTCATCACCATGGTCTATGTCAGGTAATGAGGGTCCTACACATTACAATACTGGAAATGAACATCTGTAACTTTGTGACCATCACACAAATACACGTGGTTTTTTTCAGGAAGTAATTGCCATTGCAGCAGTTCATTCTTTCATGTTCTGACCTGATGGTTCATGAAATAAGGATAAACCTGAGGGGAAATTAGTAATCCATAGTAAATCCTGTACCAATCTACATTTGCATATGAACTCAATTCACTTTTTTTCTCTTTATACTTCAAATATGCACAAAGGCAGATATGACTAGACTATGGATCTATTCTTTAGTGCTTCCATTATACTTAAGGCGAACCACTAGTATCTACAGTTTTACACCCTTACTACTGCCATTCCCAAACATCTAGATACCAGCTCTCTCTTAACACCTAGGTTTCCACTGCTCCTGGTGCTTACCCTTCTGCTATTGTGCACACAACAAAATGCCTCTGCCTGAGCAGTTCTAAGCTTCATAATGCTTAATTCCATCCTAAATCCTATTTAATGCACAAGCTAGTAAGGAAAGTCTATCTCAGTAACAAGTGAATCAGACAAATTCATATATATACACCTTCCCCACCAACAACACAACTCTCCCTCTCAAGATTTGGTCAAACAAGACCATAGTACTTTGATTGAGGGAGTTAGACATGTGTTGCCTGGCACAAGGCCTAGCCTGTCATGCCTGCTTGAGGGATACATACAGGATGGGGCACTTCAGGTGAGACAGCCAAGGCATGCTGAGTTTCTGCCCCAACGAATCCCAGCTGCCATAATCTTTCTGTTCTTATGCAATGTATTATACCTGTAAAAGAGATAAACACAATCTCAAATTCACCTTCTGTGTGAGTTGCTTCCAGTGGAGTAAGACACTGTTACCGCCATTAGAAAAAGTACTACAATGAGATTTCATCAGAAGTGTGATACAGCTTCCTGGTTGACCATTCTTAGGAGAAATCAATTAAAAATGTGATGGGTACAAACAAGAATTACCAGGTCTAATAGTCTATAAGTAAACCAGGAGGGCAAGCACAAAGGAACTATTTTAAAATAAAGGATGATTCTGGCAGAAAATTCAAAAGGTACAAACATTATGTAAATTAATTTAGACTGTAAATCAGGTTTTTAACAATCACAGAGTGGAGACTCCATGATGCATTTGCCTTCCAAGGCAGCAAACTCAACTCAAATGTCCCAGGAGGCTGCTTTCTCAGTATATGAAAATCAAAGAGGAAAGAAAGAGCTGGAGATGTTGGTAAAACCCTTTAAAAAAACAAAGGCTGGTGTAGAGAAACTGAAGCTCCTTCTCAGACTGATGTGATTGGCCTCTTGAGCAAAGAGTTTCCTGAGGAACCTGTCAAAATCAAAGGGACTTAAACAGCTCCTGGACTTGGAAGAATCTTATGAGGAGAAATGAAATAATTAGAGGGGACCACTAATACTGAATGGAAATGGACCAAAACCTTGATGAGCAGTCAGGAGTGAGGATGTAGATGAGTCCCTGCTTCCTCTATCTCTGTGTTACCTGCTGTGTTGTCTGAAGAAACGCATAGCTGCTTCAGAGGTCCTTCACTGAAATCTGCAGTTACTTGCTTCAACTACATGACCCAAAAAGGGCAAGCTATGAGGTTAAGGGATTAAGCTAACTGAACCTAGAGTAGTGGAGGCTAAAATTCAACTTCTGGGAAGGTATAGCAGGGTCTGTGGCTGGGAAGTGTAGCGGAGAGCTGCCGTGAGTCTGACACAAAACAGAAAGAGAGCCTTAAAGGAAGGTGAAGAGGCATCTTGGTCTGTGTATACCCCACCCAGAAATACACCTCATTAAAGAGCCCTAGAGAGGTGTCCCAAGATAGTTACTTCTGTTTTCCAAACTGACTTCCACAAAAAGCAACGTATGTGTAGAGGGCACAAAGAACAGACTGCACATGAAGACCTTGTATTTCCACACAGGTTTCACCAATTTCTTTTGCAGCCCTCATTGTGAGAAAATCAGTCTCAAACCCTTCCGCCTCAGAAGTACCTTGACTGTTCCCAAGGCTGCAGCCTTCTACCTGGGAGCCTGCCTCCCTAAAATCTTTCTCCCTAACCATTTCTCAACCCAGAGCTGCTATGTCCCAACACTCCCATTTCCTTGTTTTACCAGGCAACCTAATGTGATCGAGATGTTCAGTACATCAGGGCTGAGGCAGGAGCAAAGTGGAAACCACACTGAACCAGGGAAAAGAAGGCTATTTGAGGTAAGTGTTCAGCAAGAAAAACCCTCCAGGAGACTCAGCGCCTGTAAAAGATCTCTCAGCAGAGGGGGACACCCCTTCTCCCCTTGTGAAATGAAAGGGTGCCAGAGGGGCCACCTCTTCTATAGCAACAAACTGTAAATCCTTCCCTCTCACCATGAACCTTACCTGGTTAAGTAGGACTCTAGCAGAGAACTCTGCTTGCAGGGTCAAGAACCACACATTTTCTTTCTGAATGACAAAGTCCATCACGATGTGTCTTGCAGGAATTTTTCCAAAGTCCCTTCCTAGCTGTGGTGGAAACAGGGCTGCCTCCCACACACCCGCCAAGCTCATTACCACTTACATTTTTCCCAGCGAAAGCAGCTGCTGTAGGAGAAAGGTAATAGGGGCTGTTCCCAAAGGCAGCTCTGAACACAGGATAAACATTTTGAAACACAACTTGAATTATAAAAAAAAGAAAAAAAAAAGACTGAGAAGAGGAAACTGAGTCCAGGAGTGACATGTTCACATTAACATATTACTTGGTGGACAACCTGCTGTAATTGGATCTCTTGGAGCTTTATCAGGGTGAGACTTTTCCTCTTAATAGACTGAATGGTAATGATTAAGCGTGAAAATGCACATGTTCCTGTGCTTAGGTCTGTGCTTGGTTAGCACTGGGACACTCATAAACAGACACAGACATTAAGACTGTTGCTGTCTGGTAACAAGTTGTATTGGAGGGATCTACAAGAAACCCACTGAGAACAACTATCCCATAATATAGATATTATGGAAGAGATACTCTGTAGATCTTAATAATTTTGTCTTAGTTTTTCTGGAGTTGAACGTTAACTGGTTACTTTTTTTACACAGGTGTCCTTTCAAATAGCAGAGAGGGAAAAGCCATTACCGTTTTACTTTGTGCTCACTCAGCTTTCAGACCGGAGCAGACATGGGGCCAGCCTTACCCAAACCAGCCTATTTGCAATTAGCTCAGGCATGGTTACATGAGCTGCAGCTACATTTATGACTTCCATTCAGATATAGCCTCCAAGAGTCATCTTTCATATTACTGTGTCACTTCTCCATGGTGACAGTACTTTGCACTACAGGGGCACCTTCAATGTAAGGACTGTAAAGCACTCTACAACACCAGACTGCTTATGAATTAAGCCTTGCTTCCACTGGCAAGCAATTCCTGTAGTGAATTAAAGACCCCTTCCAAGTCCCTAAATAAATTCATGAGACTACAGAAATCATCTCAAAGGATCCCTTGCCTTCCCAGCCCTCCTCTTTCCCTCACAGATGTATGCAGTGTTGATTATCGCCTGCATTAAGACAAATTACATTTAATAAAACTGAAGCTGTACACATTTTTAAAGCAGACTGGCTCTGTTTGACTGTGTTGAACAAACAGTCCTGCTGAGGCAGTAGTTCACAGTTATTGCTTGGTTCTTTATTTCCTGGGTTTTGATCTAAAAAAATTTTCTCTATAAAACTTGGGATGCAATAAAAATTAAGATGAAGGAAACAAAGGGTTATGAAATCATTCAGAACCCTGATTAATGGGAAAAATCCCAACAGAATTGAATTCTTTGATTCTCACATTTCTATGGTAAGAGAGTCTTCCCAGGAAGCTCATTCTCACATCAGCAGCGTACCTGATATCCAGACAGTAAATGAGCAGGAACTCATTGCGGTGCCAGACTTCTATCAGCCATTAGAGCAGGAAAAATTTACAGCATGAGGCTGTATAATAAACCATCCTTATGGTGATAAATCAATTCTCAGAAAAGAGAGAGGAATGTGCTCCTATGGGCTACTGTGGTTAAGGCATGGGAGTGGACGTCAAAAAAAAGAGCATCATGTGGAAGGTGCTATATACCATTATGATGCTGTTGTCTGAGCTTTAGCAAAGAAACCTTGTCCTGCATTGTCCATCTTTTGAGTATGATATTTACTTTACTCTCATGTATTCATGCCTGTGAAGGGCTCTGGCATTCTTAGGTAGGAGGTGCTGCAGAAGCATGGTTTTGCAATGCTTTTCTGAATGGACAAAAATGGGTTTAAAAGGCATTTTAGTGTTTTACAGAGCTGAAACATGGTTGAGGAGAAATGCATATTTCTTGGGGGAATCATAACAATGAATTTTTAATGAAGAATAGTCAAAAGGTCAAAAGAGCACAATGCGACTGCCTTCAAAGTGATGTGATAAGCTGGAACCACACGTCTGCAAGAGACTTAACAGGAATAAAGAAAGCATCCTGATAACCAGAGTTAATCAACTGTCATGGCCTCACCAGCACATACTACTGTCCTTGGAAAGAGAGGGTAAAAATCAGCCTTAAAAAGGAACAGTTTTTCAGGCACATATTCCTGAAAGAGAAGCTCTACAGCAAACAGCAAAACCAGCAAGTTTGTCACTGGTGAAAATGTTGATCTCATTTACCAGACATGCAAGAGACAAATCTGAATAATGGGAAATACCTGTTCAACAACTTCAAGCTTCTATTGTTTTCAGCAACAGATCAATTAAGGAACAGGAAGGTGGGAAGAATATACTGGGACCTATCTGTCCTTGGGAACAGGCAACGGGGCAAGAAACAGAAGGTGCACAGGTGTGACTCAGTTTGCACAACTCATATGCACAGCAGAACTAGTTGTCCTCAGTTCCCTTTACTGACAAAGGAGATGAACAAGAGTTTAAAGAACAAAACTCCTCTTGTTCTAAAACAAACACCTAAATTAGAGACCTACTGTTTTAAATACTTGTTTATCTCTTTTGTCTGTAAAGAGAATTCAGGATGACTAACTCAAATGGAAACAGCTTAAGGTGGTATGAGGAATCCCATCTTAAAATTCATCCCAAGATTAATTTCCTCTTCCAGTTGTCCTTCCACAATTATACCTGTCTCAATGACATGGTAATTCCTTACAGAAATGAAGTTGTTGGGAATATTTATGTCTACAAAAAGAAAAAAAAATTTGAGAATGGTGTTTTGCAAACAAAGGTGTTTGGACCTCAGAATGGTTTTAACCATTTCTATGTGTTATTAATTCCACATTCCTGTTCCAAGCACACACCAAAATTGGTTGTGAAAATTATCTGCTTTTTTGCACTCAGTTATTTGAACGCCTGCATGAAAGCCTCAAATTTAACTGTGCATCTCAATTCTAAGCGCATCTGAAATCCTAAAAGATCTCAAATCTGCAAGTGGTTGTTGTTTAAACAAAAATAAATCTCTGGGAAAACTGGAAACTTCATTGAGATGTTAGGTATGAAGCAACACCTGCTTAACAATGGTATAAACAAAACTTGCTGGTATTTGCTGGCAAGCTATAAAATTTTCACATTTAAAAGTGGGAATGAGCATATACTAACAAGCAAGTCATTGGCCTGGCTAGAGTGCATACTGCTTTCTGCCACTGATAAAGTGCAGCAGCACCTTAGGAGAAGGATTGCATGAATGAAATAATTTTATAGAACATAGCAAGACGGGCCCATGGAGCTTAGTGACACCAAATGCAAACATTATTTAAGAAACTTTGATTCCAAGAAAATTCAGGCCACATGAAACACAGATTCGGATTGTGTTTCATGAGCCTATTCCAGTATTAGCATTAATGAGATCTAAACTGGCCAACCAAAATAACAAAATAGCTTAGCTGCTGTTTTCTAGCAACTATCTGCCATGCTGTCTTCATGTGTCTTATGATGGTCTGAGTCCAAGCTGCAGTTAGTGATACTTACCCAAAAGTCAGGGAAGATTAGTAAATCAGGTGTTCTGGTCCACAGTACTGGGCTGAAAGATAAAGCAGAATTCATTTAATCTGTTAATCAGGATTCTAACATTCAAATGCCCTATCCTGAAGCTTTTCAAACTGACATTGTGTTGAATGATAAAGTTAATATCAGTTGACAGTTTGCCAGAAGCTATTAATTTAAACTCTCCGTTGTGTTTCAGGGCTTCTTAATATTGTTGTGGCCTTAGAAGAGGAAGAATCCAAGTAAAGAACCACCATGTTCTTTCTTTTTTTTTTTTTTTTTTTCTTTTTCAAGCAGAAAGGTCATTTGTAAAATTTTCTCCCTGCACACATTTTTTTTTTAAAAAATAAGCAAAAATGAAATTAGACCTTTGTTTATACAATACTCTGCACTGGTCCTGGATTTATTTTTGAAAGTTGGTAAACTCTCCTTCCAATTTAAATTGATTAAATAGGTACAGCTGAGTAAATGGACAGAGTTAGGCTGTAAGTCATATGTTTTCACTTTAAAATTACATGTAGATGAACACAGAGAAAGGAAGTAAGGAAGAAAAAGTGTACAGAGGAGAGTTCACTGTTTTCAAGATTAAGAAAATAAAATTACAAACAAGATTTGATGACTGACACATTTTGTTCTCATGTAGCAGTTGCTGTGGTCAGCTACGTCTGGCTTGCTCACACCAGTGGCCTGTGATGCAAAGCACACATCTTACTAAGTATCACTTCTGTGTCCTTTGGAAGTGTTCTGTATCTCATGTTGCATCAGCTAGATGTATTTTCACATTTGCTGACCATAACATGGAGCAGGTACACAAAAACCACTACCAAAATGCAGCTGCAATGCTTCCATAATAAAGTACTCTGGTCAAAAAGATTTCCTTTCTTGTAAAAATAGTATCTCCAGTCCTATGTAGCAGGCAGCATCTGTAAGTCTTCAAAGAAGGCATCTAGTAATTCTAGTTAATTCTATTGGTTCCTTATCAAAAGCACATATTAGACTGTAAGCCAATTCATTTGTGTACACAAAATAATTAAGGTACTGCAATGAACTACATGGGTTCCACAACAATGAAAATTAAAGGCAATTCTGTGTAGTCAAAAGGGATTTTATACTGCTTTTGTTAAACCGTGGAGAATAAAACAGGTATAATTTTCTTAATATTGGATTTTCCCCCCTTGATAATTGGAAATATTAAATATATATAAATATTTATATATATGAAATATAAAAAGAAATATATGGAAATATTAAAAATCCAGTACAGTGGCTTTGTGGAACCTGCAAACAAAGAGATGTCTGCCTCTTCTTGAAAAATAACTAATGTACTTTTCTTCTGGAAAGAAACTTCGTAGGCTAATTTACAAATAATTTTTGCCATCCCTGAAAAAGGACTGTGGAAACAGCTTCTGTATCTGCTCGGAAAACTGTTGAAGGTACTATGACAGTAGAAAGACACTTCTTTCCTTAGGGTATACACAAGGCTACTAAACCAAACTATTTTGTTTCTTCTCTGTATTTTATGTCTTAGTGTTACAGCATTTGAGACCTGCCTGTAATGTGAATTTAATCTGCTTTCACCAGTGCTTCCTACAGTATTTACAGTAACCCTTGCTGAATTATTTTCATCCACATTCCACATGAATGCTTTCCCTTTCCTGCTTGTTTGCTCTAGGCAAACACAGAGAGCAGACTTACACTGTGAGATCCAGTTCTCACTTTTGTTTAACAGGTCAAACATATTTTCCATTTTGTTCATTATATCTCAATATTTGGTCATAGACCAGCCACAGATCTAATCACTACATGACAGAAGTGATATATGTGAATGATTTACAGCACATACAGTTACAATGCTGCTAAAAATATTTTTTTTCTGCTTTGGGAAATTTATTGAATAAGCTAATGGGGATCCTTCACATTACATGTAGCAGAAGTCCCGGATGATCTCAAATTTATTATTTTATCATCTGAGGCTTCATACTCTCAAGCCACTGAAACGCCCAGTTAGAAGACTGGTGGCACAGTTCTCAAAGCAAGTATTGTATTGCTTCTGATTTGCAAAAGTGAAGTTTCTATCACACCAGGAGTGAGAGGTGGCAGTTCCACGCTTTGTAATGGGGACACCATGGAAAATTCTTGCTGACTCCACAGGGGAGCTGCTCTATGAGCCTGCAAGCTCCCAAAAGAGAAAGGATGCCAGACAAGTAGAAGCAGCAACATTCATTGAGCAACAAAGCTGGTGAAGGGTCTAGAGCACAAGTCTTATGAGGAACAGCTGAGAGAACAGGTTATTTAGTTTGGAGAAAAAGAGCCTCAGGGGAGACCTTATCACTCTCTACAACTACCTGAAAAGAGGTTGTAGCAAGGTGGATGTCAGTCTCTTTTCCCAAGGAACAAGTGATAGGACAAGAGGAAATGGCCTCAAGTTGTGCCAGGACAGGTTTAGATTGGATATTAGGAAAAACTTCTTCACTGAAAAGGTTATCAAACACTGGAAAAGGCTTCCCAGGGAAGCGGTTGAGTCACCATCCCAGAGATATTTGGTTTAGTGGTGGACTTGGCAGTGTTAGGTTAGCTGTTGGACTAGATGATCTTATAGGCCATTTCCAACCAAAATGATTCTATGATTCTAAAACAGAGAGTGAAAAACGGTTACCTTATGAATATGCCTGTTCACTACAGATATGATATATATCTGTATATAATACATACAGATATACTTTGTTCTCCAGTGAACAAAAAGCTCTGAAAGCTCTTTTAGACTAGATGAATGAATGGGTTACAAGCACTGATTTATTAATCCCTGATGCACTATCTTTCAGAACAGATTAGTAGTTACATTGATACACTAAATTTCAAACTAAGGCGTTTTCTGGACCTCTTCTAAAAATCAGGACCTTTCATCACCATTTTCCCCTCTGCCATCTACCTGACCTCCCATGAAACCTTCAGACATGGTATCAAAACCCAGAATGGTGGGTGGTTTTCCAAAACAATTTCTCCATTTCTATTAGGAGTAAACATGAATTCTCTACCTGGATTTCTGTTTTGAGTTTTTATTATTTGTTAGCCTTCAAGAAGAGAAATATTTAGAGCAGATAGCCTGTGTTAAGTCTACATGTAATCAGCTTTCTATAAATATCTTCCTTTCACTGAGATGTTAACTTTTACTTTAAGAAAATTTACTTATTCCCAAGCAGAAGGTTATGTATCTGAACAACTGATCTCCAAATCAACATTATACATATATACTATTGAAGAAAAGTGTTTGTACATAAGCTTTCAATCTTTAACTATATTCTGGGAGTTGATGATATTTGGTAATCAGCAAATTTCATGGTATGTCTGAATGCAATGTAGAACATACAGTGTCCATCCCTCCACACATTATAACAACCTCATATACACCCAGAAGGACCCTATGCCAGCACAACCATTGTGCAAATGAGAGTGACCAGGTGGGCTTCACCTGACTTTAATTACTTTAGAATTAATTTAGTCAGCAGAGAAAAAGAAGGTCTGCATTGTAGATATCAGAAGTCAGGCAAGAGGAACTCCCTCCAGCCTGACTTCCCCTGACAGGATCAGTGCACATGTCTGCCCATCAGCTTTCTCGGAGGTGGGACTGTAGCACAGATTGAGCTGGGCAAAGGCTAGGGACATTGCCATGGTATAAACACTTTGGTAGGACAAAGACCTTCCACTCACTGAATCTGAAATCAGGAAGGGATAAGGTGATTTAAGAGTTCATTTCCTTCCTCCTGAAGGACCACATGTGTATCTCAGGTATATCTCTAATCAGGTGCAGTTAAAGAGTATGTCTCCTCCCTTCCTACCTCATATATATCTCTCTTTGCTATGACAAGGAAAAGAGACAATCTATGCCTCTCACTGGGGGAAGAGTGTCACTCCAGAACAAAGCCCTACCCTTTACTTTTAAACTATTAAAGATCTAATATTCAAATTACAGAATCGTTCATTATACATATTGCTAAAGTGGTTCCAGGGATGTGCTATCCTGCACAAACAAGGATAGCTGCTAAGAATAGAAACTTACTCATAAATGAACCCTCCACCCCCAAAATTCCAGGAAGCATGAGATTGGTTGAAATTCCAGCAACTTGTGCCTGACTGATCCATTCAACACTGGGAGTGATGAAACAGTGCAGCAGTGATGTAGCACATACATTTTATAATCAGCAGTATTGTAGATGCAAAAGTTCAAATCAGTGGGCCCTAAATTTACCAGGAGAGGATCAGAACAACATGTGCAACTGTCAGTCCCAAAGGATGTTGTGCCTTTGGCTCACCCAGCTGCAGGGTGAGCTGGAAAACAGCAGCTGAACCTATAACAATGTCATTTTTGTTAAAGAGGACAAGTACTAAAATCTGCATGTTTGTTCAGCAGGGAACCAAGGAACATTAGCAAGACTTTGGCAGAATTAGAATAAACTATACCTGGCAGGTCAGCCAACATGATAACCATAACCAGCATCTGCAAACGGCCACTGCAAGGGGCTTGCAGTGGGTGGCTGTCCCTTGGACCTTAGCTGACACAGTTCCTATCTCATGGCACTGGCTATAGAAAGCCTACTGAAAATGGTGCTGCTTGTTTTCTGGTCACCACCCCAGCAAAAAGGACAAATCCTTGAGCATCTAGGTGCTACCTGAGTCTTGAAACTGGAGACACATAGAGGTTACCTCAATATATGTCATCCTGTGAGAACTAAAGTAAACTAAAATGTCTAAAATGGAACCAACTTTAATTTGGGGGGCATGGGGAAATGAGTTGTTGCATACAGAATAAATGAGAACTAATTTGTTTTTATAAAAATAAAATGATGACTTATAGCAGCAGCACTGGAGAGACAAAATAAACGTACTTTAGCAAAAGCTGTGCTGAGAAGACCCAATCGGGAATTCAGAGGGTGTGACAAAGAGAATTAAGGGAAACAACGGCAAAACTACAACTTGAGCAAGTGACAGTTCACATGAACTTCAGACCACACGAACCCACTTGCAAGTCCCATGTCAGCACATGTGGTTCTCAGAGGGGCTCAGACCTCAAACTGCACTTGGAGAGGTTCTTGGCTTCTACCTACAGCACCCATAGCTGCTTCAGAGATTCCACCCAGAAGATATTTCTTGTGACACCAGTGCATTAAGCCTGACCATGTCTACAAGAATGGTATTAAAATAGATGTCTTGATGCATTTCTCAGTGCTGCTCTCTGTGCAGTTGTCACCCGAGGTCAAGCTGGAGCTCACTCAGCCATCCACTGCAGCAGTGCCAGCCTTCAGCTTCAGGTCAGCTCTGGCTCCAAGGCTTGCAGGCAGCCTACAGAGCTCAGGCTGTGCATTTACTCCTCTGTATGGCCACTGCAAGGTGTGATACATGGAGTCCATCTTCTTCTGCTGTTTAAATATTTACCTATCACACCATCTTCTATCTGTGTCTCAGGCTCTAACAACTGTCAATTATCTTTTTGTCCTTTTGTTTCACATTTTCAATTTACTTTTGTTAGTCAGAGCAAAAGGTCACACAAGACGGAACATCGCCGGTTTTAAAAGTAGCCGAAAAATACTGAAAAACCTGCTGATGTATAGCTGATGAAACTTTCCAACTTTGTCAGTTTTCTGCATAGGAAATATTAATGTGCTGAACTGAAACCTTACTAAAATCAAATCAGTGTTTAGCTGGTGGAAGCTGACTTTTATTTACAGCACCCAAAGCCTTTTTTAAAAAGCCTACCCAGCAAGAATTTCTATTTAGTAGCAGACTGGGGCACTTCTTCAGTAGCTTTCCTTGGGAGAAAGCCCTCAAGACCCAAGAAACTCACAGCAGTTAGTGTCCACACTAACTCAGTACTGAACAGACATGTTAAACAACTGAATGCACATACCAGTAGTAAAATTAACATTTAGCCACTTTTACAGGAAAGCACTTTGCAGTTTCAAACATTGGTCTTCCCAATTTAGAATCTGACCCCAAGATTAGTTTTGTGAATTGAGAAAAAAACAGGCTGGGTTTACAGAGAGAGATAGATCCGTAAAGTAACTACACCAAAACTCAAGTTTGCTGTTTTGTTTTACATTAAAGAAACATTGCTAGTGAAAGAGATTGCAAACATCAACCCCTTATTCCAAATATCTATCTCTCCATTCTGTTTGGCCCTGCATTAATTTAGTAAGACACTGACAATCATACATTTTTTCCTTGTCATATACTTCAGCCATTGGGCAACCTGGATAAACACAGGTACCAGGGAACGTGAAAAGGGAGAGTTATGGGGAAAGGACAGCCACACTACTTAATCTAAATTATAGAAATCATTTGAAGAGTAGCAGTGAACAATGGAATATATTTATTATCTCTCTTCACATCTCAAACTTTCTTCACACAAGAGATTATAATAGAGCAGTAGACACAGAGATGAACAGATCAAGCAAAGAGAAGAATATCCAGTAGGATCATGCAATTGCCTACTCTTATCTCAAAGAAAAAAGAGATTGCTAGATCTCTCTGATGCTCAAGATATCCAACTCTTTCCTACTTTTGTCAATATATTTAAAATACAAGATTTATGGTGATCTACTCTGAAATGGAGCTTACCTTGGCAGTGCAGGCATGAGAAGGTTAAACCAGAACAATGACCTGGAGATAGACAATTTCTCAAGATGGAGGAAAAAAAAAATCATAAAAGAAGAAAACCTATATTATAGCCACTGAGAAGGTGGCCCAAAACAAAATGCTCTACACCCCTCCCTGACACCTGGGATGCAGACATTCTGGGAGGTGTAAGGAAGAGGATTGAAAATATTGAGTTCCCCATCTCAGCACACACAAAGCTGAGTGTTCAGGCCCTGTACATTTTAACAGTCAAACCCAAAGCTGGCAGCTGAGATGGGTGCTGCTGTGCTGAGCCCAGAGGCCTTGCAGAGAGCAGCAAGATGACAGCAGGTACAACCCACCTTCTCATCTACCTCGTTACAAACAGGGGGGCTTCCCTGGTGCCGCTTCCTCTCCTCCTTGTGACAGTGCACCGTTAGGGATGTGGGTTTTGTCTGTAGCTGTGTGCATTTGCACATTTATGTACATTTAGCTAGTTCCTAGTTATGTCTATGGGCTTGTGATTATTAAAAATATATTGCACCAGGGAAATTACACCCATGTACCTTAACCTGAGCTTTTGACAATGCAGGAACAACTCTTCAGTGAAGAGTTTTTTGTTTCCTACCTTGCTTTCACTCCAGAGTACCTAGACATGAAAGCAATTGTAGTTTGAAAACTGCTTAGTCCATGGTAGCACAGCAGCAAAACTGAGCTTGAAAAGGGGCAAGCCAAACTTGGCAGCCAAAAGGGCCAACTGTGCCCTGGGCTGCATCAAGCACAGCATAGCTAGCCGGTCAAGGGAGGTGATTGTCTCACTCTGCACTGCACTGGTGTGGCCTCACCTCAAGTACTGTGTGCAGTTTTGGGTGCCTGAATATAAGAAGGACATCAAACTATTAGAGTATGTGCAAAGGAGGGTGACCGACATGGTGAGAGGCCTCAAGGGCAAGACTTATGAGGAACAGCTGAGGTCACTTGGTTTGTTCAGCTTAAGGCTGAGGAGTGACCTCATCACAGCCTACAGCTTTCCCAAGGGGAACAGCAGAGGGGGAGGTGCTGATCTCTCTCTGGTGACCAGCGATAGGACACAAGGAAATGGAATAAAGGTGTGTCAGGGGAAGTTCAGATTGGACATTAGGAAAAGGTTCTTCACTGAGACAGTGCTCGGTCACTGGAACAGGCTCCCTGGGGAAGTGGTCATGAAATCAATCCTGTCAGAGTTCAAGGAGCATCTGGACAATGATTTTGGTCGCGTGGTTTAGTTTTAGGTAGTCCTGCAAGGAGCAGGAAGTTAGACTTGGTGATCCTTGTGGGTCTGTTTCAAGTTGATATATTCTCTGATGCCATGAATCCAAGTCTGCTTCTCTCTGTGTGGAGATATTCCCAGTTATAACAACTACTGAGGCTGCTTAGTACAAGTGACTCAGGCCACCTCCATCCAAATCTCACAGATTACAGCTTCCTGGGCAGTCCCTCAAGAGACACATGTAGCCATGAAACTTCACAGAAAATGCCAGATGAGAAGGGATTTGTTACTGTTATCCAAGGGCAGTTTTCAATTATGTGACGATATATGCAACTGTTGCCATTTCTATTTCTCCCCACACATCATTGGTGTTATTTGAATTAAACTCATGCTGCAGATCTCTTCCTGAGAAGCTAATGGAGCAGATGTTATTGGAACATACTAAGTGGAAACATGGCACGTATTTTGTTAATGGACTATGCAGAGTTTTGTGAGGCAGAACTGAGGAAATCGGCCCGTTGCTATTTCTGGCTTTGCTGGCCGGATGTTTTTTGCATAATGTTTGCATACAGAAAAGCCAAGTCCTACAACTGCTAAGGCCAACACAGCCCGGCATTCAGACAGGACAGGCAGAGGTTTGGCTGAGGAATACTGTAATAAACTGAGTGAACAGTGGATGTGTCCATGTTAAAATCTAGAATTTATTTCCACTCTTGCCAGAAATTACATTTTTACAACCTGTGCATTATGTACCTTGCAAAATAGGTAAAAATGCTTGCAAGCTGGGGGTTAGAGGCATTGCAGCAAAATAAATGTAGGAATAGCACAGAATTATTGGTTGCAATTTGTAGGCTACATCAATTTACGACCCCTTGGTTCCCAGCCTAATGCAGTGTTTTTCTAAGAGGCAAAATCTCTACTTCTCTTAAAGAGATGGGGGGAAAGAAGAAAGGAGTTCTTATATAAAAGGCCTATATCACTTGTGGTGCTCTGAAGGGCTACTGCACAGAGGCAACCAAAGGACTCTCACTAAGTCACCTGTATGTTATCATGTAGCACTGGGAAGACATGTAATGTCTTTCACTGGGCCAGTTCAAAACCTTGAAGAAAACAGATGGCCATTAGGACATCTTTCAGACTAAAAAGTCTGAAAGGCAGGCATTAAACCTCAAGCCAAGCACCAAGTGAGAACAACAGCTCAGCACCACTGCTACAGGATCAAGGGAGAAACAAAGTAAAATCCACTGAAAGAGTACCTAGGCAGGGCAGACTGGCTCTGTCACTGGTGACCGATCAGACAGACTGGCTCAGAGAGTATGATGCCATCAAACAGTTAACAAATGAGGTACAAGGGACTTATCCTAAGTCTTTCTTTCCTATACAACTGTGTTGGAGGTAATCTAAGTGAGCCTTACTGGATTTTTTTTAAATTAAATAAAACCTTCAGTTCTAAAAAAATGATAGTAGTAACAATCACAGAATCGATACAGAGAGTGGTTGATTTGGAAAAAGAAATCTTCTGCTCATTCTGGCATAGCTCATAGACTAAACCGAGCCAGACAGCCTGAATTAGAACACCAGGTACTTGGGATAAGGCTCTTGCATGTCGTACACTTGATCATACACTTGAAAGATAAAGCAGAAGTTTAATAGTGGAAACAAGTCTTTAAACAGGCCTGTGACTCCTGGTGAATTCAATGGCAAAGTATGAAAATATGATGGAAACTGAAGATGCAACATGAATTTAAGTAGGTAAAACAATTCAATTCTGGGTGAAGAACACAGTTTTTTAATATCTGAAAGTGTGGTAAAGCCATCTGATTTTGCATCTCTTCCTATGAACAAGGACCGTGAAGCTGTGTCCTGCCCTTTAACCGGCCCTATAACAGGCAAGTGTTCGATGTCAGGACACCTGACAGTGACTGTCATGTCAGATAGTCATTTGCTGGATTTTCTCCTGGCAATCACATTGCAGATAACTCTATTTTGTCATCTAGTCACTGGCTACTGCACTGAATTGCTCTCTTCATTAATCTTACCTTTCCCAGAGACAAGGTCACAGATTTTTCGATTAGTCTTGCAGACCAGCCCTGCCTTTGCTCTAGAATTCACTGATTTGGGCTAAAAGCAATTCAGTAGTCAGTGGATGAGCCAGTGGTGTTAGTTTCAAAGGTTTCCCTGTAATGACAGTCCAGCACTTGGACAGAGGGTTGGGTGGCAAGGCACAGACGGATCATGAAAATCAGAGTGCAGTATCAGGCTGAACTCCACCTAGAGCCACAAAAAAAAAAAAAAAATGAGTCTGTCTCATTTATTTTGCTTTCCATATTAATAAAGCTGCAACTCATTATGTAAACCATATGCCGTCTCCTCAGTTGGATGCGTTAATGAAATCCTCTGAAGAGGGAAGCTTGACTTTTTCTGTTAAAAATGGGAACTCTTCTTCTTTTGCTAAAATCCCTTTTTCCCTCTTTTGCCAATTTGCATTTAGTCACAGTCTCCTCAAATCCACTTCTTACTCTTCAGTCAAATATGTGACTAAGGATTTCCAAAAGGGCAGAGCCAGGGGGGAGGAGAGAGTTGACAGGAACAAGAAATTATTTTCTCCAGCATTTCATGATCATTTTTTAACTACTTCTTTTGATTTCTCTTCCTCACACCCATGTAACTTCCCTGTGTGAGCAAGAACAGATGTTACAACAAGCAGAGTTCACCCTTTGACCCTGAGATCTCATTGCTTCTTTTCTCTGGTGCATGTTTGGATTTAGACTGAAAACCCTACAAAAATGCACGGGGGTGGGGTGACATGTGAGGCAGGGGAAGAATCTAATTTTGGAAAGTCTTCCCTAAGACACTCCCCCCCCCCCCCCCCAACTTCCACTTGTCTCACTTTATTTGTGAATGTCTCAGTCTCAGATTTGAAGACATCTGAAATGCGCTCAGATGCCACACTGAGCAGCATTGTATCAGAGTACCCAAATGCGTAAATTAGATCTCCTCCAAAGTTATTTTCAGAAGACATGACCTGTTGTCATTCCTACTGCGTATAACATATTGCAGGAGATGACAGTCCCTTTTCCACACTAGCCCTATACACAGACCTCTCTGTAGAGAGCTATGTCTTATAGATCTGCAACTCTTTCCTCCACACACATAAAAAATATTTACTCACTAGCAATTAAAAAAAAAAAAAAACCCACCAAAAATCTATTGCAATACTATCACTTCCCTTCTTGCCCTGTTTTTTCCTATCATTTTTGTCATTCTCTTTGCACAGACTCTGCTCAAACTGCTCCTGCCGCCCCCTGACCACACTCCCATTTCTGCCCAGTGTGGGACATGTCCACTGTTCCGCTCCCAGCCACCTTCTCCCAGCTCCCCATCCCTGCCATGCCCACCTGGCTGGAGGCAGGGTGGGGAGGGCAGGCGTGAAGCCAGCTGCTGGCATCTGCGACAAACAGCTGGCAAGGGATGCAGAGCTTGCTGAGAGCGGCTGCTAGCTGTGATGCACAGGGCTGCGGCAGGGACCGTAGCTGCCTCTGATATGGTTTGAAAACCAAGCCCTGCCCCAAGGAAAACAGCGCTCCTGAACAGCCTGCCTTTCCCACTGCCATTTGCCAGGGCTGCCAGGACATCCCCGGGTGCTCCTACAGGAGCAGGATAGAGGCTTCATGAATGCTATGTGACAGACACGCTAAAGAAAGCTGGCCAGGAAGCTTTCAAATGAGCTGCCTGCAGGTTCCCAGGACATGTCTCTGAAGCTAGTGTAGGGTCCTGCGAATATCTCCACTCCCACAACTCCCTTCTAAATGCTGTTTTTTTCTCTCCATCTGCATTGCTTGCAGCCAGGACCATGGAGCCCCCTCCAGCTGAGGGAAGAAAGTGTTACCATCCTACCACAGGCCTCCCATCCCCACGTTCCCTTATGTGCTGTTGAGTGAGTAGCGCTGCCAGTGACATGCGGATGACAATGTTGGGTCCTTGCCCCTACCAGAATCGGCTTGTGCTCTCTAGGAAAACCCACTCCAAGAGCTGCGAGAGAGAAAAACAAACAAGAAAACCAATGCAATTACAGCCATTATATCTCAGCACATAATTCTGAACTTTTTATAGCCCTTTGTCTGGACTGGTTTTGTTTGTTCAGAGGACCTTTCTCTGGGGAGATTACTTCTCAGCCAAATACCCTGCCAAAATTTTTCTCAGCAGCCACAGTTTTCCACTCTGTTCTTTTCCTTTTTATGCCTCTTTTGATATACCTAAAGTGCACCTCCCCATTCATCCTCATATATACATCTTAAAGTATTTGTAGATTTGAGATGTCTATCCATCTTAACTGTCCGAATACCTTGTTTTCTAACAACTAATGTGTGAGACTTAGATTTCTAAATGTAATTCTCTGAGACATTTAAGGTCCTTAGAATATGGATTCTTTGTTTACATACGTCCCTTGTAATAAAGGAAAAAATAATCAATATTTAACAGATACAGATGAGTACACTGGAAACTAATATTCTATAAAATGAAAGACCACTTTCTGAGAATGGAGAAAAGACTAGAGATTAGAGCTGACAGCTCTCCATTGTGTGGCCACTTATTGTCACACAATCCAGCAAGAGACATCTCTTGCCATTTCCTTTTGATTTCTCTGCGTAAATCTGCTCTCACCTAAAGCTTGACCACATGACAATACATACTTACATTAAACTGATTATTTCTGTCTGAGCTGGGTGTAGAAGAGGCAGTTTTATAAAAAATGTCCCTTCTGGAAATAGCCCCGTTCACTACAGAAGGAGATGCATGTCACATCCCAAAAGACAACCCTGCATTTTATGTTAACTTCTTGATGATAACCAAGCAAAAGACAGTCCAGCCTAACATTTACATTCAAAGTTGATTAAAATGTCCAGATGAGGTAGCCAGACACACAGATTAACCTAAAAATCTACAGGTTTCAGATACTAGAGATTAGGTTAAAATTCTACCGTTCCTAAGCAATATCAGCCACTTGCCACAAAATGTGTTCATGAATTTACTTGACTGATCTGGAAATAGTTTATATTTAGCCAAACTTCATTGCTATACAAAGGGGTAAGCGACAATTCATGATACGTTGAGCTGGTGCTCCCTCACAGGTAGAGTGCAAGCACAGAAAGTAAGAGCAGCTGGATTTGCACAGGGGAATAAATACACTGATTTCAGAGATTTCTCATAGTGATGACTAGGCCTCCTTCTTCCTGCAGATACAGCATGTATCTGGAGAAAAGTGGTGCATCCTGAGGGTGGGACTGTAAGCAAGTTGGATTAGTTAAAGTACTGAGCATCCTGCTGGTTGATTCAGCAAGCTATCTCTACAGTCCCCTTGGAGCAAGAGAAGTATGGTTGTTTCCTCCTTTCTCTAACCTCACAGCTGTTGGGTCAAAGGATGCTTTAAATCCACAAATCAAGCAAAAATTTATAGCAAAACCCAATCAGATGCATTTTATTAATCTCTTGCAGAAGATTCTGACATCATACAAATGCAGGTTTATAGTTTTTTATTTGGAAAATTAAGCTATAATAGAACAAAACAGATAAATCAGTCAGACCAAGTATGTGAACAGTTGTAGAATTTCAAGAAAGAAAGCCTTTTTATAGCATGGACATGACCCAAAATGATTTAGAAAGTCCTATTAAAAGTAACAGGATGCAGCATTTCAAATGTTTCACCATCTCTAGCTTTATCATAAAGGTTTCAGGAACTCACAAAATTAAGATGTTCACATTGTTAGTTGCACATCATCTCTGAAGCCACAAGGAAGTACCTATCATCACTTTATTTTACTTTCTCTCTCAGGTTTGCCGTATGCTGATGGACTGCACACAAGAATGGAGTCCAGAAACTCCCAGTTTAGGATTTTGTGCATGACCTTGCACAAGTTACAATAATTTCTGAACAACCCAGAGATCCCCATACCTAAAAGTTACAGGGCAGCATCCTGCTGCACTCGGTCACATACAAATAAGGACTGTTTCAAAAAGCTCACAAACTCAGTAACATAAGAAACAGACCTTACAAGTGCAAAACCAAGGGACTCCATCAAAGAGCAAGACCATTATGGCCAGCAGGATACTCAATGGTCTCAAAAGAGTAACGAGCAAGAAACTTTTCAGTAAAGTCAGGGAGAAGCACTCTAGGAGAAAAAGGGAATGGGAAAAAGGGAAACAGAAAGGTTTTGTGCTATTTTTCTCAGCTTTGATCAAAAGCAGTGAAGACTGTGGTACCACTTAGAGGATGACTGTAAGAGTCTTAGTAGAACCTCAGAAAATACCCCTTTTTGATGGTATATTTGACTGGCATAATTTTGATTCAAACTTTGTCCATACTATCATTTGATATATTGTCATTATGAACCATATCATCATATACAATCTACCCTTCTAACTTCACTTTTACATCTTTTTTAACTGTATGCACTCTTCAATGGCTGACCTAAGCAATATAGCTGTTCAAAAACATGTTTCTCTTATGCTTCTGAAATCTGCTTGCACCTGTAACACCAGGACTTCTTTATATTTTTTTTCCTAATGGCTGGATTTTCATATTTGTGTATATTAAATCTAAGCCTGGAGACTATAAAAGTGTCTGCTGAATTTGCTTTTCTGTTTCAAAGGTTCGAGATCTCCCTACCAGTTGTGTTAGCCTGAGTTCCAAAAGCCTGAAATCTGATTATTTAAGGGGAGTTCACAGAAATGTAAAATATTTTCCCTCTATGAATTCTTCTCAATGGTCAATATCACAAAGCTTCTTTAAAAATTAAGACCTGGATACCATCTCCATAGCTTTGTCAAACTTTGGCCCTGTTTTCTATTGAACAGGAGAATTCTTCAGAGGATCAGTGGAGTTTATTTGAGTAACTTTGCCCACGCAAGTTTCTTTCATCTATTTCAGTGAGAATTTGGAAGCACCATCTGCCCTAATTTGAAGGCTGACCCACAGATTTTTCTTCCAGAATCCTTTCTAGCCTCATATGTGTCCACAGCACATCCTTTTGTTCTCTGCTTCAGTGCAGGCCTAGCATCTCAGAGTAATGAGTTGTCATTTGGTTCATAAAAACTTCTATTCTTCATGTTCAAGCAAATTTCATGTTCTTCTCTAATGTTTTTTTTGTCTGTCCTCAGATCATTCTGTCTTATCATCTCTCTCGGTGTCACAATTACCTGAATAAGTATCTGTGTTCTTCTTTAAACTCCAGTCTCAGACTATGTAAGCTGTTCTATCTTCTTTTTCTGCCGCGGCTGGTTTCCCTTTCTCCTTTGTCACCTATCTTCTTCTTGGTTGTCCCCGTCATTCTTCTGCACAGCAAAACTATCCATTACTTTTATTCCTCCTCACTAGGCAAACTCTGTCTTCTCCCCATAACCATGTTTTGCCACATGCAGCTCTCCTTAGCTAGCTGTCTGACTTCCACATCTTCTTGTTTGGAAGATGATTTATCTTGTCTGCAGACCCTCTTCTAAACTCCATGAAATCCACTGTCCTAACACCTCCTCCATCTACTTCTGGAGCACCTGTTGCCTAGGAAATGTGTATTAGGAACCCACTTCAGAAGAATTTTGACCTCATGGATTCTGCTTTTTTCTTTTTTTTTTTTTTTCCCCCAGATCCATTCCATTTTTTTTTCTCAGTAGTCACATTCCTTTCTCTTCTTAATTCCTGCTCTTAAAGTAGAAAAGAAAATCCCACAAATCATTTCTTAGAGTCTTTCAGATACCTAATCCCATTTCCTATTTTCTGTATGGTACCTCATTAAAAATATATAATCCGAAGTCATGCATAACAAAATGACAGTTATATAAGGACCATTCCTTTTAATGTCACAGCTGAACATTTAAAGGAAACATTCACATTGATATCATTTATAAATATAATGTTTATCACTATCTTGCCACTGTAATGATTCAGTGAAAATAATTTCTGAGATTTTTCACTCCTATGGTTTTCCTGCTCACAGGAAATGTCTATGTGAATAGCTGTCAGAATAAAACCTTTGCCTTTCCAGTTCTCACTCTCATTTGTTGCATAGTACTGTGTGTTCACCTAATGTGTTCCACACAAGAAGTTGCTACAATTCAAGTTTCTAATCCACAGATATATTTTTCAGCCTTACCTGACATTTTCCATTTTTCTTTCACAGAGTCTTTTATGAATTCACCAGCTATTGCTCTATAAAGATATATGTTATTTATATTGGATCTACTCCTTAACCTTTATTTGATTTTACCTTATCTGACATCTTGTTTCTCAGCCCATATATACATATGTAAATCTGCTTAGAGTATTTCCCATTTCTTTATAATTTTTAGTTCCCACAATTGCATATCTTCTACAGATTTATTCAACTCCCTATTCACTACTGACATCTTGACACTAGCAAACAGCCGTTCACTGAAAATCTTTTCCCATGACTTAACTTGGGAATCAGTTTTTCCCTATTTCCTTTGTCTGCCTGTAAGTTTAAGCACTAAAGATTTTCCTGTGCAGTAGCCACACTGGTCTAAAACAACTGGATTAGTCTTCCTCACATCCTGCACCTTAGTGATCCTCCCAGAGCAGAAACCACAAGGAAGCCCATCCAGGCAGTAGATCCTGGAACAAACCCTCCTCTGATGAGGCAAAAAAATCAAATTAATTGAATGAAATTACTTTGAAGTCCCCCGGAACAAACACTGTACATGGAAGGACCTCATCAGTATCTCTGCTATTTCACAGTTTATTTCCTTCAAATTCCTCAGATTAATACCATCTGCTCCTGGTAATTCACTGCATTTGTCTTTCTCAAGTTGCTTCATAACTTCCTCCTGAGACACTACAATCTCTCTTAAGGCCAATGTCTGATTTCCCATAGGAAATGCCCTCTGAATAGCACCTTCCATGGAAAACACAGATGCAGGAAATTTGTTTGACTTCACTCTTAGCTAAGCCTCCTTTCCAGCTGACTCCTCATTGCCTAATAATACACAGTCACTCATGCAGTTTTCTAAACACTAACAGGTACTTGTGAGTTTCTTGGCTTGGAAATATTTTTGCACTTTAGACAAAACTTTCCTGTACTTATATGACACAAAGTCTCTTTATAGTTTCAAAGTTTCTGTATAGTGTTTATCCTCCACATTTATCAGGGTAGAATGTTTCAGAAAAAGAATGACTAAGAATTCTAATAAATATTTTCCTCATTTTTACCCATTTTTCCTTATGTTCACAACCATTATATCTCCCTGGAAGAATTTCCATTGATTAGAAGCAAGTTGGGCCTTCCACATTACTCACCTCAATTAACTTCTGCAATTACATGATGAATCTTTTCCTTTTTAACAGTCTCCACAATGAGTTATCAAATAATCAGTTACTTATGCTCTCAGTAAACTACTCCAATGTGCCATTCTGCAAAGGACAGCAAGGTGATGCACTAATTATGCATCATTAGAGCTGCTGGTTTGGTAAGTATCTTGCAAAGGAATGGCTTTGGCTAGGTCAATAATTTGGGTTTGAATGTCATGTATGGGTACTGCTTGTTCAAACAGAACCAGTAACATTATTTAAATCTCACTGACTCAGGAAAATGTGGAAAGGCACGCAAATTCTGCTGTCAAGCTAACAAAGTAAACAAACTAAGACACAATGGGATTAAAAGGTGGGATAAAAGTCTGAGATCAAAGAGTCCTCATCAGAAACTCTTATGCACCAACAGTCACTTCTCATGCTAAATGAGTTGCAACTATACTGAAATCAGACAGGTAGAAAAAACAGTCCCCAGAATAACCAGAATTGTTGGTTTCCAAGGAGTTTACAGCATCAAATACAATTCCTTATAATACTGCTATAAACAATTTGGAAACTAGTAAATGCTACAGAGAACAGGCGTAGAGTACTTTCTGCAAGGATTTCCAATTAATAGGCAGCTGTATTCTGTACTTCTGTTCTACAGTTACAGCAGATCCTACAGCAGTGAACCTTGTTCTCTAATTATGATGTACAAACTTAATCAGTTTTCAATCTTTCCTTTTTAGGTAAACGAAAACAGGCTTAAATAGTGTACAAAAGTTAGGAGGGTATCCTCTGAACAAAATAATTCAGAGGTAGTTAATGCTGGACTGTCATCAACATCTGATGGTAATGTGGAAAGAATCAACCACAGAGTACTTTTGTGAGGTTTGAAAAGAAGAAATTGTGTAAAAAGATATATATATTGAATAACTCTTGATAATACCACCTAATACCTATAGGATGCCTTTCCTACAGTTTCAGATATTATTTATAGCAAATTCTTCTACAATAAGCATAGTATTTACATTTTTTATAGTCAATTCTCGTAGAATCCTAGTAAATTCTCTAACACTGGAGTCAATTGTGTGACTCTATGATTTTACCAAATTCCTTCACTCACTGAGTCTTCTGGGTTTTCTCAAGACAGGTGGGGCTTAGAAAGATTATAAAGAAATTAATCAACAGATTGTATCGATGGTAGGGCCATACCAGTCAAGAAAGACAGAAGAAACTTTCTGGGAAGCAGTCATGGCCTAACTTACTGGTGACATTTATTTCTATCTACCACCATTTGAAAATTGGCTCATGCTTTGAAGCATACAGAAATATGCCTTCAAACCTTATTAAAAATGTTCCCTAGAGAATTTCAGATATTTCTTTAAAAGCTTCCTACTCTATTTGAGATGATTTGTAAACTCCACTTCCAAAGTCGTTGCAGGTTTTCCAGGTATTTCTCACCTTGTAGAACAGCTGAAGATTGTGCAGCAAGAGGAAATACTTTTTTGTGTCCATTTGCTATGTACCGTCTCCCAATTTCGTTGAACATACTCTTATTTCTGAGAATGGGTGTAAAAATACTGAGTGTTTACTTCGTGTTTATCAGTTATTTCTTAGTACATTTTTATTATGACTTTTCTCTCTCTTCTGCCCTAAAGAAAACAGGTCAGAGTATGAATTACCCACTTTCCTTTTTCTAAATACTTGTCATGAATACATCCCTTCCTGATGAGATAACTTGAACTAAACATATTATATAGTAATATTTCTGTTCTAAAATAACTACTGTTTTATGTAGATGACTTAATACCTCCCAAATTATCATTGTCCCGTTTCTAAAATATTGCTGAGGTTGTGGTTTTTTACTGGTCTTGCACATTGGCTAGAAGTCATAATTATGTTCCCATAATAGTACCCAGGTGTCTTTCCTGAGTTAATTTAGAATTCAGCAAGGCGTATGACTAATTAAAACTTCATTTAGAACCAGATACTCTTGAGGGCTGTGCATAAATGACTTTATGACATTTTTAAACATACAGAAAAATGATCTGTGGAGTATGTCAGCTGCTCCATGCCTTTGCTGCCTGATAAGCAATTAAATTTTTTAAAAGTATATCCTCCTCCTCTACCTTAGACTTTTGGGTGTATAGAATGAGCAACAGATGATAAATATTTTTTAGTGTAAATAAAAAAAGTAAATGAAGAAGCCATAACCCTCAAACTAATGTTAGTTATTTTAACTGTTGAGGTAAATTTTACAAGAAAAATACAGGGAAGAGATTATGCAATGTGGTTATCTAAAGCCAGATTGGTCTGGGATACAATCATTTGATTCCTGCTTATAGTCTCAGATTACAAACCCTGCAGGTAACAAAACATGAGTCTGGAACTGAAAAGGAGTATAAAGTTATAAATAGAAATTCACTGTCAAATACTTCTTCAGCATCAGTGGAGATGAGACACAGACGGAGAGGAGATTAAATCTACAGGAGACCTGGGGTATATTAATTAAGTGTCTGACATTACAGAACACATGTCTGGGGTGAACATAACCAATCTTGTCTTGGTGAATTGATTTTCTGATAGTGTCTTGAAGACTAGTGGCCAGTATCCTTGATAAAAATCTTTACATCTACATTACTTAGTGAAATCAGGAAATAAGCATCACATTCTGGGCATTTATTAGATTTAGCTTAAATGCTAAATTCTTACATGGCAAACAGCCACTTTCTCTAGAGTTACTGAACTTATTCCTTATCAGATCGAAAAGCAACTGTGAAAAATCTTTACATAAGCTTGCTGAGACTCCATCAAAGCCAGGTGTTTTGGCAAGAGAGCATTCTTCATCTGATCTCCAAGTTTCCTAAAACATTACTGCCTTTTCTGATATTAGCTAGAAGAGACGGAAACTGTTGTTTAACTTACTGACTGAAATGGAAAACAGAGATGTGCTGGGCACCATAACACTATGTTTTTATCAAATCTTTAAAAAGATGCAAACATAGATAAAACAAAGCAAAAGGAATATTAAAATAATCTAAGTAAGCTTGCAAAGTCAAGTAGCAAAAATAAGAAAAATTGACGCAGCCTTCACTCAATCCCCCTTATACTTGTCCATTACTTTACAGCATCATTCTAACACAATAAATGATGCAGTCCCCATTGTAATAAAAAATAACTCTTCAGACGATTTGGGAACAAAACAAAGTTGCAGAATTCGTTTATTAGAGTTTTTAAACTCTAATTAGTTTAGCTACCCATCCCAATAGGATAAATACAGAGCCTTGACATGCATGCACATAAACATGTATTGATGATTTCTCCTTTTGAAAATTATTTCCCCAGCCCTTACTTACAAATGACCTTTTTTTCCAGCAGCCTAGAGATTTTCCTTTCCTTTGCATGCAGGGAGGAACTACTATGATTTTCCACTCCTTATGCACTGATGCAGTGAAGCTTTCTGCTCTTCTCACCTTTTCAACTTCACTCATCTCTAAGCATATATATGAAATCAATGACTAATGTAAAAATGACTTCTCTTATTGCTCCTTAAAGAGCACTGCATCAGCAAAATGAGACAAAAACTACTAAGAAATCAAAGTTCAGATCTTCTAAATCTAGAACCTTGTCTTAACAAATGTAACAAGAGGATGGGGCAGGAAAAGGATGCGTGAAAGAAGCTGTATGTGAGAAGAATAATGAGCAAATAGTTGCATAGTAAACTGAAATCTCAGTTCTTTCTTAGCTATTGTCCCCTGCTCCAAGACTTCTACTTAAATATACAATAAAACATTCATTTTACAGTTACCTCTGACTTTTTCAGAACTCGGTCATGAGCTTTTTATTCTCTTTTATAGCATCTGTTGCAACGAGGTTCTGCTTTGTTGGTGTTTCTTTGCACTATTTTATGACAATAGCAAAAGCTTCCCATTTCATATTTGTTTCAGAGGATTTTTTAGCCAATTTAGGCAACATTACAGTTTGCTATGTGATACATGGATGCTTCCCCTGAGCTCAATTTTACTTTCTAGTAGGCTTCATGGTCTTAGTGGAGTATACATGTTGTGGTGGTTTACTCCCTGCCGGGGTCTGAGACCACGTGGCTGCTGCCCCTCCCCCACAAAGGGAATGAAATACAAAGCCCCGGGGCTGAGATAAGGAGAGGTTTAATACAACAGTGCAACAGCAACAGAACAAACAACAACAATAACAAGAACAAGAACAGTAATAACAATGAACAGTGCAAGATATGTACCGATACAGCAGTGAGAGCAGAGAGATCACATAACACACGCGTTCACCGATTCTCCCAGCTCCCGCGCTTCGGAGCCCAGAGGTGACGTCAGCATGGTATTGAATAACCCAGCTAGAGCTTCCCCCCCACTTCTGGGGAAACTTAACCCTATCCTAGCTAAACCAGGACACATGTGTATCATCAACAGAACAGACCATTAAGTATTTAGTTCACACTTCAACATATGCTGGGTAAGACTACAAACTTTTTGGTATATACCCACTGAAAACCTCCTCTGAGAAATAATTCAGTTAGAACCAAGAGAGCTAGTTTGTGTGAAAAGTCAGCATCAATCCAGAGTCATAACAAAATAACATGTATTTGAGAGAAATACATCAAGAAATACATCAAGAAAAACATCAAGAAACTTAAGAAGTTGCAACATGTAAGTCAGCACTTCTTTTTTGTGTGTTTGTATGTATCATTGATAAATAGACCAAGTAATGGTTGGAAAGGGTAACCAAATGACTGCTCAGTTGTTCAGAGTATGAATTCAGTTAAAAATATCATGGCATTTTATAGGTATTAAACACACAAGCTGTATTCCAGTCCCGAAATCTGTGCTCCAGGTACCTCTCTTGGCCATTTGTTCTTTGTAGGCTGGATCATCAATAGCTAACGTGAACTTCTAATGCCAATCTTTAAGTTTTAATCAAAGAGTTTTGCCCATCTACTCAAGTAGAAAGACAAACACATACATATATATATAATCAATACATATAGATAACATGTATGTGTGCACATGCACATATGTGTGTGTATATATATACACACATGTATAAGTATATATATATTACTTGCAAAGGAGTAGCAGGTGCAATGAACAGAGTTATCCTTATTTATTTTTTAATAAATAAGGACTGGTAAAGTATAGGGAATTTGTTAAACCAACGTTGAACTCAGCAGTAGTATTTTACAGCTATTAGTGCAAGACCCTGTTGTGTTTTCTTTTCTATGGGGGTCATGCCCCTTGTCGTGCTTTGTTTTTATAGCGCTTCAGAACTGAACAAACCAGAAACTAAATTAAACTCAACTAAACACATTGTGGTTAATCTAGGTGTGAAGCATGACATCATGAAAAGCAGAGTTTTGCCCAATTTCCACATGAAACCATAATCATCCATGGCTGATTCACAAAAGTGAGCCCATGTTCACCAGAAGCTGCTGAAACTTTGTTTTCCTTATGGAACTTGCCTGGAGTTTTCGTTGTTATTTTTTATAGTTTTTAAGGAATGAAGATTAAAAAATCACAAGAAATATTTATCTACGTTTTTCCAAATCTCTTAGAACCCTGGGAAGGACTGTAAAACTCAATCTTCTCCTTTATGTTTGGAGATACAGGGGCAACCCAATCTGAAAAATTACTTTAACAGAAAGAAAAAAAAATTGTCATGAAGAAGATGCCTTTTGAAACCTAAGCCTTACACTAGACCAGATGTACTTGAGTTTGTTTCTCATTCATGAGGAGATACACACAATCCAAGCTCAAAACTACCTTTCAGTAACTGAAGAAAGTAGCTTCGTGTCTCAGCTTTAGCATTCAGATCAGGCCATATTCTTGTCACAAAACAATATATCAGCTAAAATGAACGTTCCCTTGCTAATTTTATACTCTTTAGGTGCAGAGGCCTTTGCGTTCCCTAAAACTATTTGTTACCCTCTCAAGTTTAGATCATTTATAGTCTCTGCCCTCAATACCCAGTAGCTATTATATAAAATAAGCAGGAAACAGATGACTACAAAATATGGTTTCTTTACTTTTTTGTAAACAAGTTACAGTTATACTGTAAAAGTACTGTGACAGACAGTACTTGGGGTTGTTCCCTTCTTGTCCACAACTCCTTGATACTCCTGTAAGGAGACTGAACCAAGTAGGACCCCCAAGGAGAGCAGAAATTGCCACTGCTGCAGGCCAGCATCCTGAAGCTTCGGCTGGCATGAGAGGAGCCACAGACAGGAGGTGAGTCTGCTTGTCTTCAAGCATGGAGACAAAGTGCTGCAAGGGACAAACAGAGTCCCACCTTCAAGATGACAGGAGGATCTTTCCTAGGGACCAGAGATCACTGGGCAGGGCTGGTAGCAACAGAGACAGTCCCTGGGATGACTGAAAATGAATCGTGAAGAAAGGACCCCAGGAGATAAGGGAGAATTACCCACACATCTTTGCTATTTCTGTTAGTCTGACCCAATCACTGGGAGTTTCATTACTTGGGAAGGCAGTTAATTATCATATGTGAACAAAACCTGGCTCTTCAGCATTCAAAAGTTTTTCAGTCTCTCAGAGGCATTCACTAATGAAAATGTCTGACAAAGCATCTTTGGCTAACTGATCATGGACCACAACTTGCCACCTTCATCAACTTGTGAGGCAACTAAAGCACTTTACAGTACTCACCCATCAAGCTGTTTCTGCAAACTGCCTGTACGAGCAATAGCGACTTGGGTGCATCTATAGGGATATGAGACACGCATCCCCCCTTCCCTAAAATAAACTTTCTAGATACTAGTTTTAATTACTGTTTCTGGATCCAGTGAATCTCTGCAATAGAAATTTAGTATACAATATAACACAAGATAAAGTACAAACCAAGATGTTTAAGGCAGTGCCTTAAAGTTATTTCCTCTATCTATCCCTAAAACTTGCTGTATGACAGTTTTCAAGCAAAAGTTTCTAATGGGTAGCTAAACATGTTTATGAAAAAAAAAAATTCCATCATGGAGATGAGCACAGTGTCCTCTGCAAAGAAGCATTTTGCTCAGATCAAGATGTGAAAAGCCGCAGTGTCCCTGGAAGTGTAAGGTTTCTGGCTCTCTGAACCCTAAACCTAACCCTAATGGCATCTTGGCGCTGAGGTTGCCAGCACCATGGGTGTCCCAGATTAGAAAAGTGTGGCGGCTGCAATGTTGTTGGCGTGCTGTGCCTCCCTTGGCATGCCTTTTCCATCCCCAGTGTCCCTGGAGCTGTAGGCTTTGTGACTCTCTCAGCCCTAAACCTAAGCCTAACCCTAGCTCTAGTTGCTGCATGGGTCAGAGGTCATGCTGCTGAGGTCCCCAACACCATGGGTGGCAAGGATTAGAAATGTATGGAGAGACCAATGCTGGTACAATGCTGGGCTCCCCTTGGCATGCCTTTTCCAGCCCCAGTGTCCCTGGAGCTGTAGGATTTGTAGGTCTCTAAATAATAAAGCAGAAGTACTCTTCCCTTGAATGTTTGTGGCAGGAAACTATACCTTCCTCACAAAAGTATACCTTAGATAATATGGATGAAGTCTTTTTCAAATTCTCTCATTTAACAATTTTTCTTTCTGTTTTTATTTGAGAGAAAATGACATGTTGATGCATTGGTAAAAGAGGATATAGTATTATTTCTCTTTGTACAGCCAGGATATAACATACGTCATGACCTGTTAAGAGTGAAATAAGATTACACAGGAAAAAATCTTAAAAATATTTGAAAGAGCCTTAAAGAGATAGGAAATAACTCCACATTTCGGTATCAGTGCTGTGAGAGCCAGAAATTACTGTAGTATTTATACAGGAATCATACCTTTTTTATTAACCCAACCAATATGATTAAAGAAGGCAAAAGTGCTACTGGGCAATTCACTGGCACGAGGTTCTTGTGTTAACTGACACAGGGCTTATTCAGCACATGTTTCCTTTCAGAGGCTTGCACACAAATATTTTGGTGCCTACCTTTGCCCTGTCAGAACTGCTGGCAGAAAGGGTTTCAGGACAAGATTCAAGACCTCAAGCGGTGTCTCCTTTGCCCTTTGTAACCAGAGCGTTGCCATGCCTGTCACACCTGTGAGCGGGACAGCACATCTTTCCCATTGCCTCGCTTGTCCTCTAGACATTATACTGTTCCCTGATCCCAAAACAGCTCTACTGCTTCCTAAGTCTCTCCCTGGGTTTGTGCATGCCTTGTTTCAGAGATATCAGGAAAATGACTACCTGCTTTTTTCCCCCATTCCCCTTCATAGCACTCCTTTACTTTGTGCACTGTATCTGTTCCAAAAGTGGTTTTTTCTGCATTTCTTTTCAAGAAGGACCCAATTTACTTTTATTTAAGGGACCAGATCTACTTAGATGCCCACAATTAGCTCCCTGTCTCACTGCATTGCAATATGTGTCCCAGGCTAGGGCAGCTGGCACATCCTAGCTGGTCCTGCTATTCTTCCTTCCTTGACGGAGCTCTCGAAATTCCAGAATTGAAGAACCTTCTTGTTTAGGTTTTTAGTTTTGGGGTTTTTTAGGTTTCCTAAAATGCACTAGCAAAGGAGAAACAGAGAGTCAAGTTATGGTGAAAGCAGTTGAGCAAACGAGTACCCACAGCTTTGTGAATGTCATTTGTTCTGGAGATCTTTGGTTGAGACATATGAATTTTTCACACCATGCTTTCAAAATACTGGCTGACTGAATGCTTAGGAAATCCTGTTAGTATCTAAATAATCAGTATCAATCACTGAATTATATTAGTTATTTGCACATATGACATATCACATCTGAGGATGCAAAATTATTTTAATCCTGAAATAAAGCTTTCAGCTATTGGTGGTTTGAACAGGCTCCATCTGATTGTACACTGAGGCCACAATGCCTGACAGCAAGAAATGTGGAGGAATTCTGTCACCAGGAAAACATTATGGGAACAACATGGAGGAGTTCAGGAGATAAACAGTATAATGGACTGTAGCAGAGAAATTGGAAAGAATTATTCCCAAGTAATTCTAGCCTTACAGATGCCTACATCTGAGCAGGTCATACAGCTAATGATTCATTTGACATATTTCATGTGACCTTAGGATGAGAAGCCATGTCTTTTAAGTGCCCATTTCTCTGCATTGAGGACAAATGTTGATTGGAGTGACGGGCTCCGATGTAAACACACATCTGGCTTCTCCTTCACTGCCGATCAGTGTTTCTCCATGATCCTGCCTCATGCAGCAGTCAGACCTACCTTGCTGCTGGGCCACAGAGCCTCCCAAAGGACTGTTGTACACCTCTACCTTTAGAGGCCCCTCCTTAAATCCACCGAGCACCAATTTATTTAGCAGCAGCTGCAACCGGTCAGTGTTTCTTCAGCCTGCGCCAAAGTCTGACATCCCCACGGTGAGGCAGCACAGCTTGGTGCAGGGCTGGACTGTGCATTTACTCCTTGTGCCCTGCCTCCTGTGGGTCTTTTTTCTCCCTTAGCCAGGCAACCTATGCTCCCACACAGGCTGGCATCAAAGTATGTCTATGCTTTGAGCCATTTAATAAATTTACTATTGTGGTGGAGAAAAACTTGATCCTCTCATTTCCCAGTGCAATGCTCTCTGCCACAGTGATGCCTGGGCTAGAGGGATGTTGTTGACCCCCTCCAGCATAGCAGAGAGCTTTTGCCTCACCGACAGCGAGCGGGAAGGTATTTCTGCCTTTCCTGACCCCTGTGTTAGTTCCCCGTGTGGTTCAGGTGGGCCTGTTCTACTGGATCTCTTGGATGCAGGATGCAGGAGAGAGGGATCATTTGTCGAGGGCCAAGTATGGCCCTGCCACAGGCCAGAGAGAAGAATGCTTCTCTGCCGCTGGCAGGTGACCTGAAACTCAGTGTGAGCCAGCTACACTTCCCTCACCTCAGACTAATCAAAAACACAAACATGCATTTATTCATAATATTCAAAACAGACAATGCAGCCACAAATGTTTATAAAAGATGTAGGCAGAAAAAATAAAAGCAAAAATATGCTTAATCTGTTTAGACTAAGGTAACACGAGAAAGTTCTCTCGTTCCATTATTCAGCGGATTTGCTGTTTACCTCCTGATGAGATGACAGTTTCTGCTGTTGCCCATGCCTCCTTTCTGAAAGGATAGCTCAGCTTTTATAGCCAACAGGCCCTTTGAAACCTCCTAAACGGTAAAGACTGGCTTAATCTTTTACCCCTAAATGCTTCTTTTTGTGCCTGAAGTAGGAGACAGGCTGTTCACCCTCATGAGCAGAATAAAGGTTGCTTCCCAACTAGAGCAATGTTATAGCAACCCGTCTGTTATTGTGTTTTACTAGTAATTTATTGGATCAGTTATAGTGTATTAGTAGTTATATTAATAATTTACTAGTATGTCAAAGAATACTACATTAGGACTCACCTGCTGTTCTTAACTGGTGAGTAAAGGACTGTGGCTAAATGTGGTCTGAACCTCTTGCCCCCTCCTCTTGGCAGCTTGTTGGTGTGACTCAGTGAGGAATACATCTTTCATTGAACCCTGCATCCTCTATCATTTTGTACTTAGAAACCTGCATGCTTGTAGCACGCTGGCTGTATATAATTCATTACTAATGTTTGCCTAGAGAAGACAGCAATCAATCACAGTGAGGCTGCAATGGGTTTTGGGTGACTGGTCCTGAACATCTACAGAGAAAGATGAGGCATATATTGCACATGGATCTGAGAAAGGAAGGTGAGAATGGGGAAATGCATCTCCATATTCTGAGCTTTGTAGGTGCTCATAGATTTAGAAGAAAGAAGAATTGGTTTCATTGGTTATTTGTTTGCTTTTGAGCAGAAAGCTTTGTCTATTTAGTTATTTTTCTTCCCTTTGTAACAAAGCCCTATTTTGTTGACACGTTCATTTAATTATGAGAAGGAAGTGGGTGCTCTGACCTGTCGCACACCAGGAGATCACAAGACAGGGATTGAAGGTCTATTTTTGTTAAAGAACACTAGTGAGGGAAAGCAATCCTTTGCTCAAACTGGATTAAGGACCAAAATAGCTTTTGTCCACTGCTTCAGATTAGTCATGTAGACCAATTCACACCTTACAGAAGGTAGAAAAAAAGGGGGCACAAAGGAACAAGACATGCTGAGTTAGGCAACTCTGAACAGACTCAAATGCTCCCAAGTCTGTGCTATGTACCTATTAGATCATGATTCCAAAACAGTGGATTTGCTGAAAATCAGGGGAACAATTGTTGTCTAATTAATCCACCAGCTGATCAAAAGGGTAGTCAAAAAAAAAGGAAGGAGGGGAAGAGAGGGAAAAGATCCACTATGCAAACAAGTAAACAAGCAAACAAAAGTCATCAAATTAGCATGATTAATGCCAAGCTGAAGTGGATGGTTAACCTCCTGTCAGAAAGGCTTTCAAAGACATGGATATTGGCAGTCTATAATCCTGGAGATAAAAAAAGCACAGTCATTAATATTCAAGAAATTGCTTTTGAAGCTCTGGATCATTCACATCCCATACACAGTTTTTCATTATAAAAACAATTGAAGCCACTGGAGAAGGACTGAATTACATGGCAGGTTAGACAGATGATGAAGTGGGAAAATGAATGGTGAGGATAACAAGAGTTTCTTAAATTTTAAATTCTTGTACATGAACAAAAGAGAAACAGATTGCTTAAGTTAGCAGAACAAACAAAGCAAAGAATGGGAAGAAACCTCACATAGGAATGACTCAGCCTATAAACCTGAGGGCTCAGCAGGAAAAACATAGGCAAGGGAAACAGACATATACTTAAATTTAAGGAAGACGAGATTTAAACTGAGTGACAGGAAAAAAAATCCGACTTAAAAGGTTATTGGGTTAAAGATCAGGCTGGCAAGGGAAATAGTTCAAGATACAATTATCAAAGAATTTAACACTGGAACCAAAAAGCATTGAGAGGCTTATAACATTTCTATATGGGATGAATTCACCCTGATAAAGCCAGCGGCCCAGGCTAGACAGAGCTGTGTTTCTTTCCAGCCAATCTTCTCCTATAAAAACCAGAATGGAATTCCTTTTTCCAGTAAATTAAACCACATCAAACTTAATCTTTTTTACTTAAATGCTGCAATGTGTTTGTCCTCAGAGTGTTTGTGCTGTGCCCTGGCTTTACAAGGTTATTGCAGGTTACAGCGTTGTCGTCCGACACATGCACATCATTAATGGTCAGGGCTGAAGCACTATTTCTGTAAACAGCAGTGGACTGGGGCAAAAGAGCTTTCTGGTCTAAATGCCAAAGAACAATGCCAGCTTCTGCTGCCATATGGCATGGGGACAAGCAGCAGGATCAGCATTTCACATGTGTCACCTGGTTTCCTTCCTCAGATTGATGAACATTAGCCAAGGAAATGTTCACATAGACTTGCAAGACAGTGTCACTTGCATAGTCAGTCTGTGTGTTTTTTTTTTTTTAAAGAATAATGTTAAAGATGTGTAAAATATTCAGGGGGTGGGTTTTGTGTTGGTTTCCCTCCTCCCATAATCTTTTTATTTTCTTGGTAAGATCTTTTCTTCTATAAGCTTAGAAGCTGAATAATAGATTCTAAGGAAAGCTAACTGGAAAATCAATGTTTCTTCTGAGAAGAAAATTAGAATTATGAAATAAGGGAATGTTTTTTTTCCAAAAATATTCACGGGACTCAAATATTGAAGAGTTCTGTTTCAATGGGAGCTACATTCATCATCACAGATTTCAGAACAGAATATTTTATATTAAAAAGATCAAAATTATACAACTCAACCTAGGACAGGAAGCCTAGGAGCAGCCATTTTCACTTCTAATTTTAGTGCATCAAGAGAAAAAAAAGGGAAGGCAAAAGGGTACTCCTCTCTCTTGCAGAAAAAGAGAAGGGATAATAACGTCCCTTTAAAATGAAGGATGAAGCAGAGGTAGGAGGCAGAAGGGAAGAAGATGAGAGACCTGCTGCTTCCTCTCAGGGTTTTCCAGCCATTCAGCTATATTGCAGGGCAGTGAGATCAAGTACTTCAGCTGGAAGTGTGAAAAGGTGACATCAGTGCTGTCCATTGTACTGCCCAACGCTCAAAGCAGCATCAAGTCAGCTCTCCACCCATCCCTTCAGCCACCACAGCCCAGCACTCCTTGCAGAAAGGCAGCCAGATACAACCACCAAGATGCCCCTTTAGACAGGACCACTGCCAGCTCCCGTCCATTTCTCTCTGGCACAAGGGCCAACAGCTAATTTAGGCTTCTCTCAGCTACTGAGCTGTTTGTCACTATACATGTACATCCTTAATTATTTTTGAGAATTCTGCCTCTTCTCTCCAAATTGGTTGAAATCAGCCAACAGACACAGAAGTTGTGAAAGGAGGAGTGGGTGAGGAGCAGGCTGATGTCAGTGGGACATCTAGAGAGGAAAAGAGGTAAGGTTTTAACTAATGGTATTCTGGCACCCAAACTAATGAATTTTTCTCCACAGACGCAGGCAAGCGGTGTTACATTGACAGCTCTGTGGGCACAGGAGCCTCATTTGAGTGTAATTTAAGACACACATGAAAGGCAGCACACAGGAGACTGAATGAAAGTCCTATGGGAGATTTTTCTTCCACATTTGGACCTCAAGTAAGTAGTAAAGTAAGTTTGACACTTGATTTCTGGATATCCCATTCAATTTTCTGACTGGTCCACATTTCCATTACCTCATTTACAGTGTAACCCAAATCATTGGAGCAATAAGCACAGAGCCCCGGTGTCCCAGGGAAATGCCTGGGTGAGGGACTGTGGCACAGCAGGCCTTTTGTGTGTCCACATTGAAATGTGTGGCCAGTTTGCCTCCAAATTCTTGTGATTTTGTTTCATTTTTTCTCTGTATTACTCATCTCTGTTACTTTTTTCCTCATTAGCTCTCCTGGTACTGTAATACTTTCTGGAAAAGTGCTTTGAATTTATCCTCTTCGCACAGTAGCCTGCGTGCATCGCCCCTCTGTCCCTTGTGCTTTGCTGTAGTTGAAAGCACTTGGGCTGAACAGGCCTTGAAAGCTTTGCCCTCGTCTGATTTCCATTTTTATTTCAGAAATGGGAGAGCAAAGAAACACTCTCCTGCTCCTCTCCCTGAACTGGGCAGGGGCATCCAGTCACTGGGATGGCAGAGAGGAGAACAGGGCACGAGGGCTTGAAAGTGAGCAACTTTTAAAGACAGTCAAGGTCTCCCTTAATGTCTCTGTCTCAAGTCAGGCACAGCATTGAGCTAGCCCCACCAAAACTTACTCTTTTCAGGAAGTGACCCCAGAAGGGGACCTTGAACCACCCAGATAGGCTATATTCAAACACAAACTCAGACAGTCAACTTGTTTTAAGCTCCGACTGATTATGCCAGACAGACTAGAAAAAAAAGGATTAATTAATGCACCTCCCCCTGTCCATTGTGTCATTGCAGACAGATCCTTTCTCTCAACCTCCACTTCAGCCAACTCCATGGCTTTTTGGTTGTAGCAAACTCTGCTCAGCCCATTTTGTTCCTCTGGATGCTCTTGCCATCACCCCCGAGCTTGGGCCGTGTCTGTTCCTTGCTGCTTTCATCAGCTACCCCGTTTCTGCCAGCTCCATGGCTTGGTAGAGCAGCCTGCACTGCTCCCAGAGGAGTTGGCTGCCACCCCCTTTCACACAGACCACCACCTCTCTAAAGAACACCTCATGCAAGCTAAAAATTAACAAATAAACCAGATCTAGGCCATCACATAGGCCTTGGCTTTTCAAACTGATGGGTTATTTTCCTGTTGTTTCTTTGAAGAGTTCTAGTACCTCTGTGCTCTGCTGCAAGGACATAAAATTGGCCACTAAGCTGATGCTGGGGTGAGAGAGAGGCCACATGCTCCTCCTGTGATTTGGGCAACTTGAAAAGTTTCTGGACACCAATAGTTGCACATGCACACCGGAGGTTGTTAGAGCTTTACTTCTAAAAATCTTCATTGGTTTGATGTGTTTCAGGGCTTCCTCTGCGCCAGCTGCAGTGAAGTCTCCCCTGAGCAGAGCATAACCCTGTAGCGGAGACACAACATCAGAGTTGCAGACAGGAGGTTAAAATAAAAGCAGCTGTCATCTCTTCATTTGGTTTAAAAGAAAAATCCACAGGTTTGGGAATCAAGCAGAAAACACGAAGTTTAGTCCTTCAAAGTGGGGAGGTGGGACAGCCAGCTCCTGCCCCCATGCTGGCACAGTCCACATGAGCCAGCTGACCACTTCTCCCCTTATAGCATTACACTTCATCATCACTACATCATTTGCATGCTTGTGCAGTGTGAAACTCCCTGCAACCAGAGCAGCTGGCTGGCTCTCACCAGCTCCTGCACCGCCAAACATTTTAGACTGTGAGTCACTGAAATCCTACAGTCTGGAAACTTTTGCTTGGCTCATGGCGTGTCAGGCTTTTGTGCTCTCCTTTTCAGCTCATCACTCTTCACTGGGTATGTTCTCTTGATTTGTGGACTGCTGGTCTCTAGGAATTTCAGTGCCACATGGTTATTTGCGGTTTGGTTTTCTCCGGCTATCATTTTATATATATATATATATATACCTGTCTCCATCCTACTCCAGCTCCTAAGACTGACTGACTTCTCAGCCTCTCTTAGCATTTTTACCAGCGGCCTCAGGGCAGAACAAGCCAGTTTCTGCCAGTCTGTATTCCCATACAGGCACAGAGCCGGTCATTAAACACTTCCAATGGCCTCAGAAAATTTCTACCTATGACAATTATGGTACTATCAACCTCGAGTTGCAGGCAGGAATCTACAATTCTCCCTTCCTTTATAACTGCTATAAGGGTAAAGGTTGACATTTTAATGGCAACCACTGCATATTTTACACAAATTAGGCTACTGAGCACATTAATATATGCAGTCAGTGAGTTAGCTACTTAACTGATTCATTTGGGTGAAATGGGAAGGACTGCAAGGAATGAGGACCAGTCTCTCTTGACATGTAAAGAGGAGAGGATGACACTTTCTGATCTGTTACAGACTCACAATTAGAAGAAAATATTACAATTAATTACTGACAGGTGTTTACTTAGCAACAAAAACACCAAAGAGAAAAGTCCACAGTTCTCAAAAAATGAACCCAGAAACAACACGAAACTTTTCTGCTACGCACTGGTGAAGGAAGGGTGGTGTTCTTCACTGATGTACAGAAAATTTGACCTATATTAGTCAGAAAATCAGGATTTTCTCCTCCTCCAGCCAATGGAAGAGACCACTTCTGCAGGAGAGTGATTGTTTATCTTTAGTGGCACTTCAACCCAGCATTTCAGTAAATGACCAAATTGCTGTGACATAGCAGCAGGATTGTGGTCTAGAACACCCTTCCTCCCTTTGTGTTGTGGCTCTCAGCGCAGGGAAACAGCTTGCTGGGCCACTGCGCTTTACTTCCAGCTCTGTGGCTGCAAAGTCTGCAGGTAGAGAGGGCCTGTGGGGCTCTGTAGCCTTCAGTAATTAAGTGTGCATTAAGAAAACGGTTTTAAAGAATTTTTAACAAAAGAAATCTAGGCCAAAATGTCTTCCTCGGTTGCAGTTTAATTCAGCATCACTTGGTCAAAAATGAGATATTTCATATTCTTAGGGAAAAACTGGAACTGACAAATTCATTACTTAATCAAGCTAATCTAGTAAATTAAGAGGTAATTCTGAGGAAATAATGAAAACTCTCTAGTGGCATATTAATTATGACTTTCTTTTCAGCTATTAAGAAAGGAGGATTATGGATGTGGCCAAGAATAAAAAGAGATCTATTTTCAGGGTCAGTGGATTTATCTTTTCAGGGGTCTAACAGAAAAGAATAAATTGATTTCTCTCTATGCAGGTGATTTGAGAAGCCTTGGACCAGAGATGTCTTTTTTTTTTTACCATATTGTATAATTAAACTTGCTATATTTCAAAGTTCAGTATTTGCTCAAACAAATACATGCAAATTCATGTTTTTGATCAAAAATCAGGCAACCTCTGACAAAAGGAAACTCTCTCAGTGCTAAAAGTTTAACTTTCTAACTGTAATGTCATTCATTAAATTTGCTACATCTCTATTTTATTTCTCCTACCTAGAGGTGGTATAAAAAGATACAATTTGGGGATATCCTGGAATGTTGTGGTATGATAGATTTGACTATGTGGCAATTGCACATAAAATAACAATACCAAGCTCCATGTTACATGAAAGGAAATAAATAATGAATTACCAAGGTTTCCATTCAGGTGATTTATCTGCCTGGAGTACAGTATGTCTGTACTTCAGAATGAGCAGCTAGACATAATCTAGATTCTATTTTCCCAATCTGCCTGTTGCCCAAACAGGAGAATCACGATAAGATTTGGATAGTTCTTTGATGTAATGCTGTTTTTTTTTTCTTTAATGTTTTCAAAGTCCCATTACCCTGAATATAACAGAAACAAGTAACAGGAGGCAAGTATGAGTTTTGAACAAGTTTCCTGTTTAGAAAAATGAAAGCAAAACCCAAACCCTAAATCCATCTGCTTTCCAGGGAAGATTTGGTTATGATTACTGATTTGCAAGCTGCCCACAGGGTCCCTCTTTGCTGCCTGATGCCTGGCATGTGCTCACAGCCAGTATAGAAGCAACAAACCAGCACCCCAATAGCTGCATTTTTCAGTCCCTTTGCAGAAGTGTGTCTTCCATAATTATCATTGGTTCAACTATCTTTCAAAAAGAGGATTTCACTGGCCTTCATTCAGCCAGACTAAATGGTATTTAAGGCATCATAAATTTTTACCTTGTTGGAAGCTGCTGGTGACTGTACAGTGCAGAGGAGCCTCATAGGCTACCGGTGTTTTTTCACAGAGCAAAAAGCTACAACCAGGGCAGCATCTAGGCTTAAGGTTTCCAGCAACCGACTTTTCCCATCTTGAAGGTTGAATGGCAACAAATAATAAAGCTATATGTTATTTATCACCTTGGGGCAAGTGACTGCAAGATAGAGTCTGTGTGTGTCTTCCATCATTGTCCTTTAGAAAGCATCAGAAAAACCTAGATCATGTAGGCAATCTGAAGGCAGCACATGATGCCCCCTCTTCACATATTCCGTCTTACTGAGCATATGTAATGTTTACACATAAGTGGTGGTGTCCCAACTTCCTCCAAGACTATCTTCTTTTGTTATTGTAATATTTTTCACATTACCCCACTCTTTCAGTTTATTCAAAATAAAAATGCTTTGAAAGATCCAGATATAAAGAACAACAATGTAGAACTTGATCCCAACAGACACAATACACACTTTTTAGACCCTATCCCTTGCTTTCATTTACAATTTAAGCCACCACTGCTGTTGAAAGTAGTCCCATTTTCCCACTGAAGCAGTTACTTTTTCATACCCTTTTTCCTTGCATCCTGCTGTATCGGAGCAATGAACAGAACAATGCAGGGTAAAACTTTTTTATTCCACTGGAGCAGTTTCCCTGATCTGTTTTACTGCATGGATGTACATTTGTACTGCATGAGAGGAGTGTAGGAAGGATAAAGCAACAAGGGGCCTGGAGGGGCTGGAGGTGTGTGAAAAGGAGTACAGAAGAAGGGGGCTGTTTTGTTTGAAGACAGTGAAGGTTCATGAAGGTCTATTGTGTTCACAAATCACTAGCTTTCATTTCAGCATGCCAAAAACTTGTGCCGTCAGTAAGATGGAGGGCACACGCTTTGGGAAGACAAAGTCCAAAAGGGAAAGTACCACATGCCTGTAACCCTGTTGTCAGTTTATAATCTCTGTGAACATAAAAATTCATCTTCTAGACAGACAGACAGACATGTTCTGACAGACTCTTTAGTTTTGCAGCTATCTACTGCATCAAGAATTGTTCCATGAACCAGCTGTTAAATAGCAACTATTAACTTGTAAATGAGGTAGGATAAAATACACACTTTTTATCAACAGATAAAATAGCACTTTTTCTGCCTTTCAGCAAAAATAATCAAAGACCCCTGGTGGGATCTCATATTACTCAGACTCCTTATTTGTAGCTTTTACACTCCAGCACACTTGCTGATAATGTATGAAGTATGAAATTAAAACTAAATCAAATGTCAGAACAAATGAAAAAGTACACTATGCAATGCATTATCCTCTGGTCTTTTATTGTATTTCTTCATTCACCTGCTAATTCCAAAATCCAGCCATTTACAATGAAACTTCCAGTCATTAGTGGGATTTAGCAGGCTTCCACTGTAAAATAGTATTCACATTTCTCATGAGAGTTGGTATGTATAGTGTTGAAGGGCACCAGATACAAAGGCTGTCAGTCCACAACTATATTTGATTTCCATACGCTTATCCAAACTCACCTCCTGTGCTGGGAAATTAACACATGAAGTGTGAATTTTTTGAATAGTTGCTTCTTTTTTTTTATAAGCATGTACATCAAGACTCACTTTGGTGCAGAGGTTTATGTGGGAAAACTAGGATGTGGCTGCATGACTAATTTTTAAAGCCTGTGCACAGCTTCTCAGGAATGCAGCTGGATGTAACTCCTTAGTGGCTTGCTTGTGATGACTGAATTGAAATATATTGTAATGCTTCTCAGCTCGAGAAACATGAGCTCATTAGAAGTTGAGACTAGAGCTGAAGTATTAAGTGATTTGCCCTTTTCTACACTTTTATTACCATTATAGAGCAAATATTTTACATAAAATTAAGCAACAACTTAAAAACTTAGCTCATAAGTTAAGGGGATAATATCAGATCTCATTCCTGATCATTTACATTTATTAGCATAAATGGCAGGAGTTGAAAAATGCCATTTGGCCTCCCTCCTTATTTTTGCAGGAATATGTATCATCTAGAAATTATTTAATTAGTACCTTGAATATTAAAGAGTCATCCATGCCATTCAAACCACATAGTAATTCCTAAGTTTCAAAAGAATTGAAAATTTTTCTAAATTGAAATAGTTTAGAAAATTGTTTAAAGGTCACCACTTCTTTATATAGCTTTTTAGCATGCATGACAAAAGTTCTATTTAATTTCACACTCAACTAATCCTTTAACAATTTTCTTTCAGGCAGAATATAAAAGGTTATTATTAATTCCTTAATAAAATAAAAAATAAGTTATAGCGGATATGTCCTTAACCTTGGAGCAGTTTGAGTAATTTTTTCTCCCTCAGATAAGACACCGAAGACCACCACAAATGGCAAGTGATAAATGGGCCTCTGGGAATTACTCAAGAGTCCTCCTCCTCCCTTTTTTCACATCAACTCTCTCTGGAAATGCCTCTCCTGAACTACTTCTGGTTTTAGCATCAGTCAGTCAATTTGATTCCTCCCACCCCTTAACTATCAATAGCAAAAATTGTCAAGATCTGATGTTACCCACCTTAAATTTTAACTCCCTATCACACTAAGGTAATTTCATGAAGACTACACTTAGTTAAGATTCATGATGAATACCAGATTGTCAGAAGTTCATAACTTAAAAGCTTATTTGCCTTTTCCTATGTGCTTGGATATGCTGAAGAGAAAAAAATCTATCACTCTGCTTTGCAAGATACAGCAACAGGAATTCCCTTGGACATACGATCCATTGCATTTATATTTTACAAGTAATCCTCTCTCTCAATTTACCAATTTCTCTATTACCAATTCTCAAACTCTTACCATATTATGCACCCCAGCTTCAATAGCTTTGGGCATTTTGTTTGAAAAGAAAATAAATTTATAGGTGCTGTTACTCATTTAAGACCCTTCTGGTCTTATTAGCAGATGTTGAAGCATTCCAGGCACCTAATGGAGATGAGTAGGTAAAAGTAATTACCTCTGAACAGCAATGGTGGTGGTAGTAGTAGTAGTAGTAGTAGTAGTAGTAGTAGTAGTAGTAGTAGTAACAGTAACAGTAACATAGTAGCAATGCCAGCTCTTCTTGAGAGTTACTCTAGAGAAGTAATCTACGCTTCTTCTTCATCACTGTTTTTTTCTCCAGGCACTTAAAATTAGATGTGTATAACTCATCACTAGCTTTAAAATCTGCTAGGAACATAGAAATACAAGGTATCTTCTGGGTTTCTGAGTCCAAAGTCCTCCTATAACAGCAAATGTATATGAAGACATATCAGAAACACCTCAAGAAGAAAGTTTCGCATCAACAGATCAAGTTCCACCTGAAAATCAATTGGAGTTTCTTGGCTCCAATGATTCTACTGGAAAAAACTCTCAAAAATCTGTTTGATTAGTTGGTCGGAAACCATCTTCCAAATGCCAGTCTACATTTGTCATGGCTAATCTCAACCTATATGCTTTTTTCTGTCTCTGTCATTTAGCATAAACAGCTATTTTCCCAAAACTGATATTTACTCATGGCTTGACAAAATGCGTAGCACTGCAGGTGGACACCAAGAAAATTGGCACAACACCCTCCTCACCCACTTAGGTAAGGTGAACACCTTTGGAAATGACTGAGCACTGTAGTTAATCACTCAAGTCAACCACTAAGAAGGATTAAGGAAGACATCTCCATTACAGGTGGGTCATTCCATGAACTCTTTATTCCATGGACGCTTTGTTCCTTCCTCTGCCCCCTGCTGCAGAAAACTGCACGTAATATGAAGCCTCAGTATAGCAACTCAACTTTTACTGAAGCTATCTGGCATGGGCTATCGAAGTATATATGTAGACAAGTATAAAATGCATAGACATCACTTTTTGAAAGCAGTCATTTCCCAAGGACCCATTAAGGTAGAAGCATGCTGCAGAATTTTTATTAAAAAATTAATTTACTGTCATTTTTTAAACACCTGATTTCTCCACTAACGTGTATGTAACACTACTTCAAACAGCTACACACGGTCTCATTTAGTGAATATATGAGAAAGAGGTCTGCATTATGTTTGCTAAAAGAACTAGGATTTCAATTCCACCTGCTGCTGGGTGTGTTTGATTTGTAGATTAATTATGCCTGTTTGTAGCTGTAAATTTGCTCCAGATTAGTAGTTGATTGGCTCCGCATATGGATTCATTACACTGTGTGGCTCCCTTGCACTTCTCTAGTTTTCAAATGATTCCATACTTATGCTTTTTAAACTTCTTTTAATACCTCTCTTTTTCAGTGTAAGCTTTCAACTCTGTCTTATTCGGGGGATTTTTTTTTCCCTTTAAGAGAAAATGTTCCTTTGATTCTTCTTTTTTGTGGACCCTTTGGCTGGTGTAATGTCAGCTTTGTCCGTGGTGTTACTCTAAAACACAAGATGAACCTGCTTCTTCTCCCAGTTTTACAGGGAAATTCAGCATATTCACATTTATTTGTGCATTTCCGACATGGAATGATTTAAACTTATGGGTTTAGGAATTACACAAGCACTCAACAGGGCATATATACATACCCGTTACTGCTCAAACTTTAAATGTTTGTCACGTCGAAATAAAACTCTCCCACATGTGGAACATTTTGCTCTTGATCATTGAGTTTTCTCCCTGGTTTTCAAAATGTCCAAAAGTTCTGAGCTGTCACCTTCATAGTTAAGACCTGCGAGATATGCTTGAAAAATGTAACACATCTGAAATGAGCTGCATAAAACCCGCCTTTGTGTCTGTGTGTGTGAACGTTTGTGTACACTTAGAAAATAAATGTCAAAGAGGTCAAGCTGATTTCCCTCATATTTTAGGAAAAGAATCACTCTGAGCTGAAAAATTGTATGCCAAGTTTCTGCCTGAAGCAAATTTTTACGATCAAATTAAAAACCTTTGAGACTAAGAGTTTATAATGGAAATACTCACAGCTTTAACCATGGCAGCACTAGCAGGCACTGCAATAATATTAGGAAAGGTCTCCCTGCCCACAATCTAAACTAAATAAAAAAGATGCCATTTTCTAACATATACCCCAGGCTAGCAAATAACAATGATTTAATGTACTTGCCCTGTGGTAATATAGTAGCACTGCAAACCTCTGAGCCAATTTTTCTTTTCTTTTTTTTTCTTTTTAAACATATATGCCCTATAGGGAAAGGATTGCAATTTAGCTCTTATTTGTGGATATATCGCTTTCATTTCAACAATTCTTGAAAGCCTTCCTGCTGTCATACGCTACTGTATGCGAGTACCCAACTGAATAAAGACCGACCAGGCTTTTTCAGGAGTTTATTCACAGGTTTGGCTTTGCTTATTGTAGTATGCACCACATTTAAATTAGATGAGGGCTACTGTAAAGCAATAACATTGTCAATGACTGGAATCTCACTTTCCCCTCTAACAGTCTGAAGCAAATTAATGTATTGGTTGTTCATTAACAAGTAAACAGTTTCTGCTACAATGTCAAGGAAAAAGAATGTGTTCATTAATATGAACAGTCTTCATCTACAAAGATGATTTACACAATGCATGTCATGAGATAGCTTTCCCCTAACTAGTACACTACCAAACTGAAAAGCTGATTCTTAGGACTTTCTTGAAATTACAATATTGTTTGTTTACCAATAAGAAAGACAGTCTCAGTCACCTATGCCACCATTGTAAGCTCTATAGTAAGTACTTAAAAAAAGAGAGATTTCTGGAATCACTTGTGGAATTAATAAAATTGATAACTACAGACTTACACTGCATCAATGATACATATTATTCCTGTGATAAGTTAAGCTAAAAATAAGATTAATTTGGTTATAGAAATTCCTTAAACAACAACACTTAAATTATTTCAAACTTGAAATTTTTCAAGAATTCTCTGAAAAAATCAGCAAACACTGGCTAAAAAAGCAAAGCAGTTTGGATACACCAATGTAATCAGCATGCCTAGTGCTTTTCTGTTAACCCTCTGAGTAGAACCATAGTATTCTGGATTTTTTGTACATTAATGCTATGAAAATTGTAATTTATGGAAATATTAATTTATATGTCATGACTTAATAAATCATGTTCTAAATATATTAGGCCAGGCACTCATCTAGTGAGTGAGTCATCCATCCTAGAATTTTAATTATCCACTAGAGAAGCCAGTCTCTAGCAACTATAAGGGAAGTTTAGATGATTGCGCTAAATTAGATGCTTAACTCTAGATGAGACAATGCCCAACTCAGTACCGTTTAACCAATCGTGTGCTATCACCTATCAGTACTACATTTTCATATCAGAGTTTGCTTACTGCATGTAAGCTCACTAGAATATTGCACTTAGGTTGGGGTCCATATTATCCCCACTTATATTTGAGATGAATCAAGCTGGAAGTGACCCTGTTCTACTCTCCTGTAAATACTGAGATCAGACTGTCAGGCATCTCCAGATGTTATTAGATATTAGATGACCTGAATCATCCTTTGGAAGCGCTCCTCTCCATCTCCTTGGTGATAGACTGTGCCTACCACAACTGCCCTCCATGTCAGATAACTACACAGGCTTGGTGGTAGGAAGTTGGCCTTGTATATGTAATAAGCATTAAAAAAAAAATTGTTGTCACATTTAGCACCAATACGATGCAATGATTCAAAAGGGAAATGAAGAAAGGAGTCAGGAGGACTGGTATGTTTTACCATAAAATGACCACAGTGTGCTATGTGGTCTCCCAGATTATCACATTAGAAATAGCCTGTTATCTTTGATTTCTTTTTTTTCACTGCTATTTCAAGTATTTTTAGGGCCGCATATTCTGTCTTCACTTACCCTCAGGAATTCAGAGGTTAGACAAGAAAAAGGGCACTCACTGCCAAACAAGCCTGAACCATTATTATTTCCATGAAACTATACATATATATATTCATATATATGGTTATATTAAAAAATATATATGGATGTATTTAAAACCATCATTGCAAACTCTTTTTAAACAGCTTAAATATTCAGATACCTTTCCTTGAAGCCTGAAAAGAGGCTATCAGAAATTTGAAACCTCATCTCTCACAGACCTAAAAATAACTTTAAAAGTATTTTTATAGTTATGTTCATAAAACATGAACCAAAGATCAGAAACATATAAGACGCTGGGGATGAGTAGGGTTTTCAGGATCTAGGATTATTTTTACATACATTTAAAGTAGTACAAGATGGTGTAAGATGAAGGAGCCAAACATCTTATTTTAATGATAACCCTGTATTCCAAAGTAAAGCAAAGAAAAGGTGATAGGAAAATCCCAGATGGGTTTTTGAATAATATTTCTCATGCATCAAGTGAAGCATTTTTATTTTTTTTTCTCCTGACTTTCCGCTCTAATTAAGAAGAATGAACATTGGCCTTTGCTTTAAGACTGCCAAATTTTCCCAATAGTCAAGGAACATGTGATGTTAATGGACACTTTTTTATTACCAAATGTATGTCTTGCAGTTACATGGCTGAATTCTATCTCTTCTAAAGGGAAGGCTATGATATAATGTGGGAAGGAAAATGCTGGAAGAACATGTGCCTTGACCTACTGTAAGTTGAAGCAGGTAAGTGGCAAGGGAGGCTTTATGTTGGCTGAGGGTTTGATCCTATGGAAAATAATCCTTGTCCTACCCAAATGTTATCAAACTACACCATTAACATCACAATGGCAGTGGCTGTGCCCTATCTACCAAGGGTTTTCTTTCTGCAATGATTCTACGGTTAGAAGGGCATGGTCTACGATCTGCCACAGATGCAGCCCTTTCCCAAAACCTGAGAACTTTTGTAAGGCAGTTCCTTTATCCCTTCACCTTTTGACCCTGTCGATTTTGCCCACAAGACACCTATTTGCTTCACTTAGGTTAAGATTGTTAACAACCTAGTATATGTAATAAGCATGAAAAAAAAAATTGTTGTCACATTTAGCACCAATACGATGCAATGATTCAAAAGGGAAATGAAGAAAGGAGTCAACTTAGGTTGTTATTCAGGTTACAGACAGAGTAACTGAGGCTGTGCACAGGTCTTCTGCCCATGGACATACGTTCAGAGATCAGAGTCTCCTGATGATTTAGGGTGAGATTCATTCTACTAAATTCATAATCTGAAGTTTGGCAGCAGTTCCTTCTACAGTCAATGGAGTGAGAGCAACAGGTGAATTAAAGCATGAGTCCTGTCTAAACTGCATGTCCATGACAGGTGAGATGAATCAAACCTGGAAACACTCACCTCTCTTTATTACCAAGGAAGTCTGGAGATCTAGTTTCTTCTACTAAATATCTCACTTCTAGATTATTGACACTGGGTAAATTCAAAAGCATTCTGTATGAAATACTTGTACCACTTGTGTACAAATTCCTGTATTTAAAATATTCAGAACTTTTAATATATAAGTTTTCATGACTGAAGCAATGAAAGATGCACTTTAAAGGACGGAGAAACAAAAGAATTTCAATGTTTCTTGTAATACAGTTCAACTAGAAATGCAAAAGAGCATTACACTAGCTCTAACAAGCTGCAGGTACACACTTGCTGCCACAACTACTTGTAGGGACAGTTCCATGAGCACACACAACTCAGAATGAAAACGGCACTGTGGGCAACTTGCCCCGTTCCTCCAAAATTTATTTATAGTTCCCAGCAAAATCAGAAAAGTCTGCATATGTTTTGGGGCAGCATATTAATATTTCTGTATGATATGAAAGAAAAATGGAGAAAGACAGAAAGAAGGGAAGGAAGGAAGGAAGGAAGGAAGGAAGGAAGGAAGGAAGGAAGGAAGGAAGGAAGGAAGGAAGGAAGGAAGGAAGGAAGGAAGGAAGGAAGGAAGGAAGGAAGGAAGGAAGGAAGGAAGGAAGGAAGGAAGGAAGGAAGGAAGGGAAAGAAAGAAAAGGAAAAATGCAAGGAGAGAGTCATATTTATGTGACTTTTTAAAAACACTGAGAAAATTTTAACTCTAGAGGATAAAATTTCCATTTTATATAAGTAATAAAAGTATAAATTTCACAATGTTGATTTTTATTTTAGAATAGGATTTTCAAAGTTGCCTTTTTCATTCAAGTGAAATTTCGAGTTATTTTATAATAATTTTTCTTTTAAATTATCACATCTGAAGCAAAAGTCTACAAAGTGTAATATTTCTGTGGTACCCAACTTTGGGATAATGGTTAAATAAAATGCTATAATGCTGTGCTGATGTTTTAACAAACCAGAAATATGTATACTCTGTGTAAATGCCCATTTTATTAAATATTACAAATAGAACTGGTGATTCATTTTTAGATCTCCATTCTAAGACAAAACTTTTGCTAATTCAGTTTACGCTTTACATATATATTAAATTACTTGTATTTTCCCTGATTTAGAAGTACTCTAGCTATTTTAAGGGTAATTCTCATCAATGTTAATCTTTAAAAGTGACTCTCCAGGAATAACCAGGTCATGCTGAGAGGATCCCTGTACATTTCTGAGTGTGAGGCAAAGGAACCAGGAACTTCTTAACTAGATCATTACATACCATTACATGACAGAATGTGTCCTCAAGCCATTTCCCAAGACTCTGCATTGTCATTAGCAGCAAACGATATGGAAGCAACCTTTTGTGGCCATCATCATGGTCATCTTCTGTAAACTATGAGGCTGCCCTGAACTGAATATCCCAATTAGCCTGAATAATATCATCCAACAACAGTCAGTCCCTGTGGAAGTATGATGCAAGTTTAGAACAAGTTGCTGTAGAAGATGCTGTTTGTTTAATTTTATTTTCATTTTTAAAGCCTATATTTGTAACCCCTAAGCAATAGTGCGTTTGATATTGTTTTGGCCAGAAACAGGCAAGGAACTTCAGGGTACTATAAAAGATATGTGCGTATAAAAGCAAAAAAGCCAGAATAAAGCCCTGATGTGGGTTGTCAAGATATAAGTTGATTGTTTACTCAGAGGGTTAACATGTGCTAAAATTACATACTGCAGTTCCTAGCTTCACTGATGAAAACATTCACTGCTTCTATCTTGAAATAAAAAAGCAAAATAGCCTTAACCCTTTGAGGATCATATTAGCAGCAAGTTGCAATCTAAACAGAGAACAAGTATTTCAATCAATTAGGAAATTATTCTTACAAAGATTCTGTGAGCACCCTTTTGTATTCCACCATCCCAGCATTTACTGCTGGATAGATCAGCTCTAATCACTTCACACAGGTCTGAAGGATTTTCAGGGTCTCAAAGGGTTAAAGCCAAGACTTTTGAGTAAAAGTGTTTTATTAAAAGGGTGAGTTAGGTGAGCGAACAGTCTCGGATGAACTTGGTGAATAGTCTTCCGATTCGGAGTTGAGTTCAGGTGGAGCTTGCTGTGCCTTATAACGTCCCCTCACATCCTGGTTGCGTCTTCGTCGGAAAACCTGCCTCTCCTTATCAAGAGCGGTGGTCTGGCAGGGGCATAAAATAAGAATAAATGAAATTAGGCTGTGTGTGAAATGCAAAGCTAATGAAAACCATGAGTTTTTATGTGGCCTGCAAATATCAGGGATAATAAATGTTCAGACCAAATTAAACCTGCTCTGTCTCAGTCGGGTCTGAAAGGTTGAGCCCACAACATAGCTAAATGCTTTAAAAAGTGCATTTCCCAAACCTTAAGAGGTGGCGTGACATCATCAAGCAGATACAGTACCATATATATGGATGCCATATGTTCTACTTCTGGATGCTATTAACTTCATCCTTTAATAGATTCAAATTTCAAGCCAAATACCAACTGACCTTCCCCCCACCCTTCTCAAAGTATAAATCTGTTTCTACAGGCAAGGCAGAGATGTACGCTTGTCTTTGATTTGACCTAATGAAGGCTGATACACACTCACCCATGTTCAAGTCAGTGCAATTGGCTAACAAAGATGGATTGTGATGAAGTTGTCAGACAAGAAAAAAACAAACACCGAAGGGAGCTAGTCCAGCTCTTTGACACCTCCTCATGCCACTCAATGGATGTTCTTAGGGAGAACGCTGAAGAGCTCTGACGGAAAGACCCGTTTAACCTGACCACCCTGTCTCCTCCTGTTAACCAAGGTCTATCAAATGAAATGCTTCGCTAATTTTATCTAGGCCTATCTTGAGTATCTAGGAATGGGAAAGAAGAACATTTACTTGATGGGCTTTACTTTTTGATCAGTTTCTGCCACTATTGAGAATGCAAGTCTTAATAAGATGGCTGTAACTTCTAGCCACATCCTTTCTTCTGCTTTTCTGGCACATTTACAAGGTGAAACTGCAACCCAGGTAAGGGCAGCCCAAGTCTGACTAATGATTTCAAGCATAGGACTGGGTTTTGCAGTTTTTATAATTACGGGGCATTAGACTGAAGTCCCTGAAATCACTGTAAAATTACAAGTTCGACAGGATGGCCTTGATTCAGCAAGAGCACTTTGACACATAGTTAACTGCCTTCTGAAGCAGGGCTGCCTTCTTAAAACACGGCCCATGATTTTTTTTGGAAAAAGCAAAATGGGAAAAGGCAGGTGGCTAGTAAGATGACATACAAAATGCAAACAAATATCTGATCATGGCACTGGAGGCAAAGATAGCTTTGAGAACTGTATAGGTTTAACTGCTAAGGCTTGTAAAATTTGTCCCTAGTATGAAAATTTTCATTTAAAAGAATGCAGCCAAAAGGTTATTCTGCTTCAAAGGATTTATTGTTTTCTCTTGAGATATACATGACTGATTTCTCTAGAAAATTTACCAGTTATAGTGTGAGCCTCATAGGAGAGCAGAGATGTATTTATAGCAAACATATTTTTGAGAACAAAATGAAAACTAAATCCATCATACCAGTGCAGAATAGCATTATAGCAATCCATGCTCTAAAATAATGCAATCAGCATTCAATAATGATGTAACAGAGACAGAAAGATGGACAAGAGTACAGAGCTACTATAGCAAATGGATTTAGTTAGGCTAAATTGCTGAACTGTTATTTTTGTGTTTAGGACCTACATATCACTACTTTAAAGGGGTAAAATAATTAACTTCGATAAGTTCATCCCCGTATTTTAAACAAAAATTGCTAAAAAATCCAACACTTCTAATCTGCTGAGAAATTCTTTGTTTACTGCTAATATTTTGGTTAAGAGCTCCAATTAGTATTTTCAATGCCTTCTATGTTTCTTAGCCTTGAACCAATTCAGGTTTTGATTATTTTTTAATGTGAAACAGAAGAATTCCTAGATCTTTTACACACAGTGAATATACTGCATACAGTATGTAATGCTGTGTGAAAATTGCAAAGAATGGCATATATTACCATTCTATAAAATACAGATTTCCATTTAAAAGATTTTTTATGCTTAGAGGAAATAAGCATTTATTTAAAGTTTAAACCACATCACATCATCCTGTGGTAATAGATACTCTCCTCTGAGAAAGTTTAACATTTCTAGTCGAATAATTAAAATACTTGTATTAAATTCTAAATTTATTTTTAAACCTACTACATGGAATGGTAAATGTATATATAAAAACTGAAGGTATTTAAAATCAGATAAGTTACACAGAAGAGAATACTCTTGAATAAAAGATTGGTTTTGAAATTTAGCCTAGGATATCGCTTTTTTTAAAGTACAGAATTCTAAAATTGCAAAACTAGTAAGATAATTAAATATCAGGACATCTTTTTAAAGATACCTTTAAAAAATAAACCCCAAGATACCAGTTTTCTACTATTGTTGGGGAAGCTCTGGGGGCTTTTGTTTAAAAGTATTTGTTTAAGAATACATAAAGGCACTTCCTGCCTCAATAATAAAAAATGTTAAGCAAAAAAACCCCAATGATCTCACCTAATCCAGCACCTTATGCTGTAGTTTGTAGGACCAAATATTTCGGGCTTCCTAACCTTTCAGAAACTTCCTGAGATATTTTGAGACTTTGTTTTTCTTTGCATTTTTATCCAAAGTCTCCCGTGAATTTGATCCAATCGGTTTCTGTAAAGACATGCTTGTAGACTCAGGGGCATTATTGTGGTCACTCTCCTGGGCTGAGAGATATTCAGAGCCGTTCTCACCCAAAGAACTTATTGAATAAAAATGTATAAAGTCACAGAGAGCCAAAGAAGGGAGTATTTATCTAGTGAAAGCAAAAATACATAGGTCATAGTCTAATGTTTAATATTTAACATGTCAGAACCACAAAATGGGTCCCTTCTGGCCACAGACAGAGCACTCACAAGCCCTACAGACCTTGCAAGAGCAGGCTTATTCTGCTCAATGTTATGAAGACATTTTGCACTTCCAGTGACTAATACACTGCTGGACAGTATTGTCACTCTGCACAAATGCTATTTTTCATTTAATGAGGTCATGGTTATTTTTTACCTGTAAAGAATTTCAAAATACGATAGATTAGTGCTTTGGAATGCAGGGCAGATGGTAAGATACATTTGAGTATTGACTGCATACATTTTGAAAGTGTAATTTTCACCCACTGTACCCTCTTGTGCACATGGGTATATTCCAAAAATCAGCTTTTTCATTATTATTACTGGTTTTGTAACAAAGGCCTCTTATACACATTGCCTTGGTTTAATAGCTGTATTATTTCATATACTATTCAGCTGGGTGGTTCGCTGGTGCATGAACCAGTCCATTATGGATTTCCAGGGCATTTCTACTTTAAGCTTCTCTTTCAATAAATAATAAGAGGATCTGAAGTGCACTTATGCTTCACAGGACTGCAAATCCCAGATTTTCATTATCACATTTTGACATTTTTTTTCCCGGCTCGAGGTGAGAGAGTGAGAACTTTGAGCACTATATGATAGTAATGGCAACTAAAATGTAAGGATAGTGTTCTTAAATAAGATATGAGACTGTCCTCCTACAATCCATATGAGGAAATGTAGAGCTTCTTATCCAGCAGCAGATAAGTGGATTGCCTCTAATAGTTTGGTGCTGATGGGTCTGAAGCACTTCATTAAGCACTAATGTATTTTGCATCAACCTTTAGTAATCCTGACACTCGGTACCAAATGGTTAACAAGCCATTTTTGAATATGCATTTCATTTGAAGTAACAGAGCATTATTTTAAAATCACTGTTTCTGTCACCTATATACTAAGGTGCAGTTAGTATTTTCCCAGGATTTTGCCATAGGGAGTGTCTTTATTCTGATTTCTACCTCTTGATGCTGCAGGACTCCTGAGCCATGCAAATTCGTTTTTTTATCTTGGAAAATGTTGAACTCTGTGTTTGCGAACAGACATTCAAAAACTACAACTGCTTTGATACATATATTGGATTTGCAGTGGGAAGCGCCTTATTTTAGCTGTGGGGTGATATTTTCTGTCAGGTCAGTAATTATTGGATTGAAGTAACTGCATTTTATGAATGCGAGCAATGACTGTTTTTCTTTTCACTTGTCTTAATTTACTGCTGGTCACCAAATATAGATATATATTCATTTCATTAATAAAAGAACATTATTGTGCATTTTGCCTCTTAGCCCATCCATTATTCATATCAGCCAGGAGACCAAACTGGGGATGCAGCTGTTCATGCATTAATCTAAGAAACCCTTCCCTTCACTCGCTTTCATTCTGCAGGAGCATATTTGCAATTTGTTTGCAGTTTTTGTGATGCTTTGTTTAGTGTGTGGACCTGCATGGACTATGTATTGAAACACTGGTATTTTTCTTCCAGTGCATTGTTTTATATGCATGTATGTGTATGTACATATTTAAATGTTCACACCTAGATAATTTTATCTTATTTCCTCAAGCTTCTGGCTAGTGACCTCAATACATTGAGATATGTAACGGCAGGTTTCCTTACTGCAAAAATGACCATTAAACAATGCTCATGGCAGAGCCAGGCAGCCTTTCAGTCTGATTTTTTAATATTTTTTCCATGGGTTCCTCAGGTTATATATATATATATATATATATATATATATACACACACATGTGATTGATTCATGATTCAAGACACTTTTTGGAGAGTACTTCAAACTTAGCAATGCACCTCAATCCAGGAGTGAAAGACACATGTTATTTTTAGCCTCTTAGGCACAAGCTATAACTAAGTCAAGTTACACGGTGATTTGGAGACATGCAAATGACCACATCGAGGGGACAAATTAATCAAGTGGATTTGAACCTAGACCTCCAAATACAAAAGGCCAGTGCTTTAGCACACCATGTAACTTCTGGCATGAAATTTAACTAAAATGAAAGTAAAAAAGAAAGAAAACCAAATCAATTTGATGTATGCTTTGTACTGTATTGGTGAGTGAATACAAAGACAAGTATGCTACACATATAACTGCTGCATTCATATTGCTATATTTAAGTTCGTGTTTACTCTTTGACATCCCTCCTTTTTAGAGACACGATTCCTCAGCTGGTTTCAATTATAGATGGGAGAGAGTTAGTGCCAAGTTGTTTGCATGGGTGAATTTTATTTATATTTTTTAAATCAGTTGTGGTTTTCTTAGTCAAAGAGCAGAAGATATTTTAAATGAGTTTAGATGTTTTCCTGTTTTTACCAATATTCAGTTTACAGAGGGTTTTACGGTATTAAAAATGGCACTTTACAGATAGCAAGTCTGATTCCCAACTTCCTTGTCCCTTTGTCAAGTTGTCTGGCTGTAACTTTTGACTTGAAAGTGTATTGTATTCACTTGGGACAGGTGTTAAGTAACTCGACAGATGCAAAGTAATGGGAATTAGGAATCAAACACAGAGGATGGAACTATGGGTTTTCAAATGAGCTATTCAGATACTTTTTAACTGTGACAGTGACAACTGTATTTTAAAAATCCAATATTTTATTAATTCAGTACTGACTGGATTGATGACTTTGTTAAGCATCCAAAGTAACTCATCTCCTTGCTATTGTCATTACATAGATAAGATCATTAATGACTTTCCTGTACATTTCCTGGGTTTTATTTTGCTCCTTTAGCTTTTCTACAGTGCCTGTGGATATCTAGAAAACAACATACACTAACATTTTATACTAATCTTATATGCAATACTACCTGTACTAATATTTTATGTTAGATACAACCATTCTAGTGCTCCCCTGATATTCTGAATCAGCCCAGAAAAGGCAAAAAATTCAGGCCACTCTGTCAGAAGCAGATTAAAGTAATGTTAAGATTCAGACATAAACCAGAACCAGAAAGGAAATTCAGGATCGAAGAAAACACTGGTAAATTATGCCAAGTATTGTCTTCAAAATGTGCTACCATTAGGAGGAACAGGTAAAGCAGCTGAGGAAGGCTATGGGCAGGACACTGCAACACTTGGGGCTAAAGAAAAGGCTTGAAATACTTTCACTCTTAATATTCTGGCTTACTTACAAGAAAGCCAAAAAACTGGAAGCAACAAACTGTTAAAAGTCTCAGTTAAGTGCATCTTAAAGAAAAGTTCCTTATAAGAAAGTAAATCTATCAGTTATGATATTTCTGGACAATGAAGGTGCCATTTGGATTTTTCGTGGTCACTGTTGCTAAGTTCCAGTAGATGGAAATTAAAAAGATGAATGCATTGGCTTTAACCCTTTCTTAAAGAGATCTATCAGAGAATGGTCTGACTGGAGGAAAAAAAAAAAAAAAGAAATCCCAAACATAGTATCTGCTCAGAGATGGGTGATCTGTGCTGTCTTTGACTTGAGTTGACACTGATAATTAGGAGTGAATGAAGGTGTGATTGCACCATGGGCATTACCCACCTGAACCAAGGCTGGTTTTCCTGGCTATCAAGAACAAGTTTCACCAGCCTTGGGGCAGAGCAGACTGCAGGGGTTTAACTGAGACCTCCAGGTCTCATCCCTTACTGACGCTGCTTTGGCCTTTGCTGCACTTCTGATTGCAGTGCTGATGTCTCCACAGCATTAGGTTGGCTGCCCTGAAAACATTTATCAGTCTAGGATCCAAATGATTTTACTGATTTGGCCTCTGTGTTTCTTTCTGTTCCTCATATTCAAGGAACACTAAGATTTTCCAGGCATTGTATCTCATACCTGCTACAACAACTATTACTGAACATAAGGTTTGTTCTATTTTAGTATCTCAAAAAGTCATGTCACTTTTGCATATATTATCCTACTGAAAGGGAATAAAACAGGATGTAGAATGAGTGCTCAGAAACCTAGGATTTTGAGGCACTTTGAATAGGAAAGTCTTTTAGGCAGAGAAAGGAAAAGGTTTTCTGGTTGATTGAGGGAGGATATAGTGCCATTTAAAAAGATATTTTAGAAGACTGCTAGAAACTAGGGATGAAAACGATGAAAGGAGTGGAGGAGAGATGAATAGTTTAACACTAACAAAAGGAGCATTGCATTTTCCTCGGGACCTGCTTTCATTTTTCGCTATACTTGTGAATTCAGGCTGATTTTCATGGGCCTGTGATAAATTAACTGTTTTATAGATGGGAATTGATGAACCTTTTCATATGCTTTGCATTTGCGCTACTAAAAAGTAAACTCTTGCTACATCGAAATGGTTTTATTTAGACTAAAATGTTGGTCACTACAGCAGTTGCTTATTTCTTGGAGATGAAAGAGGACCAAACACAAGGCAGTGCTTGTTCGGAGGTACCCTGTTACAGCGTTTCCTAATTAAGCATCTACACCTAGGAGCCCTGCTCTCCCAATTTGCCTTTCCACACTAGGTGCCCTGTTTAGAAAGCACTAATTATAAACATTGTTGTTACTGCCCCCAGCTGGAAAACAGAGCAGTTTATGTATGAATAAGAGAGATTATCGCCCATCTGCTCCAGCCCATTATTCAGGGATGTGTCATTTTGTATGCTGATGGCAGCCATTACTAGTGCTTTAGTCAAATGCCCCCCCCCCCCTTTTTTTTTTTATAGCGTTTATTTATTTACCACTTTGCAGAATTAGAGTCTTCCCCCCTACCTCCTCAAAATGCATATGGTTTGTTTCAAAATCTAGGCTATGCAGTTAAACTGAGTCAAGGCCAATCTGAGAGGAGATGCTCGCTTTTATCACAGGCTCCTGTTTCTGGTGGTCTGCTCCCCCTGAAGCTGGGGTTTTAAAAGAGCCAAACATTGTGTATAGCAAATGGAAAGCCAGATTTTTTTTTTTTTTTGGTGTAAAATAAAAATAGTAAAGCAGAGAAGGAGTATAAGCTGATCATGGAGAGCATCTAAACTCCAGGAAGATAAATAAAGCTCATGAGAGCTTTCTCCCAGTTTACAGAGGAGGCATTAAATTTGCAACTATTTGGCAAAGTCCTGCTTGACCCAAAACGCCATCTTTACTTCATAAGCAGAAAAGAAAAATTGCTCTAGTACCATCAAACCCACACTCAGCTAAAGCTGGGCACTCAGGCCCTGTTCCCCCCTTCTTCAAAACCAAAAAGCAGAGATGCTGTGCTGTTGTCTCTCGGCTGTGTTACAGGGCTGGAACCTGCGAAGCGTGATGCCAAGTGACACCACAGACCAAGAAGGTTTTGCTATGTCCTTGCAGGTCACGGTAGGTTTATAGCCACCAATGCAAGTGCGATAGGCTGGAATTACACATCCTGCTGCACACTCGAGCACTTGGCGTGAAAGCGTTTTTCAATTCTTGCTAGCCAGCATTCAGCTGATGGATGGGAAATAGTTTTCTACTTTTTGCCTGAAAAATAGGATTACTTTTGTTTTTTCTTTCCCCAGAACATCCATATCAGAATCTACTTAACACTTGGTGTGTGCTCAGGGAACCTCTAGGAAACTGTGCTGGAGCCTGATCCATGCATTCAGTGAAATGATCCAGGGTGGGAGTTTTACTTTACTGGAAACACTTGCAGTGACCATCTTTATTGTTTCACTAATGTGGTTAATTTGCTGAGTTTTTCCAAATACCTCACAGAGGAGTTTTTAAAGGCTTCAATCACTGCAGTGTTAGAAAACGCAGGTTTTGCAACAAACTTATACAAATTTCTCCAGCTATCAAAATGTGGGTCTTGTGAGTAATAAGAAGGAAAAAAGCCAGCAAATAACCACTTGATGGAAATTCTGGGGCTCTGGATTGATTGAGGAGGTGTGTGGGCCTCGTGTGGGCTATCAGACCTGGATCCCTCCTTGCCCCAGCTCCAGAATAACCCCCTCCCACCCAGACCCCCTTTTTATCATATAGGTTAAGCCAGCTAACGACAACCCTGGCACAGTTACACAATGAAGAAAAATATATTCAAAAGACTCATGCAATATTTAAAAAAATAAAATCAAAATAAATAGGTATCAGAAGGGTTTTAAAAAGAAAAGAGAAAGAATGCATTGTTAGAAACACAAGCTTACCAGCACATACAATGCATTGTATTTCATTGAACTTGGGAGAGTTTCTACGGCCCGTGTTATGTAAATGCATTGTTCAATCTAAGGTAAGGATTGTGTTTAGTGGGTTTAAAATGACAGTATATAGTTCCACATCTCACACGGAAAAAGAGGAAAATATATGCTGAGAGCCTGTTGCTGCTCCATGTGTCTCAACACAGGAGCGCAGGCGAAGCAGATGCCTTAACAAGCAATAAGGAGGGGGAGGGTGCGTACTTCAGCATATCTAGTAGATTTTCTATATACACTGTCCTTTTAACTATAGGGGAAATTGATACTGAGCATGTGCGATGAAGAGAAAGCTGGCGATGTGGGTGTGAGGGATGGGTGAAGAAAGGGAATGAGGGGGTGTGGCATCTCAATCAAGATTAAAACGAAACTGATAAAGCAGCATATGGACCGGATAACAAATCAAAAAGCATGTTTATCCACTGAAGGAACTGGTTAATGGAGACTGCCAGCACGTTGCCATGGAAACACTGACTGTTGGCGCTGCACCATCTCATACCTTATCCAATACATTCCTGGTTGTTGGTAGTAGTCCAAAGACCCTGATCTCTTGATGGTAAACCCGTGGTCCAGCTGAGCAGAGAGAAATGGGGCAACTCAGTGGATCGACATTAGGCTAAAGAATTCAGACTCCAGAGCAAGCTGTTCCTTATTTAGTGCATATTTACTGTTTTCACTTTCAGAAGGCACTTATCTAACATCCTAAAGCTACGTACCTCAGACAAAAAAGAAAAAAAAGTGAAGAAATAAAAGAAAAAGATACTAACTCTAGATTCGGTCTTGCTAAATTAGAAGCCAATTTATTCAAACTAAAATGGAGTTTGTGAAATAGGTTACTTAATGCATAATGCACTCATTTAAAAGTCTGACAATTATCTTGTTACCTCCAAAGACAGAAGTGCCCCTTTAAGTTGCACATACCAGCAATGGAAAATTATCTTTTGCAATTAAACTGAGAGGTTTAATAATTTTTAAAAAAATGCAGTGCAACCATCACAAGGAGCAGGCTAGACAGACTACACAAGGCTTAAATTAGACTGCTTCATAATCATGGAATGTGTAAAGATGAAAAGAATCAGGTTTTGATACCCCATCAATCATGGTAATTCATTTCTAAAAATGCGTTAACCTTGGAGAGTAGGACTACTCAGAGTCATGAATAACATTGTTTATCATTTCAGCTTACACCTCATGCTCAAAAAGATAACAGCACAAAACTATTCGGTTTAAAATTGCACCAATTAAAGTCAAAATGGAAATGAATTTAACATTGTGTCCAGGAAAGTATGCTCATGACATTACTTAAGCAATAGAGATCTTTTAAGTTTAGTTTATCATTAGCAGAATCATGTGCATAGGAACAAAGAAAATGTGTTGTTTTCTCTAACCCTTCTGTGCTGCACTAACCGACGATGGAGACATCATTTAGCCGAGTTAAATAAAATTTAGGGGAAATTATCTTGAGGGAGACACTCTGCTTGCTTTAAAATTGTTAGTTGCGATGATTTTCACATTTTGCCCTATGAAGAGAAAAGGCCATTTTGTGCTTCAATAAGAGCGTGGCATGTATTTCCAATACTGATGACAGTTTCTAATTCTAAATTCAGAAAAGCAGTTCAACACATTTCCAGTTACCAAGCACTTCAAGGGTAGCTAGGAGCTAACTGCAAATTTAAATTTTTCTTGACGACTCTCCTGCAAGTGTAGAATTTAATAATTTATTCCATTTTGTTAAAACAATGCCTCTTTCATCTTATTTAGAATTATTTAAAGGAGGTTTGCTGTTTAAAACCATGAGGACCTTGTACCTAAAGTTAATTTTCTGTTGGCTTAACTACACTGGTCTACTATTGCCATCTACTGGCTTCCTTGTATGCTGCACATAAAATACACAAAAGGGAAGTTTTCTTAAAAAGCAGACCAAAAATATTGCCCTAAAATTGGACAGCTAAAAAGTGATATAGAGAAGATCGGGAGAGTTGCTTCCTAACATGACTTGAAACAATTTCGTTGGTGTGGAAATCCTGCCATGAGAAACCTGACTGTGGACAATGATCCCAGGACAACACAAACAATAGATGGGAAGTGATAGCCTAGGCACCAGTTCATCTTTAAGCCAAGCAAAACTCACAGACTAAACTTGGCTTCTCTTCCACACGACCCAAGAAATCCCACCGCTAAAAATAACACTTTGTAATTTTGTCTTAAAATCGGCAGAAAGCAGGGCAATGACCCATCCGCTGCCTTCCTCTTGCCGGACTGCCTGCAGCAGCCTCACCAGCCCAGCTAGGACTCTGCAAAAGGCAGAGAGCTGCACCAACTTTCTCAGCAGCTTTTCTCTTTTGCTGTCCTACTTGATTCCTCTGAGTCTCCAGCTGGAGTTTGCTCCCATTGCCAAGACAGAGACCTCATACAACCTTAACAGAAGATTATCATTAGTCTTTCCTCTGTCTTAACAATGGCAAAAATACAAGCACAAAAGTGACAACATGCAGGCAAAGCTTTAACACTTCAGACATGAACACATAGTCAACGATGTTCAGTTTGTACAAAGAATTACAGCACACCTCTGGATTGCAGAAGCATTCTTAAAAAATTATTTTGGCTCTTGGTCCCTTTAGCCACTGTCACTAAAACCCAGAGGGTACAGCCACAGAGTATCGTTTCGTGGCCAAAGGGGAAAAGAAAAAAAAAAAAAAAAAAAGGGATAACATCCTTGGAGACTTGAAGGAAAAAATCTATCCTGAAATTTTAAAAAGACTATTTAGTAACGTCTGATTTTATGTTTTTACTGCAGTATCTTTTATAAACACCATCATGGAACTACAGAATACTGTTCCTATTGGAAAGCTGTATGAGAAACCTGATTCTGCAAATACTTTGGCATAGACTTTACAGTAATGTGGCCATTCTGACACAGACTGGGGAGGCACTAGCCCAGCCCATCTCCTACAGAGACTGGTTGTCAGTGCCCATGACAAGAGTTTAAGAATAGGGCAAGTAAATTGATCTCTACTCTCCCATCAGCAAGCGGTTGTTTTTTAGGGACTTGTTAATTCTCTTGCTGTTTTAAAAGCTAGTTCTCCAATTAAAATTTTGCTGGCAAAGCTATGTTGATTTAAGGGAATTTTTTCCCAACTGACGTAGTTATGCTGGCAGAACTTTTAATGATGTATTAATGTATCAACAGAGAAGTCTCTTTGCCTGTACAGTTAATTTTGTTTGAGGAATCATCTTCTGCTATACCAGCAAAGGAACTACTCTGCTAGGCAGGCACAACGTGTTCATTATGGTTGTTTGTCCAAACTGACAAATCCTTTCAAATGTGGACAAACTTGAAGTCTGGACACATGCACGAGAACTTGTAGGATGTCTCTGCCCTGAATAGTCAGAGACAACTTTTACTGAGGATTACCACATCAACAAAGCAGATGTAGGTCTGAACCAAGGAGTCGGTACAATGTATTTGGACATTGCTGAAGGAAGTAGTAGCCACAGTAGACATATACAAAATACACGTGGCTTCAAACTTCCTCCCAGTCAAACTGACCACAAACATATCTTTAGGAACTTAGTTTTTATATTATAGTTTTAATTGGTGCACATGATAAATACTGCTTGAGATCTTTGAGGTGTGTTACTTCTCACCACCGAAGAAAATAGGCATATAATATCATACCAATGAGAGGACAAATTAAGAACTAAATACCACAGATTAGCTATCTTTGTGCATAAACAGAGTTATAAAACTCAAAATAATGCTAATATTTCTCTTTTATACTATTAAGTAAGCTATATAAATATATGCACATATTAACACATTTTCACAAACACACACAGACACAGATGTGTTATATAATATATAGAAGGCATCTCTATATTATATACACAAGCACTCTCTCAAAAAGTTACAGTAAACATACAGGCAGGCACAATAAAACAGTATTTTTGTAGAAAATATACTTAGTGCACATCTTTAGTGCTGAACAATGTTACAGCATCTGTACATACTTTGAAAATTCTAAATGTAGAGCAGTCTTCATTAATAAGATTTACTTCTATGATATTTGAGATTGCACAGTTAAAGGAAGATTCCCAAACATAAAACCCTGATGACATGCATGTCAAATGTATATTAAGTATGCTTTCAAATGCAGAAACAACAGTTAAAGGCTTTGTTGTTTTGCTTCTGGCTTTATTTTACTTATTAGTTTTGTAGAAAATAAAGGTAATTTATTATCGAAATCAAAATTATCTAGCTTTCTGGAACATTACCAAAACACTAAAGAGGTCTATACTTCCCCATCTCTTCCAAGTTTTTAGAAAATAATTGACATAAGCTAATGAAACCACTTTCTGAATTCTGTTAAAATATTGTAAACATTTCTACTTCATAGGCCAAGTTGCAGGATTAATCATGCCAGAGTATGATGTTCACTCATAGGGATGATCACTAAAAATAATCTGTTAAATTTCCAAACACTAAAAAATAAATAAAAGCCATTAAGAATATAATTAAACATATACTTTTTATATATATGTATAATGCTTTGCAGTGGAAAGATTCACTACAGTGCCTTTTTCATTACTCAAGTGTCAAACTGCTGTAAACAATTCCTTGGCAGAGGAACTGGGACAAAGAAAAAGAAAAGGAGGGTGGGGAAATTAAAAACATAAAGGAGGCAAGGGATGGATGAGGACAGAGGCATCATTTCTCACTTTTAAGCTTTGAAGTCATTAGCATGGAGGTTCTGAGCAGTAATTCTCATGGACAAGCGTGCTGGCAGTCCATTCGAAAGGAACACGGTTTCAGCTAGTCTATACAGAACATACCTGCATTTCAGATGAGCAATGGGTATGTGATGTTTTAGTTGTGGGAGAGCTGTTGCAGTATTATTGCTTAAAAATGAAAATAAATAAATGCTGACTATGTTAGCTGATGACTGAGAAAATCTAGGAAAAGCATGAGGAACAACTTGCTTCCATGTTGAGGACGTTCAGGGTTGGAAAGAGTAAAGAAAAAATATGAGAGAGGCACAGCTTGAAATTTTAAGTACTTATACCAAGTAACTTTGAGAGAGTATCCGTTTTGCTGCACAAACAGTTCACACCTGTGAGCCAGATTGCATGTGCTGAGCTGAGTTTACTTCATGCTGATTTAACTCACCACTGGAGGGGCTGAGCTGAGAAACATGAAAGTGGAAACAGTACAAGAAAGTGTACATGTGCAGTCACACCACCTGCAATTTATGGAAGCTGGGAATGAACACTGAGTAATCTGATATGGGAATGGTTATGCTTAACGTGTCACTTATTTTTAGTGACTATTTGGAGCGTTAACACTACCATGAGTAATAAAGAAAAGCTTACAAACACAGGCAGATGTATCAAAAATGTGAAGGATGTGCGTTACTATTCAATGGCATTAGTATGAATAATCTCATAACACACTGAATATATTCTGTGTGCATGTATATCTAATACACATGTTCATCTTTGGGGAAAAATTACAAATGTATGCAATGTATGCTACACTGAGGATGCCATTGAAACCTCAGTAAAGCTTGGTCAAAAGTTTGGTCAAGCTTGGTTTCAGAAGCTCTAACACGTTCTAACCTGGAAAGCCTGGACTGGAATTGCAACATGACAGAAGGCAACAAGGAGCTCCATTAAGCCTTTACCCAGTTAAGTCCTTCTGCCTAAAGGGAAGCAGCTTGCATGCGGCAGTACAATAAAATGCTGCTGCTCAGCTAAATCTGAAGTGGCTAGACTCATATCAACTATGAAGGTAGGAGTGAGGCATCATAGCTCTCTTTGATGTCTTCAGAGAAGAGAAGGCTGCCATACATATTTTCTGTTAAAATTTTGAACTAATTTCCATTTTAAAGTGCTGCTGTCCTTCTGCTACAACTTCTGTGTGGCCTCAATCCATGTGATGATTCAGCTGCCAAGTAAAATGTCATGATCCCATAGTTCAAATTGTTGAATCTACATTGGAGTTAGGTCCACTGATCTTCTGGTAAAATGTGGAAGTGTGTGTACAGTTATATCTCCTAGGGCTGTTAAATAACAATATGACTCACAAGGAGAATCAATGGATAATTGTGCAGAATACCAGTCTAACTATGTTTATATTAATTAAACACTAGAATTACCTAAAGATTAACCCTCTCCGGTTTCTTTTGGTGGCATGTCCTAAACACACACTACCTTGTGGGCACATATTTAAGTGTTTGAGCTGTGTATTTCAGATGCTTACTGCTATGACAGAAACTCCAGCTGCTGTGCTGTTCGGTTTAGGGCCTGTGTTGAAATGCTTCTTTATCTTCCCAGCTACTGAGAGCTGATGTTCATTCTCTGGAAGGCCATCATCCTGCAGAGAAATAAAGCAAAACAAAACTTCAGTGAGAAAAGGAAAAATAAAGGAATTGCAAGGTGATTCTGATAGCACCTGTCAATATAGAAAAGTTTACAAAAAGTCTGTAATGAAATACGGGTCAATCATTGTCTCCATCGATATATCTAAGGTATTTATAAGATGAACATCACATTATGTCACGAACCAGCCTCTCACTTCTTCTTTACCCAACATCTTCCTCTCAAACTTTAGGGAATGTTAATTAATAATAATTGTTTAGCATTTTATTATTCTTTCTACCATGTCTTAACTACCACTGTCTAGCTATTTTAGGTTCATTAATATTTCAAAGTTTGATAGGCTTGGACCTGTTTATGATTCTGTTTACTCATCACATAAATTTAAAGATAATGACCCCAAAAGTAGAAAGCGTCCAAGAGATTATGGAAACCAGAGGCCGTGTTTTGGGAGGATGCAGGAAAGGACCTCCAAAAGCCTTGAGAAACACCAATAAGGTCCTTGCCTCGTCATAAAGGTGACAAACTCAGGGACTATGGTGTTCGGTGAATGTTCCAGCCATGGCTCAGTGAGTCCCACAGTGAGGAAACGCAGGCAAGATGGGAGCTGAGACATATCCTAGCTGAGACCTCGGGACAGGTGAGCACGGGACCTCACCAACACCGGGCTGTATCATTGCGTATGGCTGCAGGCCAGGTTAGGCGCAGGCTCACGGCTTGCTGTGGCATTCCCCGCAGACTATGACTGTACCGTACTAAAACCATATAGTTAAACAAACCCACCTCTGCAAATCGAATCTCTGACTGACTAATAACAAGGGACTGCAATTCCTTCCCCCAGTCCCAAGGCACACAAGCCTGGGATGCTGCAGGGAAAGGACAGACAGAGGTACAACCTGCCTGGGAAAGCAGGGAAGGGCTGGAGCCAGCTGTGGATGGCCTCTTCTTCCTTGCCGAAAGACACGTTCTCAACTTGAGCTAACCTGAGCTAAAAGTAGGCACACAACTGCATGGCCAAGGATGGTTCTGCAAGGTTCTGCTGTTGTGCGCACCAAGCGATTTGGCTGTGCGTGACCTCCAGCCCAGAACCATGCGGTTGGGCCGGGAGGTGCCTTCTCCTGGCTGAGACATCCCACTGTGCAGAGCAAACCTGTCTATCTGCACCTAGGCATGCAGGCATCCTCGCTGCTGAAGTGAAACCCTGACAGAAGGGAGTTTGCAGTTTTGCACAAGTCAGCAGCTTGAATTCAAGCCCAAGAGAAGAAAGGAGTTTTTTTTAGAAATTGCAAATAAGATCCTTCTGCCTGAAAAAAGTGCAAAAAGCCACTGCTTGGTGAGACTTCTCCGCTAACAGAATATGCAGGATTTCAGGCAACAATATGCAGAATAGGCGGAATAGGCAACAAAACACAAAATAGGCAGAATATGCAGGATATCAGGTCACTAGCCATCCGCAATGGTCATCCACAAAGTACCCAAGCTGGTACTGCATGGTATGTGTAACTATCGTTGGAAAAGTTCTTAAATTCCACTTAAGAGAAATCCTAGAATACAGGCAAACAAGAGACAAGATCAGAATACAGAGAGATGACAGGCACTTTTTTTTTTTTTTTCTGGCTTTGCAGCAATTCTGAGTGCACTTAAAGAGTTACAGAGTCACTGCAGTAAATCATGAGCTCAGCAAGCATATGGGAATTTTAGGGAGGTTGGTTAGGGTTTGTTATTCATTTAGCTTGGGGAGTTTGTGTTTAGAGATCCCTCACTCACCCCTTAACAGAATGTCTCAGCCGGCAAAATATGGTCAAGTGCACACAGCTGCAAAACACAAAACAAAACAATACAACCCAGTAGCTGATTATTGTCTAGCACCGGGGAGTCTTGGCTCAGTGCTATATGACCCCTAAAAATAACCTGCTTTCTGCTGACCTTGCCTTTCCCAGAAGAAAGCTAGCCTGTAAAGTGAACTCTTCTTCACTAGAGGGGGAAAAAAAAAGAAGAAAAATCATTCCCTTGGCTTTCTTGACATGAAAGTGTGCCAAACGTTCATGTCATCTTGTCAAAAGACTAAATTATGGAGAAGACAATAGTTACCAACACTGTGGTAATATTTTATTGGTGAAGTACCACATTCACCATTCCAGTGGCAATGTACCAGAGACACACAGTTTGGGCTTCAGCTTTTAGATTAAATATCTTCCAGCTCCATTTAAGATGCAGCATAGGGATATATGGGAATTACTCTACCATTATTAAATTTTCTTACTACTGTTGGTGCTACCTGATGTTTAGTAGCTATTTTTTTTATTCCAACGTGCTTTAGAAACAAGCTAATATACATTAGCTGGCTCCTGGAATCACTTCAGCCAACAATAAAATAGATAGATATTGAGGGTGAAAGATGACAGATGTTTAACTACATACAAAACAAGCTGCTCTGCAGTTTAAAAAGGCAAGAAGTGAAAAAAAAACCATCAGATTCACCAGAATCAGCAGGGTAAGTTGTAGAATTGGCGAACAGGCTAAACATTGCTGACAAGAATTTCATCAGGTTGCTGTAATGGGAAGGATGTCAGTCCCCAAAGAGGTTAACTGCTCCTTTCCCCTATTTTAACCTTTGTATTAGGAACTACTTCTTGCAGTGGGTTAGGATCACAGAATTTTATCTCAGATTTAGCAGACAGGACAAGATCTTTTAAAGATCACTAGCGATTTTTCATGCTTAACTCTGGGAAACTTCAAGGGTCATGAGCTTCAGAAAATGTTGACTGCTAATGGTCTGAAAGAATCGCTCTCCTGAGCACGTCTCAGAAGTTGGGCAGTCAAAATCCTTTGACAGTTTGAAAACTCTGGTCCAGAATTTGAGTTTTCACCTGGACAATGTAAACTACTTGGGATCTTAAGATTTCTTTTTTATTTGATCAGCCTCCACAAAAGACCTTTCATGGTCTATTTGCAAGAAATCAACATTTTAAAAAAGAGAGGCAGAGGATCTTGGCATCATTTGAGTAATTGATAAACACTGTTTTCATATTTGCATTGTTCTGTATGGCAGGAGACATTCCCACTCAAAGAAAAAAGAAGTGTTAAAAGATGGAATGAAGTTTAGGATTTCCAGACTCCTATTGCCCTGAAGCACTCAGATCCATTTCACAAGCTTGTCACAAGAGCTTTACTTTCCAGGTCTAAAAGCATCAGATGAACAGGTCATTATATAAATAACAGCAGAAAATTAGAGCAAATAGAAGTGCTGGAAGAGCTTTTGGACTCTTTTTCCTTTAAGGATTACAAGGAATTTTTCTTTGGGCAGTGTCCTAGGGTGTAACCAAAAGTAGTGCAGCTGCCAAATAAGAAATGTCTTTTTAAATTAACTTCCTTACAAATGTTCAGCTCATTACTATTTATTACTTGGTTATTCAATTCTTTTGCACACAGATTTCCAAGGCAGACATGGTTAAGGAAATATGTAAAAACTCCAGTTTCCCTAATTGTCTTTTATGCTTGTGTGTGCCATCTTTTTCCTCCAGCAACAACACACCACATTTTACATTGATGATTTTAGCAGAGAAGGATTTACAGAATGCAATCCATCCTTTTCAGCATTCACTACTCAGCGCTGTATCAGGAAATATTTACTACTTCTACAATAAAAAGAGTAGGTTTATCCTGCAACTTGTATAGTACAATTCAGGTTATCAATAGCATCAATGTTTAAAATGCCAGACCTCAAGTTTCCAGCCTCTTTTATAATTCTTTGGTTTTGCAATGAATTTGAGCAGGTAAAGGAAAAAGCTGGGGTCCCTGTAGGGGAAGTATAAACTCATGGATTTGTTTCCAGGTATACTGCATAGGAGAGACAAATCCAAATAAACTAAATGGAGGGGGCAAGGAACTGCTGCCGAATTGCATTTAGAATTCAAGATCTCCATCTGTGGCAGTGGCATGTAGCCAACATCTTTTCAGGTTCTGTTTTTTTGAATTGAAAACAGCTGGGATATTATTGACATAGGAACTGCTTTACTGGTCTGACTCTGACCATAACAAGTTTTTCAGTTTCCAAGAGGATTCCAGCTATTTTTATAGCAAAAACTGAAACTGAAATGAGGGTTGGCTCCTACTGAAACTGTCAAAGCACATTCCAGGAATCTCAGCAATTTACCAAGTAATCACATAGTAAGCAGCTATAAAGTAGAATGGTTATTTACAATCTACAAAACGCTTTTATACAGTGTAAGCAGTTACAACACTTCTATCAAAGGTTTGATCAAAGAGAGAAAATGTTTCTTAAAATTGTCGAAGAAAACACATGCCTGATTTTCAAGCCAGCTGTCCTATGCAGTATTTTAGCTGCAAGTTTACCACTCTGTGAATAGCTTCAAAACTAAAATAAGAAAAGGGAAAGTAAAGTCCAGCATTTGATGCCATGGAAAAGTATTTAAACAGGTTATCTGTGAAAACGGAGTGTTAGGTGAAAACTCCATGTGCCATTTCTTCTCAGAAAGACAGTATTTTATGGAAGTTGCAGATAATTGATCAGGTAATTATGACAAATAGATGGCAGAGCCTTTTATAAACAGGGTTGAGTATATTAATTCCCTGTCCTGAAGCTGGGAAAATGAGGTATGGGGAGGTTGTGTGACCTCCCAAGCAGGTCATGGTACGGGGATGCGAGGTCAGATCTGACACCAGGTATCATTCTGCCTCTGTACACAGGCAGGCTGTCCCTGCTAGGCTATCTACTGCATACTTCCCCGATCCACTTCAGGAAAGTGTCCTTTTTCACAAAAGCATTTAAGCACCTGTTTCAACTCAGCCATGTTCTCATTTCTCCTGAAGTGAACTAGAATTTTAGTGCCATCTAGTTAATTTTATGCCTAATACTAAGTGCTTCCATGTGTGATGCCTTGAAATAGGAGCAATGTTTGGAATGTGCTCAAGCACTTTCCTGAACTGGTCCCAGTGCTGGCCTTTCTCCTTCCAGAAAAAATATCTGGAGGAATTCAAAAGAGGTTTTGATCTGCATTATGAACTATCGTTAGCGTATTGCTGAAGACAAAATACTGGTTCATCTCAGTTGCTAAAAGCAGCAGTTGGACAGAAAAGAAGAAATTACAGAGCTGTCATGGAATATTTGTTTCACTTATTTATGGACGGACCTGCTATAGGTTTTGATTGCAAAGAATTATAATCATCACAAAACTATGAGAAGTGCAGCAGAGCTAGACCAAAGGTGAATTGAACACAGTATCTTGTTTCCAACAGTGCATCATAGTCACTGTTTATGAAATAGTACATTTAACGAAGACAAGTAGATTGTGAACTTTCCCTGGTATATCCTCCAGTTTCTGCCAACCAAGTACTTAAGAAGATTGTGAGCCAAGAGCTATATCCAGACTCCCATATTTAATAGGCACCAATGGGCTCATCCTCTAAAAATGTATCAAACTCCCTTTTGAATCCATTTATACTTGGCCTCTACAGCATCCTCTGGTAAAGGGCTCCATATTTTAACTTATTGCACAGAAACTCAGGAATTTTCCAGGGTGCTCCAGTAACCAGAGCTCAGGTTTGGTTAACGGAGCTCTCGAGTGTTAAAAGACTTTAGCCCCCAGCCCCTCTCCCTGTCCCTCCCCATCAGCAGGGACATCATCACCATCATGTTACTGACAAAGAGCTGCATCTCTTCTTAATACATCTTGCTAAAATGGCTTCCTAAAAGACATCACTGTGTAACTGAAGCCAAAAAAAAAAAAAAAAAAGGTGTCTGGGGGGAGCATTAACAGTTCCAATGTATTTTTCAGAAACAGAGGAAGATTAGTGACCACATCCTCAGGTGGTGTAAACAAGTGATGTTTTAGTAACCTCAGCAGCAGTATGCAGAGTGATACCACGGGTGACTTGGCCTCTCTGTGGCTTCTGATCAGTCACTTCCATCAGCAGCACTCCAGAAATCCCCACCCGTCCTTCTCCCGTGGAGACAGAGAGACACCTCAGTCACCAGAAGTCATTATAAACTGTGACAGAACGCTATATCCAAGGACAGCACCTGGCACCAAGGAAAATTAATATTTCAGCTGCTTGAATGTCATCTTGAAAATGAAAAGATTTTCATCAGACATTGTCCTGGATCCTTGCACTCTTTGTACACTGCAGAAGTGCTCTGCATGATAATAGCATTTACAATTTTTAAAAAAATTGTTTGGGCAAAAAGGGAGCCTCCAAGACAGAAGCATATACTTGGTAAAAAACTGATCACCACTGTTCTGGGCTATCTGGAGGACACTTTCATAAAAAAGATTAGCATTTGAGATTACTGTATATTTGAACTTTTAGAATAGTGTTTTAGTGACAAAACAGTTTTGGATACAGCAGCTACGGGACCGAATAGTATTCCAAGGAAGACTGCACACTCAAACGTGCAACAAGCAAAATGAAACGTTATTTCTTCCTTCTTTATTTTTTTTCTCTGTTCATCCCAATTGTATTTCTTTTCTCAATCTTCCCTTCTGAATTTGAATCTGGATTTTCTCCAATTTTTCTTTCTTGTCACCCAAATATTTTAAGACATATTAAATAGTCTGAAATAATTAACCAATATTAAGTAGTGTCCTTGTCTCAACATTAACTAAAGAGAAATCTCTTTATTCTCTGCCAGATTTATCTGTATGCCACCTCACTGATAACGACTTTTATGGCAAAAGTCCAGTTGCTTAGAGACAAGCCAGGATACATAAATAGCTATTTCATGGTAACTCAGATTAAATGGATATGGCTGCAAATAAATATATGTATATTTCAACATCAGAAGCTAAATATGATTCTAAAGGTTTCCCTGTTTCATTCTGGATCAAGTAGGCTTAACACTATGGACTATATTTCAATAGTTCTTAATCACAACTGTCAGAGTTTTGAGTCCATCTGATTTTAGGAGAGCAAAATGTGTCACTGAACCCACAAGCTGATTGTTGGAGGTATAAATTTGTCGAGTGTGGTTGAAATTTGTTGAAAACCTGGCCCAAAATATTTCAGAGAAAATGTAGCTGAGCATACATAAAACAGTGAATACTCCAAGGTATGTGTGTAACCCAGTTTATTTCCAGTTAAACCTATGGCATTTTTAGAATGTACTGGCTCCAGAAGGGCACAGAAAGGATTTGACAGAAAAGAGCTCAAAGATGCCAAATTACAAGCAGCATCTACAAGCCTAAAAATACTTACATTAACCCATGGATGCTCAAGAACTTGCAAGGCTGAGAATCGCAGATCTACATCTACTTGAAGCATCATTGTGATAAGTTCCTGAGAAATGGAATACTGGGTCAAATTTAAACATTTTTAAAGAATAAATCAACATTTAATTCACTAAAGTGCTCTTCAACTGATTATGTAAGACTGCTCGAAGAGAGAGTGAACTACCAACTGCAGAAATATATTAAGATTATTTTAAAAAAAGAACAACTATGAACTGCTGAACTTCAAGATGAACTTTTAAATCAATATCTAACAGTATCTTGGAAAGCTAGAAGACAGTTCTGAGTTACAGTTCTGTAGCCACTGTTTAAGAGAAAAGCACTTAACACATAATCTACAAAACAGATGGTCGCATGAAATTAGGTTAGCTTCCCATTAAGAAAAAGCCAATTCCTCAGTAGGAAAAAAGCCAGTAAATCTAGAATTTTACTTTAAGCTCTTGTATAAATGACATAAAAGATAATAAAAAAACCCACTTAAAAACATTATTTTTCATCCTCTGATTTTCTCTGCAATTACCTAGTTTTCAACTAGCATGTAAATAAACCTATATCTAATTCCACCAGTGAGTGGAGTGCACAGAAAACAGGAGGGCAGTATGACAGTAAATAAAGAGGTATCACCAAAGACCAAAGTTGATAATTCTGAGTGACAAGGAGAAGTTAAATGAATAGGCTAATGCTTCAAACCAGAAATTTTAGACTGGACTATTTGGAAGAAGGAGTTTCACAGGGTAACACGATTGGCAAAGGACTTGCAGAGTTCTCATTAATGATGCTACAAAATAAAGCCTGCTACAACACAATGATGTGGTTTAGAGGACTTCTTCCAACTCTGTGACTGTATCCCATTTGTTAACCTCATTAGTTAACAGGCTAAAACACTAGTCCTGATCACCCTCCACATATCTGTAAAAGCAGGATGTAACTCTCCAAAGAATGGAGATTCAGAATGTAGAACACTACTCTCATTACCTGCATCTACCTCCAAATTTCCTTTTCTTTTTTTTTTTTTTTTTTTTTTTTTTGTGATTAATTAAACTGAAAGAAACAGGAAGACAGTTTTGCCTGGCTTTGCCTTACAGGCTACAGAAGTAAACTGGCAGAAATTAAGCACTTATCTACAGGATGATCATATGAATAGTTTTATGGTTTTGGCTTTTATTTTTTTTCCATACATGTATGTCTCTCTCTCTCTCTCTCTCTCCACCCCTTCCCCAACTATAGTGAATGTCAGGTCCCTAGAAATTCTGTGAGTTAAACTGTTGCTCCAGTGCACTAATAAGAGTTAAAAAACTTGATCTGCTCTGCAAGTATAATGAACTCTGTCAGGATCTGTACCTGAAAAGGATTGTATCTGCCTTAGCACACTTCAAGCTCTACCTCCTTTGTGTCATGTTCCAAGAGCCTATGGCCCATGAACTGGTGGCCAGAACAAGTCTGTATTTCATACCACAATGACAACAATAAGGAGTTACAGGCAATGCGAGGCCTGGTTCTTTGACAGAAAGAAACAACAGACAGATTGTCTAATAGGATTAATAAAGGGAAAACAGCATCCCTATAATATTATTATATAATATTCAAAGGCTCCAGGTTGGTAACTGGTCCCCATCGTAAGTACATATAAAGCAAAGTCCCAGAGAGCTTTCAAGCTAAGAAGTGTAGGTCAAGCAAAGGTACTGAAATGTCTTCTTGATCAGTAAGGGCTGCTGGTGCCTCTGTTGTGTGAGGCATCATAAGAGATGGGGTCCATTTCAGAACCACCTGGAGTCTAACAGACCAGTGATCAAACGACAACGTACTTGGTGACCCAGAGGAACTTATGGGTGTAGCAGGAGATATACGAGACATGTCAAATACAGCACTGTGAAAGAACAACACGCATCAGATACTGGCACTGGGAATAATATTGGAGAAGAAAGTATCATCAACTATAAAACCCACCTTTGCGGAGTCAGAAACATTGTCCCAATACGGAGATGGAAAATCCACCTGTCCCATCAAAATCTGATCAAAAAGCACTTCTTGGTCATCTCCACTTCTGTAAAGTAAAAACCAAACAAAAACAACAACAAAACCCACAAAGAAATTATTTCCAGAGCTGGATTCAATGGGCTTCTTGAAATTGGTTTTAACTGGCAATCCCTTAGTATACTTTTGGAAGCTGTTGATTCCCCTCCGGCATGCAACCATGTCTGTGAATGGCGAGATCATAAAACAAAGTGCATTTGGTGCATTCTTTCTGAGGTAACCTGCTTGTCTTTAGGATTGTTGACAACTTTGCAATTGCTTTGAGGGGACAAAAGATCTGACATGTCCTTATTAAGTGGCTTACTTTTTAATTACCTTTACCGACCACAAAATATGTTGTATTTGGTCCATGAAAGAAGATGGCTATTTCACTGTGTATTTTAAACATCAGGCAAAGGCACCCAGAACCCATAATGGAGGCTCTTGTTTTGTAATGCAATGAAGTTTAAATTAAAATAAACAAACATGAGACAGAGATTTTACAGTAAAATCACAGACATTTATGGGGTTTGTGTCAAATACTATGCAGAGCACAGAAAAAACCAAACCCTATAAGCAGAGAACTTCTTCCAGTGGGAATCCCTGTGCTTAATGCAAAAGCAGCACAGGGACCAATTCACAGAACAACGATCGTTGAATAGATCAGTCCATACCCACGGAATGGAGGAAAACCACAGAGCAGGATGTAAGTAATCACACCCGCTGCCCAGATGTCCACCTTCAAGCCATATCTAGAAGTGTGAGAGACATGGTTAGAGACATTTGACTCCTATGAACTACAGTACAAGAACAGAGGAAACATTTTCAGAATTATTAATAATTTCCTATATATTCTCATCTGAATTTTCTCTATGTCCTACCTACCTATCTAATTCCACTTTCAAATCTTTTTAACATTTACATCTTAAAACTACATTAGATCAGAATGTAGGAGTGAACAGAAGATATTGTGCTGTATTCCTGAGACAGACAGTGACGCCTACCAACAAGAAGCCTGCAAAGGTGACACAGGCTGCTCAAGCCAGAAGGCATTTTACTCTGTGGAACAAATCAGAAGAAGACAGTGTGTGATAACAAAATAAAATTAAGTTAACAGTAGTTAGCAGTCTCTGGGGACAGCTTAAGAATTAATGTATCTGCAAATGTGTAGTTAATAACTCAGTGTTAAGCTGAGAAGTTTGAGGCCAACAACTGGCAGAGAAACCTGATATAACTCCAAAGTTGGTCCTGCTCTGAGCTGGTTTGCACAAGATAGCCTCCAGAGGACCCTTCCAACTAAATTGTTCTATGAGCCACCATTCTGCGTCATACCCAAGCAAAGGTAGCATAAAAATCTTAATTGCAAGAACTCCTGTCAGGCACATCGTCGAGAACATGCTCCACTGTGTACACATCAATGAATCATCACTAGAAGTGATTTACCCAGTTTCAGCAATGATTTCTGGAGCTACATATGTTGGGGTCCCACAAACAGTATATAGAGGTCCATCCACAATTGTTGCTAGGCCAAAGTCTCCCAGCTTCAGGGACTTGCTTCCATCTTGGTGTTCATAAACCTAAACCAGGAGGAAAATTCAAAGGTTTAACACAATTCCGTCAAGGTAACTACTGTATCATTTACTAACTGCCTGAAATGTTCCTTCTAATTTACATTCTTTTTTCTCTCCTTACCTATAACATACTTCTCTGCTTTGAAAATTCACAGACAATTTTGACAACTTCCCTTGAATGCGCTCAGGATGTTTGGGAAAGACTTACCTTGGTACCTGGCCAACAAAGGACATACTACTTGCTAGAATCTAAAGCCCAGAAGCAAAGGTTTGACCTTCCAGCAGTGACATTCCTAGGTTAACTCCCCACTGACAGTCAATTCAGATTGTAGGGTTTTTGAGTTTATACCTTTCACTTGCACAGACTTTAAAGGCTTGCACAGGAACTTCAACTTCTTAGATAATACAACAGTGACTGCACTGATAGCAGCAACAGATTCTTCTCTGTGTATTGAAGTAATAAGATGCAAACCTGGGTGGACTATTTCACCTAGAAACACTGTCCTCTCCTTGGATGACTGTTAAACACCAATCAGTGTCTTAGTGGTATGTTACCATCACCAACAGACATAGGTAGGGCTGTTAATGAGTATACCTGAAAATCCTGTTTTAAGACATGGTCTTCACCACAGCAACATGATCCTTCATGGGTTTTTATGGGTGCAAAGGGAGATTAAGGTACAGTCACAAGAAAAAAGCTAGGAACATCAGTAAAAAATACACAATTTTAAAAGCTGGGTCAATGAAAAAGAACAACCCCAAACCTGCAAACACTGAAAAAATACCAAAAAATGTTTAAAGTAAAAAAGACTAAAATATATCTAAATTAAACACTAGACTGTGAGTCTTTCTTTAATCTAACTGCTGGTTTGGGTTCTTGCTTCCCATTTTGGAATTGCTTATGATGCAATTTAATGCTGTTTACCACAACAGCACCTTAGAAAATGGAAACAGTCTACAGGAGGCCTTCTTAAAGTATATATGCATCACTTTATTATTTTGCAACCCAATTCGAAGCTCCATGCAGTCTGGCTCACCAATAGTGATATCCTGACAACAATTAGCAGTAACACTGTGCAAAACCAGAAGATATCATACTTCACAATCAAAACCAAAATAATCCTTAATACCCATCTTGACCAGCTACTCCTACAACAGAAATCACATTTATCTACAACGGTTTGCAGAGGAAAATCCTGGATTTTTTTCCTTACAAAAATACAATGAATTCTAAAATTGACACCTGAACAGTTCACTTGGTACAAAAAAGAAATCTTGAAGCTTCTTGACACTGTTTGCTACAGATCTGCTATAGCTCTTAATAATTATTTATATTATAAAGTCCCCCCAGTTTCTCCTTTGTTAATGTTAGTCATGTCTAGAGAGAAAACCTCTCTCTGTCCCGAATCCCATACTACCAGGTGATACAGCCACAAGCAGACATTCAGAATACACAAAATTCTTCCCCCTTATGTTATTTTTAATACTACAACTGGATCTTTAAGAGGACCAGCAATTTGATACGGATTCACATTTCTCTGCTACTAAGCCAGAAAAAAAGATAGTCTTATAGAAAAGCACCGGATAAAAAGCAATTATGGTTTTATTAAAAACACAGATTGTTAAATACATCTGGTTCCTGAAACTAAAGAAAGTGCTCTCTGAAATGGCAGTAATAAATCTAATTTCAACAACAGTTTTAATTAAAAGCTAGAGACTAGAGCTTTAAATATTCACATGCTGAAAAATGTAAAGTGTACACTTAGACATCAAGAGCTGAATCCAGTCTAATTAGCATCTCATATTCTATTTCATGTGGTTATCTTTTACAAAGCCCTCTGAGTTGTGTTAACCTAGTGAACATTCATAAGTTCCTTCCTTCCACAGACCGTACCTTGTATGACTCAAATATCCTAGAAATTCATTATGGAAGAGGCTTGTTTGGCAATGTTTACCAATGCAGAAGGTTTCGTACTGTGCATTTTCCAGTATTTTGCCCCATCTGTTTCCAGGAATTACTTTCCTTTGAAAACTACTTCAGTTGACTTGTAAAACTGAAGAAAGTAACTTTTCCTCACCCTTTTATAACTCCATATAAAAAGGAGCCCAATGTGAAGCTGTGGTATGTTACTTGCCAGTCAAGGAATGTGAAAGATAATTTAATGCTCATGTTATTCAGAACAAACACTATATATGTTCCACTGCATTTAAATACTGAAGGGCAATTAAAGAAATGGGGATTAGTGCAAATTACCCACTATGTAGTGCTTTCACTGTTTTAACTAAGCAATAAAACTGTGTAATTGTACAACACTAATTGAATGCAGCCACACATAATTGTGTGCCACCATATGTATCCTATTACTACAAAGACTGTCAGTATTTTCTAAGCTGCTCTTGTGATCAGTGCAGATGGCAACAGTCAGAGAAGTTGTTCTCTAGGGTTTATTATATGGCTATAAAGACATCCCATGACTTGACAAAATAAACGTGCTAAATAGCAGCAATTATGAAAAATGTTCCAATTAAAACATGGAAGACACTCTCTAGAGAACAAAAAAAATGCTAAAAAATCACAGGTATTCAGCATACCCTAAACTCTTGGACAGTTGACTGTTAGGTGGGCTTTGCATGCTTTGAGGATACCGAATATTTAAGCACTTACAGAAATAACTGGTGTTGCACATAGGACATTGAGACAGGGTCACACACACGAACATTTATCAGCAGGGTCTATAGCCAATGGCACACATCATCTCTAGCATGAAAGTTACTCTTGGGGAAGATGAAAAATGAAAAGAAAGAGGGAGGTGAAAGGGAAAGCTGTCTCAGGAGCCCGGGAAGAGATGCTATAAGGGGAGGCTCTACATGAGCATCCTCCTCTGGGCGCCCTCTCCAGAGCATCATGTTCTACTTCACCTCCCATATTTTTCCTGTAGTAACTCTACAGCTTTTGTCAGGCCTTGCTCATCCCCCTTGCTTTTTCCTAATAATGGGGCTGTTAGCCTTGGAAAATGCATTGATCAGGGCAGATGCTGCCCCCCTGGTTTGTTGCTCCGCTTTGGGCAGGTCTGTTATAGGCTCCACTAAACCTAAAGCTACAACCCGCAGGTAGGAAAAGAGCTTGGGAAAGGGCTGATTCTCACACCGGTGGTCAGAAGAACCTGCTGTAACAACACTACAGGGCTTGCAGGTGCAAGACCATGACAGTAACGGTGTGAAAACAACAGCACAAGAACTAGGGAAAAATACTACCAGGTGAGAGGTTACAGAGCTGCAAGCAAAAGGCAGGCTACAGAAGGCAAGTTGAAGGTATTTAGCAACAGAAAGGCTATGACCCATATGGCATTTTGCAAGTGTTTTATAAATGCCACGAAAATAACCCTAATTGCAGTCTTGCGATAGAAGGAACTACCCATCCCATTTCACAGATATGAAGATAAGAGTAGAAAGGTCAAGAGACACTAAGGCCAACATCAGAGACAGGGTCAGAACTCAGGTAAGGCTGGTTCCTAAGCACTCCTCTAACACAGTGTTCGTTTCTTTCAAGGACCCAATAAACCTTAGAGAATTAATATAATCTATGAATCAAATGCTGGGTTTTGAGAGTTAGGATACTGCCAGAGGTTAAGCGCTGTATCCTCACTGTTCAGTATCAATATCAATGTAGGACCTTTACATATGCACAACACTGGAAAAAATCACTCAGAAACATTTCAGCTACAATGCAAACAGTGTGATCATTCCTGGTAATGGGTAATTACCAGAGATGGCTGGTCATGCAAATCTAATCCTCTTCCTGCTGCTCCCATCTCCTGCCTACCTTTCTCTCTTACCCCAAAAGCTTAACTCTATTGTTGTCAGACTTCAGGCATTTAGAGACGTGCCAAGACAGCAGCAGAGCAAGCCTTGCCCCTGACCATGACCCTCCTGCATGTTCCAAGCTACAGCATAAATGAATCCTGGCATATGATTGCTATAACTTCTGCATGCAGCCATCTATGAACATCAGCACAAGGGCTGCAAAAGGAGTATCAGTTGTCAGGGTCTAGTGAAACTTCTACCCAACAAGTTTTTAGCAGTTTCTGGAAAATGAGGGCAGGCTACTTCCTCACCCAGAACTATAAAGGCACCTGCCTCTAGAGTAACCTCAACTATAGAAATGGAAGTTTAGTAAGATCTACTTGAGTCAACTTTTCCATAAAACCTCTTCAGGGTCAACCAGGACTAAGTGTAGTAATTCATGGCAGAGAACACACAACTGAGAGAACTGATATTCTAGGCATCTTAAACAATGTTTTATGGTTGCTGAATATATGGATAATTGGGACATCTTGATACTGGAACATGTCACCAAATTCAGGAAAGCTCAGAGAACAGTGAAATAATCATCGGAAATTAATTTCTCAGAAGAAATAAAACTATGTCAGTTGGAGAACACAATTGCTGCATTCACGAGTGCAAAATTCTCAGAAGAAGGACTAACTGCCAGGGTATGTTTTTCATTGTCTTCAGTAGATAGGGCTCATACAGATTCAGTCAGGAAAAGGAAGATTTAGGCTGTGTATTTGGGAAAGTGGCTTAATAAAAAGTGCTATAGGATTATTTGGAAGATGGAGCATGGAAAGGAAGGACACTGAAGTATCTTCCTGGTTGTGCTCTGACGTGCTACATGATTAGGGCACAACATTTACACCCACCATATTTGTAAAAACTGAACTGCTGCTAATTACTGAGGTAGCTGCGGAAGTACAGAATAGTCTATTGAGGACAGAACACCTTTGTATTTATGAGAAGCTCGAAATTATACTGCAGCTTACTAAAAGGTCACTTCTAGTGATCACTGGAACAACTCTGCTGCTGTTTCCTGGGGAACAGTCTAGACATACCAGCTTATGTTACTGTAGTTTTTGTGATAATTGTTATTCTTAGGAGAGCTTTACAATACTAAGGTTAAAATTAAAAGACCAATGACTTAAAAGACTGAAATAAACCTGGTGGGTATGTGGAAGGAGGGAGAAGAGCAGGCCTTCTCTCACACACTCCCAAGTTATCAACAGTACTGAAAGCTGAATCTTCACTTACCAGTAGATTCTCCGGCTTGATATCCCTGTGGACAATGTTCAGGCTGTGAAGATATTTGATGGCACTGGCCAGATTGTAAAGCATCCCACTGGCATCCCGCTCTGTATATTTGTTGGTGGAAGTAATAGCATCAAAAAGATCTCCTCCCTGGAGCAAAATGACCATAGCATATGAGCAATACTGCTTGTGAAATGACTGAAAATTTTGGGAAGATCAAGGAGCATCATTTATAGAGGAGCAGGAGGAGGGAGGAGCAGCACAGTTTCCTTGCAGCTATAAACTATGGGTACTGTGATGACATCCCCCATAATGGCAGCTGAACATATCACTAACTCAAAACCATTTGTCATGGCTTAGTTGGTTATCCAAGAGGCCAGAGTCTCTACTGCAAACTGTTCCCACCTGCTGCTGCTTTTGTAACATGTCCAGCACTTGCCAACCTGTGTGTTCAGAGACCCTGTTGAAAATTTCTGGCATGCCTACATGCTTGCCTGTCATGATGCCGTGTACCAGCTCTTGCCACTCTTTATTATAATCACAAACAGGCTGATATCAAATTTTTGCCCAAAGCCTGACTGAACTCCAGAAGGATATAGGAACTCTGAGTAAAACTCAAACCAGCTACCTGTCATCACTGCTAGTGTATTTTAAAAGTCTGTTTCCATCTCATAAAACTTTGAAATGTGGATTTTAGAACACACTTGCTGTACATAAGATGTGAAGTTTTTGGTAGTGCAATGCTTCTTGCAGCTAATATTGAAGAACTTTCCAGCACCTTTGTCAGACAATCATACTAGAAGACACTTAAGAATTAACATTAGTATTGCACCACAGCTACAAATTCAGATGGCAGCTTGTGCCATTTCCAGCTTGTGCTGTTTAATTCAGCTAAAAGCTACTGCCAGTGAAAAAAAAAAAAAACCAAACCACCACAAGAAAACAAGAGAGAAGAAAAGAAGGAAAATTAAGTGGAAGTCGTCAAAGTTGAAATGATCTTCACCAGGATCTGAGGCAGCCATGACATTTGGACTGTATTTCCAGAGCTGAGCTGGCAAGTGGGAAGAAGAACATGTAAGCACTTGGAGAAAGACCAAAAGATAAGTTTAAAGAAGAGATTAAAAAGGAAGCCTGACAGAGTGGAGGAAAAAACAAATATCTTTTGAGAGATACTACTCACAAGTATTGGGCCTTCATCCAAAATCAAAGCAGCACCACAAAGAAAACACAGACCAATAGAAAAAAAAAAGAGGAGGGATAGATAATTCTGCAAAAACAATGCAAAAAATCCCTGCTGCAGTCAAAACATGAAGAAAAAAAATCACAGGAGAATGCATTTTTTAAAAAAAGTAGGTATTTTCTGAAGGCAACAGAGGAGTCCCAGCTTTGCCAACTCTCATGATTTTATCAACAGCCTCAATTTATTTGCTGGGGTTTTTTTAAGGCTCAGCTCCAGAGTAAACACTGTTTTCAATTCTTAGTGAAAGGAGGAGGGGAAAGAAACAAAACCAGATTTTTTTCCAGGAATCACAGCTACAGAGAAAAAGGGAAAGACCGAAGACTCAAATCTGAGAAAGCAGACATTACCTGTTAAACCCCAAACAAACTATTGTAAATTTTGCATTGTTGAGGTGCAGCTGAAGTCTACCAGTGCATGTTTATTCCCATTGCAGATGCAAAACCCCAGCTTTGGAAACTGCTTGCAGCCAACCATTGTCAAATCTGGACCACATCAAAACCTCTTGCTCTGGCTAGTGACTGATCAAGATACATCAAGATACATAGTGTCAAGGAAAAGGAGGGATAAAAGGCCAAGCTAAACCAGATAGAGGATTAGAGAGCAAGGCCAAATATTTGGCAAAAGTACAATACCATGTACTTCATGGCATTATCTGATCCCTAAGTATTAGATATCAGCATGTGGCAAAATATGTGGGATAAATAATCTATCTTCCCTAAGCTCCTTCCTGTGAAGACCCTGTACCAGCTGCTTTTTAACATGAGGTAGTGGATTAGACAGATTGTTGGTCTTATCTAATATGTTCCAGATGCTCAGAAGAAGTGTCAATAACATCAGCAAAAGATCTGCCTCCAAACAAAGAAAACAGTGCAAGCTGAGATATGAGAGGCAGGAAAGAATGAAGCTGAATCTTAAAAAGAGAAGGTAAAATTTTGGCCTAAAGTCAGAAGAAAAAGTACAAATGTACAAATGTTCATGTGCAGGAGAAACCTAAACTCAAAACAAGATAGAGGCTGCAGAGCACATTAACAGACAGTCAAACCAATCTGAAGCAGAATAATTTTCTCCATCTAAGCAGTCTACTTTACTCAGTAAAATTTCTTACCAGGTAGCCTGCTAAGGAACGAGAGCATATATTTAGTCTGTGGGATTCTCTGCAGGTAAAAGAGAGGTAATATCCTGGAAAGAGTTAACAGAGCTGACAGCTATATCAGGCAGAATTGTTTTCAGACTTCCCTTTCCCCGAAGAGCACTTTAACCTGGAAGGTTCTGCTTAGCCAATTCACACAGCAGGTCACTATCATTTATTCAGGCACAAGGGTTGAGTTCAGGATGACATTTCAGTCTTAAATCCCCTGTTCTGGAGTGAAATGGGACCAGAAACATCTGAATGCAGTTTTTATCATCTGTGCACATGAGGAAGTATACTTGGAAGTACAGTAACCAATTATTTATTTATTACCTTGTTATGTAAATGATATAATCTCTCTTTTCTTCTGCAAAAGTGAAATCATATCCTGGAGCAGTAAAGGAAACTCTGCAATAAATCTTGCTTGTTAAATTGGCCAAACCCCTGTTAGGTTTGAATAACAATTTTGTTTCGCTGTGTAAAAAGGCAACGTGCCAGAAACCAGGTTCTTGCTTCCTTTTACAAGCACCACTTGCAATGTGTTTATATTTGTATTTATGAAGTGCTTTTTCTTACACTTTACAAAGCAATGAATGGCCTATCTGCCATGAAGTGAGGGCAGTATTTGCAGCAGCCACTTATGTCAAACATGTTACTGCCAATTAATGCAGGGTGGTATTAACTGAAACCGTGCTCTGCAGTATCAAGTCTTTTCTCCTTGAATTTCTTTCCTGTCTGTGAGTTTGATTTAAAGTCAGGTCTTCAAAAGTCAGTCAATAACAGATGGTTAATCAATTCTAACAGTGCATGCTATGAAATGGTAACAGACAGGATTGGTGAATTAACAATTAATGTATTTCCAGAAATACCTTCCCTGGTGCCCATAGAGTATAACAAGGCTTTTTTTCCAGATTAAACATTAAGGAATAGATGTTTGCTTCAAAGAAACAAAGTTGACTTCCCAGGATCAGGGTACTTCTAAATTTCTTCTATTATTCCACATAAAAGTAAAGAACATTAAAACAGTGCTCTCTAGGATATCTGTACTACAGAGATGTCTATAAAACCCTTCTATAGCATAACTAAAAGCACAAATATCTCAGTATGTGCAGTAACCCTGAAGAGTAAACAAGAAAGAGTGCAAGAAGACAGATTTTTCCGGAAAGTGAATATAATAGGTGGTTTTATTTATATACATCTTTTAGGCTAGTTATTTTGTAAGAGTTGTCAGTCCCCTCCTCTCTTATTTAGCTGTGTAGGACTTTGATTAAAAATCCACTAGAGACTACAGTTTGAATATTTTCCAAGTATGAACAGCACAGCAGGTTGCACCCATAAAACCAGCTATGTGCTTATGTCTTGGCATGTTAGACAAGGCACAGCTTTTACTTCTTAGCACACCTCACGGGGCCAAGATGAAGGATTTCTCAATGAAGGCTGAAGCTGTGGCTACATTAGATTGCAATGCTGTGCAAGAGTACTGAGGTACCTTTGAACAAGCTCTCATGGACACTGGAAAAATCCGCAGCAGCATCGATCTCAGAGTGAGATTACTTATCATAGGAAAGAGCAATAATTATGATTAAAATAGTGTTAGATGGCTAATGGCATCTGATCTGAAGCTGTGCTATTCCACATTGCACTCCTCAGTGCGAGAGAGGGCTGTGACTACGAAGAACATGGGGAAATTCTTCTGGGACTGGTTACACAGAGAGATTCGTGGCATGGAAGAGTGCCAGTACTTTCCATTTTTCTTAGGATTTAGCCTCTCCATCACAGACAAAATGGGGATGCTGGGCACCCCGTCAGGTCCTTGCCACCAGCACGTCCCAGTGTGCTTCCTCAGAGCTTGGAGATGGTGGACACTAGTGTTAGTGAGACCATAACCTCCATAGCACCACTTAAGCCATGTAGGACATCTGGCAGGCTCAAAACACAGAGGACAATGTTGCTATCTCCTAAGATGTGGGGCATGGGCTGAGCTTCTCAGGGATAACAAGGCTGTCCCAGCCTGCCACAAGGACAGGAAAAATATGTGGCCATCCACCCACAGGCCACCCTTGACAGCCACCCAGCTCTGCACTGGGAACACAGCTTGCACCACCATTGCTGCCATGGAGCACAGGGGATAATGGAATAAACCAAAAATCTTTTCATTCTCCTTGCTTTCGTATTCCAGCCCAGCGATTGAGAAGTTCTTTAAGAAATACTTGGACCTGGAATCATCCTATCTAACACCTCAATGAGGTGCCTACATTAAGAGCATCCCCTAATCTCCACCTACAACCACAGCAAAGAAGATAACGACCCTGCTTGCCAAAATCACTTTTTCTCATGACTTCTTGTGGTGCCTGTTTCTAACCATGGACAGAGAGGATGTCTACCGAAGGTGACCACACTTTTAATTTAAGTGGAATTGATCAGGGTGCCAGGGTTCAGAGTGCCTGATTTACTCACAAGTGTTGAGCATGCACATACAACAGGCCTGCACAAAAACGCCGCTGCTGCACAGCTTTATTGTAATCTTTGTCCTTAATCACTTAAAACTGTGGATTTCCCAGGTGTAGGCATGATAGGCTGCCCCAGAAGAACATGCTGATCAAAATACGGAAATGGAGGTAGCTGCTGGAAAGATGTCCTTCCCACAGGATAGTTGAGAAGGGAAGGAGAATCACTAATCATACTAGTGAATGTGAAAAACGGGTGTATTCTGTTAAAGTAAGTATGGAGGACAAGATGTCCTCAACAGTTTTCTGTCCTAATTTGTACAATTTACTCAAATGGAATTTTACTACCTTTTATGCATGGTGACATACTTGTGTATTAGTACCAGAACTGAGAGCTAAATTCATACTTCTTGCACTGCACTGTTGACAGTATGGGGGCAAGAGATGACCTGGTCTGAGTTTCATAACCCATTTTGAATATGTAATTCCACCAGTGAGTGAAATAAATGCATGAGATCTGAAAGTTACTACGAAGAAATAAATAGGGTCCCAAATGTAAAACACTGCGTTCGCAAACCTACTTTTCAGAATAGAACCATGCTTTAAATATCAAGTTTTTCTCTTTCACTTTCCCCTCCTCCAGCTTACATTTAGATTATTATCAAGGAGGCAAGCCTGACAATGTGTTAATATAAATCAGGAGAGAAAAAAGACAGGTAATATTGTTTAAATTTAACATAAATTAATAACATTCAATTAAACTATTTTATTAGAGAATATTGAATTTTGAAGGCTGGCATTTACGGCTATTTGGACTGGGTCTATTTTCAATTCACCTCAAGGCAGATGCTTTTCTTTAAGATAAAACTTTTTAGAGACTTCTTTTGGGGGAGCAAATAAAACTGGTGATCTCCAAACTACTGTCCATAGGGCACTTCTGAGTGCCGAAACCAGGACAGTCCTACAGAAAGTTAGACAAATATTTGAAATATTTGAAAGCTATAAAAAAATATCTGACAGTGGGTTACACATCTTTCAGTAGGGTGCTGGACAAGACTACCTTCAGAGACCCCTTTCATTCTAAATTATTCTGTGATTACATGATTTTTAGTAAGTGTTTGTACCAATGAAATTTCTCAATATGGTTGAAAGAATTCTTAATAAACAGCTTGTCTCTAAAATACTCACCTTTACAAGTTCCATGACAAGGTACAACTCAGTTGGCATGTCCATCTCCTCAATTAGAAGTACAATATTGGGATGCTTGACTCGTCTTAAAATAGATACCTCGTTCTGGATCATGTGCTCCTGCCACACAAAAGAAATCTTTAATGACTATGGGTTGGTGAGAAAAAAACTTTCACAGTGGAAAAAGCAGAGAGAATTTGGACCTGCATGGATTCTCCAGGGTTTTTGGAAAGGTAACGAAGGTTTCCTCCAGAAGTATGGAAGGAATATGTCTAGAAATAACATCAGTGTAATAACTGAAAGAACAGAGAGTAGAATGCAGAAAAAGAGATGGAGGAAAAGACATGTTTCTGACGCAGGAAAATTTTATAAAATTTTTTCTCTGATGCAGAATCTTCTGATTTAAAAATGTGATAGCATCTTCTCAGAGAATCTTTTGTTATAGATTTCAAAAGCTAACAGTCACTTGGTATAAAACTGATATCGATTTGATTAACCTTGCATACTGTTTAGACATAGTGACCAGTGTTGTTATAATTAGTGTATTTTTCTGTTTTCTATAGCATCTGAAATTATGAAAGTTAGAGGACAGGGTTGTTCAGTCCTGTGGAGAAAGACTTGGGGGTATTAGTGGATGGAAAACTGACTATGAGCCAGCAATGTGTGCTTGCAGCCCCAAAAGACAACCATATCCTGGGCTGTATCAAGAGAAGTGTGACCAGCAGGTCTAGGGAGGTGATTCTCCCCCTCTACTCTGCTCTCATGAGACCCCACCTGGAGTGCTGTGTCCAGCTCTGGGGCCCCCAATATAAGAAGGACATGGACCTGCTCGAGTGGTTCCAGAGGAGGGCCATGAAGATGACTGGGGAGGCTGAAGCACCTCCCTTATGAGGACAGGCTGAGTGTTGGGGTTGTTCCATCTAGAGAAGGCTCCAGTGAGACCTTATAGTGGCCTTCCAGTACTTAAAGGGGGTCTACAGGAAAGATGGGGAGGGACTCTTTATCAGGGACTGTAGTAACAGGATGAGGGTTAACAGTTTTAAACTGAAAGAGGGTAGATTCAGATTAGATATCAGGAAGAAATTCTTTCCTGTGAGGGTGGTGAGACACTGGCACAGGTTGCCCAGACAAGTTGTTCAAGACCAGGCTGGATGGGGCTTTGAGCAACCTGGTCTAGTGGAAGGTGTCCCTGCCCATGGCAGGGGGGTTGGAACTAGATGATCTTTAAGGTCCCTTCCAACCCAAACCATTCTATGATTCTATGATAATTACAGGGGTGAAGAGCAAGGGGAGTGCCCACACACAACGAACCAACTGGAGAATCAACACATGCATCTAGAAGGACACATTGCAGTGTTTTATACTGATACACCAAGGGTCTCCAGAGGGCAGGCAAAGGCTTCAACCAAAAAGATTCTAACACTTGACAGGAAGAAGACAAACACTGACAGCTTCCCAAACTGTTCTCTCACAAAATGTTTCTTAAAAAAAAAATCTTTTGGTTTTATATGATTTTTTTTGTACTTACTTTTCCTCTACATTTACTTTTTTTGATTATTTTCAGAGCATATTCTCTACCAGTTGATCTAAGGAAAGAGAAAAGAAAAAAATCATATGTTCAATCACATTAAATATTTGTCTCAGTCGAGTTTATATTTGTCATTTGAGCACAGTAGGTCTGGGCAAGAATTTTATCCAAGTATTTGTTTTGTCAAGAAATGAAGCTTGGATTTGACTGGAATTGTGAACTTAAGCCAAATTTATTGAATACATGTGCCTGAGAAAAAAGCATTAAGCATTTTTTTTTAAAAAATGAAATAATTTCAATTTTTTAAAAACAAAATATCTTGAGTTTTTAATTTTATAGTGGTAATTGTTACTTCTGCAGTTTTATGTAAAACTATTATATCGTATTTACAGATCCAAGTATTTTCAAAAACAAAAAGGGTTTTTTTGTATTATACAAAAAACACAAGCTATGGAAAATAGTTTTACTTTTTACTTAAAATGAAAATTCATTTGTTTGCATATCTGCACTCACAACTGCAATGACAAAAAAGTCAGCCCTTAGAATAATGTTTTATGTATTCATAAGTTTATGATATTTAGCAGAGTTAAATACAATGTTTATAGGACAGAATATGAAAGGTTCTGGAGACAGTAAGAAATTATAGAGAATTATTTCAGGATGAAAACACATTTCCTTCTAAGTGTTTTTTTTTAAAACCATATAATATTTATCACTACCACATATATACGGATATTTACTATGCAGAATGCTAACATAGAAAAATAAGCTTGTACAAGTTAACAGTATCAATTTCCATTTCTTGATCAAGTTACAAAACCAAAAGTAGTCTGTAAGGATGAAACCAATAAGCTCTGTTCACAAGCTCTAGTTTCACTATAAGGTTAAATGGAGAATGGGTAATATAAGGAAAAGCTCTTACTGAAACGCTTTCATTTTGTAATAAAAATCTAAACAGTTTACAAAAGTCTATTACATTGCCCTTAGGCATACGTTTGGTTAAAAATAAAGAAAAAAATAACCTCTGAAGCATATTGGGGGATTTTTTTCATTCTTTGTTTAGTAAAACATAGTTAAACTGATACATTATATTGATATATAATAAGTTAAATACATAAATAAACATGCCTAAAAGTGTGCACAGTCTGTCAAATAGGACATGCAAAGTGAGTCATAAACTGAAAGCACTGCATTAGGAAAATGACTGGGCATTTTCATTGCCACATTTAAGCATAGAGAACTCCTCCGCCAATGATATACCAGTAGGTATTAAAGGAAAATGGGGACTTCAGTGAAAAGAAAGAAAAAATCCCAAAATATTAACTCTGTTTGAGTTCCCAGGTCATCAGGGAGCAAAGACAGCCTGTATTAAGACATCAGTTAAAAGGCTGTGCAAAGAAATCACACTGGATCATTAAGTTTATGACTTCAGAAAAAAGTACAGCATGGCTGTTTGAGACAAGCAGAGAAAAAATCAAAACTTCGCATATTTGTACTCCCCCACAAATGGGTTTAATGCTACAGCCACAGAAATGGGCTGCACTCCATGTGCGGTGCCCCTTCCCGGTGCTGCTCTTTGGTGGCTACAGTCCCAGCTCAGTGAGGGGACTGGAAGAGATATGGACACTATTTTTGGGGAATGGAAGGAGGAGGTAGGAGAAGGAATATTAGAAATTAACATATCTGGGGTTCAAACTCAGATAAAATATGCCCTCTTTCAATAGGAGTCTCTTTCAAGCTGCTTGGTTGCCCTAGGAATGCTTCCTTTCTGTCATGAGAAAGGAAATTGATGGTTTTTGTTGGCCATAGGAGACTCCATGTACTCCAAAACACTGGGAAATCTGAGCTAGTGAGGAAATGTCAGAATTTGGAAGTATCTGAAAGTTAAAAACGAACACATATGAAAACACCGCAGGACAAATTGCACATATGACGGAGCAGATATGTAACGAGCAGATGACAACTCTGACTGCTCTTTGTTTTGGTAAAAAGAAAATTAAAGCTAAGATAATGCAAATCCTTTCCCCTAAAAAGCTGCAGAACCGCAGGCTGTCAACAGTGCTGCAAGTTACACACCTGCCAAAAAATATGCATGGCCATGCCAGAAACTCACAGTGAAACAGGCATATCACCTCTCACCTATCACTCAGCCCAAACAATAAAAAGGTGCCACACAAAGTAGGAAACACATTATGGCTGGATAAAATTCTGGACCCACAGCACTACCGCAGGGCACAGAGTTAGACCCCTAGTTCATAACAGGGCTCTGTGCCATGTTCCCTGGCTGTTTTAACTTTTTGCAAAATTCACAGAGATTTCCATTGCACTGGAGACAAAAATCTATCTTCATTATTTTTGTGTGTGCATTAAATGTATTTGTGTGTGTGTGAGTGTGTATGTCCATGCATTCATCCATACATAGAATGGGATTCAGAAGTCCTCACGTGAAAATTTTGAAGATGGTATTTGTTTCTATTTGGACTGTTTGTTGCCAGAGGAAAACGCCTGTGAACGCATCTGAAGTGTTAGAGTGGCTAACCAGTGCACATGGGCTGGTCTCCACAGCTATGGAGTAGAAGTATCCATGTGATCAGTGAAGATGTGTAACAGGACCCATTCCTACTTGCTTAACACCTCATGGCACTATTCCTTTGAAGTGTAATGCACACAGGAATTGTACATCAGAAGAAAGCGGAAAAGTCCTCTGTCCCAAATATCACCCCATCAATTCTGGCTCTGCAAATGATGGACATATCAGACTTTGAAGTGAAGTGTTTTTTGCTTAGAAAGACTGTGAAGAATGTTTTTGAAGGGGTTTTACATGTACTGGCTTTAATTTACTCTCTGAACTTTTAATTTCTCTTTCCACACTTGTGATGGTAAGGGTATACTGCTTTAGAAGTGGAAATTTAACAGAAATAATTCTACTTTAATTTTCAAGCTCTCCCAAAGTAGTAACTCTCTGATATAAATGGGATCTACACAATGGAGAGCTTAAGAGTATATATCTGGGAATACCTGAGTAATCATGCTATTTGAGCACAGACTCATTAGATATGTTGTGTTATCGGATACTTCTGGGACCAGTGGGATAGACAAGAGGACAGGAAACAGTTTTCATTTAAGCTCTTGAGGATATTGTAATCAGTACTATTTTTAGGTGTGGTGGGACCTGTATTTAATTTTGTTCATGTCTTTTCTCTCAGCTTGAGAAAGAGTTGTAAAATGCACACTAGCACATTTGAACTGTCTCTCAGCACAACTGGCATTTTCAGCTGAATGACAGTGTATCAAAACCTTAACTGTTTTTTATTTTGCCTTGTAATCTGTTTCTCTCTGTCACTACTCACTTACTTTTAGCTTGCCTTTTCATCTTTTCTTAGTAATATGTTTTCACCCATGTTTTTCATCAGTCATGCACTCTCCATAGGGTTCTACGGTGCTTTCTTGTTTTCATATTGTTTTGCTTTGCTTCCTTTAGGTTTCCATATTCCCCAGTTCTGTGTTCAGACTCTGGGGTTTGATCTGAACAGCTATCACCCTCCAGATGACCAGCTCCACCATGAACTCACTCTGACAGAGCTCTAAAGGCCTCACAAGAGCTTTGGCCAAGTCCCACAAGCACATTGTCAACTGATACAAAATCCACTCTTCCCCCTTCTCCCAACAGCTGTCTTCATGGTCTCTGACTTGCCAGACTCTTTCAGATGCAGAGCAGGTCCTGTCTTTTTCCAAAGAGACTCTACTTTAAAACCAGCCAAGCTAATTTATCATCATCTGCCATGAGATCTAATCTTGACTTACTCTCTAGGGTTAATATCACATTCTTACAGGCTAAAGAGCAGAAGTTCTTTCTTAGAGCCAAAAGGTGAGGTTACAGTCTTCTGTAAGTCTTCTCTCTAGGAAATGGTAATAAGGAATATAAAACTTCACGTGTGGAATTTCATTATTAGACCTTGACATCTCTATTGTTCTTTCTTTTGCATATCTCTAGCTCTGGCAGTTTTTTGCCCTCTCTGCATTGCTACGATCTAACATGAGCAATCTTACAATCATTTCACATACAGGTACTTTCTGCCTTCTTTTACCCCGTATTTTCCTATTTTTAACAATATCACCTGCAGTTCTGCTCAGAGCATTTATGCCTTTGTTCCCTATTTTTTACACTCTTAATGTTGGGTAGAGCCAGCTCAAACCTGGTTCATGACCTGCCTGACCAGATTTAGAAACCGACGCCTGAGCTAGTCAACCTGGACACTTTCAGCAACGCTGCCATTTGAGGTGACTTGTGACTTCTCTAATCTGGAGGATGTTTAAAATCAGTCTTTAAGGGTGACTGTTCTCACCTCTTAACGGTAAAGGGCACTCAAGAAGTTAGATTTTGATGTCTGCAGTGCAGGCTCCTAAAGTTGGATAGAGTTCATATAATGGCATAAAGTAGGCAAGCAGGAGTTAGGTGCTCATTTAATTGAAGATAAACATAGAGGAGGTTACTCCTCAGTGTCAGAGGCAGAATAGATGGATCCAAAGTCAACTCTTTGTGCTGACTACCACCACTACACCACACATAAAAAACTTCCTGACATCTTTACAGAATGCTCCTACATGTGAAATGTTTCATTGGTCTAATTTAAAGGGAGAGTTGTGAGAATATACTGCAAGAAAAGATGTTATTTCAGTGCAAGAAGAAAGATTTAATGCAAAGAACTGGTAAAATCATGTGGAGTGCAGGAGAAAAAAACCAAACCATATAAAACCCACAAAGTATTAAATTCATAGTTGTCCCCTGGACTCACTTTTTTTTTAATACGAGAGGGCATTAGACTAGTTTCTCCATCTGGCATTGAGACATTACCTTATTACATGTCCTATATTCTACAAATAAAGACATGATCTAGAAAAAGCATGACATTAATGGTTATTTTTACAGTAATAAGCATATTATCCTCCTCACCTTTCTATACACTCCTTCACAATAGCAAAATTTCCATCTCCTATAGTCCTTCCAACTTTATATCGCTCTGCTATCGATGCTGGAACCTGGAAACCTTCCTCCAACACTTCTGAAAGAATCATTAGTACATTTTTATTGTTAGTGAAGGAAACACAGATGTTGCACATAACATGCATTTTAAGTCTACGGTTTAGGAGCCTGGAAACCATTCAGAGTCGGTATCTCACTTACTGTACAGTGAAACCATGCTGCTGACATTGTATATACTCAACAGGTTTCACACAGATACAATAATGAAAAATAAGACTTCTGGGGGCTCAAACATACCACCATTCGAGTGTTACATAGTTTACCGTTCCCACTGCAATATGCCCCCAGGACAAAACCAAAATTGTATTTTTTTAATTATGAAAAGGCCTCTGTGATCTGCACAAGCGCAGACCAGCCTCCAAAAGGGTTGGAACTCCTTGACACAGCATGATTAAATATATGTACCAAAGAAGTCCAACACTCAAGCACTTATTTTATTACATCCTGTAAACTGAGACATCCATAAAACTCCTCATGTGCTAAGTGCTAGTTCTCCCCCTCCCCCAATATTAAATATTTAGTTTTTAAACAAATGTTCTCAATAATACTACCTCACATGCAACCTGGGCACCAGATGTTTAGGTAAAATTGCATTACACAGTGTCTAAGCATAAGAAAAACTTGTAGTTTCATGTGTTTTAGTGCTCATTCATGTACTATTATTTTTAAATGTATTTGAAATAGCGTGTTACAAATACCTAACATGCCTCTAAAAGCTGACTATAAACTGCAGCTGATACAAACTACTATATAAATATCGTAACGTAAAAAAAATGCCTCTCAGAAATGTGACTTGAATTTACACTCTTTAAGACAGTACTTTTAACTGTATCTTTATCTGTCCTTTGTTCCATTTTAGCATTAAAAGTGAATGTTATGCTACAAGGAGGCTGGGATTTGCCTGAATTCACAGGCAGCATGAAGAGTTACTCTCAGATGGGAATATACACACACACTTACATATATGTACGTGTGAACTGGCAGTATTCGAGCAGGCAGTATCCCTTAGCCAACTTGCTCAAAGCCTTAGTACGGGGTGAGACTAATCATTTCTAAGTAAAGACTCAGGACTGCAGTATGTTCTTTAGTACCATAACAGATGAGACAAAAAATTACTGGAATAATCCAGTCAGCACTACGTCACCTGCAAAACTAGGATCTTGAGTATCCAGCGACAAAAACACCTCTGACTAGCGATGTCCAGACCAAATCTGATCCAGAGTGAACCTAACTGCTTTGCTAAGACTGATGAGCCTCCTCAAAGAGAGTCATCCAGCCCGCAACGCTCCCACCTTCTCCGGCAGGAAGAATGACTCATTTCCTACACAGCTGCTGTTATCACTACATTGACTGCTTTGAAATGTCAGCCTTCGAATGTTACCTTCTGCAGGTCCATCATTTTCATCCATAGAGCTGCAAACTTTGGTGGATGCTAATGAGGTAGAGGAGCCACTGTGCTGGGAACTCTGGAAATGGAGAGACACAAATGAAAACAGATGGTTTTTAAGAAGCATGAGTATCTGCAGCACATTCCTGCTGGACACACATCCCAGAGTGTTCCCTATGTAAAGTATCAATTTATTCTGGTGGAGGGAAATGTGGATGCTTGGGAAGAGTCCAATTTTTCCACTGAAATTACACATTTTGGTACATGGTGATATCCCCGATCCAATGCTTTTATGTATGGTCCATTACTTTCTCCCTATTATACACACATTTTGGCAGGGAAAACTAAGGAGCTCTATGCCCTCTGCAGGCAGGAGACTGTTTTCTCAGTGACACCATTAACCCAGCAGGCACTAGAAGCACAAACATCTGTTTTGACTGAAGTTGGCTTTGTTATGGGCAGAATTCCTCACTTTTGCAAACTTCCCTCTGGTGAAATCCTTTCCAGTTCTAGAAGGGAGAAATCATTATGGCAATGTATGGAGAAAATAAAAGGTCAGGGTGAATAACATTTGCTTTTTCGGAAAAGCATTTGATTGTATATAACTCACTTGAGGCACGAGTCTGTACCTCTGTTTTAAGTACTTGTACAGCAAGTGTCTATATTTGCCTATACAGTTAATGGGGGGAGGACGGTATGTCTGTAGTCTCTAGAAGGAGACTTGTAGCCACCCAGCTTGGATGCCAAAAGTATAGCAGGCAGGATCTCACTAGGGAAGCCTTCCAAAGCACCTATCAATGTCTATCAGTTACATATGGACTCTAGGCATGTACTTTATGAAGACTGCTTCACCACGCATCTAGATGGATGAAACTACACAGACATATGATATGGACTGGATTTCACCCAAAACTTTTATCCTGTGCTGCATAACGATTATACAAACATATCTTCAGGATTCTCCCATCTTCAAAAGAAATCAGAAGAAGCTACAAATGTAATAGTGGCCCTTTAAACTTACAGCAAAACTGAGCATTTCCTCAGGTCCTCCTGTGGCAAGATAAGTGAGAAGTATTCAGAGGATTTCCAAAACTAAAACTTTCTCAGGTTCACATAGTTCACGTGCTGAAAGGTTACAAAGTGCTGTGGTATTTAATTACCTCCTTCAATCTATATATTACATAAATTTCAGGCTGTACTGCATGTAACTAACACTATCAGTTCCTTATCTGTGTTTGCAAGGTGCCAATCCACTTTACAAATTTAATACAGCTTCATTGGAATGATCTCTCTCCTTTGCCACTGCAAAGCACAGTCGATGACTGGAGCAAGAATAACTAACAATGGAGTAGTTGGGATTTTTGCAGAGTACGGAGGCAGGGAGAAGGCAGTCAGCAGAGTTAAAAGCTGGCCAGTATGCTGAGTTCATTTGAACAGACTAACTTTTAATTTCTCCCACAATAGACTAAGGTCAGATGATTTAGACAAAGGCTGAACTTGGCTTACTTTTCACTAAATAATTCCGAGAGCTTGCACATCCCATCTACCAAGAGATTCTTTGCCAGTTTTTTCTTTTAATCAATCCCAGCTCATTCTTTTCATCCATCCAAGCATTTCTTCTGAGTTTTGACCAGAATTAAAAGTTGCATTAATCAGTTTTTGGACTACTTTTGCTGCCTCTTGACCACAGAAGTGAGCACTGGCTGATTTTATACAGTTCACTAAGATATTGCTGCCCTTGTTTCATGATTAGGATGTGTTTATGTATGTGCTATTCCTGTGCTAAACTCTGCAGGATGTCTCAGTAAAAACTTACCTCTCAGGTTCATTTTTGAACAAATGAGCAGATGAGGATCAAGGTAACAGGAAAATGCTAGGAGTTCTCATGCCTGGAGAAGCCACTCTCAAAGCCTATTTTTATACACATGTAATAAGAGAATTGTTTCCTTTACACTCCTGCTTGTAAAATAAGCAGAAAAACATTTTCTCTACCCATTCTAATGTGTCTGTTTTCCTAGACCAGGCATCCAATTTCTTACTTCTTTTCCCACTTCACAGTATTTTCTTAAAGTAATTACAATTTAAATGTTTAATATTTGTTACATATACAACCAGGAATGAATCTTTACAACATTTAAGGGGTACAACACAAAAAGGTTAGCGCTAAATTTTCAATAGACTATCAAACAACTACTTTATTCATTTTTTTAAATTTTAAATAGTGAGATTACACTTTTCAACAGATATTAGGTCAAGACTGCTGACTACACAGCACTGCAGCTTTATTCAGCAGTCTGATGGTCTCTATGGAGTGTTGCACCCATTGTTCTCAGTTGTGAGAATGGGAGATGTGAAAATCGAGACCTAACTCACTGGCCACATCTTCTCAGAATGGGTGCCTAGAGAGACTCAAATTTCTATTTGGGAACCTACTTTCTCAAGAACCCTCAAGACAAGGTTTAGCTGAGAACTGCGATTGCTCAGACCTTCCAAAATTAGACTCCTTTGAAGGCTCACTTCAGCAAAGAACTTCAGCAAGTGCTTGACTTTAAATACAAATAGCCTTAATGGCCTACACACGACTGAAATTAAATTCACTCCTAAATATTTGCCTTAGGTATAGTTCCCTAAATATGTATTTAACCTAGGTTTAGTTAAACAAACTGAAAAAAAAAGTGGCCCATAGAAAATTGAAAAGGAATAAAATATCAGTATGAGATCAATTTTTTAAGTGTCATATTTCTTTTCTTATTGACACTACAAAGATGGGAATGCTAAGATGATATTCATAACTGAAGAACTAAAGTGATGCATTAGTAGCACATACTGTACCATAGGTGTGCAAACAAAGCCTACAGCCCCTTCAGCGAGATCTGAGTGTGAAGTACCAGCATGTGAGCAGAAGCAGAGCTCACCAGTGACAAGGAAGCAGTAGCTAAGAAGACATTTGCTAAAAATACATACTGAGATTTTAAAACGTTAAGCTTTAAAATTTTTAAACAAATTGAAAATTATGAAGAAAGCACATATTTTTCATTACCTTTGCTGAACCCCTCCTATTAAAACAGAAGATTAAAAACAAACCAGGAACTGTACATTTGGATATATTCACCAAGTCTGCTGACAGACCTCCTTTAACAATTAAAGAGACATTACTAGGTAAACACAACACTAATATTTTAATCTTTATTCAGTCCTCTGGAACAAACGTAGGCATTTATTTATTTATCTTTACTTCAGCTAGAAGGACATTCCATTTATTTAGACTTTAATTAGCTCGTTGTTCTCACACGCTGAAAGCCCTCCGGGTCCAGCAATCCTTGTGGGTCTCAGTGTTCTTTCCAGTTGGCTTGCCAATCGTGAGGCAGTCTGTCGTGCACACTGTTCCTCTCACAGCTGTGGACCCCATCAGGGATATTGCAGATGGGGAGGGGGGAAAAACAAACTCTAAGCAAGAGTATAATCTCTTCAACACACAGACCTTAATGCAATTAGCTGTTTTAATTTTAAGAGATGCTGAGGTGCTTGAAATGTCATCACTTTTACCCAGTCTTAAAGGAGTCCAGTTGCACAGGTTGCCAGCACATGGCCATTTTTACGGCACACCTCCATAAAAGCGATGGCATAAAAAAAAAAATCAGATCTTTGGTGTAAGGATTTCAGATCCTATTCAGGTTTATATAACAGATGGCCAGCACACCACACATCTCATTGATGTGAATAGAAACATTAGTGCTATAGAGTTTCATCCATGTCTCACTGGGAGATTTATTTAGCAACTGTTTTGTAAATAGTTTGTATCTCAGTGGAAATTGTGCTAAATGCATGGAAAAAAGGCAGTAAAATAAATATTACTGTAATTTCTCTCTCCCCATACTCACCTTTGTCGTAAATTAATCTTAAAATCCCACTCCAGCTAAACAGCAGTAATTATTCTTGTGGACTACCAGTATCAGCAGTTACGAAAAGAAACTTTTTAGAAATTAGTATGACTAGGAAGTTTGTTAATGCAATTCAGATTCCTGAATCTTAAACCCCAAACACTACACTATATTTTCTAAACCTCTCAAAATCTTTATTACAGCACATGGAGTCTACAAAGTCTCTCAACAATAGATTCCTTTGTATTTTCCTAGCATGAAGGAAGCATCTGGATGAAATGCAAGTAACAGAAATGCACACAGGTGTAACACTAAGTTTGGATCTCATGCAGAGTTCTGCTCTTTTAGAAGTGGGCTTAATGAAGTGAAGATTATAATTAGTAAACAAATTGTAAATTCAGGAAGGAGGCTCAGGATAAGGTAATTATTAATATCTTTAAATGATGCCTCCTAAGATTTTCCCTATTCCGAAGAATTCTACAGAATTTAAAAAACATAAAAAGCTATGTGTGTCAGTAATACATGTAAGATGAAGTTAAACTCAGCAAGGAGAAATAGCATTAAAACCAAAACTAAACAGTTAAGCAACCATGCTCACGTCTTTTGGAGCCCATACTAGTATTAAGTTTGATTATAAATAACCTTTTCAAGACAGCCGTCATGAATTCCTGACACAGTCAATTTCTTAGCCTAAAGATCATCATGGTTAATGGTAAAATAAAGACAACAGTCCAGTGCAGGTATTAGCTTTGAAGGACTTTGAAGGGCTCAAAAAAATCCTGTCATATGTAACAGTGTTGAAGAAATAAGTGAGTCAATACTACAAAATGGTACACCTCCAGAGGACAAAAGGTAAAGTGGAGGACAGCTGGTTTAAAACAGTAATATTTTGATGCAACTTTTAAGAACACACTCTTTTTTTTGGTTGTTATTCAATTTAGAGAGAAGCAAAAGGTTACACTGAAACTCCCTCTCCCAAATCTATCCAGAGAAAAATGTTTCTGATTTTCTTCTGTTTAATCGCTTTCATTTCTTGGCCCATTCAGCTGAGATAGGGAAAAAATTTTTCACGTAAACAGTACAGAGCTGGCAAAAAAATTACTTCATGGAGAAACATCAAATCCACAATCTTCATGCCAAAAGAATAGAAACCAATGGAATTCAATGTATAGAAAGAGAAATGATGCAATTGTTTTCTTTTTAAATTCAGACACTATACTAACCTGACACATAAGCTCCAAATTTATTTATAAACTGTTTCATCTGGAAAGAAACAATAAAAAATGTATGCAAACCTGCTACTTATCCACAATTCTACATCCTGCCCTTTCTTGTTAGACACTTGATTTCACTTTCCCTACTAGGGAAATGATTTTATTTCATTTATGCAATTCAGAATTTACACAGCTTGGAGAAGAGATAAATTCAAATGACACAAGCAAGAATCCAGCATGTGTCATTCAGGAACTTGTGTTGGCTTTCTTCTTTGAGGGATAGAGGTACAAATGGAAGAGTTTGCAAGGAAATGGAGTTGACAGACTGAAGTTAAATTTTCAAGCTGGAGCACTTTGTTTTATTAGGATCCTCTTATCAAACTGCAGCGACTGCTTATACACTCATTCGATTTGTGTAACAAGGCAATTCTGAAAGGCCAACACAGTTTCCTATATGGTATTTAACAGTAAAGTTAAACATAACCTCCACTAGCTCCTAACAGCTGTTTCCAAAGCTGAGCCATAATTCAGACTGTAGGCTCACTCAACCTTTGTCATCCTCCAGAAAAGACTGATGATCTAAAAAAAGAGTATCAGATTCATGGTATTAGAAATTGTCCTGTCATTACTGTATCCATACTGCGGTTAACATAAAAAGTTACATGTGCAGTGATACAATGTGAATGTTTCCTTTTTTCTTTTCTAAAGTTATATACAGGTAGACTTTTCCACTCAACTACAGAATAAAAATTGAAAGGCCATCAAAAGAGGTTCTTATCTGTTCCACCTGATTAAGGGCACAGCAAAATCAGCACTTCTATTTTTAATCTATTTGAGTTGTATTTTAAAAGCTCTCCTGGTATTCTTAACTGTTACTTGGTAGAGGCAGAAACCTCAATTATTTTATTTCTACTCTTCCTCATTCCTATATTACTGTTTCTTTTCCATGTCTGTATACCTTATTTATGCAGTCCTACTTACTAGCAACCAAGAGGGTTTCAAAACTAGAACTTTTAGCAGGCTCACAGATCCCTCTAGGATAGTGACTGAACATCAGCTAAAGCATCAATCTGGCAGGTGACATGTCAGAAATTGTAACGTCTCTCTTCCGCCACCCCCGCCAAACAAAAAATAAAATTAAGCTATAGATATGTATTTTTAAAGAGTGGAAAGATATATCAAGAAAACAACATGGGCATGTTTCAGTACTCTTAGCTTTTCACAGGCTTATTCTCCTAATACTTGTCTTAAGAGTAGTGCTGCTGTAGCTGAGTTGTCAGCAGGGAGCTGGTACCTTGCTTTGGATAGTCTACTAATTTCCCACTTCATACTTCAGATCTATCCCGTTGCATGCACATGAACTTACCCATAAGCAATTCAAGGCAGGTATATTTACTGTCTCCAAAAGACCCATTAGAAACCAAATTCTTCCTTGAAGGTTCTTTTGCATCTACACACTAAAGCCCAAAGCTTATTATTTAAAAAGGCACTGAATACATCTACTATTTAAAGGAACCCATTAGGATGCATGAATCCCATATGTTTATACTAAGTGAACTGTTAGATGGACAACGCTGATCCAAAATGAACAAGTAATACCACCTGAAAGTATTTTTTTTAAGCCTGTTAATCACGTTTCCAAAATAAACTCACTGAACAGTGTGTATTTTTTAAATATATTTATTACATCGCTTACAATAATCTACAGTTATGTTAAATCTAGCGAAACAACAAATTGCAACCAGGATGACATGTTCAAATATGAAACACAAATTCAACACAGTATGATGAAAAATGGCATAAAAATGACGGTGATTTTCTTCGGCTGATTATATGAAATAAAACATTCATCGGCATTTATTTTTGCAAGTTTTACATTTTTTGTTGATAAAACAACAACTTTCTTTTTGGTTTCCTGCATCACATTAATACAAAAATGGTATATTTTAAAAAGCAAATATCCAAGAGCTTTTCTTTAAAAAAAATAATTGTATGCATAACTTTGTAAAACCTTAAACTTATGTTGTAAATGTGCCAATATTTACAATATCATAGTGCAACTAACAAAATGAAGAGGCCTTAGCACAAACATTATTAGCTCCTCTTTCACTAGAGTCCAAATTCCAAAACACTGTATTGAAGGGCAAACCACAAACTAATTACCTCATATAACATCAGACAACACGTATATGCTGAATACAGTACAGCTCTTTTCATACTTCACTGCTGAGGGTTAATTTAAGCAAATTTGAATATAATCAACATGCGTAAACACAGACATTAAAATGCATACAAATTTGTATGTGTCCACTGCGTGTGTTTTTAACTCTTTGCTAATGTGTGCACACACAACACATGTATCTACATATCCATTGCCTTCCGTGGAGAGTTAGGGTGCTCAGCCAGTCTGAGATCAGGTGCAAGGTGAAAGAGGCAAACCAAGCCAGCTGAAAGGTGTTACGACATCAAAGACGGCTCAGAATAGCCTCTGCTCTGCTCAGCAAGCCCTGCTCTCTGAATGGAGGGGCTTCCTGGGGGGACAGCACACCCGTTTCCAAAGAGCGTGATTTGCTTGCTTTGCTCTGCCTGTAAAGCTACTGCTGGCTGCATGAAGTAAGGTTATTTTTCTATTGATCACTCATAGTTAAATGTTCTTATACCATCACTAACAGATAAACTGAAAGTGAAGATTAAATAAAGAACAATCTTGTATTTGGTTGTATACCATTACTGGATACAACAAAAAGCCCAGACAACATTAATCAGTCTAAGTATTCATCGAGTGACCAGGTAATTTAGCACCATGAAGATTTTCTGTTTGTTCATTTCTGTCCTATTTTTGATAAAACAGTAAACGGGTTGATCAGAGGTTCTTTTCTGTATTACTGTTTATTCATTTTAACATTTAGAGTTGGAGGACATTTTTTGTAATGTACTGCACTATACAAAGTTCACATTGCATTGTGAAGTATGAAACTGTAAAAGCAAACGCTATTATTTATTTCAATTGTTACACCACACAATCTCAACTCAGGTGTTCTTCAAGGCTATTTAACATTATGTATCCTTTCTTATAATATACATTTATAGCCACAATATTAATGCCCCAGAATTTTCATTTGACAGCCATATATGCCCTGTGAAAATGGTTTAAAGAGAAAAATAACTAAATATAACGTGCTGTTGCTGAATTATTTTACAAATTGAAAAGCAATTTTCACATTGGATAATGAATGTTAAAGATTTTACTGATTTCAACAAAAGAACTTCTAATATTGCATGACAATACACTGCAGAACAGTGCAGTTCAAGAGGAGACAGTCTGAGCATGTCAAAATAATACCATTTCAAATTTATGATTCATGATTAATATTTTGTCTCTGTATATGTGTTTGTGTATAAGGTCCTATCCTTCTCACCTTGGAGTCAATTGTTGCTTTGCCACTAACTTCAAACTGAGCAGAACTTAGCCCTTGTTTGTACATGAGATCTCTTAAAATTGTACAGACTTCCTCAGGGGAGTAACCTCAGCAAGTACAGGTTGGTGCAGCTCCACTGACTTTAACAGAGCTATACAAATCCCACCAGATAATCCTATTAATACATTTTCCCCATGTGTTTGTTTAAAGCCACAAATGTGACATAACTGTGCATGGGTTTCAAAGTCATTAATCTATCTATGTGTGTGTGTGTGTATAAATATAAACATACACATTCTGTGCTTCACATGTGAACTGTTTCTTGCATAAGAGAAGAAGAAAAGAGATTAAAAAAACCCCAGAAAGTTGCAGAAAGCATGAGGGAAGTAATCACAAGTATTCATAAAGCTCAGAGGGAAGCAAAGCATTCAAAATCTATATAAGACTCTTCAGCTACATCATAATCACCTTAGAGTAGGCACAAATAATGCAGCATACAGAGAACTATAAGAGGTTCAAACACTATAAAGTTGCTTAAGCTATTCCATTATTTAATGAAGTTGATGAGATCTAGGAACAAACTAAAACCTGTGCTGTTGCAAGCAGAACTACAGCATCAAGAAACACAATTTCAGTTTCACCCATAAACTGAAACCTTCTGGTCTTGCTCAAAAGAAACATTTCATTTCTGCTCATGTATAATGGGAATTACATTCCACACAAAAGGGACCTCAAAGTCTATAAACAGTGTACCTTTTCAATCTCTAAGGGACTTTCATTCCTTAAATGAAATATTAATGATACATATTGCCCCTGAATAGCCCCTTAATACAAGTCATATGTTGAAATGATTAAATGTTATGGACTAGCATATTCTTTGAAACAGTCTTGATGGAGAACTTGCTATGATAACAATTACTGATATAAGGTCCATTTTTCTTTTCCACAGCTAAGCAAAGCCATGGGATTCAGGTTTGCTGGCGATCTGTGTTCCCTGCGCAGAACAAACATTCTTAATAAACTGCCTTAAGCAGCAGTAGCCTATATGGGAGAGGGGAGGAAAAATAAAATTCCTGCAATTTATTTTCTTTACAGGAAAAAACAATTTTCAAAACGTCAGTAAGTATTTTGTTCAGTCTGGTGGAGTCGTCTGAATTTTTGGAAACTGATCCCAATGCACTTTTACATAATAAGCATTTCTTGCGATTAAGTAATGCATTTTACAAAGACATTCTCTCATAACAGGCAAAAATGCAAGTAACTTCACAGCTGCGAACCTTTTCAGTAGAACAGGACAGCCTTAGGATCATGGATGGTGAGGGGGGATTGTTCCTGCTGCTGGGAACAGTTTTAGATTTGAAGTCTGAAGCAAGAATGGCGAAACATGCATTTTAAAAGGGAATGACCTAACTGCTTCAGCAAACCTGCCAGATCAATGACTTTTTCTCCAGGTGATACTGGAACCAAGTATTGAAAACAGAGAAGGTAAGTTTTGTATTCTGCTGCCCTTTTGTTCTCTTTGCAAATATCCTCCATAAAGAAAATGGTATTGATACAGTGAAGCCATAACATCACATGCCAACGTTTTCCAGGTGTTGAATTTTATTATGGACAGATCAGTGTAAAGGAATTATTTCAATACATTTAAAAGTTGGCATGTGGCAGCTAAACATTTTCTGCTATTAAGAAAATTTTGCTGATTTCAAAATATATTAACACTAAGCAGCTCAAAAATATAATCTCTATAGATTTTTGTTGAGGATCAGAATCACACTAATTTCTAATTCTTAAATCATTAGTATATGAGATACTGAAAGGAAAGGTATAAGACAGTAAAAGTGTGTGATCACTACACTATGGGCTTAAATACAACAGATAAATTTTAAAGCAATATACAATATACGACAGGAAATATTGCTATTATGTAAATTAGTCTAAGATTCTCACAATAAAGCAGCAGAAAACAAATAAAATTAGTAAATATTTGTTAAGCAACTGGTTATAATGCGTGACCTACTTTAACACTAAAGGAGTTTTGCATATTCATGCTGTACAAAATGACCACCTCTAGAAATCATGAAAACAGAGAAATTAGGTCAATAGGAGGATGATTTACAGTACCATCATTTCTGCAGGCTTTCATTTTAAAAAGGATAAAATGTCTTATTACAGCAAATAAAAAATTATGTTCCTGTCCTTAAGTGAAAATAATCACTAGTTTCTCAGGCAAAATGTGTTTTTCCAAAAGGTGTCATCATACGTGTGTCAGATGACGCTGCTAGCCAGCAGGCCCCCGTATTTCCTCATTTAGAATTCTGTCCATATTTACTTGCAACACACAGATGATCAGTATTAACAGCTCTTGCCAGGTAAAACATTCATGTTGCCTGTGAACTCCCTTCTGTTTACAGTCGTCAGATGGTAATGCGGTGAACAGAACTTGGACACTGCTTTGAAAGAATTTACTCTTTGTCCTGTGACCATACGGGATTTCTTAGTTTTCATTTAGATAAAAAGACTAAATTTAGAGTGCTCAAAATGTGCATGTTGGGATCAGACAGCGTGGTGCAAGCAGTTTAATATGGCAGGTTTTTTCTTTTCTGCATTTTACCTATTCGTTGGTAAAAGCAAAGTATTCATTAACTGTTCATACCAAAATGAATAAAGATACCTATGGTAAAAACAGAACATATAATCAGTACCTTAGATGATAAAGAGAGTGCTATTCATAAATGTGCCCACTACAGATTTGTGCGTTATATTCACTTTATCCAATCTTCATTCCTTAAAGTGTGCACAATGCTGTTTTGTATTTGATAGACATATTCAATGGCTCGTTCATTTCAAATTCTTGCATTAAAATGCAGTGGTAAAGCCAAAAATACCCCCACACACTAGAATTAATTTGGCCCCATGTTTTCAATATTAAATATGCAAAACTCTTTTGTGCGATTCACTATTACTGTAAATTAGCAGCTATTCTCTTTAAAAATGTTAAACCTTCACCAAATCACAAACCATAAACATTGTTCCATTTTCTCTTTTACACTGAGTCTCCTACTGAATCCATATCATCCGAAGAGAGTGGGCGATACAGGTCCTGTAAGATGAAGTGCAGTATAGATTTGTTTATTGTGTTTGATTTGTTGCACTGCAACTGTCTTACATTCTTTTTGTTACTGTGGACCAGAAGATATTGTTTAACATAAAATACACATATTCTAGATACTCAGATTTTTAGCTTAATGTCATATAATCATTTTTTAATCAACAAATAGATGGTTAGTAAATAAAGCTGTAGTTTCAATGTACAACATATTCAAAGAGGCAATTATTTTTTTTTCTTTAATTCTTTCCTACTAAACACTATTAAAACAGTATTTATCCATTCTGGAGAATCTCCTAATTGTTTGGAAACTTGGCAATATGAGTTTAATCTTAAAGCGAATATATTTTCCTTTTTGCTGTTTTGCAAACAGCAGTAGGAAAGTAAGTGCTTACCGTATATAAGGTAATCAAAACTTGCCACCCACTGGTGATATATCATGGATCCAGCAACATTTGAGCCCCAGAATGCTGATACTGAATATTGCTGTTACCTACACTGTACTGACAATGGTATCTCTTTTCCACAGTTTTGCTGTCTCTGTGTGTATGTGTAAAAAGGCAACGTGTAAAATCCCCCTGTCACTGGCTCTTTCTGATGGTAGCCAAGCAACCAGCTCATGACAGCAGAGGGAGAGTCTGAGTGTACGGATCCTCTTCGTTTTTTCAACACCCACTCCGAGCATCCTCTGATGGATCAGATAATCCTCAAATGCCAGAGGTGTTAGGGAATGATACATTGCCCTATCCAACCTACACAGCACAATAATTCTTGCCAAGATACACGGTGGCACTGAATGAAAGAGAAAGTTCAGCAAAGAGATGTGGTAGAGGACAGAGTACTATCTTTTTAAGGTGAATTATGCATAACTGACAGTTTAGAGGGGTGCCAAGTAGGCGGGTGCCAAGTAGGCAGGTGCCCAGCATACCTCATAGCCAAGCTCTGATATCTTTAAGGTGCTTTGGGGGATCTTTTAAGTACAGAACACATTTATGAAATACAACAAAACAACTACAAGACGAAATACAAGAGCACGTGGGAATGGGAAGGCTGATGGATCCAGCTTTAGGGTTGACGTTTGGGGGTTTTTGGTTTTTTTTAAATCACAGAAAGATAACTGAGACAAAAAATAAACAGAACTAAAAGCTATACTATAAAATAAGGACTACCTAAAAGGAATGCTTTACAAATTCCAAATTTACAAGGATCTCAGTAATCTATGCAGGTTTATGTTTTACTTGCAGGCATGATATAAAGGAGATTTAAGTCCCTTAAAGGGGTTTTTAATTCCCTTAGAATGCTTATTCTGCATGTATTCTGCCAATGGGCATGTGTACATACAGTAGCAGACATGTTAGACTGGCAGAGTGAAAATTCAGATCTTAAATACATTTCTGTTTTGTTGTGAACAATCTAGACAAAAGAAGAATTTTAAACAGATAAGACCATCTCATTCTGAATACTAACTAGTTAATTATTAAAATTTATTTTGAGCATATACAGTTTGGGAATTTCTAATATATAGTACAGAAAAAAATTCTTTTGATTTGCTGGCGAGGGTATCACCCCAAACTTTTGAATAGTATCTTCCAGGTGACTGCTCACTCCTTTGAATATAAAAAATATGCATTCAGAACTTACAAAGAAGATATTTGTGAGAATCGACTTTAAATATTTAGGGAATATTTTTGTGTTTATTTTAATAATTCTATGGTTGTTTTAAAGCAAAATCATGCAGAAGATATCAGGATCATATTCTCTCTTTTTCATATACTTTTAAATACTTCAAATGTTTTTAAAGTTTTCCTTTCTGCAAGAATTTTCCTTGCCTATAATTATCCAAAGAGCTGTATTTCTGAAAAATATGAGGAGAATATATTTATTATTTTGCATAGATTAATAAAAAGACAAAACTTGCTGAATCAGTAAGACTTCTTGGCCAGATACAACTCAAAAAATCCTTATATACATAGAATTCAACTTCTTTGTCTAATTAGTCAAGAGGTACCTTAAATCCAGGTTTTTATTATTGTATAGATTAATCTCTAGGGAAGTAGAAAAAACACTTAAAATAATGTTGAGCAACAGAAAATCAGGTATAAAGTATAGAATGTGTCCACCTTAACTGAAGTAATGACTCTGAACACAAGACAGTGGGCAAGTAAGCTCATAAAGTATTATAAAGTCTAGTTAAATAAAATGTGGGGGTTGCTATTACGTATATATTTATTGTTATGATTGCCACGTCACCTTTTCTGAGTCTGTGTCATTAACCGTACTGTGTTGTGGTAGCAACACAATAGTGCTGTACTTCAACTGCTATAAACCTGAATTTCAGGTGTTTTAATCCTCTGTGGAAACACACAATTAAGTACATACCAATTTTAAAAGAAAAATTTTAACTTCCTATTTAAGAATAAAGAAAGAATTAAATTACAAGAAAGCATAACTAAAGTACACAGCCTGCAAGTTAAAATGTTCAGAAGCTGGTAACTGGTTGTCAGTTAGCTCAGATAGCTGATAAATGGTTTCTAGTTCACTTTCAAGTCCTTATATTACACCCATGAAATTAATCTTTCAAATCTTACTTTCCTCAAATATAGATTGAATTTCACCCAAAATTATAAAACTATAACTTTCACTGATTTCTGAATTTCTGGAAACAACTCAGCCACATACATATGCAAGTGAGAAAGGATAAAACTTTATCTTTTTATGTTCTGGCTTTTGAGGGTACAAAATTTTATCTGTAGGGTTACAAGAGTGATGTTTTCCTGAGTATGTACCTACCACAGCACCATTTTAGCTTTATTTACATCAATGGAAAGCCTTACATCAAAGGCCATAATTTATTTTTTTAAAAAGGTGAGTGATAAAATGTCAGCAAGATGATTGATCCTTATTTTAAATTGTCTAATGCACTCCATGGTTAGAAGGAATATTTTCTTCAGAAAATTTTACCATCTCTACTATTTTTACAGTTCCTTACTATTCACAGGGAGAAATGTCTCTGTTTGTGGATATACCTTGCTTTTGTGCCTCTGAATTCAAAAGCATGACTTGCCCTCACCTGTACTTCCTAGGAAAAATGCTGGCAGCCTGCCCAGACCCCTCAGCAGTTTGATCATTCCAAGCCTACAACTCCTCACAGCACTCGGATGGGGATGCTGAATTGCTGGTTGATTAGTTACGTCAAGGGGAATCAGGCTATGCTAGAGTCAAAGTTCCCTATCGCCTTCCAGACCCAGCATGTACCACTGGCATCCTGGCATCCCCATGTACCTGACGGCACAAGAGAACAGGCACTCCTCTAACTCTAACTGCACGGGGGGGGGGGGGGGGGGGGGGGGGGCAGAGAAAAAACAAATTACACAGCTGAGCTAGCATTCCCAGGACCCAGCAACTTATTTCAGTTCTAAAGCAGTAGCTCCCTCAAATTCCATGTAAAGAGGGAAACCCAGACCAGTCAGAAACCCAGCCATCAACTTCAACCCCAGACTGTGGCTCTAGCAGTCAATGCGTTTCTTTTGGGGTGGGAATACCTCACCTCTCAACACTGGGGACAAGGCAGGCACTGAAATCAGTCTCCTCTTCTCTCTTGTAGGTCTATCACATGATACCAACACTTCCATAACCTCCTAGGGAATAAACCTTCTCCTGCAGCTGGCTTGTCAGCCCTGTAGCTGAAGCCATTGAAGACAAAGCCAAATGCTTTGGGTTCAAATTTGGTTTATGACAATATGGTACATAAAATAACGTATCCTCTAAATAAAATTTAAATGGCAACATACAAAAGATGATACTAAGACAAAACAGAACACCAATTATACTGCTAACAAGAAAATTAAGATTAGTAAACACTATTTAATGCCTGTTCATAGAACTAATTTAGTCATTGGAAAACACATTATGACCTATAATGCCAGAGTCATATGTTTTTACACTGAACTTCTAGCTCATTCACTTCACAAGTTAAACATGAAAGGAGCTGAAATAAATTCTCAGAGCAAGTGTAAGGTTTCCATCCCTGAACTTCTGAGCAGTTGATTTTGTAACCTAAATAATATTATTGCAATGCATTTTTACATGATTGCAATCTATTTTTACATTAACGTATTCCATGTTTTGTCAGGTAAAAAGAAAAAAATCTGTCTAAAATAAAGCCAGACAAGCATGAAAAGTCCTCTACCAAGGTCAAGGGGACTGGATATGAATATCCAAGAAGAGAATTAAACTCTTTAACAATGTCTTGTCTCTCCTGTAGTTTACTTCAATATTTATTTTCTATACCATTAGCAATGTGATTACGTTACCACTACACAGCCCTTTGCATCCGTAATACTGCCACTCAGTGATCCTGTTACACTTCCACACAGGGAACCTGGGTAAGAAGAAGCCCATATGCTCTCCTCTTCACATTTGAAAGTCAGAAATCTTGTGGCCAAAAACCTCTTGTGTCTAATGGTGATGACCACATAGTTCCCACTCACCCATTCAGAAACCTTAACAGAAAAACATTTCTTCACTGCAGGAAGAGAAGCATCAGCAGTGGGGAAGGAAGTTTAGGAAAGTTACCAGTGAAAAGCAAATGAAAATCCACTGTATACTGGTATCATCGATCTAAACAGACACCCTTACATCACCAATGTATAATTCATTTGGAAGACACTTTGTTCCCTCTTCAGTGACTTATTAATGATTCATTAATAAGCTTTGACAGTAGGAACAAACAAGTGTAGGGAAGGCATTGCATTCAAGAGGATTTTAGTACCAGCTTACCCAACTGAAACTTGCATCTTTACTCTCTGTGTACCAGATGATGAAAACTATGACACTACCCTGAGGCTTCAAGTTGCCGCTCACTCACTATCTCTGTACTGCAAGATCACAGTCGGCTTCCCTAACTATAAACTAAGACATGGCATAAACCATGGTTGTATCCCAGCCTGAGGTAAGACTTAGGCAGGCACAATTCCTCAGCTCCCTGGTATCCACCAGACATGAAGAAGGGTACACAGGCTACAAGGGAGTCATGCCATGCTACAGCTATTCCTGATCTCGATATCTGCAGAATCACGTCTGCACCAGCCCCTAAAGTCAAGCACTGCCAATTTTGTTCATAATCCTCTTACTTTGAGACACGCAAATTATGTCTTTATTTAAAAACTGAAAAGGCAGAAAAAGCATGTGTTCAAACTGTGTTTATAAACAAGTCTGAGATACAGAGTACTGCCTTAGGGAAGCTTTCATTGAGAACTGATCACAGTTTAGAAAATAGCAGAAGAGAAGATAACATAGACATCTGTCCCATTGCTTTTGAACAGATACAATTAATTAAATCAACATGTGAAGCCTTTAGGGTTGAACGAGTAATATTTTGTCAGCGGGTTACAGCAATAACATAGGTACTACCTTAATTCTGGATGCTTAGGTACACTGTAGATTCCTCTATACATGATAACTAGAGGGAACCTACTGCTACTAACAACTCTGGTCCAGCAAAGTGACTGACAAGTCTCATGCTGCCTTGGTACTGATAGTATCTTCACTGCACAAGGCTATGATATCACAGCTAATCCACAGCTAAATTCCGCAGCACATTCTTTCACCTCACTTCAAAATCAAAGCTGTTTGTAGGTTTTGCAAGTGATATAATGCCCATGGAAAATGAAAAACAAAAAAACCCCCGTTTTGCAAAGGAGAAAGGTACCCCTGTTTTTCCCCTCAAGGATAAACCAAGTCCCAGCATACTTATCATTTTGACAGACACAGAACAGATGTATGCCACTTCAGAGTGTTGTACAAACACAACAAGGACTGTATCCATGCTCTTCCACCCTATGACTCTACACATAAGCAATCAGTGGGGAGAAGGCTATTGGATAATGGTTATGCCGGATTCTCCCCAGCCATGCTCAGAAATCAGTTTCCTTATTTCCTTACCCTCTGTTTCCGTAGGCTTCCTGGGCTGGTGGGAGATGGGCTTGGAGACTTCCCAGAGCGGGGAGTAGAAAGCTGGCTACCAGGGGTTCCATTCACTAAAAGGATGATAAATTGAAAAAAATAAACACAAGGCATTATTAAAAGCAAAGAAACAGTTAAATCAACATATTTCTTTTAATTATTTGTTGAATATATTAATTTGGTTTTACTTAGTATTTTAAACATTAAATAAAGTAATTCACAAAAGAACTGTTTCCTCAGAGTTTTGGCTCATGAAGCCAATTTTTACACAGAGTGCAAGCAAATTATCAACAAACCTGAAAAGACTGTTTAGTCAATGGCAGAGAACATGATCCCGTTTTCTTAAACTGCATTGTTCCTGTGCTTGAAACTGATGGGGAGCAAGGTGCATTGTTAACCTTAACAGACACTTGCCATATATAAACCTTTGCATTCCATTTAGTTATGGCTTGAAGTGCTACCCACCAAAAATAAAAAGCAGTACTGTTTGCAGGAACAAATCAGCTGCTTGCTGTTTCTCACTCATTCATCTGAAGAGATTTTTGCAATACTATCTGACCCAAACATCACCTCAGACTAAACCCAGAAGAGCTTTCCAGATGCAAATAAACTGGATGTAACACCTCAGGTCTAACTTACAGCAAAGCACCACTTTCTCAAATAAGTAGGTTCCTTCATATATGTCAGTGTCTATCATTTTAGAAGCATCTTTTGCATGCATGTGACATTATCCATTAAATTAACAAAACAATACCAGCAGAGGACAGAATTCTACTACAAACTAATCACACAAGAGGCTATCAATAATGTTCACACTGAAGCACTGATAGAAACACTACGAAGCGTGTATCACACATGTATGTAAATATTCTTAAACAAGCAACTGTTATATCACAGTCCACATTTGTCAGCACCAGAAAAAAAAGAATCAACAATCAGATTCCCAGATTCTGAATCTTAGGAGAATATTTACATACTAGGATATCAACAAAGCATTTGACTTACCTTCTATGAGTTCTAACATGGACAAAATCTTACTGTTTAACCTGATAAGAGCAAGCAGCAAAATTCCTGCTCTCTACTAAGCCAAGCTGTAGCCAAACTGAGAAGCAATGGGATTAGCTAAGGATAGCTGGGGCTGCTCACAGAATGAGCTGAATGCGATGCAGGATTCATAAGCAGAAGCCTTTTCTGCGTAAGGCTGACGTCTTCAGAGCAGCAGTGGGAGGTGCAGGTGCTGTCTTAGGGCTACATCAAAGGTGTCAATTAAGCATAATGCTGCTGCTTCACAACGCTGAGCCACTGCAACCCCCACTCGCTTTCCATGGAGCCCCGAAAGCCTAAGCAATTTTAATGCTGTGCACTGAATCATAATGAGGTGCCTTTGGGGGCAATATACCAAATGACTCATCTGAAAATCAAAATGACAATAACTCTTGTAAAACCTTGGCTGACTGGCAATCTAGCAAATGCTAATTCCTTTGGATAATACAATAGGTATTTTTAATAGATTTTTCTCACTTTTTACGTAATACATTGTTCTCACTGGCTAATACTGGGCCCGCACATTATAAGTACACATACACATAATGTACACGTGCCACACCATACACATCAATAAAACACATTATACTGCATGATAAATAATGATCACTTAATAGTGCTTAGGTGCTATGAGTGATCAAATCTCAACATCACTTTGTGCAAGGCATTGTTTAAGGTAAAGGTGCAATATATTTGTATAACCATAGGAACAACAAGATACACTAATTGGAACACATAGGAACAAGAAGATACACTAAGTGAATTAAATAGGCTGCTTTTCTAGAAAACCATTCCACTCATCTAGGCTTCAAATTCTCTTTCTACAGAGGACAATGGTTTGCACATTATCAGCACTAATTCAAATATCGTACTAAGCATGTGGGGGAAAGCACATGCATATGGACACATTCACTGATGTTCATACAGTATTCAGTAAAATACCCCATAGGTCTGGCCAATAATGACTAAAATAAAATTTATTATCAATACTTCTGAAATCATTTAGGAAAAGGGAAAGATGAGGACATTAAAAATGAGCTTTCTGGAATCTCAAACTTCTGAAGTTTTAAAGGGCTTCTTATAAACAATTATGACATTATTTAGAAACTAATACTAAACTACTACTATTCACATGGAGCTAGTCCTCAAGACTGCTGATTAACAAGACTAGTGCTCTGCCTTCTCTTTAAACCAAGAAGATATTCTTACATCTTATTATTACGAGAAAAATTAAGATAACAGATACACTTTAATAAACCTTGTAGCACTAGGTACTGGTTCCTTTTCCTTAGAGATCTACTCCTTCCTCGTAACTTTCAACATTAGTTTTTCTTAGAATTGCTATTGCCATGATTCTGTCCTGAAGACAAAGACTTGAGGCGACCAACTGGAACCAGACAAATAGATGCAATTTTGTCTTTGACTCTTGATCTATTTCCCACATGTACCATGTTAATGAGTATCTATTTGAGATGAAAACACAAAGTATCATAAACCCTAAAAATTACTCACTTGCCACTACCAAAGTATCCAGAGCATTTAAGCTAAATTCCAAAGCTCTCCCCAACAGCACTTTTTAAAAAGGAAAATTATGATAGTTGTGCTTCTGTAGGCCATCTGTAATATGTGAAATCAGGAGCACAATTAACAGATCAAGACCCTCAGGAGATTTAAGTGGAGTTTGCTCACCTCCTTACCCAAATCCAAAACACAAAGGTGCTAAGTACCTAAAATGCATACCAGGATTTCCAGGAGTATACAAGGACTCTCCGTGGAGAACTGTTCAGGAAACTCTAGAGATGACAATTAGCACTGGGGACGAGACTACTTTTACCAATCTGAAGTAGTCTTCCAGACCTTATTTTAACCCAGCTGTTGTCATAGCATGAGTTGTATCATCCCCAAGCAACCATCTAAAACAGACCTGATGAAGAATGTACTACGAGCATCCACTGCAGTGTAGACTTCTAAAGCTAGGCAAGATGAATCCAAACCCACATACCTAGAGGTTTAGGATATGCTGGTAATGAAGCAAAATCATCAAAATTCTCCCCACCTATCAATTTTGGTGGATTTTATTCCAAGAGCAGAACTCCATTAAATAAACTCTGATGACTGATGGACACACAGAGTCTACACTGGAGTCAACCTGAACAGGGACTTGGGTGACATGGGTTCTATGCCCAGCTTTCTATATGCATCTGCACAACATCAGACAAGTCATGTAATCTCTACCACTTGCCTACTTAGGCTTTAAGTTCTGTCAGAATTAACTTTCTGTGGACATCATGTCTGTCTTCTGGGTGCTCTGTATACCTGTAGATATATATAACTATTACTACTGATATTATTAATGTAATGCTTAAGACAGACATCACAACAGGGAAGAAATGGTAATTCCTAATAATTCCCCAGTCCACTCCAGGGGCCCTTCATTTTTATCTTCATGTTTATGGCTTTCTGGCCATTCCACCTCTGTCTCTAGTTCCTTGTGAGTCATTGTACTGAATTTGCAAATTTGGTTGCAGAGTTGGTATTAGGTGCTGTGTAGCACAAAGAGACTGGACTGATTCTGACCCCCTTCTTGAACTCCATTTACAAACACAACACCATTCTCACATATGTCGCTCATGACCAGACAACACGGAAACAAACATGTGAATAAAATCTATAATGTTTAATAATAATGCATTCCTGACAAGTACAGGAATATAGTCTAAACTGACCTAAAATCCATTTTTAGGTTGAATGCATTCTGGTTGGAAACTGCATTCCTGTCTAGTATGTGCACTGCATTTCTCACTGACTGATACAGCACATGTTCCCACAAGGAACCTTGATGTAGATAAAGACATTTGAAATTGGTAAATCACTGTTGTGATTAATCATGTTATTAAGTGAGGCAAGAGGTTTCTTGTCACTTTTTATTCATAGAATTGCAGGGGTCAGGGACTTCAGCTTAACACACAGCGCCCTCCCATCGTCTCATGAAAAAGATTTATCCATTCAAAATTTCACAGGTGAAATATATATTAAAAAGCTACAACAACAACAAAATTATTGTGGCTGCTCTGAGCAGCGGTATACAACTGCTTAGCTGTGAACTCCTTTCCTTACTGTCCTCTCTTGCTGAGGATGCATAACAGGGCAAGAACCTCTCTTTGCATTTGTTCTTCCAGCACCTGGCACACACACGAAGGTAGAAAACCCCACTATATAGAACACTAAAGCTGGATACCATCATCTACTGAGATAAAAGCAATATAGGTCTTCATATCATACTGTTTATAAACTAGTGAAAATGCTTTAAAAAAAGCACTTTGATGGCATTCTAATAAATAAATTTTGATACAGTATCTTTTTGTTAAGTAATAAAAACAAAAAGTGAGAAAGGCTGAATTAAAGTATCAAGTGCCAGTCTGAGAAGCTGCCAATGTCACTGCACTGTATTAAAATCATGCTCTTCTATAAAACTGCCTGTTGATGTGTTAGCATCTTGTACTCTATAAAACTTGTAGAGATGACTCTGTGAGTTTACAAAAGTGGTCTGCCAAACACAAAAGTGTGTGTGAGGTGGAAAGAGGAGACTAAGGGAAAGGAATGGTGCAGGCTTTTTTGCACCCACAACTTACTCATGACTAGGACAGCCTAAACTAAAAAATGATTTACAGAAGTCACAACAATGTGTGTCAGCAACTGTTAGCTAGAAAATGGTGATGTGAGATCACTACTTGACCTTGTCTCAATTACTCCTGTAGTTTGTCACTGTCATTTCCAAAACATTTTTGTGTTAGCAAGATTATGTAGTTACAGAGTAGTTGGGGAACAAACCATACCTTGCCTTTTCGTTCCTTCTGCTTTTGTACTTGTATACATCTCATCATTTTTGTCTTCACTCCAAAAGACAGTTTATCCAGAGCACCACATTAAGCAAGTGCCCTCATTATCACTCCCCAGTAAAGACAAGGCTTTGTAGGTTCTACCTTAGCGTGTAACTGGTTGAGAAAAATCCCAAATAATCAGTACTACCTTAGTTTTAACTGGTGCTAAACTGCACATTATACATTCAATCTTTTCTACAGTTTATGTCAAGAAGTTAGGCAGATACAAGAAGAACTGCCATGATGACAAGGCTTAACAGACCCATATAGAGCTTTCACCGCATCAACAGATCAACAGATTAGAAATGTCATCAGAAAGGATCACCTTCAGGTCAGGTTTACATTCGCATCCCAGGAACCACCAATACCCAAGTCCCTGTAAGTAACTGGTACCTGTGGTAGCCACACAATGTAACCCAAGCAGTGCAGAGCTCAGCAGGGATTGTAAACCCGCCACATGCTCAGCCCTCACTGATCTCCATGGAGTGCCCACTATAGCACTTCTATCTCATCCTGAAGTCAGCTATGTCCACACTATCAGGCAGAGAAGTCCTGCAGACACATAGACGTTGCAGACATGCCCAATATCTCAGAAGACAGGAGCCTTCCTTGAAAATACAACTCCCTGGAATCCACAAATATTTTTTTTGTAGCCTCAGAAGGTGGGTAAGTGCCTCTTGGTTTTTTTCTCTGCACTTCATCAGAGTACAGCTGATATCTATGATCTTGGCTGCTAATTTCATGTAATACCTAATTGAGGAGCACCTACACGTGTGTAAGATTTAATAAAAATGTCTCTTTTGAATTGTTTTGCCTAATCGGAAAGACTAGGATTCGCAAATCAGTCTGTGTGAATGAAGTATCAACTCTGAGGATGTTTCTTCATTCAGTATTTAACTTTTTAATCCTTTAAGAGGGTCAAACTGTTCAGTCTAACCAAATCTATTTCTCTTACTAACTTATGAAAGCTATAAAATGATAAACCTTATTTTTTTAATTATTAGTATCAAATACAAACACCATAAATAAAAAATTAAAAGGAAGCCAGGATCAAAGTAAAAATCATCTGGAAATTCCTGGGTCTGTAGGATGACTCCATCGGTCCCATGGGTTTGTACTCTTGGCTTCAGGAAATTTTCACTTCAGCGTATTTATTACGAAAGCTGTCAGTGGAGTACCTATAACAGGGTGAATAAAAACACGTGACCTCACCAAAGACAATACGATACATCATGTTCCTTCCTTTGGGATCCAAAAGACCTTCTTGAGTCAGGTGGCTGAAGAAGGGTTGTTTCTGGATAATGGTCTGGGGATGAACTATCAAACTAAATGAAAACATATCTTCTCGCAGAGGAACACATCTACCTCTTTTTTTCTAACTAGTTGAGGAAAGCACAAGCATCTGCTCTAGAGAAGCCTTCAGTAAGATCCAATTTCCATATCCTAAAACACTTTTCTCTTTAGGGACCATCTACAGTTTTGATCAGGCTTTAGTTTGACATGTAGTTTCACAATTTCTTTTCCCAGGCGCAATTTTTTAAAAAAACACACAGCCTTTGGTAATATAACCTACTCTATCCATTCTTCACATACATTCCCTTCATCATTCGGAATAGGTATGTATTAATCCCGTTACTCTTGAAATAGATACTTGTGCACTAAATAACTGAAACTCCTAAATAACTCTTCTTAACACCAAACCTGAATCTCTGTTACAAATAAGATTTCAAGCATCCAAAATATTTTGGATTATACTTTGAGGGCAATAGGAGATAGCTCAGAAGGGAGGAGAACTGAGAAGGAAATAATTTTGAAGGAGGTGCTCCAACTGAAAAAAAGAAAGTAGTTACTTCTGTTGAGAGCAAGTCCTGAAAATTAGAGTTGGGAATTCAGAGGCTAAAACATAGTTCACCCGAATGCAGTATCTTTTCTTAATTTAATGGACCAAGAGTACAATAATTCCAGCCATCTCATGCTGCTCTTGATTTGATTAATGATCATGAAGAAGTAAGCGCTGCTTTCTTTGAATCCCTTACCTCTTTACCTGCACTGAGGCTGCCACCAATGGTGTTAATTAGTAGCTGGACAGAAGCCTACAGTTACTGAATAGCCGTCAGAAATTCATAATTTTCAGTTACCAGCAACAGGCCAATACCCGGTCTCACTGAAAATCAACGTCTCTTTTGTGATGTCCTTTCCTGAATAATATTTGCTGCCAACAAAAAAACCCATCAAAGTGTTTTACAGGCTTTAAGAAGGCATCAGGAAAATTAAATAGAGGCAGGATTATCTATTGCACTTGGAACCAGACTTCAGACCTCTGCCTGCCTGGGAGGTCACGCTACCTTTCTCTGTTTCTCTTCTTTGCCTTGTTCCCTGCTTCTCTCCTCTAACTAGACTGAAAGCATTTTGAAGCAGACAATACCTCAAATGCATTTGTAAAAAAACAGAAAGCAATCCTCCTGCAGCGAGATTTCTGTCTTGTGGTACTGTTTTGAAACAGAGTCAGATGTAAATAAAAAACTGAACAAAACATATAAAAATGGAGAAGTCAGCTCTTACCACAGACCTTCCTAGGTCGCACATACTCTTTTAAGAAAAAAGTATTCTGTGTTTTTACATAAAAATAGGATGCATCTGCTCTCAGGAGCCAGGGAGGTTACTAGGAAAATATAAGCACATTAAGCATATGCTCTGTTAAGAAAAAAAAGGAAAAAGCAAGGACAGAAGAAAGGTGAACATCACCTATGGATAGGCATACATTCCTCTTAAATATGTCAAGAAATGGTGTAAAAGCAGATGTAGCCTTTTTGATCACTGTAGATTGTATAGCTCAAAAAACAGTGAGGACAGTGTCTCCCATTCCCAATTGACACATATTTCATTGCCCTCAGTTAACCAGAGTACAGATTTGAACCTGCATGGCACTGAGCACTAGTGTAGCTTCTGGTATCACTAAGGGTCTTTCTCTGCAACCCTGCAGCCTGGGGGACAGTATTTTCTATCCTGTTGTTCCCATGCTGTTATTCCCATGGCCATGTACCTGCAAAGCCCAACAGTGTTGTTATGGGGCTTTCAGGCTCACCAGAGATGCTGCCTTTACAGGCATGGAGGGAGAAAGGCAACTCCAAAGGATGAAAGTAATCCAAGACCCTTGGGAATGCCACTAAGAGCCCTTTGCCCCCAGCACCAGATGAGCAGTGGCTGGGGGCTTGCCAAGGACAGGGGACACTCAGGGTCCTTTTGCTCCCTCACATAGTCAGGAGCCAGAGCCACCACAAGGTGAGACTGAAACAGAAAGCTCTACACATTAGGGGTGAGGGCCTTCAAACAGAATTTTTTCTGAAAATTATTTGTTAACATTACGGAATTCATCTTCAAAGCACTGGTTTTGGTAAAATGTTATTGCTCCAAACTTAGAGATGTGAAAATGAGACACAGACATTAAAGAAAACCAACAAACCGACCGACCCCCCAAAATAACCCCTTTGATTTCTGTAAGCAACTTCAGAAGCTATTGGGACAAATTTGGGAAAGTTCATCACCCCATAATTTCCTCAGAACAAGGGACTCATGGACGTTATTGCATTTATAAACGTTTAGTTCAAGCCGAAGCTTGGCTTAATTCACTTACCACTTGAAGTTCTGTGTTAAAGAAGGGAAACAGTTCTTGAGGATGGTATTTAAACCAAAGCAGACTGGCTACATTTCCTACCCTCATTTACACATCCATTTATCTAACAATGGGAAAATGACCCAAAGACTCTACCTTCATTAACTCTAAAAATGATGAATCCTGTGCTGGATGAGAAGAAAAATAATGTTGAATACCTACATTAAAGACAATACCATACTATAGATGCATACAGGAGAGAATTAAGGGTAACTCAAGGATATCTCTTCATTTTAGGATTTCATCAGTTTTAATATCTAACTTTGAGATTTTTACATTTTTTTAACATAATCTTTGTCTATGCAACTTTCCTTTTTTGGCCCATGTAGTTATCTATGTGTATTATCTTGATATGGGCACGAATTGATGACCAAGGCAGGCATCGGATCCTTTTGCATTGCATGAATGTACAGAGTTTTCAAAACACAGCAAGAATCAAACAAGAGTAATCAGATTCTTTCTAATTAGCAACACACTGTTCTCCAAACAGCTCACTTAGCTTTTTCTCAAGGGTACACTATCAATAATGCTTTCTTTCTGCCTGCCCTTTATCCCTACCTTTCTCAACTTTCTTTTATCATACAATTCTTCACAAAATGATATATCTTTTCATTTTTGGAATGTGTAGGTATTACCTTTGATCTGAGCAAAGAATCTACTGTTTTTCTCAAGTATTTTTTATGTTTATCCCCAGTGAAAGAAAACCCCCTAACAGTAGTTTAAAGATGAACTGAAAGCAGTTTAAAAGCACAGAATACAAACCCCACGTATATATACACTTAGCAGTAACAACATGACAACAAAAGCATAACTTACAGTTGTGCACCAGTCATTTGGGAGACTCTCTAATACTGAGATGTTTAATGTAGACAACATGAAAAAAATTATTTGCTCATATGTGTACTGGTAATTTCTCTATTCTGCTACTGTCATGGGTACATAATTCCAATAAACAGGCAGTATTTTTAGGCCTACTGGATGGCAGAATAGTGAAATGTGTACATATTGTCTGCATTTCATGGGAGAACTTGGTTTTTTGTCTAACATCTAAGAGCAAGTATTTCTTTTTCTTTCCGCTGTTGTTTTTTTTTAATGCAGTGTCTAATATCAAATTGCATATTTGAAAAATCTATTAATCAATTGGTTTTAGTTTTACGTGATCTAAAACAATTCTCAAGGGCAAGTGCCCACTTAGTACAATATTGTTTCCTTTTATGACAGTAATACTGATGTAAATACTCATGTATGTAAAGGTAGAAATAGGCTTCCTGTAACATTCACACAATTTGACCTCACTTTTTGCAGAAACCAAACACAAGAGATACAGACAGACAAATTAGATATATTGTCCTTGCTAAAATTAACTTCTATAGAAACATTTTCAATTGTTTATCCTTTCTAAGCGGTAACAAGCTTAGAACGAATAGAATAGTTCAGTTGGAAGGGATCTAAAATGATCATCTAGTCCAATGGCCTGACCAATTCAGGGCTGACCAAACGTTAAAACATGTGATTAAGGGCATTGTCCAAATGTCTCTTAAACACTGACAGGCTTGGGGCATCGACCACCTTCTCTATGAAGCCTGTGTGTATTGGGTTTGCATGGCAAGGTTTTGACAGTGGGAGGGTTACAGGGGTGGCTCTGTGAGAAGCTGATAGAAGACTCCCCTATGTTTGGTAGAGCCAATGCCAGCTGGCTACAAGATGCACCTGCCGCTGGCCAAGGCTGAACCCATCAGTGACAGTGGTAGTGCCTCTGGGATATATTTAAGAAGGAGGAAAAAAAAACTGCACAAGACCAGCAGCAGTCAGAAGAGAGGAGTGAGAATATGTGAGAGCAACAACACTGCAGACACCAAGGTCAGTGAAGAAGGAGGGGGAGGAGGTGCTCAAGGCGCCAGAGCAGAGATTCCCCTGCAGCCCGTGGTGCAGCCCATGGTGAGGCAGGCTGTGCCCCTGCAGCCCACGGAGGTTAACGGGGGAGCAGATCTCCACCTGCAGCCCGGGGAGGAGCCCATGCCAGAGCAGGTGGATGTGCCTGAGGAAGGCCGAGGTTCTGAGGGAAGCCCGAGGTTCTGAGGGAAGCCCATGTTGGAGCAGTCTGTCGCTGGGAGGACTGCAGCCTATGGGAGGGACCCAGGCTGGAGCAGCTCATGAAGAACTTCAGCCCATAGGAAGGACCCATGTTGAAGAAGTTCGTGGAGGGTTGTCTCCCGTGGGAGGGACCCCACGCTGGGGCAGGGGAAGAGTGTGAGGAGTCCTCCCCCTGAGGAGGAAGGAGCGACAGAGACAACATCTGATGAACTCGAGCATGTCCAAAGAAGGGCAACGAAGCTGGTGAAGGGTCTGGAGCACATGTCGTACGAGGAGCGGCTGAGGGAACTGGGGTTGTTTAGTCTGGAGAAGAGGAGGCTGAGGGGAGACCTCATCGCCCTCTACAGCTACCTGAAAGGAGGTGGCAGAGAGCTGGGGATGAGTCTCTTTAACCAAGTAATAAGCGATAGGACAAGAGGTAATGTCCTCAAGTTGCACCAGGGAAGGTTTAGACTAGATATTAGGAAGCATTTCTTTACAAAACGGGTTGTTAAGCGTTGGAATGGGCTGCCCAGGGAGGTGGTGGAGTCCCCATCCCTGGAGGTGTTTAAGAGTCGGGTAGACATAGCGCTGAGGGATATGGTGTAGTTGGGAACTGTCAATGTTAGGTTAATGGTTGGACTAGGTGATCTTCAAGGTCTTTTCCAACCTAGACAATTCTGTGATTCTGTGAACTGATCGCAGCCGTCATTCCCCAACCCCCTGCACTGCTGAGGGGGAGGAGGTGGAAAAAATTGGGAGTGAAGTAGAGCCTGGGAAGGGAGTGGTGGGGGGAAGGTGTTTTAAGATTTGTTTTTATTTTCTCATTACTCTACTCTGATTTGATTGGCAATAAATTAAATTAATTTTTCCGAGTCAAGTCTGTTTTGCCCGTGACAGTAATTGGTGAGTGATCTCCCCGTCCTTATCTTGACCTACAAGCCTTTTGTTATATTTTCTCTCCCCTGTCCAGCTGAGCAGGGGAGTGATAGAGTGGCTTTGGTGGGCACCTGGTGTCCAGCCAGGGTCAACCCAACACACAATGTTTGACAAACAGCTTGGTAAAGAAATGCTTCCTAATGTCCAGTCTAAACCTCCCCTGGTGCAGATTTGAATCATTCCCACACGTCCTATCCCCGATCACCAGGGAGAAGAGACCAGCACCTCCCTCTCCACTTCCCCTCCTCAGGAAGCTGTAGACAACAATGAGGTCACCCCTCAGACTCCTCTTCTCCAAACTAGACAAGCCCAAAGTCCTTAGCTGCTTCTCATATGACATTCCTTCCAGCCCTTTCACCAGCTTTGTTGCCCTCCTCTGGATGCGTTTGAGTACCTTCACATCCTTCTTAAACTGTGGGGTCCAGATCTGCACACAGTACTCAAGGTGAGGCTGTACCAACACTAAATACATTGGGATAATCACTCTTTTTGACTGGCTGGTTATGCTGTGTTTGAAGCACCCCAGGATGTGGTTTGCCCTCATGGCTGCCAGGGCACACTGCTGACTGCTATGGAGCCTGCTGGTGACCAGCACCCCAAGATCCCTTTCTGCAGGGCTACTCTCCAGTCACTCTCCCCATATATACTTGTGCCCAGCATTACTCCATCCCAGGCACAGAATCCAGCATTTGTTCTTGTTAAATTTCATCCCATTGATGATTGCCCAATGCTGCAATCTATCTATATCCCTCTGCAAGGCCTCTTGTCCCTCGAGAGAGTCAACAGCATCTCCCAGTTTGGGATCATCAGCAAGCTTGTTAATGGTGCACTCAACTCCTTCATACAGATCATTCATAAAAATATTTAACAGAACTGGCCTAGAATTAAGGACTGAGGAACACCGCTGCAGCCTCATTGACTACAACCCTTCGGGCCCTGCCTTTCAGCCAGTTCTTCACCTAGGCTCCTGCCAGCTGACAGTCTGTTCTGTCAACCTACACATTCCTGTAGGAATTCATCTGATGTCTTTCTCTAAGAAAATCTTAATTACAGTGTCCAAATGAATATGTCAAATAGGCAAGGTCATGGACCACCTTTTGACAAACTATTATGTACTTATTTCCTGTAAATTTATTGTTTTTACATAAGATATTTTTAAGATGGGTAAATCGGTCATCAGAACAGAACCAACCATTAATATTTCCACCACAGTTTCTTTTCATGATATAAATTTAATGATATATTAATTATTATTGTGGCACAATGAAAACATTCCTTTTTTTCACAAGCTGTGAAATAATCTCCTGATCTTTTGCAGTGACTGAACGTGTAATGGTATTCTGCTCAAACTATTGTAAAACTGAACTGCAGGAAATTAAGATTTACTCACCTACGCTTCCCCTGCACGTTTAAGTAAAAACAGTACTATTCTCTCAGGACCAAACCCAACAATGTATCACATAGTCAACATGACAAAAATGTTGCTAGTCCCATGGCAGAAACATTTGTTATGCATAGCAGGACAGTTATTCCATATAGAAATGAACATATACAGGTTCAGTGTCCATTACTCATACTCCCAAATGAATATTCGTTGGGAAAAAACAGAAAGACTCCATAACATTCACACACTAAACAGGGCCTCCCTTGCTACAGTTTAATTTAACTCTGTTCTACCTAGCTACAAATAAAGCTACTTAATACATGTTTAAGGAAGAGCTACTCTGGGCTTGTTCCTCACAATTCTTCTTCCCATTCCCTCTTTTCAGGTTTCTCTATTTTAGCTGTTCTTAGGATGTGTAGGAGGCACGTTGCTTGCTACCCACACCTCTGTCTTTCATTGTGTCTCTCCCACTCCCCTCCTTCCCTGAGCAAGGATGCTTTTTTTCTCAGCTTCATCTCTTGTGAAAAAACAGAGACTAAGTGCATGCCTCCCCTCCTTGAAACCTGCTAGCAGCCGGGGCTGATCACCACCTCCCCGTAAAGACTGGTGCTGGACACAGGTCCCACTATGACATTAGCTTCCCTGTTGGTAGAAGACTTACTGCAGAAAGAGTGAGGTGGCTTTCAGACAGCTCTAATCTTTGCCTCTTGCAAAATCCATATTGACAAGCAATGCTGCAAATGCTGGATTGGGTTTACTCAACTGGCCCACACCAAGTATTATTTGTGCTTTCAGGCATCAATACTGGCAAATTATCTAATGCACTTTTCTTGTTTATTTATTTGTTTTGCTTGGGAAAAAGCTACAGGGGGGAACTAGTCATAGACTATTTAGTGGGAGCAGCTGCAAAGGCAGCCAAAGCAAGGCCCTTCAGACAGAACTTTCTAAAGCTTTTTGCTGTGTCTTCTCCAGCCTTTACTACTGGCTTGTTAGGTCAACTCTGACCTATTTCTTCCTCAGCTATCTTTGCACCTCACATTCACATCTGTAATTGCATTCTTTCTCTTCCCTGCCCCCCTTTCCTCAATATCCTCACTGTCTTTAACCTCTCCTTTTCTCACTGCTACCTCTTAATTCCCTCAGAAACAAAATACAGAAAAAGATTGTGAAATCAGCCGTTTGCAGACACAGATTCTATGCTGCATAACTTCGACTACTTTCTGCACTGTGCTTATTCAGTTCCTAGTACAAAGAATACCTCTTTTTGTCACTCTTTAGGTACTGGCAGCAAAATCATGTATGGAAAATAAAGTAAATTGAACCATGGTAATGCCAGAGTACGATTTATAAAACACCGAAGAATTATTTTGTATTGGGAAGACTTAATCTCAGATGCAACTAAGAAAACAAGTGAATTTTTACTATCAACTGTTTCATACATACAATGTTTTTCCACAGAAACGTGTACATTTAAGTACATTGCGCACTGTATTGAAACAGAGTGGTTGCTGTTAAGAAAGATTTCTTGAGTGCTTTACCTGAGCTAGTAGAAGCAGGAGACTTGCTGCGTCGGGATGGGCCCGGGCTCTTGGTGGTGCTCCTACGTGAAGTCGAAGCTATTTTGGTATAGGAAGTGGATTTCACCACCCGACATTCTAAAAGACAAAGAAACTGCATAAGTTAGCAATTAAGAAAGTCAGCAAGATTCTGTAACAGAAAGAGCACTGAAAAGCACAAACATCTAGCCCACACTTGTTTTCATTCATCTTGAGGGGTTTTATGGGAAAATATAAAATCTGTATAAACGGCTCCATTAAAATCCAAGTACAGTATGTACCACATCCCAGACAAAGAACTGCTGCAGTAATCCAGACTTTTAAATACCATGGTTACTGCAGGTACTTAGGACAGCTTAATTTAACAGTGCTGAGACTACACATAAAATTTGCTTTTGAAGATTTCAGCACAAGTAATGCAGTGGTTTTTTTGTAAACGAGCCAAATGCAATGTAAGCATTTTTGTCAACCTAGGCAGTCTCCTCTAGAAGAACTGGAAGGCTGCTTTTATATATCAAAATGTTAAGACTGTACAAGATGACGCAGGTGTCTGTCACTCATGAAAGCTTTGAAGAAAGTGAAGCAGGTTTGTTGCTCCTGCTTAATCCTCTGGTGAGCAACAGCCCACATTGTATAGCACACGCAATTCATCACAGGTTGAGGGAAATGGCACTACTTGCTCATAAGAGACATCAGTAAAATCAATGAAGAGGCGAAATTACCCTCCCACTTGAGAACACTGCAAGATGTTCAGGTTAGAGTTTATATACACCCACACAGGCATCCTTGCATTACACCTGCAAAATGGTTCTTGGCCTGAGGATGAAAGAACTTAGTGTGTATAATGCTGATGTCTTGCACTCATAATGGATAGTAAATTAATCACCAGGCATATCATACAGACAAGGAAAAAAAAAAAGAGATTTCTTAGCCAATATACAATTAGAAGCCTGCAGCAATGTTTATGCTGTCTTCACCTGATGATGTCAGTATACATCACTTGTTTAAAAATACATCAGTAAACATGTAGTTCTGTATCAGAATTTTGTTGCCCATTTTCTTCCCATGGTTAAGGTTCTTTAACATAGGTTAAGAGAAATAAACAATAATTTTTCCTCCCTAGTCAGAAAATACCATGTACAAGCCTGCACATTATTTAGTCTTCACAGAGATGATCAGTGGAGCCTGTAACATAGTTTAGACAGATTAGAGAACAAAGAAATAAAATTGAGCATAACTAATTAACTTAAACGTATCCACCAGAGAATGATGTCATGAAATGTATTTCTCTTGGCTGCCTTAACTGTTTGTCTTTCATCAAGCTGTTGAAAGAAATAGAAGCAAGAACTGATGCGTTACTGAGGGAACATACAGCACAGCTGAGAGCTGAGAGGACCAGAGAAATGCTTTGGTCTTCCCAAAGAAGCTTTTCTTCCCAAACTCTCCCACCTTCCTAATGCCCAATAGCAGCTAATTTCTTTCTGTTGACATTTTATGTGATTCATTGATGACTACTCTCACTTTATACTGAATGATGAGTGGAAATGGAGAAAAACATTTCCTCTGTTGTAAGAGGAAATTATCAGCTGAAAACAGGAGGAATCAGATGAAAGCTTTCAATTAGATTCCACTAGGTAACTGCAGCAAGAACCTTACACTGATGTATCGACATAAACAGCTGCTCCAGAAATCATCTATACAGGTCAAATGTAAACAGGTTCTTTACCTTTCTTGTAAACAAAGAATTTAAATGTCCAAACACCTAACAGACAACTTGTTTGATCTTGTAAAACTACATTATCCCAGTGTGGGCCCCATTCACAGGAATCAGTCAGGAAGGGAGCTGAATATTCTAACCATCAACAAACACGACCAAAGTAGAATGACCCATTCAAGCTAAATGACTATGGTCATTTGCGTAATAGAAAAACTTGTCCATGCAGAAGACAGCTACTTTCTGTAATATACTTTACTGTGTAAAAAGCTTTCCTGTTTCAAACATGTAAAGAAAACAATTGTTCACAGAATCACAGAATCATCTAGGTTGGAAGGGACCTCGAAGATCATCTAGTCCAACTGTTAACCTAGCACTGACAGATCCCAACTACACCAGATCCCTAAGTGCTATGTCAACCCGACTCTTAAACACCTCCAGGGATGGGGACTCCACCACCTCCCTGGGCAGCCCATTCCAACACCTAATAACCCGTTCTGTAAAGAAATGCTTCCTAATATCTAGTCTAAACCTTCCCTGGTGCAACTTGAGGACATTCCCTCTTGTCCTATCGCTTATTACTTGGTTAAAGAGACTCATCCCCAGCTCTCTGCCACCTCCTTTCAGGTAGTTGTAGAGGGCGATGAGGTCTCCCCTCAGCCTCCTCTTCTCCAGACTAAACAACCCCAGTTCCCTCAGCCGCTCCTCATACGACATGTGCTCCAGACCCTTCACCAGCTTCATTGCCCTTCTCTGGACACGCTCGAGTAATTCAATGTCCTTTTTGTAGTGAGGGGCCCCAAACTGAACACAGTAATCAAGGTGCGGCCTCACCAGTGCCAAGTACAGGGGCAAGATCACTTCCCTGTCCCTGCTGGCCTGTAGGAGTCTGGGCCACACTGGAGGGAAGTTAGTGTAGGCAGAAGAATGCAAGGACAAAGACAAGGCCAGCAAAATCAGGCTGGCAAAAACACAGAAGATAGCAGATAAGTGAGAAACATCTGTGGTCAGCAAAAGCACACGAGTTGGAGCAAAACAGGGTATGAGATAAGGGAATTTTTGGCAAGTTTTGGTCTTTACGTACTAATTGCAATTAACCAATGCAAATGCTTGTAGAGGCGTATGAACAGTGCATGCAGATAACCTGTAGCCTATTAGAAGATAGATGAGCGCCTGTACGGAACTTAGTGGAATATAAACGTAACCAGGGTTGGGAAATAAACGGAGGACGATCTGATCATCATATTGGTGTTGTGTCGTTACTGTTCCTGCACGGAGAAGTAAGGACCCTGGCTAATGGTGACCCCAACACTGGACACGCTATTTCTGATACAAGCCAGGATGCCATTGGCCTTCTTGGCCACCTGGGCACACTGCTGGCTCATGTTCAGCCGGCTGTCAATCAACACCCCCAGGTCCCTCTCTGACTGGCAGCTCTCCAGCCACTCCTCCCCAAGCCTGTAGCGCTGCTGGGGGTTGTTGTGGCCCAAGTGCAGCACCTGGCATTTGGCCTTATTGAAACTCCTACAGCTGGCCTTAGCCCATCGCTCCAGCCTGTCAAGATCTCTCTGTAGAGCCTCCCTACCCTCGAGCCGATCAACACTCCCACCCAACTTGGTGTCGTCTGCAAACTTACTGAGGGTGTACTCGATCTCCTCATCTAGATCATCAATAAAGATGTTAAACAGAAGTGGCCCCAAAACCGAGCCCTGGGGGACACCACTCGTGACTGGCTGCCAACTGGATTTAACTCCGTTCACCACAACTCTTTGAGCCCGGCCATCCAGCCAGTTCTTTACCCAGCAAAGCGTGTGATCATCCAAGCCTCGAGCAGCCAGTTTTGCCAGGAGAATGCTGTGGGAAACGGTGTCAAAGGCCTTACTGAAGTCAAGGTAAACAACACCCACAGCCTTTCCCTCATCCAATAAGCAGGTCACCCTGTTGTAGAAGGAGATCAGGTTAGTCAAGCAGGACCTGCCTTTCATAAACCCATGCTGACTGGGCCTGATCATCTGGTTGTCCCACATGTGTTGTGTGATGGTACTCTGGATGAGCTGCTCCATCAGCTTCCCGGGCACCGACATCAAGCTGACAGGCCTGTAATTTCCTGGATCATCCTTCCAACCCTTCTTATAGATGAGCATCACATTGGCCAGTTTCAAATCTGTCGGGACCTCCCCGGTCAGCCAGGACTGCTGGTAAATGATGGAAAGCAGCTTGGCGAGCACCCCAGCCAGCTCCTTCAGCACCCTCGGGTGTATCCCATCAGGGCCCATAGACTTGTGTGTGTCTATGTGATGCAGTAAGTCACTGACTGTCTCCTGGATTGCGGGGGGGTCGTTCTCCCAGTCTTCTGGCTGAGGAGGCCGGATTCCCTCAATACAACTAGTCTTGTTATTAAAGACCGAGGCAAAGAAGGCATTAAGGACTTCAGCCTTCTCCTCATCACCTGTTACCATGTTTCCTCCTGCATCTAGCAGGGGATGGAGACTCTCCCTGGTCTTTCTTTTGCTACTGACATACTTATAGAAACATTTCTTGTTATCCTTGATTGCTGAAGCCAGGGTAATTTCCAGCTGGGCTTTAGACCTCCTGATTTCTGCCCTGCATAGCCTCACAGCCTCTTTGTAATCACTGTGAGTGGCTAGTCCCTTCTTCCAAAGGCTGTAAACTTTCCTTTTCTCCCTGAGTTCCAGCCAAAGCTCCCTGTTTAGCCAGGGTGGTCTTCTCTGGCGCCGGCTTCTCTTACAGCACCTGGGGACTGCCTGCTCCTGAGCCATTAACACTTCCTTCTTAAAGAGTGCCCAGCCTTCCTGGACCCCTATACCCTTCAGGATCATGTCCCAAGGGATCCTTTCAAGCAGGTGCCTAAACAAGACAAAGTCAGCCCTTTTGAAGTCCAGGATGTCAGTTCTGCTTAGCCCTCTTCTGGCCTCTCTAAGAATAGAGAACTCTATTATTTCATGATCGTTGTGCCTAGTCGTCCTCCGACTGCCACATCATCCACCAGTCCTTCTCTGTTCACAAAGAGGAGATCCAGCAGGGCACCTTCTCTGGTTGGTTCTCTCACCAGTTACGTCAGGAAGTTGTCTCCCACACATTCCAGGAATCTCCGTGACTGGTCCCACTCTGCTGTGTTGTATTTCCAGCAGATGTCTGGGAAGTTAAAGTCTCCCACAAGAACAAGGGCAAGTGATCGTGAGATTTCTCCTAAATGCCTACAGAATATTTCATCCACCTCTCTGTCCTGGGTGTGTGGCCTATAGTAGACTCCTACTACAACATCTGCCCTGTTGGCCTTCCCCCTGATTCTAACGCAAAGACACTCTACCCTGTCTTCGCTACACTTGTGCTCAAAGCAATCATAACAGTCCCTAACATACAGCGCCATCCCACCACCTCTCCTTCCTTGTCTGTCCCTCCTAAAGAGCTTGTAGCCATCAACAGGCGCACTCCAGTCATGGGAGACATCCCACCATGTTTCTGTAATAGCCACTACATCATAATTTTCCTGTTTCATCATGGCTTCAAGCTCCTCCTGTTTGTTACCCATGCTGTGTGCATTGGTATACATGCACTTCAGATGGGATGATGTTTTGCCCCCCTCCCCCTTCAAATCTAGTTTAAAGCTCTGTCAATGAGCCCAGCTAACTCCTGCCCCAAGATCCTCTTCCCCCTCTGGGACAGGTGCATTCCATTTAATGCCAAAAGGTCTGGTGCCCTGTATACCAACCCATGATTGAATTATCTACATCCCTCTCTTGCAATTCATGTTATGCACTAAAGCTTAACTCTCTTGTTGCAAGTATTAACACTCATTCAAGTTCTCTCGATACGTTATAAGCAGCCAGAGCTAGAATGATGTTAGAGATATGATTCTATATTTGAATATTTCCTCTCATAGTATTGGAAAGGACCAGGTGGAAAGCAGTACAAAAGGAAAGAAGAGGCAACTAAATGCACATCCAGGTTATGTTTCCATCCTACGGATATAATGCTGTTAGGGACAATACTCAAGACAGCCCTTATATCATTTTCACCCAACCCATTCAGGAATGAAAAAATTAATAAAAAGTAATTCTTCTTCATCTGAGGTTTTGTCACACATGGGCAAGAACAGTGTGGGTGACCTGAACTGCAGAGGCTAACAGCATCTTGTCACCATCTTCCTTCTCTCCCAGCAAGAAGTGCTCCTGCTCACATGGTATGGAGAGGTGCTACCATTTCTGGAGAAGAGGAAGGATGGCAGCTGGCTGCACCCACTAGGGCATTTGACCGTCCCTCCCTGCTGACAGTCTCCTTAAAAAGGGTGATGTTAGGAGTGGTCTGCAAATTGTTCTGATGGGCTACATATAGACCATGACCTATTATCAGAGTAACCCTATACTAGTGGCACATTGTCCTATGAGGAACCCACCTCTCGCAGCTAGCTGAACATCTCCCCACTGGAGCAGAAACACAGACAAAATATATGTCCAAATGATGATTTCAGAAATGAACAATCATCACAGGATCATAGGATAATCCAGGCTGGACATGAGAAGTTCTCTGGTTCAATTTTCTGCTCAAAGCTTGAAGTCCTGGTCCACTTGGGGGACATGTCAACCAACCTGAGGAACAACACAGCAAGGCATAACCTGTGCCGAACGATCCTGGAAACCATCCATGACAAATTCCTGATCCAAGTGATAGAGAAACCAGTGAGGTTTCTCTCTCTCTGCTCACACTCACAAAAAAGGAAGGGCTCACTGGGGATGTGAAGGCTGAAGGCAGCCTTGGCTGCAGTGATCATGAGACAGTGGAGTTCAGGATCGTGAGGGGATGGAGCAGGGCAAAAAACAAGATCACAATTCTGGACTTCAGGAGAGCAAACTTTGAACTCTTCAGGTATCTGCTTGGAAGAGTCCCACTGGATAAAGCCCTGGAGGAAAGAGGGACCCAAGAAAGCTGATTAGTGCTCCAGAACAAGCAAAATCTCAACAAGCAGAAGTTGGGCAAAAATGCCAGGAGGTCTGCATTGATTAACAGGTTGCTCCTGGCAAAACTCAAACACAAAAATGAAGTATAAAAAAGGTGGAAGCAGGGACAGGTAACATGGAAGGAATATACAGCAAGCCTGAGCATGCAGAGACAGTTAGGAAAGCCAAAGACCAACTGGAATTGAATCTGATGAGAGATGTCAAGGCAACAAGAAGTGATTCTTTACGTACAAAGGGAACAAAAGGAAGACTAGGGAATGCACACCCACTGCTGAACGAGGCAGGGCCCTGGTGACATAGAACATGGAAAAGGTTAAAATATTGAATGGCTTCTTTGCCTCAGTCTTTACTAGCAAGACTGACTTTCAGGAATCCCAGGTCCCAGAATCAGGAGGAAAGCCTGGAGAAAGGAAGATCTACCCTTGGTGGAAGAGAGTCAGATTAGAGAATACTTAAGTAGACATACATAGGTCCATGGGACCTGGTGGGATGCACCCCACAAGTGCTGAGGGAGTTGTCTGATGTCATTGCAAAGTCACTCTCAATAATCTTTGAATGATAACGGTGATTGGGATAGCCATTTGAAGACCCAGCAAATGTCACTCATATCTTCAAAAAGGGCAGAAAGGAGTACCCAGGGAACTATAGACAGGTGTGCTTCACATCAGTCCCTGCGAAACTGACAGATCAATGAATCCTGAAAATAATTTCAAGGCACATTAAGGGCAAGAAAATAATTAGAATTAGTCAGCATGAATTCACCAACGGGAAGTCATGCTTGACCCACTTGACAACCTTCTGCAATGAAATGACTGGCTTCGTAGATGAGGGCAGAGCAGTGGATATCATCTACCTGGACTTCAGTGAGGCTTTCAGTGTTGTCTCCCAAAAAATCCTCGTAGACAAGCTGCTGATGTATGGGCTTGATGAGCAGACTAAAACTGAAAACTGGTGGATTGAAAACTGGTTGAGTGGCTGGGCCCAGAGAGTGGTGATCACTAGCATGAAGTCTAGTTGGAGGTCAGTGACTATTAGTGTACCCCAGGAGTCAACACTGGGTCCAGTCCTTCTCAGCATCTTCATTAATGATCTGGATGATGGGGTAGAGTGTACCCTCAGCAAGTTTGCTGATGACATAAAACTGGGAGGAGTGGCTGATACACCAGAGGGTTGTGCTGCCATCCAGAGGGACCTCACAAAGTGCAACAAGAACTCTGAAGTCCTGCACCTGGGGAGAAACAACTCCATGCACCAATATATGCTGAGGATCACTCAGCTGGAAAGCAGCTTTGCAGAAAAACACCAGTGTGTCCTGGCAGACGACAAGAGGACCATGGGCCAGCAATGCATTCTTGCTGCAAAGAAGGCAAATGGTATCCTGGACTGCATTAGGAGGAGCGTTGCCAGCAGGTGATCCTTCCCCTCTGCTCAGCACTGGTGAAGCCATACCTGGAGTACTGTGTCCAGTTCTGGGCTCCCCAGATATGGAGGTACTGGGGAGAGTACAGCAAAGGGCCATTAAGATGATTAAGCAACTGGAGCATCTCTCCTATGAGGAAAAGATGAGGAAGCTGGGACTGTTTAGCCTAAAGAAGAAAAGACTCAGGAGGAATATTATCAATGTATATAAATACTTAAAGGGAGAGTGCAAAGAAGACAGAGACAGGCTCTTTCAGCAATGTTCAGTGATGGGACAAGAGACAATGGGCATAAACTGAAACACAGGATGTTCTGTCTGAACTTTTTTACTGTGGGGGTGACTGAGCACTAGAACTGGTTGCCCACAGAGGTTGTAAAATCTCCATTCTTGGAGACATGGTCCTGGGCAACTGGCTCTAGGGTGGCCCTGCCTGAGCAGGGGAGTTGGACCAGATGACCTCCAGAGGTCCCTTCCAACCTCAACCATTCTGAGATTCTGTGATTCTCAGGGCTTTGTCCAGTTATTTCTGGAAAATCCCCACACACTGCACAGCCCCCCGGACAAACCCATTCCAGTACCTGATTGCCATTCCAGTGAAAATGTTTTTCTTTATATCCAGTCTGAACCTCTTGTTTCAATTTATACCTGTCACCTCTCATCCTGTTACCATGCATCATTGTGTGGAGCCTGACTCCATCATCTTGATGGAGAAGAGATGCTGCCCCACTGGCACTGGGGGCTGCTGGCAGGTCCCCCTGAAGCCATCTCCTTTTCCAGACTGAAGAAGCCCAGCTCCATCAGCCTCTCCTCACAGTGCAAGTGCTCCAGCTCCCCACCATCTTGATGGTCCTCCTCTAACTGCCTCTGATTTAGTGATGTCTTTCTTGAACTGGGGGACTTTAAACTGGACACAGTATTCCAGATGTGACCTCACACGTGCTGAGTAGAGACTAATTACTTCCCTGTCTCTACTGAGTCCACTCCTGTTCATACAGCCCCGGATGCTGTTAGCAGTCTCTGCTGTCAGGGCAACTCTTCAGTCTGTGTCACAGAAATTTTGTCTTTCCCTATTTTCTATTTGTACAAACCCTTTTGAGCTGAGTTATTAACTTCTTTGGCACAATTTTGTTTTTTTCTCTCAAAAATAATTCACAGGTTGTGAAGTTTTAAAAGATCATAGTTCGAATTGAGCATATATTCTCTCTGCTCAAATACCACTGTGAACCCTAAGGGAAATCTTGTCAAGTGCCATGTTTCCTATGGGTTTACAAGTTTACTCATAAATGACACGGACTACGGTATGGCCTGTGGACAACCATGTGGGCAAGCCTTCAGTGCCGCGCACACCAGGGTCAGGCAACTCATGTCTTCAAAGACTGTGGCAAGACTACTTACAGAGTCTAAAACGATTTCCAGTCATGGGTAGAATGTAACCATGCTGCTTGTTGTAAGTAGGTCTCAGCTCCCATGAACAGCTTATTTATGCAATTCTGTTATCACATTTAGTTTGGAAAATAAAATTTTACTGCAGGCAAATATCCCACTCAGTAACCACACAACCACTGCTTGTCTCCTCTAAGACATTACCATAATCTGCCTGTTGCTGTAGGAGAACTATGTGTACCTAAAGAGGAAGGAAAAACAAAATCAAAATGCGTGTTTTTTAAAACCATATTTTCTATACAGAATCTATACTGGTAAGGAAATAAATACATATCTTCTCCTCACCAACAGTATTCTGATAACTCTACAATGGGTCCTTCATAAGCCATGAAATAGAAGAGCATTTTTTCCCTTGATTTTCTTTTGATGCCAAAACTATATCAGAAATAGATCTGAACTCCTGACAGAAGAGAGTTATACTGGCTTTCTCATTCATGTGGGCATGCTCAGCCAAGAAGAAACACCAGGTGCTTCTATAGTATGTTCAGTGAGGAAATAAATGTATCATGAAGCCTCAGTCCTTCCTCTCACCACTGACTAAGACTAAAGGTGGTAATGTGAAACTCAATTTTAAGGTCTGATTACAAGCTTTAAAGCTTTCCAACTTGTAATACCAGATAAATAAGAATGTTTTTTCCAGCCAAAACATCTTGCAATAAGATGTTGTATTATATAACTACAGAAAGAACTACAAGGTAGGAGAGAGAAGTACGGACTATTGGCAACAAGACTAACAATGCAACACTGCAGTCCCTTTATAGCATTGAATATTACCACAGAGGTCTGAGGCATTTAATGGACATTAACAACAATAAGGCTGAGAAGAAAAGAGGAAATATCCCAAGGCTACAATTTGACGTCATTGAGACACCTTAGGGACAAGATAAGGAGCACAAAGCTCCTGAGATTGCATGGTGGTGTCAATGAGCAGTAGGAACTGGTACAACTAGGAGGAACCTCAACATACTCACTTGTGAGCTCTTGATTTTTCCTGTTGTCAAATGGACAAAATGTAACTATGAGGTAATTAAGGGATGCTACCACGCAGAATCATAACACCTCCAATTTCCGGCTCTGTGATGTTTCATTTCTGAAATGTTTCATTAGCTTCTACGTTCATTAGAATTTGCAATGGCAAGAAAGCAACAGAGAGTAACTAACCTGCAAAAAATGTGTCATAAAATGAACAAATTTAATGTGTTTCTAGAGAAGATTGGGAAAAGTTATCTAAATTACCAGGAGATCAAAAAAGGCTTACTTTTTAGATACTCAGAAGTTAACTGTATGGGCTTCATGAGTTCTTTCTGAGCTAAAATATCATTCTCTGCTGTGTTTTGCTTTTTTTTTGAGGTCTATGTGTAGGGGACAGATATTTATTTTTCCAGTATCCCTGCCAATCTGCTTCTCTAAGATGAGAACATCAGTTTCATGCAACAGCTGTATCCGCCAGATAAGCAAGGAGGGAGGATCAAGGATATCAGCCGTTGGTAAGCCACTTCTTTACTGTAAGCCTTAGGCTGGTACCTTTTACCACTACTTAAAGACATTAGCCTCACTAGCAATGTTCTCAGGCCAGTCAGCAGATCATTATCCCAAATGCAGTACTGATTTCAGTTTTTAATGTTAAGAGTAATTTGTTCCATGTTGCTAATTCTTAATGCAGCTAATAAGATTTTACTTTTCAGTTGCATTCATGCCTTCAATTAAAACCAGTAACCTTCTGTTTGCAGAACTAAGTTTCACTCTCTTCAGCAAAAGGAAAATGGTACCATCCTGTCTAGTGGCATTGATATACACTGCAATTCACCCAACCCTACTGATGAATCAGTGGCAGCTATGACTTGTAATTACAACATGTTCGAAAGGGTAACTATCATACAGTTTCTAGAAATGAAAGGAAAACAGGGTGTTTCACAGAGGTTTAAGAAATTTCAAATCTTTTATCGTCATGGTTGTGCCTACTTCAATTTTGTTCTGCATGTCTTCCTGTTCAGCATGTTCCTGATGCAGATGGACAGTGATGTGTGCATAGAATACAAAATCTTAAAGTTTTATCCCATGCACTAAGCTATCTGGGGTTTTGAGGCATCTTATCTTCTGATTTGTTTTCTTACCAGTAACCAGTCCTCCACTCATGATAACAATTAGGAATACTATTTCAACTGTGTGCCAGATATTTGTGGTAGCAAATATCTACATCTTTTTTTTTTTTTTTTTTTTTTTTTTTTCAATTCTGCCAAGAAACATGCTTTGACTGGGGTATAAAACATAGAAAAAGCTAGATTTTCTTTCATGTGAAAAATCATTCTCCAATTCTGAAATTGGGATAAGTATTCACTGACAAGGCAAAACCTACATACAATAAAATACAAACAATTAAAGCCATCTATGCCTTATTGCAAATCAATTAAATAGAGAATCTTGCAAGTTCCTGGGAACCCAAATAGCTTCACCCAAACTAAGAATACTTTCAGGTGTATGTACTACTCCAAAAATGCCTTATAAGTTAGAAATAAGGACGGTATTCATGAATTCACGTATTGTCACTAATATCTCATCCTGCTTTCTGTATAACTTTCCTGTATAACTTTTTATACTATTTCCTGTATAACTTTCAAAGTCCTCATTTGTTTCTAAATTCAGTGAAGTCACCCAGAAAGTTTTTCTAAAAAGGTAAATAGATTTTAGGTATAATCAAAACTTTTCTTCAAGTATTTCCTCCTTTATCTTCAAACATGCCCCTGTCTACGTAACTTAAAGACACTGTTGAGACAATTGAACTCATCTAGTCTATTATTTAGATAACTAAAAATATGATGTATATGTATGAACTGTTCATCCCATGGTCCTTCTACAGGCAATGGAACATCTTCACTTCTGTGACCTATCTTAGGAACCTGTAAATTAGAAAAGATGACTCTTATTCATGAATGACCTAGAAATTACAGATTTTGAGTAGTGGTGAACATACCCTAACTGGAAGCAGTATCTTTGGATGGGGATGGGCTCTTTCACTGAATACAAAAATTAACACAAGATTTTTACTATATTTCATGATCTTACTGTGTATATTTTATCTTCCTGCCTTCTCCAAGTGCTAACCTTTTTGTCAGAATCGTCTCACACAAACCTCCATTTTAATATTCTGGCTATACAAACGCTATGATGTTAAATTTTACTTTTCAACAGAGAAGGAATCTGCTATCATGAAAAATTCCACCCCACAGCAGTGATAATAAGGAGTTAAAAACCATTTTTCATCACTGCAACAGCTTCTCTGACAAGGTACAATATCTAATTATTTTCCAACTCTGCATTTGTAGGCAGCCAAAATTAGGCGGCTTCCTTAAAACCTGCTTGCCTAAATGAATTTGAAATATTTCCTACTGAATCCATGTGAATGAATTTGCATGTGTAAAGTATTAATTTCTGAAACTGAAATTGCATTATCAGAAATTATTTTTAAGAAACTCGAAGACTGAGTTGAAAAAAGACTTTTGTCATTAGCTAAAACACACCACTAGCACACATGTAATCTTTAATATGTATGTCTTGCATGTCTTGCCACACACTCTGCTTCACTTCCAGAGTTTTAATTTATCACTGTTTGTTCAGTATGCTTCACCCACGTTGTTTCAATGCTGATATAAATGTTCATTAGTTTGCACCTATATTCAGAACCCTGCCCCTACTTCTGCAGGTTTACCACAATAGCTGCACTGACCAAAATATCAGAGAGTTACTTTTAACCGGAAATGGTTAAGATGACACAACTAATTATAATTTCAATCAACTGTATTATTTTTATTTCTGGCCTCAGCATTATTCTTAACGAAAAAAGAAATGTGTCATGCCTTTGCTTACAGCTTTCTTTTTCTTTCTGTAACAAAAGCTTGTTTACTGGGCATATACTCTAACAGCAGATATCCCTCAAATACCCCTGGTGAAGTCAGGGGAAAAATTCATCACTGAAGTGCCTTACTTTATATGCACAATCTGGATGGCGTTTTTCCTGGCATTGTTTTATTCATGAAATTGGAGATTAAATGAGAGGATGGTACAAATTAATTAGTTCTTAACTTTTCTGTTCAGCAAGGTCAACAGCTTACTTTGCTGTTCCACACAAAGAGGTAATATTTATTGTATTACCCATTAAAAATCATCTTGTTCTTTATTTTGAGAATAAACAGACCTCCTATCCAATCCATATGGTAAATATTAACATCATCCTAAGCATCAAGTACAGAGGCATTCCATCACTTTTTTTTATTCCAGTCTAAGAGAAGTGACAATGTTGCAGTCCAACAGATTCTGGGTTTTTGGTACTACTACTCCCTCTCTGAAGAGTATCACTTGTTTTCCACCATCTTCCATTTCAAATTACTCTTTTTGAAGTTTACAAGCTCAAGTCCTTTCCATGGTTAGAAAAGAAAAAATCCCCATTTGCAGAACATTGGCTTCACATGGAAAGCATCAGCTAAAGGTATTACCGAGAAAATTCCATTCAAAATAGTTAACTTTTAAGACATTTTAACCAGGTCTCCTGAAGTTCCAGATTTTTCTAACTGATTTGTGGTGAGGGACAAAATATGTATTTAAACTGATTGTCCTATTTATTTCAGCTTTGATGCTTTTTCTCAAGTAAATCTGCATATTTATAATGCATTTACCAGTCTAACAACTTTGTTGTGCAGCATTAAGTTTTAAAAGCCTTTTTCTTTTCTTCAAAGAAACAAAATACACTATCCTGGGCTAAAGATTATAGTCACAACAGTTAAGCATAAACCAAATTCCAATGGCACTTACACAGCTAATTAGTTAGATTAGCAAGGAGTCTTGCACAAAAAAAAAAAAAAAGGATATATAAACTATCCATTAAAAACAGATGAATACGAGAAGCCAACTGTTTAATCTTTTTTGTTTGTTTCCATTTTCATTAAAAAGGCAGAGAACATAACTTTAGCAAGAATAGAAGACATGACACACTAAGAAGAGTTCAGGTTAGACAGAGTCCTTAGATAACATTTTCAAATTAGTTAGATGCGAAGAATAATTAGGGATACACCTGAGACAATCTCTGAGCTACCAGACACTATTTTTTGAGAACTGTGAAGGACAAGTAAAGTTACAAGAGACTAGAAAAAGTCAAAGCAAGTGCTGATTTTTAAAACAGAGACCAATCAGAAAACTGGGAGTTGAAGAACAGTCAGCCTAACTTGAGATTATGGAAAAAATTATCCAAAGGGAGGGTATAAAGAAGACAGAATTGGGCTCTTTTCCCTTTGGGTGTGGCAAGACAAGAGGCAATGGACACAAACTGAAACACAGAGGGTTTCCTCTGAACATCAGAGGAACATCTGCCCAGAGAGGTGGTGGAGTCTCCAGCCTTAGGGATATTTAAAAGCCATCTAGACATGATCCTGGGCACCAGGATCCTGCTGGCCCTGCTTGGGCAGGGGGGCTGGACCACATAACCTCCAGAGGTCCCTTCCAACCTCAACCATTCTGTGATTCTGTAACAATACAAAACAATAAAGATATTAAAATTATATATAATAGTCTAAATAGTTTTGTCAAGAACAAACCGTAGTCTTCCTATAAAAGGATAACAGAGAGGACAGTATAGATGATAAACTTTTCTAATTGGGATTTTGAAAGCCAAGCTGCAACTTAGTAAAATACCACCTACAGAAACCACTTTTAAGATGGGTATTGGAAAACCAAACCACACTAGTTACCATTGGTTTACTGTCAAACTAGGAGAGAATGAGTGGAAGAGCTCACCAGCATTTTGTTTCTGAGACTGGTACTAGTCAATATTTTTATTAATAAATTGAGTAAGCATTTTCAATCTGGAGATGACACTACCACAGGTAAAGCTGTAAGCATTACAGAAGAACATAAATGCCATTTAGAAGAATCCTGAAAACTGGAGAAGTCATTAGAAAAAACAGGACACAGCAAGTCCAAAATATTACCACCAGGAAAGAATAAGCAACAGAAAAAAGGTAGAAACCAGCTCACTACATGAGTCAGTTGCATAAATACTAAACAGCAGTTCTGCAAAGAGGGACATAAGTCTTGCAGTGGGTCACATGCTGAATCTGAAGCAAACTACTGCAGCAAAATCATTATCCTGCTGTTATGATCAGGACCACTCCGTGGATGACACCTGAATTACTCTGTTCTCCTCAGGACTACTGCAGCGTAAGCTTACACAACAAATCCACTTTTGTGTTTCCCATTTAGGAGCAAGGCTTTCACCTTCAGAGGGTTGAGAGAATACCAAGGAAGATCACAGCTCTGGGAAACATGACCAATGGAGGATAACTAACATAAATAGGATCTTTAGTTCAGAAAAGAGGTGATGAGACAAAATAGGAGCCTTCAATGTTTAACAGACTGCCAAAAAAAAGGAGAAAATAAATTCCTACTGTAAGTTGTATCACAAATAGGACAAAAAAGAGTGATCTTAAGTTTCTAAAAGGTAGATTAATTCAGACATAAGGAAACATGTTTTTAACAGCAAGGATAAGTACTGGAACAGATCATGTGGAGGACCTGTTGAATTTTCCTCACTACAACTTCACACAGACAGGTTAGCCAGAAACCTGTAAAGTCAATTTAGATACAGCAGGTCCTCCTTTGGGACCTCTCAGATCCCTTCTATGATTCTTTTGATTAAGTCTTCCTAGTATGACTCATAGAAGGTACTCAAAAGTTTTCCACTGTCAGCACTTCTGTCTGGATTTAGCTGAAAGATAAGTAAAAGGAAGAGAGGCACTGGTTGAAAGTCCATGAACATTTTAGCAAGGGAAAAGTGCTTGCTTAACGGGTGAATTAAAATCATTATAATTTCCTGAGTGCGGTGACTATTAAGATATAAATCTTTTATTTGTCTTCAAAAGACAGATTGATTAGCTGTAAGAATTCCTCTCAGCAGGACATTAGCAGGATTGGTATCTCCCAAAAACCACAGATCTTCTCCTTCACAGACAATTCAGAATCTTGTTGGCTAATGTATGTACATTCCCTCCAAACCAACTATATGATGGAACTTAATACTGGGAGAAGACATGTCTTACTGACTTCATGGATTACATCCTTTTTTACTCTCACTGGACAGATCTAAACTGATTTTGTGATGCTAGAGTTGCTTGAGGGGGCATGGCTCTATCTACATCTTCCACAACTCAATCTAGAAACAGGTCTTTCATTCTTAAGCCCATGTCCTGATGAAAAAAAACAAAATGAAAGCAGAAACTCACACACACTACACAGTTCAAGAAAACCTGTCATAAAAAACCAAAATAAAAGCCAACCAACCACAAACATGTTAGTCCACACCACCTTCTGAAGCAGTCTCAACATTTGAAGCAAGGATCACAGCTTAATATGTAGCTGATGCTTAAATGATAGTCAAGAAAAAGTGGGCAGGCAAAGGGGGACAGGAGGAGCTGACCTTCTTCCATGAAATGAAAGCCATTACTAAGACTGAGAAAGTATGCTAAACCTAAAAGTGCAGTAGACAAGAATGTTTTGTAGTGGTGTCTCATTTTTTTAATTCTTTGACCCATGTAATTTTTTGTTCTTCAAGGCGGTGTCCAAGAAACATTCCTAGCCCTGTATCTCATCCACTCATTTTAAAGAAATTCAAATGTGGAACCATATCCATTGCTAATATTTTTAATAAAGATGAAATTGTACTAAGTGTTTGAAGAGGTCTGTCATATGGGTTGACAAAACACTGTGCTGCTTTTGAGTTGAAGCTGTGTAGCAACTATGAAAGATGAAAAAATAATTAATTTAACAAGTTCTGTCATATTATTCTTTGGGAGTCACCCACAATCTTCTCAGATATGTTCTTTATTTAAAGTCTTACTCCTCTCAAACATGCATTGAGAAGTTTGGGATGATTCAATATTTGAAAGTAAGAGTATTCCTAGTCTTGGAAGGGATGCAACACTCAGAAGCCGTTTCTGAACAGATAAGGAACAGCTACCGGTAAAGACCTGATGCAAAGCCAACATTTACTAACTTATTTTCTATAAATATTCTCAAAAAGACACTTAATTTACTGTGGAAAGTCATTCCAATATACTTTTTATGTATATACTCAAATATACCTGAAAATAAACAAATACCAAGAATTCCAAACACAGCTGAACCCAAAAGTTAACTTAAAAACCAGGTTTATTCACAGGACATACTCCTATATATGGTAGGGCCGCACCTCGATTACTGTGTTCAGTTTTCGGCCCCTCACTACAAAAAGGACATTGAATTACTCGAGCGTGTCCAGAGAAGGGCAACGAAGCTGGTGAAGGGTCTGGAGCACATGTCGTACGAGGAACGGCTGAGGGAACTGGGGTTGTTTAGTCTGGAGAAGAGGAGGCTGAGGGGAGACCTCATCGCCCTCTACAACTACCTGAAAGGAGGTTGCAGAGAGCTGGGGATGAGTCTCTTTAACCAAGTAATAAGTGATAGGACAAGAGGGAATGGCCTCAAGTTGCACCAGGGAAGGTTTAGACTGGATATTAGGAAGCATTTCTTTACAGAACGGGTTATTAGGTGTTGGAATGGGCTGCCCAGGGAGGTGGTGGAGTCCCCATCCCTGGAGGTGTTTAAGAGTCAGGTTGACATAGCGCTTAGGGATCTGGTGTAGTTGGGATCTGTCAGTGCTAGGTTAATGGTTGGACTGGATGATCTTCAAGGTCTCTTCCAACCTAGATGATTCTGTGTGATTCTGTGTGTGATTCTATTTCCCTCTAGACATTCTAAGAGAAAATCTGACCTCTTTCTCACAAACTTAAGCACATATATAGCAATGTTGTTCAAAGCCACAAAATACTGAATTAGACAACAATGCTGATGATGAAATATAGTCCCTAGAATTCCTCATTTCCATTCTACCAGTACCTGGAACCCAAGAAGCTAATGAAGAACATAATAAATCTCCCTCATAACCAAAATGTAGAATATTGAAGACAAAATATCGTTGCCTTAACTTTCCAATTTGTTTCTAACCTTCCCGTGGTTTTGTCAGTGTCAGCCCCAGCTTCCCATATGTCTGTTCCTCCCACAAAAAAGCCTCTGCACTTTCTCTGACACCAACTTCTATGAATAGAAAGCTCTCCCTGAGGCAACCTGCACAAGGCAGTTTCCCCCTCTGTATGATCCCCCGATGATTTTATAGTTTAAATATTGCAATCAGGATGATGTAACACAATGCAAAACAAACAGATGGGCAAGAGATGTAAAGCGTGGTCAGGCCTAAACTGGAAAACATCACTGCCAGAAATGTTGTTGGGCTCACAGCTGCTGACATTGCTCCTGGGATGTGTGCACGCTGAAGCTTTGCTGGCAGCTGCGTTGCTGGCTGAGGTTTGCGGCATGTGGTTCTATTTAGGTGCCACAAGCTGAGCTTTGTTTGCTTATTCCACATTTACATGTGCCTGCATGCAAACCTGTGGAGATAAAAAATAATTCTGGATGCCAACACTCTGTTGTGTAGATCAGGCGTGTCTTCCTACGCTGAAAGAATGCTACGAACAAATAGGAGTCTTTTAACGAGGCATGTTTACTTTGTGATTGCAGTGTAGAGATCTGGAGGTACCATCCTAGATTTAACCTGAGTACTGGTAGCAACCTAGCTACAGGAAAATGGAGCTTGCAAAGGTAAATTAGCATATGCTAACTTCTGTGCTGCTACAACAGACTGCTTGATTGTGTGAGAGGGTTTATTTAAATCTCACTTGGGCGTAGCTAGTATTAAGAGGAATTCTGTGATGCTACTGAAGAAAAATAATCAGTTCAAGTCCAATTTCTTTCCTAATTACTATATTCTATGCTATCTTTATGTGACAGAAGGTGCAGTTCATCAATCATATAAAAGCAGAGTACCAGAGACATTGCTTCAAAGAAAAGTAATTCTAACGATAAGGAAATATTGGAAAAAAGATACAAGTATTATAAAGATACACCCATGCAAATGCAATGATAAATCCCAACAGAACACGGTAAACCAAACCCTCAAGTGCTTTGATTGTCCAGTCTCAACCTAACTGGAAGTAGACCAATTTTGCAGATAACAACTATGTAATTCAACTTTACCTTGTTAGGTACATAATTTGCAAGATTGTTAGAATAAAGAGTTAGGTTTTTGGGAATAGATGCAGAGTACTTCTATTTATCTATTTCCATTTTTGAAGTCATATATATGCCAGAAAAAATATTAATTTCAGTGACGGAATGGAAGAAATAATGAAGAAGATGAAAATCATTGCATTTGTCTGTTTCAAAGTGGCCCAGATGTTAATCCAGGTATTTTAGATCCTACAAATCCTACTCTGTGGGAAATAATGTATGAATTCAGTATTCGTACTCTTCTGAAAACTCCTCCTGTCGCCATAATGGCTTTCATCTAAAACATGGCTTCTGTATCTATTTCTATTAGTTTTATATCTATAAATATCTCAGATTTATAATATTTAATTTCAGATTCTAGAGACCCAATTTCAGACTCCTCTGCTTGCACTGTATTCCTCTCACCCATGAGAGAGCTATAGAGTATCTAGTTTATAAGTTATGAGAAAGCTGTCATTCGGTTTCATCAGATGCGAGTACTACAGAAAGGAGCTTGTCTTTGAGCTGGAAGGTGATTTATGCATCAGGATGGCTACTTTAAAAGGTGCTGCTTGTTTGAAACAGTTCAGGCAGCTGCAATGCTACTGCTCTTCAGCTGTTTCAGTTGGTCACTTAAGATGTATAGCTCAGTCCATCAAGTGTTCCTTCCTCCCGGCTTTAGACCATAATTGCTGTGGAAACGCCATGGTCCAGTCGCAGTCTGGTTCCGGTGACAGAAGACATGAAAGGATCGGATTGATGAGGTAGGAGGATGTAAGGATCCATGTATGTTTCACTGTGGCAAAATATTTTTTTTCTGGCTATTGATGCAAAGATGATGGAAAAATTTACACAAATGCTCCCAAAACTAATCAGAGACTTCAAGTCAGAAGACACTATCAGACACAGTTCCTACTCACAGGCACCTCATCAATGATTTAACATGACAGAGGGGACTGCAGCTTCATTATCTGGTGATATTTTATTTATTCATATTTAATTACTGCATATCATAACAATTCAAAACTTGACTGCATTGCAGAAGATGAGGGAAGGAATGAAGCTTTTATACTGGCTGTACTAACACATCTGCTTCACAGACCTACAGGGATTCACTCAGCTACAATATATAATAAAAGTGAAAAAACACTTATATTCTACAAATGAGTTACAAATTCTCCACATTAAAACTGGGTGAAATAAACAATGATCTCTTCAAAATTCATGTAGTGGACATGAAGAATTCTATTTATCTTCATTATATGCTGAGAGTGTTTGGGCCAAAATCCCCAATTTAGGTGAACCATGAGGAGGAAAAAAATGATGGCAGGAGAAAAAAAAAGTAACATGACAAATTAGCAGAACCAAACCTCTCCCCCAGTGGGAGGGAGAGGTGAAGGCCAAAGGGTAGATTAATCTTGCTATATCATATGGTCTTGATCTTAAAAATTTCTCTGCGTGTTTAGCAGAAATCACACGCACAATGGGGAGACTTTGAAAAGATCAGGAGCCAGAGCAGATTAAGATGAAATGGGGCCAGATCCAAAAAGCCGTCAACCTCCCACCCTTTCCTGCAGACTCCCATGTGGGCAGGAGATTGTTTCGTGGCTCCAAAGTGCTCGTCTGTGCTGAGCTTGTTGATGAGGGCTCTTGCTCCCCATGTCTCTGACAGAGAAGGAGTTTTGACTTCTCTTTTCACAGCAGTATGAGCCACAGCTGTGGACACAGGTCTCTATAACCCCTCTCACTTTGTGGCCCCAAATTAATGTGCAGAACCTGGCTGATCCAACCACACAAAAAAAAAATGGATCCATGCCCAATCAAACAAGAAATAGTATTTTTAAAAAGCAAAAGAAAGAGAAACTTTGTTAGGTCTTGTTTAAAACAGTAATTAAAACAAAAAAAAAGGCTCAAGCAGATGATCAGGTTACTGCAGCTTACTGAGTTACTGAGTGTCAGCTGAGTCACAGAAATTATCTGCATATATGCATAGTAAAAGTGAGTTAATGCAACGTGGCTTTGCTGAGTCTACAATAGAAGATGAAGTTATGTGCACATGGACAATTGCTACAGCTGAGTTGATGTGTGATTACTTTTCAAGCTACTGAAATTGCTTGTGTATGCGAACTTTAAAGTCTACCAGCCAAGCAAATAATTTAGAATATAAAAATATTGAATTTAAAGGGGTTTAAAATATTTTATTAATTTAATGAGTGACACGACAACAAAAAAATGAAGAAGGACCCCAACAAAGTATAAATGCTGTTCTAACTATTGATCTGAAAATTCAAATGCATCTGTATGGAAAACTGACTAATTTTCTTTCAGAACAGCTAGGTGCAAGAGCATATGTCCATTCACATAAATCTAACAGCAGTGTTTTCATTCTCTTTTAAGATAAAAGATAATTTGTTCCATGATTTATGATCATGAACTGACTTTCCATATTGAATTAGGCAGCTGAAACAATCTCTATCATCCTGCAAATTATTATTAATATTGTAGCATACACACATACATTGACCGATACATTTTATTTTAATTCATTGTGAGGATAACATAATCATTTTATGAGAAAGTTATACATCCACTAATGACAAACTATTGCAAACATCTGCTCAGAACTTTTGCGCAAAGTATGCCAAACACAAACACCAACATAATTCCCAGTTTTACACTGGCACAAATACTGCATTCTGTAACTTGAGAGAACCCTTGTGTAAATCAGATACTGTCCTCCCCATTCTTCACTATGAAGAGCAATTCAACAGACACTTTTATAGCTGTTACTGTATACGTCTTCTTCAGTTCCTCTTTTTTATTCTTATTTTTTTCAGTTTCCTAATTAGATGACTTACATTTGTTTGCTCTTTCAATATTACCCTATAAATGTCTACCAATCAAGTTATTACTCATTGAACTAGGCAGAACTGTTTCTTCTTCCCTCTAATTTTTCCCTTCAGCCATAACTGCTTGATGGTTTCCCTCTAATATTTAGATGTCCTTGAATGAAATGCATTGGCTTGTACCCAATGCAATGCATGTGTTTATGGAACACACCAGGCACATACACCATTTTCAAAAGACATAACAACAGAACAGCCATTTATGAAAGTTTTACTGTTTCTGAATCTTGCTTCCTCTTCACCCCCCACCCCCTCCCAGAGTCCAACTGGAACATCTGGGTGCACTGGATTAAATAATGGACTCATTGTTTGAAGAAAATTCACAGGAAACATTCAACTTCTCTTAAGACAGGAGAGGTTAGTGTATGTGAGCAAGGACAGGAGAAAGTCAAGGAGTCAAATGCAGAACTGTGATTCTTGGGGACAGACATTTAATCGTATTACTTGGATGTGTGAAGATCTACCACTGATAGCAGAGTCTTGGTGAAGCATGTAGCAGCTGTCACAGCAGTGTGGTATTCCTCTCCACCTTCTATACTGGAGGGAAAGGGCAGAAATAAACTATCACCTAAGCAAGTAGGGATGAACCTGGGAAGAAATTCTCCCTTTTCATGGGACAATTTCTGCAAGGCTTTGGTGGATGGACTGTAATCCAAAGAGTACTAAAAAGAATTGGCCTGATCTGTTATCTTCGCCTATCTCTGCACAACTTGCCACATGTTAATATATTTTAAGAGGCTGTATGCTACATTTCCTTTTGCTAAATTACACCATGGAGAGAATAAAGGAGCTAATAAAATCTGGAGAAGTTACACAAGAGATGTGCATTGTTCTTCCAGTTCAGCTTGGTGAGGAAGCTTTTTAGATCAATAGAACTCTACAGCCATCCTTGGTTTAATACAACACTTTGCTTTTTATTACTATGGTAAATGAGCAATTAATTTCATTTTAATCTGAAGGTTAGTTTAAATAACATGGAAAGTTCTACAGCATTAATTTTAGATGTTAGCATTGGTTTGTTGGTTTGTTGGGTTTTTTTAAAATCTGAATAGATCCAGCCCCCAAAGTTAACTGCAGATCTTCTATATTTGGACACAATTGTATCCAACAAAAGATTTATACATACGTAGGTATCTAAATATTTTATGGCTCCCCTAGCAATTTGAAATGGAAAATGAATCTCTATGGAAGCAATAGAATTTGAGCATAGCAGCGTGCTGCTGATCTCCACAAGATTAATTTTACATCTCAGGCATAAGCTATTTTTTCTTTATGTACGTAGGGGGTGGGAAAATATGTGGTGATTTTACTGTATTGGTACTACAGAAGTGGAGAACACCTACATAAAGCAAAAGCCTTATGCTTCACTTATCTGGATTTATTCTACAACCAACTAAGCAACAAAGGAGACAAGGGACATTCTTACCTGTTTTCCTCTTTTTCATCTTACACAGAAAGAACCTAAATAACTGGTTTAAGCTGTTATCAGATACAGGACCTAGATTCACATTAAGATGCTCACCTCAGAAACCATCAGCTACATGACGTGAAGTAAGAAGGACCATGTTGCACACAGTAATGAGAACTCCTGTACTCACACTAGTGAAGCTTGACCTTCTCTAAGCTGGGTAATTTTTCTGCAAGTCTACCTGACCAAAAACCTAGTCATTTTGCACCCTTTTTAAAACAAACCTGTATGAAAAAGAGCTATGTATTTCATCCTCAATTTCTGGGAAGCAATGCAGAGAGGCTGCAGCAAAGGATTCTTTTAGTATATGCATCAGTAAAGAAAATTTATTCTCAAAGCATGCTATAAAAACAAACCAAGAAGCAATCCAGTCCTATGAATTTTTTTTCCATCATTTTTACAAAACTGTTCCCCTCATATCTTGGGAATTTCCATAACTTTCTACCTGTACATCATATTGAGTACCTGAAAGAAACTGACTGAATTGGTTTAGCAGATAGCCTTCTTTTAATACTATATCTTATATCTCAGGTTTTATGGTTTCTCTAATTAAATGACCTTGATATATTTTCAATTTAAATATATGGTATAGAGGGCTAAATGTTTTAAAAGACAAAACAAGGGAAAACAGATTTTTCACAGTTTATTTCACTGTTCAGATAGTTTAAATCTTTTTTTTTTGAACAGCAGATGTTTAATATGCACACTTCAGTGCATATTCTCAGCTTGTACATCTTGATTTTAATTGAATTACCGTGAAAGGACTATGACAATATATACTAGCTGATGATGTTCCTCTTGAATTGTATTTGGCTGCACACAAACCTTCTAACAAGAGTTCCTATTTTCCACATATTTTCTTAAATAAATCATACATATTTTTGCAATGATATTTTAGGGTTTTTTAATTATGTGGTTTTACTCTGAACAGGACAGGAAAAATGAAATTTGAAAATACATCTTAATTAAGGGGTATGAGTGAATGCCTAAATATCTACCTTTGTCAAGTAGTCCAATCTCGTAATCAAGTTTCTGCTTTTTTTGACAGTGAGTTTGCTTCTACCACAAGCAGTACCACCAGCATAAGTAGGAAATCCTGGTGGTCACTACAAACATGTAAGACCTCCAAGGTCAAAGCACAAAAGACAACGAAGGCCCAATCTAATTTAAGAGTTGCAGGACAAAAAAAGAAAACACTGAAAGACCTTGAGATAATAGAGTTTCTCCCATCAACATAAATACATATTCCCATAATTCCATTTTCACATTTCCAACAAATTAGTTTTCATCAGTAAGAAGAAAGGGGCACAGGATACTTTTGTTTCAAAGATCAGTAATATGTTAAAATGAAGTGGATCTAAGAAATGGCATTCCTGAGAAATTTCCAGGACACAGAAGCTTGGACCCAGTAACAATTTTGAAGAGCATCCTTAACTGCACTGCTCAGCTAGAAACAAAAATATTGTCTACCAGCATCTTATCACATCCTGAGGCTTATTCTATCACCTCTCTCCCCTCTTCCCTAGGAGTAGGTGGGGGTTTTGTTTGTTTTTGTGATGATACACTGAAGCTCTGAGGGAGTAGGAAGAGAAACTGGGAGAGGAAAATACAGGACTTAACGGTGAAGATGTTACTGTAGAAGGTGTGATAAACAGTGCAGAATCTGAAAAGGGTCAAAGAGAAGAAGGATGCAGCAGAGGCTTTGTGATCCTGCCAGGAATGGACAATTAGGAAGTCCTGAGAAACCACATTTGATGAGCTGGGAATAACACAAGCAACACTGGGGCTGCAGCTGAAGAATGAAGAAATGACCCCAAATAGAGAATTTGAGAAGACCATGACGGGAAGACCACCAGTGCCAGCTGTAAGACCAGTGGTGTCCTGGCAAAGGAGTCGTCGCAGTTTAAGGGAGATACCAGTCTTTTACATTTCCCAGTACAAGTTAAGAAGACTGCAAACATCAAGCTTTCTCCTGCTGTTATTATTATAGGATTTTTTGACTGCTTTTGGTGTTATTTTGAATCCACTGGGTTGCCACAGGTATTTGCTGAAGTCTACCGCCAGCACAGAAAACAGTCTCCTTTCATCATGGAGCTAATTTTCATTGCTTCAAATGCATGCCATGTTGCAATATGGGAAAGGGTACTAAAGACCAAAGTTCAGTAGAGGGCCAGATGTAACTTACTTTTTCAGTCCGAAACTTCTATTGGCTTAAAACCAAATGCCAGGCTTGCCCAGATTTAATAACATGATCTGTATGGCTCTAACTTACCTTCTCATTTCTAAGTCTTCCAAAGGCTTTTAGCTCAATGTAGCTTGTTTATAAAATGACCTTTTCTTGAACAGTTCAAACATCAAGCTACCTAAATTTTTTTTTTCCTTCCATAAAGTCATACCAGATAAAATATTTTTATAACACAGGTATTTTTAAAATTTATTTTTACCAAAACCAGCTCATACTCCTAGATCTTGATAACATATAGAAAATTTTTGAACATTTTCATAAAATTCTTTGACATAAAAGATATCCAGTAAATTTTATTGATTTTTTAAAATTTTGCTTTAATGATTTATATGTTCAGACATCTCTGAGCACCTGATTTTTGTGAGGACTTAGACCCTCAGGCTAGTAATTGCATGAGAAGTCCTAGATAGCACAGCTGCATTGTTCTCCAAATACCATGATTAACAGGTATCTCAATGTAAAACATGCAATGGTTTTCTTGCTGTTGTAATTAGTAGCAGTATTTAAGATAAATTTTTAAAATAAAATAGCAATTTTAAAATTTTGTACTTCTGCTGAAATGCATGTCAAGAAATGCACAAAGAAACACTAAATTATTCCATTCTGTGACTCATATTGCACATTGCCACATCTAAAAGGTAAGATATTTGGTGCCAAGAACTTCTGTTTCTTCACAACTCACGTGTATAATGTTGTCTACACCAACCACATCGTGAGTCCTCCCTTCTACTGCAAAACACATTATTGAGCTTACATTAAGTGGAACATTACAGTTCACTTGAAGTTGAATACAGTTGACTGATAGTTGAAGCTGCTTGATACCTCCCATTATAAAATGTTGTTTACCAGTTGCTTATATAACTTCATGAAAACTTTAACTGTGGGTTGAAATTTTCCATGTTTACTGTCTGTCGTCAGGCCAGTTTACACAACTTGTAAGTCCTCAGTTGATTCCCAAAAGGTACACATGGTTAGGGGAAAGTTTATTATTTGTCAGGTTAAAGAAACCAGAGGAATCAGGACTGGAAGAGACCCAAAACCATCTGATTCCATAAAACTCCTTACTGATCAAGTTTAGTTTTTCTGTGATTTACACAGCTACACAGAAAAGCAAAGGTCCAGACAAAATACAAACCTCTAGACATGTTTTCATGTGATTAAAAGACTTCTTTAGAGGTCTTCAGACCTTACAGAGATATTTTCTGAATATCCTGCCTGCATCATGGGGGACCTACCTCCACAGCTTCTGCCCACTGATTGCATGGTTAGTTGTGCCATGTTGTACAACCACCACTGAGCATCTCCCACTTGGAGCTATTGGGGGAGAAGCAGGACTTTCTTTCCAATTTCCCTTCTTGATATCCACAGGCTACTGCTATTCCAAACACGGAAATGAAAGCTGGAGATTCTCTGTTTTGTACTCCCAGTGCTGTCCTGTAAGGGATGGCAGAGGAAGCAGGGAACAGCCATGCTGAAGCACTGAGGAAGCCAAATAATGATGAAGTAAAACATAGTTTGGTAGGCAACCATAACTTGTGAATTCCCTAACATATGTGAGCCTGATTTGCTTAATATTTGCACAGTATTATTACATAGTGCTTTGGATTTTGAGAGGTTTTTTCCTTCTTCCTTTTTTTGTTTAGTTGAAGCATTTATGTGGATTTTTACATGTACTTATATAAAAGAGATTTTTATTTGCTAAGATTTTACTGTTTTTAAACAACAGTAAAGAAATAAATTACTTCAGGTGTTAAAAAAAAAAAAAAACAACCAACAAAAAAACAACCCAAAACCAAACTCCCCCAAAAAAATTCTGAAAAGGGGAAGTGGAAATCAATACATCGTTAAAGGAATAAAACCCCCAAGCAACAGAATCTGTATACTGACCATTAAAGTTTTGTTCCCATATGTGTATGCACACACACATACATCTATCCAGAATGTATTTTTAGTTCTTTCCATACAGTGTATCTGCTCTTATTATAGTCCATTTTTGCTATTTTCACACACCATTTCTATTCCTGCCCTTCTCTATCACAGACCACACATTACCACTCAGCTGGTTACAACATGAGGGTAGAGGAAAACAAGTGCACTGACTGATTTATTTGGAGATACTTTGAAGGTAAAGAAGACAGGCTAAAAAGTATTAGCATGAAATTTCTTGAGCATCAAGCTCTAACAGCTTCTCACTATCATTTCTGCACAGTATGAATCATCCCCTGTCCTGTGACGAGGTGAGCCAGCAAAGATGGGATGCTTTCCCTGCATGAGGAGTTATATTCTAAGGTGACACAGCTTGAACATTGTACATAAAGCACACCAGTAATTTGATAATCTCTTGGCATCTTACAGCTCAAGTATCTAACACCCCAGATAATATATGCAAATGCTGGAAAAATAAACGACAGTTTTCAGATGTATAAACCAACAGTTATTCAAATCAAATTCTACTAACACCCAAGTCAACTGGCCCCAGACAGTTATGTTTCTATTTTGCCACTGTTTATCTGTGAAGTTATGGTTTCTAGCTAACCTATGCGCTGTTTTATACCCCCAAGTATCAGATATTTAAGTCTGAGATTTTAATTAGTGCTCTGTGGCTTTGAAATACCCAGGAGATACATATTACTGTTTCATTTTGTTTCTTTTTTCCTTCTTCATTACTGGGTTTGCAGATCACAGGCAACTTTAAAGAAAATGAGGCCAACTTCAACTACAGTAGCAATGGTGGAAGTCACATATTCTGCCTAGTTAGGCACTTCTAATACACACAATATGTGCATCTAATCACTTTCCAAGTGGGAGGCCTGACAGCTATGCTACTTCTCACGATAAATACACAGCAAGTGTATGCTGCAGTAGGAAGAATGCACTCGAACTTTTAAAAATCATGTTTGGGGATGAGGATCTTTTTTTCTCTCACTTCTCCCATTCTCAATACGTGCACAGCTGTTGTGTCAGATCTCATCACAGTATATCCAAGAATAACGTTAAACATATATGTCCAGGTGTTTACTAGTTTACTGAAGTTATTCCCATATATAAGAGGTGCTAACCATAACCACAAAAATATGCAATCTTTGTCCCGAAGAATTTGTCAGTAAGGGAAAGAAGTAATAAGCTGGCTAGACAGAATCATACATAAATGCGTTCAGATGTCCCATGTATACCACCTAAATCATCTTTTCCTCAGACTTGGAGTAAAAGACTAACCCACAGGATGAATGTGATGGATGATCCTTGAACAGACCACTCAAGTCATCTTCTAGGAAGTGTTTTTAGGAAATAATTACTCAAGACTTAGTGAACCTGCTGTCTTTCTGGAAATAGTTTTCTAAACTGGAGCCTGGAAATGGGCAAGAACTGTTTGTTACTGTGAATTTGCAATGGCATCAGTAATCTGTGACCATTGAACTCAGTATCCTCTATTTTTTATTGTGTCCCACATGCCAAATTCTGTTCTTTACTTCTTGCTGGAGCATAATGGAAAGGAGACAGAGATTTAAAGGGTACACTTGAAAAGACCAATTCAGAGGGACCTGGACAAGCTTGAGAAGTGGGCCCATGTGTACTGCATGAGGTTCAACAAGGCCAAGTGCAAGGTCCTGCACCTGCATCAGGGTAACCCCCGGTATCAATATAGACTGGGGGATGAAGAGATTGAGAGCAGACCTGCAGTGGAGGACTTGGGGGTACTGGTGGATAAAATTCTGGACATGAGCCAGCAATGTGCGCTTGCAGCCCAGAAAGCCAACTGTATCCTGGGCTCCAGGGAGACCTTATTGCAGCCTTTCAATATTTAAAGGGGCTTATAAGAAAGATGGGGATAAACTTTTTAATAGGGCCTGTGCTGACAGGACAAGGGGGTAATGGTTTTAAACTAGAAGAGAGTAGATTCAGACTAGATATAAGGAAGAAATTTTTTTCAATGAGTGTGGTGAGACACTGGCACAGGTTGCCCAGAGAGGTTGTAGATGTCCCACTCCTGAAAACATTCCAGGTCAGGTTGGACAGGGCTCTGAGCAACCTGACCTAATTGAATATGTCCCTGCTCATTGCAGGGGGATTGAACTAGATGACCTTTAAAGTTTCCTTCCAACCCAAACCATTCTACAATTCTATGATTCCAGAGTTTCATGTCAGCCTTCTCAGACATGAAAACACCCATGTATAATTTGAATACGTTTGCCTGAATTTGTACAGAGCCCTGAAACAGGAACAGCCCCGCTCATTGTAGGTAGTGCTGAATAATGGTATTTTAAAGTATCATTGTCATTAAAAAGGACATGGTGAACTTGATGGAGCATCATGAAATATTCCCTAAAAGGGAGATAAAGACATGGAAGCAGCTTTCAGTACTTTTGAGAAATATCCATGTAGATTATTTTAAAAGGAGGAGAAAAAGACCTGCCCCTCACATTAATCACCAAATATTTTCAGTTGCCAGTCCACATAACTGCATCATGAGGTTCACCAGATGAAAGGTAAGTAGTATCACTGAACGAAGATTTGAAACAGAAGTCTTATGGATGAGTCCATGAAGGCTATTTCATATGTTTGAGGGAGAAGAGGGAAAGAAAGCTCTGGAAAATATGGATGAAATGGCCACCAAAGCTAGGAATACTTGTGGAAGAGCAGGTAACATCACGAGCTGTTCAGAAGAAAGGCAGGTGCTCTTAAGGGACTTCTAAGTCATTTAGAGGAGAGCTATGTTCTAATCTATCTCATTGAGAAAAAATCCATTCTGTGAGTGTAAGGTAAGCATGTTTAGAAGTTTTCCCTGTTATCTGTTGAGAAGAGAAACTGCTCATCTGGAAACTCTGTCATAGCTAACATGCTTAAATAATTTTATTCATCATGGACATCCTTTATCAAATTATGTCCACAAGTGACTTATTTTCCAAACTTGCTACGTAAGCAGGAAACCTGTTGCAGAAACTTGGTCTCTTAGGAAAGCAGGAATGTTCACACCCTTCCAACTGAACTATTCTGTTGTTTCTTGAACAACTTTATGTACTACTGCAAAGTGAGATTCATTGTTCCATTCAAATATATAAAGACTACATGAAGAGTTAATGTGAAAACATGGATATTGCTATTGCAATTTACTATACATCACAGAAAGCTGGTCTCTTGCCATCCATTTGAGAGGGTGGAGAAGGTGTGTCCTGCATCCCCCTTATACATTCTGATGATAAAGAAAAAAACCCACAGGTATGTCAATATTCTGGAACAGCAATAAAAACTGTACAAGTGGTCTTCAGTATACAGTACTGATAATTTGAAACATGAGTTATAAGAATGCAAGCATTTTTTGAAATCTTCCAGATGACTGTTTTGCTGGAAGAAATAAGGCCCTATGCAGGCAAAGCCCTCCCCAAAGTGCAAAAACTCCCAAAGCTAACAAAATGCCTGTAGTTTAATGGAGACTATTTATGTGCTTTAAAAAGGAAACCTCACTTACATTTGACTTCAGCAATATCAATTGAACAAGTAACTATCTATGGAGTTTCCGTCTCAGAAACAGAGTTGCCTACAAGCTGGTAAATATCCCCTGTACCCATATACTCCAGTTACTTTTACACAACTTAAAGAAGTCCTATTGCACCTCTGTACTACAAGCAATTCCTGCTATATATAGTTGTATCTCCATCAATAAGTGCCTGTCATCTATAAAGAGTTCAAAATACCTAATAAGCACCTGAATCAAATTCAGAGTCGGAAATAACATTATAAAAGTAAGAAGAGGAAATACTCGATATCCTACCTCACTAAAGATGAAAGCTTACACACAATGCAATGCAAATTATATTAGAGCTCAACGCAATAAAAATCCAAGGAATGCAAAATCTCGTAACAAAGCTATTCATTAGATTCACCTCTAACACAACACAGAAATACACAGTATCAATGAACCTCTTATTTTAGCTAGAAAACTATAGCATCACTTCTGGAATGGGAGTTAACCACTTTGACCTCAACTGGAACCAAACTCTGGGGCTGAGAAGGCTATGCTTAACAGAGGACCCAGGAAAAGGATCAAGATGACAAAAAAAGCATGTTCTCCACAAATCCTTGGGGCACTTGAGATGACTGAAAACTTTTTAGCAGTGCTGGAGTTCAGACACACAGTTAACTGATAAGACTCTCAGCACCAGACCTCATGAATAACCATGTTCTTGTGTAAAGAGTCTGCTGATGCATGAACTCTTCACTTTACGAAACTTTCAACCCTGACATGAACTGACAAAGGCTTTGCTCCTTCCAAAGCTATTTCACTCTTCAGACCAGTTACGAAATATAAGTGCAATGCAACAACAATTCTGTGTCTTTTAGTAAGGTCACATGTGCCAAAAAAGTTCTGAATTTTAAACGCAAACTACATCTTTCAACCTGACCCAGACTCTAGAAACTCTAGGCATAAATGGGGAGACGAAGAGTAAGGTATGTATTTAAACATCATAAGGTAGAAAAGGAATTACAGCACACTATTTATATTAGGTTTCGACTCTTTATTTTACTTTTTCAATGCTTAAGCACAACTTTCTTCAAATCACCTGTAACAGATTTTTGGACTATCTGTACAACACTAGTTTGTAAGGAAATCCTTCTTTGCAATATTAATGTCTGAGTGAGTTGTAAGAACAGTTAAATAACTACTATAGTGACATTCTCATTGGACAAGATGTGATTATGTAATGATAATGTGAAACATGGTCATTCTTAAGACATTTACAATTTACAGTTTTCTAGTGTTGGTGGGGCTTTTTTTGCAACAGAAATGACTTAAAGTTGGATATAGGCTCACAAAGGCCTGCTAACAAAGCAGTCCGACTCACAGAGAAGCAAATACAGGGCTAGATCATGAAACTAGAAACAATTTTAATAACTTAGAGAAAAATGTTTATCTAACATAGCATAAGGGAAATTGTCTAATCAGTTTTAAAAGTAAAAGTAACCCTATATTCTGTTTGTCACTTAAGATGCTATCACTAAAAAAAAAGGCATTGTACTAACTGAAGATCACTGTTTACTTAATATATGTGAAATGACTAAGTTAAAGTGCATTGATAATAAGGAGAGAGATACCTATAAATACAAAATTGAAAGCACTGGCATGATTAAGGAGCTATGCCTATTGCATCTTGGTTTATGGATGCAACTTGAGAAAGGATGAAGCCTCCTGGGGCTGGATTGTCATTTCCAAAGTTTAAGGTTCCTTCACTCTTGAAAGGGATTCATGAATGCAAAACAGGTTCCCAGACTGGGGTTCACCTGGATGACAAAGTGACGTGGGACATGACCATGCCAGTCAATGTGGACAGCACAGGTGAGCAAGAGCACCTGCAACAGTGCCTTGTTCCATTACCTGGCATTTAGGACACTAACTTAAAACAGATGACAATTAAGGTTTAATGTCTATGCATTTTTGCTTACAAATTATGGTGGATACAGACACTACAAACTATTCCAGGAAGGAGGGAGCTGAATGGAAGTGCTTCTTCTCCCTGGTATATGTCCTTACTTCCTAGACTGTAGACACATGCTCCTTCTTGCTTCCTACCTCTTCAGTTTCATGGCTCTCGTATTCCTACATGCAAAATATCAAGACACTTGTTTTGGAGGTGGAAAATGTGGACCAGTGCCAGTAAGAATCAGACTATTTTAGCCTACCAGGAAGTCACTGGTTTTGGTAGTATAGCTCAATTAATGTGTAGGGTTTTAGACTAATTATAGACTTGCCCATAACAAGAATAGCAGGTACCTTGGAACCCTGTCAAAAATATTGGCTATTCTGCACTACCTTGCTACGTACCTACAATACTTACTTTGCATTTCTTGCAGGTTTTTCTCTCATCTTGTCCTTTACCAATCATCTATACATACACTTAAAACAGTGTTATATCACGGGAAGTGTGTGTGTGCATGTGTGTGGAAGCTGTAGGCTCTTTTCACACCATTCCTCTGTCTTCACTATGAAAAGCTGTATCCAAATCCAGTCCAGTTGACCAATCACCAATCACGCACTTCCTTAAAGAATGCAATTATTCCAAATTCAGACCTGTGTAACCAGTCTGAATTTGGTTTTGGTTGGCAGGAACATGTAAGTAGTGCAGATTGCTTGTAATGGGTAGGAAAAAGAGATGAAACTCTCACAACATTGTTGGAATAAATAGAGAAGGAATTATAACAACCATATTTTTGTTCCATTTAAACACAATCTGTTATGTAAGTGTCCACTGCAGTAGGTTTTGTTTTAAAGAAAGTTAAACAGGCACACACTGGGTCTTTTGCAGCAGATAAAGTTATTTAACATACCTCAAGGAATTCAGAATATTACAGACTGATTTTTTTTTTTCTAGTTAGTGTCTCAAACCTGCCTGTAATAAGAGTACTGAAAGTTAGTAGGCAGCAATTTTCAAATAAGAAAACCATAAAGTGATGTTGTCTGAAGAAATAAAGCCACCTGGTGTTCTAATGGCTATTTAAAATAACAACATTACTTGGCATGCCCTTAACAAAAAGAATGCCTACAGTGTCAAATATTAACGATTTTGAATATTTTTATCAAATTTTCATACACGCAAGAAAAATATTGAGCTGTGACATAAGAGAAATATCAAATCAACCAGAGTCTAAGGAGTCTACAAATGGATGCAGGGAAAAAGGCAAAACTGGAGACTCAGACAAGCCTACCACAATTCAGATCTCACTAACAGTATTTTTACAGATAAAATCCTCATCCATGAAACAATTTAATACAACACTCTTACTAAAGCAAAACACTTTTATATGCAGACGTTAAATCAACATTGACACCTGAACACACATGCCTTGCACACTGAGCAATGTGGGGAACAAAACCCGCCTGCCACCCATAGGCACATGCAGTTGCCAGCCCACCCACATATTTGCCTCTTCTACCTCCACGATGCTACCGCTGCCCTCAGCTGAAGCAGACTTAGTGCAACATTACTGTACCTATTAACAGCAAATCCAAAAATTAGCTTCCTAAGTTAAAAAATACCAAGGACTCCAGGACTGTCTCTAATTTAAAAGCCCCTAGGCAGCTTTTGCCTCTAATATTAACGGGTTCTCCTTCAACACTATTTGGTTCAGGCAATTAAATTTTGCTATAATTATTTAGATAAAACTAAAGTAAACAAGCTGAGTCATCCTGGCAATAGGCTAACAGTGGGATATCTGGAAAACGTGGCTTTACTAAGAATATCTGCTAACACCACAACACTTACTGAGGTGTGTAAAGTCTCAATGACTTTTTTTTCTTCTGAGAAAGTTTAAATAATCGCAGATTGAAAATGCATGTTAGGCTGGAAATAGCCCATGAAACCATCTTTCATTCTGTATATCACAGCATACTTCAGAGATTGTTCAGATGAGTGGTTTGAAGTTTACAGATGAGTTTGTTCATAAGGCTGATGTCCTATCTGAAAACTCATTTTATTGAGTATGGGAAATCAGATCAGTACATAAATGACAGACAAGCGTTACTAATATCAGTTTCTTGTGCTTTACAGGAAGGTGCATAGCATTAAATGCTGTTACTAGCTTAATAGTGCATACAAACTTATTTTTTCCTCCATCGTGACAGGTCTTACTTGCACAAAACGATGCATTTTGCAACTGACTTCTGCATTCTTCTCTGGGACAGTCATTTGCATTTCTCCAAAGACTCTGATTAGACAGGGTGCTTTTCTCCCATTACATATTTTATTCTCCCTGAATACAGAAGCCAAAATATTGAAATAGTATATCTGTCATTACCACACTGTATCATTACTTCAGTTCACGGTGGTTTATTTGGGTTTTTTTAATCTCCTCATCTGGCTAAAACCTTTATCTAGTTTAATTTCTTTTGCAAGGTCAAAATCAGCATAATTTTGACAAATGTGACTACGTGAACATTTTCATGTCTATGTTTTGGTGTAGACTTCTTTACTGACCAATTCTTTTTAGGCATTCCATTTCCTGCCAGTTGAATTTGGATCCTTACCAATATATTTTGGACAGATGCAAACCTAAGAGAGCTTTTGGGTTAGTTTTTCATTGAAATTCCAAACCTCCTCCAATGTTCAAGTCCCCAAATTCTTAAGTCCAACAGACTTCACTGACTAATTCTCTTGATTTTTCAAAGTGTTCTCTCTTAATATAAAAAAACCCTTAATTGAAGGGCAGGTTTGGTTTTCTTTAATCCTCTATTGAACATAAATGAAATCAACACACAATTACAACATCTAATGCTCTTTCTAAGACAGCTCTCCGTAATATCATTATTATTAACAGCACTAAATTTAAGTGGAATAAATGTTCCCAGTTAGCATTAGCAGCATTTTGTCTCTAATCTGCATCTAGGAAGTTTAAAGCTTCTCATAATATGTTAGTATTTGTCCCACTGGTGAAAACTATGCAGCTGTCTCTCTGCATCCAGTCTGAGCTGTGATCCCAGTAGACTCCCAGCAGAATCTCAGGAGAAGAGTCCTCCCCAAAGTGATTTAAAAAAAATCAATCCTGTTTTATTTGCATAGGTTTGTCCTTATTATTAAATGCTTATGTATGGATTTAAAAATTTTATTTTTAATGACAATTTCAAGCAATTTATTTGATCCTAAAGTTAAGCTCCCTGGTGTGTATTTCCCCATGGTTTCCCAATTATTTTTTTTAAGCAGAAAACAATATATCCTATCTTCTAGCCCTGCAGTACAGCAACTGCTATGCAAAAATCAATCTATTCCATTTTCTCAAGTCACTTATTCTGTAGACATTAATATGTGCTTGCAAAACAAAAAAAGCATGTAAAGTTCAAGACAGAAATACTTTTTTATAAAGCTTTATCAAATATGTTCTACCGCAGGATTTTCTTCTTCCTAAACATGGTGCCTTCATCAGAAACTGCCTTGCTCTGTAAGTTGCCTTCCCATTTTTTCTAGACAATCTGAGCAGTTCTAAGTAGCTGTGAAAAAATTCTCCTTCCTATTCCAGAGTAACAGAAAAAACTAAGCAATTTAAATTTTTTCATCTTCTAACCACCCTCCAGTCTGTTAGGATAATTAACAATCTTCCAAAAACTTTCCTTGACCCAGGTCCTTCAGAGGACTTAAAAGAATGAGATCTCAGGCTACCTTTCTTCTTGTTTCAATAAATTTTAAGACCCTAGAAGACATTCTTCCAGAAGAAAAAAAAACCCAAGTGTTACAATTCCTTTAGAACAAAATTTAAAAAAAGCTCTGACTGAAGAATAAAAGAATCCAAATCAGAGCTCCATGACCTACCACCTACGGGTGTTCAATTCCATGGCAACATGAGACTTCCTAACGATTACTCAGGCTTAGATTACTTTATGCATAATATTAGCATCCAGTCTTCCTGCAAGCAGCTATGCCATGAAAAAAGTTTATTCGAAGGTGACTGTTCACAGAAGCAACCCGAGCTGTCAGGTAACACTTCTGAGTTTTTCATTGGCAAATTTCTGTAGGTTACATTTTGAAAATAACAGCATTGAGCAACTATTGCAGCATATATTGTGAGCCATAAGTTTTGCGGTGCAGACCAACGCAGCCATTATACAGAGGTCTACTGGCTGTACTTGCAGGACAGTAAAACCCTTTATACTTGATATATCTGTGTCTGTATACACAGCATCTCACTAAATACGTATGAGTATATAAATATGAGGTACTCAGTTTCCGATTTTACCAAATTGAAATATAATCCAGGCTGGTTTTGATTCTCTCTCAGCTGCTGTACTGTGGTTTGTGTTTGATAACATTTCTTAACAGAAAAAGCTTTTAATGAATATTAAGGATGAATACAATTTCCTCATATGCCTTCAGAAAGTTTCTGCTTTCTAAAAGCTAATGAACTCTGGATTTTGAATAATTATTCTCTTTTCAAAAGATTTTGCCAGTATAAGAGAACCTGTGGACAGCTCTGGCATTAAAAATGTGTGCACATACTTACTCAAGACGTGACACAATTCCAGGTATAGTGCCTGTATCTAGTATGAGAAGTAGAAAATTACAATGGTCCATTTAACAAGTCAGTCCAAATTTATTGATGATGAGTAGACTCTAATCTCAATACAAAATCTCTCTGATGCAACCATACTATCCAACAAACAGGCAGGTCTCCAGGGCACATCCTAACACAGTTTAGCAGATGGCACAGTTCGTTCGGGTACGCAAACTGAATAATGAAGCACTGATGTTATAACAACTATTCATCTCAAAGCTGTCTCACAACCTTGGAATAACTGGAGAAGATGGGACTATGTTGCTCACCCAAAGGATCTCCTGCAATAGGACTACAGTTTCCAGCATTGGAAAGGATCTGCAAACTGTGAAAAATACAAATACAAATAGGCTTGCTAAGATTACCAACACTGTACATTCCACTTTACCAAGCTAATTAACAAGACAAGGAAAAGTGCAAAGATAAACATATAGGAAAGGTGATTTCTAAACATCTCTGATATTAAACTCCCCTACACTTGTCATCAAACTACTTAACAGATGCAGTGGAGGGGGGTTATAATATACAGCTACTATCTGCTGCTTCCACCATCACTAGAACTGGAAAAGTGAAAAATAGTCTCTCCTAAAAAGCACTCTAAGGAAGCTGATATTTTGGAAACTGCTGTCTTCTGAGGATACAGACTGAATGTACAAGCTCAAAACTCAACCTGTGGTCTAGAATGAAGTATTATACAAACTGTGGACTATGCTCAAAGGCTGTGAAATAAAGCAACTTCAATGAAAGAAGAGATATGACACAGTCAAATTAAGAACTCAAGCGTCAAGATCTAGCCTGTCGGGTCTATCACATTTCTGTGTTAATTCCCCAGAACTGAAAGTTTGTTTATAAAACTGGTCATAAAAATTGGAATTGCACCCTTAGCATTTGGATATACAACTGAGATGTTCATAGTTTGGGAAACTAGCTTAAAATGTCTTGTAAGAAAAATCTTTTCTCCTGAACCAATCTGATTCTCCTGAACCAATCTCCTGAACCAACCTGAACCAAACCAATCCAAACCTGGCAAGATTCAGTTCAAGAAATTACAACACAAAAATAAAATAAAAGAGCAAAAATATCGAGCTATATAAAACCAATAAACACATTCTGTCTACTCTGTTATTAACTACATATTAACACTACCTGTTATGACTAAAACCTGTACATTAATATAATACTACTGATGTTTAATAACAATTTTTCTTTTATTTAAAACAAGCTGAAGTTTTATGAAGTTTATATTTATAAATTCCCAATAAAAATGCTATTTAAATAATACACACGTATTATTGAGAAAAGCTTGATGGTTTTGGACTGAAAGTTTTTAGTATTTTTATATCACAAATCAGCTCTAACATGGAAAAATGTTGAAGGAATATGCACACTCAAAACTCCTTATGCAAATGAAGTAGGAATTTCCACCAGTTCTAATTTATTGGATGGTGTTTCATTCATGCTATTTTTAATAGACATCAGAGAAAGCAAATACTGCAGAAAGCATATTGAAGAACATTTGGTTCAATGAGCAGAGTGAATTAGCATCAACTGCAGCCTTACTGTTTGGCTAGTTTAAATGAGAGACTGTTTTTTAAGTTTTAAGTGATCACGATTCTTCCTGGTTATACATACAGGCAAGTTTTTCACAGCAACATTGATGAAAAGTGATAACTATGCAAATATACATGCATGCATGGTGAGGAGGTGGGGAAAGGGAAAGAAGAGAGAGGCACTTCAATGTAAATCTGGACTGGAAAGTACATATGTAATCTTCCTGAAAGCTATAATGTCCATCCTTATTCATGTCTATAAATCTGCCAGCCAGGGGGAGCAAAGATTATGATTTAAGTGACCCAACTTTCACTGCTAGAGATGCTAAGGCAGAAAGGTGAGAAGCAATGTCTCAAATAAGTAGACCTGTGAGACAGAATATAGAATATTCAGAGCAAATAGCTTGCACACAACAGATAAAGAAATGGACTTACGTAATCAAGAACATATCTATAAAAAAGCCAAATATTAAAAAAGAAATCCTGCACAGAAAAAAAATTAAGTTCTGTAAATGTATTTTTCATGTGAACAGCTCATTTGACTCAAGTGTTACTACAGATTTTATTTAATGAACGCCACATGATATTATATTAACAGCCACCTGATAATCACGCTAACAGCCTGTTCTTAGTATTTAACTGCAGAACAGCATCCTCCTTTTAAGAGTTTAACATAACAGAAACAGGTGAGTCACTCGCATGCTACCATAGGACCACGTACTTCCGCACAGCCAGAGCGGAGCCTGGCGCCCGGGCTGAGGGATGGAGGTACTTGCAGTGCAGCTGGATGCAGGTGGTCTCAGTGAGGGGATATTCCCATCGGTTTGGGGAAAGTTGTTCAACTGTCACACTGATGGATAAAAGAGAAATCCTGTTAACGTCCTTACTGTGAGGAAGAGAATGAGCACAGGCAGCAGCGTGCCAAACGGGAGGGACCTGAGGGTAATGTGCAAGTGTCTAAGGCATGATAAGAGGGTAGAGATTAAACTGGAGGTGTTGGAGTAGGAAAATAAAGGAGGCACTGGATGCTAATCCACAGGAAAAATAGCTTCTTTCCTTCTGCCCTTTCTGAACCATTAGTCTAAATGGTACACACAGCCAGAGGACTGGTCCCTCCTGCCTTCGTTTGTTTCTGCCTCATACACAGAATATCTGTCTCCAAGGCCCACCAGTTGTTGACATTTTAAAATATCACCCTGCACTGGAACACTTTATATTTATGCCTCTGTTGAAAGCAAAGTTATATCTCCACGTCCCCAGAACCCACCATTACTTTCCAATTGCCAAAGCACGAGTTTTTGATGAGGGCAGAGTAAGTCAGCCAGCATGCTCTCCACTCCTAAGTCCAGCCAAAAACTGCTTAACACATCAGTCTCTGTCTTATAAATCAGGGTAGACAAGGACTATAACTGATTTCCCCTTCCTCCGTCTTTTAGGAAGGACAGAGTAATGGAGGTTACAGAAACCTGACAGTTATTAACAGGGATAAACATGAGACTCCTGACCTTAACCGCAGTTACTGAATCAGATGCGTGTGCATGCCTCTACAGACACACGCATGTGTGCGGACGCCACAGGACTCAGATTTTCCTGGCAAGTTGTCTGCTGCTGGCAAGATGAAGCAGTAACACTGCTGGCACAGAGATGACGAGCTGAGGACTAACACAGGCCAGCAAAGCCAAAGTGAAATTGGGTTTCAAAGATTCCAGTCTTAATTTTCCCCTAGAAGAAAGTAATTCTCGTCATTGTTTCCACAACAGTAATACGTGCTCTTGACAAGAGATCTGCAGTTGTTTTCACATCCAGACATTCTACGTTGGTTACGCTCTGTTTAGAGGCAGACACTGGCTTTGGTCAGCTGAGATTGCAGCCTTTTTACATGATGCATCTCACAGTCTGTCATGAAGTCTGTCATACTTAGGTTTGTGCGACTCAAGCTTCCAAAGCACCCAGTCAATATTAACTAAACATAATTTTTTAAAAATTAAATTTTTTTTTTAAGTCTGATACTGTCAGCCTCAAAAACACTCATATTTTACAGTGCTAAGAGAGAAATATCCATATAAGCCAAGAAGATGTTCTCATTTGGGGCCTATCCCATGAATTATTTCAATTGCCAAATCCTATTTAGGTGCCTAAATAACATCTGATGGCAAATATTTTTGTAAGCATGGCCCTTAAACCCTAATCTCTGCCAACGTGCAGCTGAGGGCTATGGAAAACCATCCTCTGACTTATCTTCTTTGAAAACTGAACCATCATCAGTTAAAGAAAACCTGGGATTTCTGGGAAAGTTTCCAGAACTGCAAGCTAACAATGCCTAAAGCAGACACTGCCATATTCTACGCTGAGGAATTTTTCTTCTTACAAGCTGGCTGATGTAATGTGTGCTTCATTAATATAATGTTTTTGTGCTTACATTTCCCACAAAAACTTTCTATGAAAATAGCATTGCCACTGATGCTTGACAAACAAGGAGTATTTACTCCTTGATTTTATGGTAATTCCCATGATCTTCATGTCCCACCTGCAGTTCTCTTGATGGAAGTGTGTGTGGCTATTATATCTATCAATTAGGTCAGATATGGAGATGATTGCTAGGAATTATGATGGGGGTGGTGCCTATTGATTCTGTATTTCATGCAATAAACAGCATGTTTAATATGAAAAACATCTGTACATCAAGGAAGAGAAAGAAACTACAAAGTATAGTGCTGACTGCTTGTTTTTCTCTTTGATGGATCCCTAATTAACTGACTTTTCTTAACTGATTGCCAAGGGGATATGCAATGCATCTTCCTGAAAGACATAAAACAGACAAGGGAGATGATACAAAGAAGGAAAACACTCCCTCCTTCAAGGACAGGTTTGAGCCTGAAGTCAAAACAAAGAAAGGCTGAACAATTAGTTCAGCCCAAAGAAGAGAAAATTGATGAGGCTCATAGCAGTCCACAGATTTTTTCAAAGAAAAAGGAATCATCTGTTTCCAATGTTCACAGTAGATAAGAAAAGTAGTAATGGGCTTCATTTGTAGCAAGGGAATCTGGGGTAAGATAGCTGAAAAACAATAAGGAGAACTCACCACTGGCACAGAATGTCTCAGGAGGTTACAGATTCCTCCTCATCAGAGGTGTTAAAGGGGTTTGTTAGACACGTATGTCAGAAATTAAATGAGGAATGTTAATCCCACACTTAGGGAGATTGATTCACTGATTTCTACATTGGTTTTTCTAAATTTCTGAATCTGTGGTGTTTAGAAGGTGTTATCCTATGCTAGGAGCAAGCCATGGGAGCAGGATAAAGAAAGATGACTAGAAACAACGCAGACTGACGAGTCTTTAGACTTTGCCTTTCTGATGAGGTGGAATTAATCTCATCCTAAAAGTTTTTTCAGCAACTTCACAGAAATACAATGTAGATAAGAACAGCTAAATCAGGCATATAGATCCCTTTAAAAAGCAAACCAGACATTTCTGCAGTATAAGTCACATGAACTGTTCTAAACATCCACCTTCAACTAAGTCAAACAAACATCTACCATCTACCTTGTCAATAGGTCTAAGTTTTATTTACTGGGAAAGAAAGCTACTGGGACTGGCTCAGTTGCAGGTACCTATTCTCTTGATATCTAGTGTTAGCTAAAATGAATCCCAGTACAGGTGATTTCCAATCCCAGAAAACTTTGTCTCTTGCTCACCTCTAGTATCAGGAGCTCTGAACTCTGAATATAGAACAAGGGTATTCTTCCTCCCTGGTATGTAATTCCAAAAAGCCCAGAGCCTTTATTGTTTAAGTATTTATTCTCTCTGCTTTTTCTTTCCCACCTTCAAAATTTGCTTTTCTTTACTCCTTTAGCTGCAACAACTTAACTGTTATTCTTATCATCTGGCTGAAACCGGTAAACACTGGAGAGATGCAGTGACAGAGACTAACAGTGTTGCTTCAAGCTGCTTTTCAGGAAAGCAGACAGGCTTTCCAAGCCTTGCACAGTTGGACAGCACTAACTAATAATTTTAATGTCCTTAGATTAACAATGAGGAACACACAGACACACAGTATGATCACACAAACTTCATTTGCCAAGTAAAACAAACTAAAAGCTCAGTTATTTTTTAGTTATCTCTCCAAATCTTGCTCCTACCTCAGAGAACTAGAACTCAGAGACTAGATCCACATCAGCTGGTACATCAGCTATTAATGACAAGCAACCTAAACAAGCTTTCTGATACCAAGCTTCCCTAAAAATAGAGAACAAAGTTGATGAACACTTTGAAAGGGAATTAGGGACACAGTCTGGAGTCTGAATTTCTGCTCTTTCTTCACTCCTGTAGTCAAAACAGTCAATGTTCACTGAAGCTTTATCTAGTAGAAAAGCAAACACCACAACAAATTGCTAAAGTTGTATTTTCAACCTAGATTTTAAGCTTTTTTTTTTTTTTTTTTCAGCTCAGCATGATATGGTTTTAAGCACCAATGTTCCAGAGAAAGATAGTGCTTACTCAAAGAGATGACGATATGTCAGACAAATAAAGACTAGGCAGAGTCAGGCTATGTCTGTACTTTGACACGAGACCTCCAAAAAAGAACTATCTACTTCAAAAAGGGATTTAGACAAATCTGTTGTCAGCGTTTCTCCCTGAGTCAGCTCTGGAAAAACTGTTGCAGGATTCACTGTGAGGAGACACCGGGCAGCCGCCAGTGTCATTTTTCAGATAAGACACTAGTGAATCCAGATGATGCTGTCAACTACCTGTCTCTCCTCTTACTAAAGGCAAGGACGGCTGTGCTGGCCACAATGCCACCTGGGAAACTCCCCTGCTGCACAAATGTGTTTCTCTTACCTTTCTAATTCCTGTCCTAAAGATGGCTAAAGTTACTTTTCCAGGGTTAGTACATTTTACCTTAAAGGCAACTACAACAATTTGATTATTGCAAAGAACAAATCTGGTGCACTGTTCGATTTTTATTTCTGTATTATAAGGTCCTCTAGAGGAAAGTGGAATGTGTGCTTGCTTCTGTCTTTGCCTGATACAAAACACCATTCCCTCGCCCAGAAGCAAAGATACCTCCTTTTTCAGACTCATCCTTCAGCTCACAATGTAAGGTCTGTGCAAGCTGGCTTCCTCTGCTCCTACACAAGCTAATGAAGCATTTCTCTGCATCCAGGCAAACCAAGAAGCCTTCCAGTTTCACAGGTTAGTCAGGGAAATACAAGTGCACCATCTTTCATTTTGAATGTATATTTGCATCGAAACCAGTGATGAAGTGGTGAAATTAAATAAGCACGCACATGATGACTATGAAGTAGTTACTACTGTAACAAATTCTTTTCTGACTAATTTTTCAGTCAGCTGTTCTTTGAGACCTTTAATGTCTCAAAAAAAGATGAGAGGAGCCGATACCAATGGATTACAAACATACCCTGGACTGAGAGAGAGTGCAGGGGCAATAAAACCTTTGCTGGGTCTTGCTCAACACAAAAATAAATGCAGTTTAAATGGTAGCTCTTTTTTTTTTTTTTTCCAAACGCACAAAGCTTACGTTTTTTTTCTTACTATTGTGGTTCCTAAATTAGGAATATTCTTTGTAACAGTAAAGGTATTTGCAAATCAAACAAGTGTTTTCCTTAGAGGATTATGTACATTGATTACATTATTGTATTAGTCAGTCTCTGGGAAAACAGATGACTCCCTGAATTTTCTCAGATGACTTTGTCTGCATTTGCTGAATATATTTATCTTCCATACAGAATTGTATCTATCTTCCATTATCATATTACCTATGAAGCATTATCTAAATCTCAGTTGTAAGAACTATGAGGTTGAAAGATTGTGATAAAGAAGCAGAATAAATTCAAAGAGAAAATAAAGACAAAACACTAAGAAAGACCTTGCAAAAAAGGAGTTCCACCAAACACAAGACTGTTTCTTACAGTATATGAAATTCAGGCTGAAATTAAGTTTTATGCTGCATATTATCGCAGCTTTATTATCACTTTCAGTTATTTCTTATTTTCAGTATTCAGAATTTAAAGAATAAAAATATTTATCTTCTTTCTGAAATCAATTTAGGTGATAAAGTTTTGGCTTAATTAGCATGATATGGAAATCTGCCCTCTACTCTGGTTGTAAACATTTTAAAAGCACATCTTCTTACCACTTTCATCCAGCAAGAAATCATCCTGGTAACGGAACTTTTCTGGTCCACATGCAATAAAAATGTCATCATCGCCAAAGAAATCCTGAAGGCACATCACCTACAAGCAAAAAGGAAAGGAAGGCATTGTATGAAATACCTCATCATCAGAATTGTCAGAACAATAAATCCCTCTTTGTCTCCATCTGCATGAAAACTCTTCACTTTTAATGGAATCAACAGGGCTTCACCTCCAGATAAATTTCAAAGCCATGCTCTGACCATCTGTTACAAGTGAGAAACACTTTCATGGACACTGCAGGAAGAGAGAGATAAGATAAAAAGCCATAACTGTCACATTCATTACATGATGCATCAGTGGTGTATGAGGTAAATGCCTTTTGTTTACGCCCAAGATACCATTCAGTAGTTAGTGGATAATTAATTTGCTTTTGAGTCCACATCTCTATCCTTTGACTGCAATGAAACGAGGTTACAGCTGTGTATGCAGAATGAAATGTAGTTATTTCAGCAAAATCTCCCTAATAGGGAATGAAACTCATACAGGTGAACTGAGGCTCCATCACACACTCTTCCTCTTTGCCAAGAGAGTCGATGTGAAGTCTCTTCAAAGGCACCAAGGTGAACAATCAGGTGAGCTCGGAATGATTCTTCTCATACTGAGTAAAAGGATAATCCCTTCTACTCCCAAATATGAGTAGTCAGAATTACACTGGTGTAGTTTTATGTCCATACATGAGATTTCCGAGGAGATCTTACTGCAGCCTTTCAATATTTAAAGGGGCTTATAGGGAAGATGAGAATAAACTCTTTAGCAGGGCCTGTTGTGATAGGACAAAGGGTAATGGTTTTAAACTAGATATATGGGTAAGATATAAGGATCAAGTTTTTTACAATGAGGGTGGTGAGACACTGGCACAGGTTGCCCAGAGAGATCGTGGATGCCTCATCCCTGGAAGCATTCCAGGTCAGGTTGGACGGGGCTCTGAGCAACCTGATTTAGCTGAAGATGTCCTTGGTCATTGCAGGGGGGTTGGACTAGATGACCTTTAAAGGTCTCCTCCAACCCAAACTATTCTATGATTCTATGGTTTCTTTACAACAGCTTTTAGTTCGCAGGGCACTACTGAACAGTTTAATATTTCCATTCATATGACTATTTTTACTAATATTCTTAAAGAAAAATCATTAACATTCCAAAAACCTGACTTTGGACTTACCGATCCAGTTTTGACAAATTTTAAAACCAAATTAGATATCTGACTACCTCTATAAAAAACAAAGACACTTGGTGAATTCTGTTCCTGCTTCACATTTACAAGATTTTAAAAGGCTATTTTTGCTTATTTTTTATATAATTTTTGTAATAAAGTAGTGCACTGATGTTTGAACAGGATAATTTCAGAAATAGAGTTTCAAGTCTACAGACAGGAAAGTAACACATAAAGAATCTCTACAAATTGACAAAATAGTTGAGAACAGTCCAGCTGAACCAGACCTCCAGCCTCATAACAAGCAGTGGGGGGGAAGTCAGCATTTAAAGCCTACAAAAACACAAGTAAAAGAATTAGCTAATAAGATTTTACCAGACTTTGGCATAAAAAAATAAGCACCCCTCCAACCTGCAGTGACTGGTGTCTAGGGGTTATAAAATTCATCTCATGCTTCCCAGAAACATGCCTGAAGGCTTCAGTATCTACAACAGTTATGAGCCTCTACGCTAGAAAAACCTTAAGGAAGAAAAACAGTGGCACATGTCGTGACTTGCTTGCAGAGTAAGATTTGTCATTAAAACTATTTTAAAGGTAGAGCAGTAGCAAATGAAAAAACAGGAAATTGAGAGAAAAAGATCCAGATGAAATAAATACCCAAAACAGGACAAACGTACTCCCCAAATTAACCTTTCTTAAGCAATGCACGTAATTTTAAATTCAGGTCCACCACAACCCTATTCCTATCATCATTGTCATCTTAACACCACACAGTACCTGAACACCAGCATCAAAAATGTAAATATTTGATGGAGCTTTTTACCATGTTCCTACTCAGTTTATGTTCTATTAGTGTATCAGCCTCAGCAACCTTTATATAAACTCATTTACTTCCCATCATTTTTTTTTGGTCCACAAGACATATCCTGCCTGTCTTCCCACCCCATACTCCCACCAAGCTTCAAACATCTCTTCCCTTCAGTCAAGTTCCTCTGAAATTGCCACCTCTCCCACAGAATGTACAAAACTACTAATTTGCAGAATGACACGAAAAATCCTGTGATTTCCTGTTTGCTTCCTAAGTTTGACACACTTCTGGGGAGTGATAACCTTTACATTTGTGTTTATACTAAGCACACTATTAGAACTGAATGAATAATAAGCAACCCTAGGCACAAAGTTGAATTATTTTGACAACAAGCATGAATGAAAATTAAATTCATATTTGAATCCAAAAATTGTATGGATTTACTAAAACTCAAAAATGCTTGGCTCTCCCCAGTTAAGAGGGTGTCATTCAAGCCTAAACAAGACATTAAAATTGAGGTAGCAACACATAACCAGGCTCAACTACACCAATATTTAAAGCATCTTGGGTTCAATCAGTGTAATTTATATGCAAATAAAGAAAATAGGATTAGCACAATAGAAAAATAATTTGTACTTAGATATCTTTGGGTTTTATCAAACTTTACGTTTACAATATAAAGTGTTCTTATGCTTGCCTCTTTCTCCAGACTCTCAGTTTCCTACTCTAACTAAAACTACGTACACTTCCTACAGCTTTTCTTGCCTTCTGAGATTTTATTAATTTGGGAATTATAATTCTAGCTCCTAGAAAGCTCATAGCAGGAGTGTAAGTTCCCTCCAAACCCATCCCACTGCAGACTAAGTTCTCTTCAGGCTTCCAGTATCTTATTATATTATTTATTGGAAGCCTTGCGATGTCCTTCACTGTCTGCATTTCCCATCCTTTCTGTCTCAGCATTCCTGGCCCACTCCACTCCCCAGCTCACACTCCTCAGAAGTTACTCTGGCCTTTCCAGAAGGCATCTAACAAATATACAGCACCCCCCTCCAGGCTTTTTTGGAGAGAAATCTGCAAGCACTTTCTTATTCACACTCAGTCATCAGCTAAGCAACAGGACCTGCTTTTTATTACACATTTTCACTTCTGGAGAACACAGCTCCTCAGAAGTTATGGTTTAGAAGATCAAGGATTTGTATCACCTATACTGGACTGTGCCAGTGCTTAAGAGGCCAGTGTGCTCTATTGCATGTGATCAGCTTTGAAATTAGTAAATTTTTTAAATAGCAAATTATAAAAGCCTCTGTTAACATTTTTGTTGTTTTGAAATCACAGAATCCATCTTTTCCTTTTTCACAAAAGAGTTTTTATGTTCCATATTCCATCAGGGTGTTTCTCACAGTGGGGAAAACAAAGTCTATGCAGGAGCAGTCAAATATACTCCTTAAGAAAAAAGAAACTGAAAAAATAAATGTTTTCTACCACACACCTGATACTAAATATATTGTGACATTTGTAAACAAAAAACTTTCTGGCAAAGAGGTGATTTTTAAAGTTAATGGTGTCTCTCTTACACTCTGTAGGGGAATGTTACCAGAGACCAGGGAGTCTCAGGCATTACAATCCTTTGCATCGGTGGCAAGAAAAACAACAAGCAACAGCAAAGAAAATCGATCGCTAGTACAGGCTTCGGGCTATACGCAAGTCACATAAAAAAGACTACCTGACCTGTACATAGCTGATGCAAAACAGAGGAGAGGCAGAAGAATTCGTCATGCCTGAACTCACCTGAGCAAGCTGTACAGGCTGAAGCCTGGCTCCCCCCCAAATCCTTGTCCTAGTAAACAACATTCCAATGCCCCTCCAGGGGGAAACACAGGTGTCTGCCTAGGAAGAACCCCAAATTATTTCATATCTCAGCAGTTGCTGTGGCGCTTTTGCTAAAAGCTCAAGAGGGGACACAGGGACCCAGCTGGACCAGGCACCCACAGCCGCCGGGGGAGCACGAAGCAGATCAGTTGAACTGCCCCAGGAGAACAGGGAACAGAGCAGCAAATTTGGCTTCCAGCCCAGCCTCAGGACTGACTTTGCACTATAGCACAGACACTATATGCACCTTAAAAATTACCTTCATTTTTCTTTCTTTTTTTAAACAGACAAGTACCTGGAACCAATGAGAAATCTCCTAACTGTTGCGGAGCCTTTTGTTTTCCCTTGTCTGGCCCAAAACATTTAAGCTCTCAATATTCACCTCTTTGAAGTTGGTAACATTGTTATGAAGACCCTCTTTCTTATATCTACAAAAGATGTGAGAAATTATGCCTTAGGTTTTGGAGCACAGATGACCAGAGAGTAAGAATAGCAGCTTGTAGAGCCATTACCTGGTTTTATTCTCTTACAAGTGAGAAAGAGCAGTTGATAGTGGTGTGGAGGTGCAGAGGGAGAGAGGGAAGGAAGGGGGAATGGAGGGAAAAGAGAGAGAAACGCAAGGGGAAGAGAGGGAGAGGGAGAAGAGGGAGGGAAGGAGGGAGGGACAGAATCAATCCTTTCTCTAAAAGCATGAAATGAAAGCTACAGATGAAATCACGTTTTATAATTGTTGTATTCTAGCTAAAGTGGGATCAGGGACCTTTTGGAATTCATGTTTTAAAACAAACACATGCACAAAACAACCCAGAACAAAATTCTTTGCATATGTCAGTCACAGCAAACGGAATACTTTCCTATTGTTTTAAAATTGACCACGTATCAAGTTAATACCAACTCTGAAATTTTTAAATAAAAAATAATCAGAAACTCACATTTTCCTCTGCATTCAGGAATAGCTCACAACACCAGCACAGTATACCACCACCACCAGGATTACTAACTCTCACGTTTTCATTACAGTTTTCATAATGCTGGGTTCTTTGACAGAAAAGAAGGAGGGGGGGTGTTCTGTGTGTTTGTTTTCTTTTAGTAACAACGACTTAATTAGACTCAAAAATGAAAGCTATTTTGAATGAGCAATGAGAAAACCTCCAGCTGGGGTGCCCTCGGGCATCAGGGCTGTTGAAGAGCTGGAAAGAAAAGTGAGGACAAAGAAATGAGGTGGTAAAACAAAAAAGAGGCAGAAGGTTTTAAGAACTCAAATGATAAGTGGATATAGGGCTTTTCTAAAAAGAAAAAGAGAAATTAAAGATGACAAAAGGAAAACATGAGGCATTAAGAAAGGAGGAGACGTGGGCTGCAAGGCAGGAGCACACACGGAGTGCTGGTGGGGAAAGAGCAGCCCAAAGGAGGAGGCAGGCAGAGAGTCAGTGGCAAGTACCTTCTAGACTTCATCCTGTAGCCAGCCAGCTGGGAAGTTTTAAAACTATTTTAAAGTAGCCTTTTTGAACCTGAAACAATCTCATGTTGAGTTTTGATTATCATTTCCCTGATGGTGAAAAAGACGTTTAAAAAAAAACTTTATCCTTGGAAAAACCTCAGTGTTTACATGACTCATGATTTTAGGACTCTGACTCATTAATTTTGTGTCAAGTTTAATTACGGAACTGTTTTTCATTTTCCTGCTACTTTTGGTTCACTCAGCCTTAATGTTTAATTCCTAGGCAGGTCTCTTTAGTTCTTCATATGTTAAAGAAGCTCACTATACTTCTGTTCTACTACTTCTCTCTTCTTTTTTCCCTCTGACTGATTTTTCCAACAAAACAAAGCCCCTCCTTGCTTTAAGATATGAATTGATCTTTATTGATATTTTCCCTCTGTTTTTCTCAATCAAACTATATTTTCCACTAACCACCACCTCTGCAGTACTTATCCATTTCCCCACACTTTGCCTGTTGCTTCATGGAGGAACATCTCAGATTAGATCCTGAACTGATTTCACTGCCATCTACCACTGGCAGTCAGTAAGAAGTCTTGTGACAGCTATGGATTTTCCTAAGAGCTTATAAATCATAGAATCATCAAATAGTTTGGGTTGGAAGGGACCTTTAAAGGTCATCTAGTCCAAGCCCCCTGCAATGAGCAGGGACCTCCAACTAGATCAGGTTGCTTAGAGCCTCGTCCAACCTGACCTTGAATATTTCCAGGGATGGGGCATCTACCACCTCTCTGGGCAACTCATTCCAGTGTTTCACCACCCTCACTGTAAAAAATGTCTTCCTTATACTTAGTCTAAACCTACTCTCTTTTAGTTTAAAACAGTTACCTCTTGTACTACTGCAACAGGCCCTGCTAAGAAGTTTGTCCTCTTCTTCCTTATAGACCCCCTTTAAAGTACCAAAAGGCCACAGTAATTCTGCCTGGAGCCTCTTCTCCAGGCTGAACCACCCCAACTCTCTCAAGCTTTTCTTCATAGGAGAGGTGTTCCACCCCCCTGATTATCTTTGTGGCCCTCCTCTGGACCCACTCCAACAGATCCATGTCTTTCCTGTGCTGATCATCTACAAAAAATATAACTTATCATCAGCATATATGTACTTCCTTTCTCAGCTTCTAGTCCAAGTTGTCTCCTCAGGTGGTAGGTTATCCAAAGGCACTGGGAGGTATCTGCTACACATTTCTGAAGTTGAACGACACCTAATTCATTCTTTTCTGTCAGAGTGGAATCTCCATGGTGACAACTGCATCATCAAGCTGTGAGCACTTTTCAGTGAAGAAGAGCATTTTATCATGAAATTCTCATTACAAGAGTGCCCTCTGTAAATGAAGAGGAGATGTTACCGTAGGGGTTTCTGTAAATGAAGAGATGTTACTGTAGGGGTTCAAACTGGCTGAACCTAGTCTTTACCAACTGGCTTGTGAGGCCACATTGCAGATTAATGCCTCTGAAACAGTATGTGTGTCCCCCAAATCAGATGAACACAAGACACCATCATAGTTAAAACATAAATTTTCATACTCAAACTCAGCAAAAATATCTTGCTCTCCTGCTGCCTCACAGGAGCAGATGGGAAGCAAGCCAGCACCCTTGTGCCCCGGGGAGTCATGCTTCACCCCATGAACACCTTCTGCCTCAGCTGCCTGTTGATTAGCACCGACTCAGGACTGACTACTCTTCGTTTTGTTCTTTCTGCCACTAATACTGAGGTTGCTCTACTTTTTTAATTGTTGAAGATACAGTATCAGTCTAATTCTACAATTTGTGTATTCACCAACATCCATTCTGTGTTATACACGTCTGAGCCTTCATGATCTTTATCCAGCTAAGACTTGGAAAATAAATCACTAGGAACGAAGTATCTGTTTTCATGAGTTAAAATATATATTTCTGTCTTGGTCAGTAAGGGCTTTTCACATAAGGACAAGAAAACCTTTCCACACTATGCTTTATATACTAATCTTAATATCCTCTGTTTTGTTTTTCTATGTTGCACTAAATGATGACATGCATAAAAGAAAATCAATCTAAATTAAGATCCTAGGTTTTGCAACTGTGCCATCACCACCTTTTTGAGGAATGTGTTTAATTTGTGACAGATCTTTTTAAACACTTCCAAATTAATCCTCTAAAGTTCAGATAAAGACAAGAGAAACTTGGCAGTTCTAATACACTGAAACTGCTATACCTTGGCCTGAAACATGAGGTGAGACCTGAACAATTTCTCTGTTAGATTAAAACTAATTTAGCTAACAGGCTTCTTTATTACAGAATTTGAGGAGAGCAGGGGATATTTCCCAACAGGGAACCCATGGGCTTAGGCATGAATGCAATGCTGACAAGCACTAGTATTCAGTTTCATGAAAGGTTTCTCTGTGGGAACCACTAACATGGCCTGTTCAAACTTCTGTCAAAAATTGTTTCATGGCAGACAAGATAAAAGCAGTGAGAACATGGCTCTTATCCGCACCCAAAAATGACTCCTCAAATGTTACCTTACTTAGGCAGCTGCACCATTGTACAATTGTGCTGACTAGTTAGTTTGGAGCAAGATACCACACATTCACATGGGAAAGAGGAAACGTGGAGACAGCATCATCAAGCCTAGAGTGGGCATCTCCTCCTTTCACCTACTTTTTCATTACCTGAATCAAATACAAACTTGCTGCTCTACAGTTTTCTAGCCAGCTCATTGCTTATTTCATCCCCTCACTCCACTATTCAAACCCTTCAGTGAACTAAAATTTCATTTCCCTCTGCACCTCTTACTTCTGAAAGTCTCTAACGCTGATGCCTGTTCTCGCACCCACCTCTAACTTCAAACACTACTGTTGCCCTCTCACTTCAGTCTCTCTTCTAGACTCAGCCCTCTACACCACACACCACAACAATATATCTTGCCCAAGGCAACTCCCATTGCCTTTCTACCAGACTCCATTTTCTCTCCTACATACGAATTCTTTGAGCACACTCTTTTCATTAATTCCATACCCTGGCTACAATACTCTAGCAACACAATGTAATTTTCCTCCCACATTCTCCTCTTCAGCATCCTCCAAAGAGCACCACAGGCATTAAGTTGTGGCTCTTTACAATCTCTCCATCAATCCACTAAGGACAGCATTTGCAAATTCAACAGCAGCCTCCTTCTGAAATGCTTTTCGCTCATTCTCAGTTTAACTCCAATTTATCAGAGCCACACAATTTCTGCAGAAACCTCCCTTCTGGTTTTCATGGTGCCATATTTAGTTATTCTCCTGCTCACAAAGACTGAAGTCAATGCATTTCTTTGCAGTTTCAAACTACTCTTTCATTTCTGGAGTGGCTTAGTCTTTGGCTCCTTCCTCTTATTCTGTACTATGTCCTTGATTACAGCCATCAGGAAACTCTACAGCTTCTATAGTTCTAACTTCAGAGACTACACTATAAGCTGTAAAACTACTGGCTTCCCAAGTCCATAATCTTATTGTGTTCCTCTTTCTCTTTACATCCTAAATTTAGGATAATACTTCACCCCTTAACTCTGTATATAAAAGGGGTCTCAAATACTTTGCTACTATTATGGAAACCTTAAGCCAGTATACATCTTTTACTTTTAACTATCCGGCTCCTGCCTTGTAGCAACTAAGAGTAGGCATTTCAGAGGAGTATTTCAGATCTTGCAGTTATCAGATGTGAGGTGAACACTTTTACGAGCTTCACCCAACCCTCTAACGGTTGAAGACCAGTGAAGCATGAGCTTTTGCCCTTGCAAAACTGGAGTGCATTGCAGGTTCATGTTATCTACAGAAAAACACAACTCTCAGTAGAGTTTCTTCAGAGCCACTTTTATTTATGCAATATCTGTTTTGAGAATGACTATCATACACAACTTAGATCAGGGAAACCTGGACAGTTTACATAGCAAGCAATAGTTTTTCATTGTGTTTTGTACATTTTCTCTTTATATTTTATGTTTATTTGGTTGCCAATAAGGCATGAGATGAACTGATGAAGGAGAGCATCACATTAAGAACATCACACTGGTACTTGTTTATATGGATACTCAAGGTCCCATATCTTGCTCAACTCCAAAGCAACATCCCAGGACTACAAATAGTTTAAAAATTCTGAATAGCAAGTTTTAACTCTGTTTCTTTCGTGGCTTCAAAATTTTTATTGTTTGGCATTTCC